>NW_024070209.1:77252540-77936698 GCF_014754425.2 Oryx dammah | reverse complement strand
TAGTGTGTAGTGATACCTTGTGTGATATAAGAGGCATTTCCCTAATGGCTAAGTATGTTGAACATCTTTTCAAGTGTTTGCATTCTCTTCAGTGAAATATCTATTTATGTCTTTTGTCCATTTTTGAATTTCATTGTTTTTTTACTGCTCAGTTTTCAGAGGTCTTTATATATTCTATATACTAGTCCTTTGTGACCTAAGTGTTTTATAGATATTTTCTCCCAGTCTTTACCTTATCCTTTCATCCCCTTTACTGGGTCTTTCACAAAAGGCAATAATTCTTAATTTTGATGAAGTCTAGTTTATCACTTCTTCCTTTTTTGGATAGTACTTTTGGTGTCAAGACAAAGAACTCTGCTTAGCCTAAGATTCCAAAGACTCTTCTCCCATTTTTTCCCCTAAACGTTTTATAGTTTGATGTCTCACATATAAGTTTGTGAGCCATTTGGAGTTAATTTTTGCATAAGGAGTCTATGGATGTCCAGTTCCTATGGCACAATTTGTTTCAAAGGCTATCCTTCCTCTACTAGGTTGCACCTTTGTTAAAATCAGTTGTGTGTGTTTGTGTGGGTCTGTATCTGCATTCTGTGTTCTGTTTCATTGATCCACATGTCTATGCCTTTGGTGATACCACACAGCCTCGATGACTGTTGCTCTATAATGTCTTGAAAATTGGGTAGGCTAATTCTCACTTAATTTTTTAAAAATAAAATTGTTGTAGCTATTCTAGTTCCTTTACATTTCCACATAAATTTTAGAATAATTTACTTGTTAGTAACTTATATCAAAATTTTTTTTTATTTCACAAGCTTTCTCTGTCACAAAACCAAAGAAATAATCTCATTTTTTTTCTAATTCTTTTGTACTGAAAAATTTGTTTTGTTTGCTTGTTTATTTCTGGCTGCACAGGATCCTCAGTGCTGGGCACAAGCTTTCTCTAGTTACGGCAAGCACTGGCTACTCTGGCTGCAGTGCGAGGGTTTCTCATTGCAATGGCTTGTCTGGTTGCAGAGCACAGGCTATCGGTGCTTGGGCCTCAGTAACTGCTGCTCACTGGCTTAGCTGGCCCTCCACATGTGGGATCTTTCCGGATCAGGGGTTGAACCCACGTCCCCTGCATTGGCAGGCGAATTCTTAACCACCGGGCCACCAGGGAAGCCCCTGTACTTTAAAAAAATCTTTTGCTCTTTAAGTAACCTAGAGTTTTAGATGGGCACAATAAAGGACAGAAATGGGATGGACCTACCAAAAACAGAAGATATTAAAAAGAAGTGGCAAGAATACACGGAAGAACTGTACAAAAAACATCTTCACGACCCAGATAATCACGATGGTGTGATCACTCACCTAGAGCCAGACATCCTGGAATGCTAAATCAAATGGGCCTTAGAAGCATCACTGCAAACAAAGCTAGTGGAGGTGATGGAATTCCACTTGAGCTATTTCAAATTCTAAAAGATGATGCTGTGAAAGTGCTGCACTCAATATGCCAGCAAATCTGGAAAACTCAGCAGTGGCCACAGGACTGGAAAAGGTCAATTTTTATTCCATTCCCAAGAAAGGCAATGCCGAAGAATGTGCTAACTACTGCACAATTGCACTCATCTCACACTCTAGCAAAGTAATGCTCAAAATTCTCCAAGCCAGGCTTCAACAGTATGTGAACCGTGAACTTCCAGATGTTCAAGCTGGATCAAGAAAAGGCAGAGGAACCAGAGATCAAATTGCCAACATCCATTGAATCATCAAAAAAGCAAGAGAGTTCCAGAAAAACATCATTTTCTGCTTTATTGACTCTGACAAAGCCTTTGTGCAGAGCACAATAAACTGGAAAATTCTTAAAGAGATGGGAATACCAGGCCACCTGACCTGCCTCTTGAGAAATCTGTATGCAGGTCAGGAAGCAACAGTTAGAACTGGACATGGAACAACAGACTGGTTGCAAATCAGGAAAGGAGTACGTCAAGGCTGTATATTGTCACCCTGCTTATTTAATGGCTATGCAAAGTACATCACGAGAAACACTGGGCTGGATGAAGCACAAGCTGGAATCAAGATTGCCAGGAGAAATATCAATAACCTCAGATATGCAGATGACACCAACCTTATGGCAGAAAGCAAAGAGCTAAAGAGCCTCTTGATGAAAGTGAAAGTGGAAAGTGAAAAAGTTGGCTTAAAACTCAACATTTAGAAAACTAAGATCATGCATCTGGTCCCATCACTTCCTGGCAAATAGATGGGGAAACAATGGAAACAGTGAGAGATTTTATTTTCTTGGGCTCCAAAATCACTGCAGATGGTGATTGAAGCCTTGAAATTAAAAGACACTTGCTCCTTGTAAGAAAAGCTGTGACCAACCTAGACAGCATATTGAAAAGCAGAAACATTACTTTGCCAACAAAGATCTGTCAAGTCAAAGCTATGGTTTTTCCAGTAGTCATGTATGGCTGTGAGAGTTGGACTATAAAGAAAGCTGAGCGCTGAAGAATTGATGCTTTTGATCTGTGGTGTTGGAGAAGACTCTTGAGAGTCCCTTGGACTGCAAGGAGATCCAACCAGTCAATCCTAAAGGACATCAGTCCTGAATTTTCACTGGAAGGACTGATGCTGATGCTGAAGCTCAAATACTTCGACTACCTGATGCAAAGAACTGACTCATTGGAAAAGACCTTGATGCTGGGCAAGATTGAAGGCAAGAGGAGAAGGGAATGTCAGAGGATGAGATGGTTGGATGGCATCACTGACTCAATGGACATGAGTTTGAGCAAGCTTTCGGAGTTGGTGATGGACAGGGAGGCCTAGCGTGCTGCAGTCTATGGGGGTGCAAAGAGTCAGACACGACTGAGCGATTGAACTCACTGAGGGTTTTTATCGTGAATGATACAAGGTAGGAGTGAAATGATTTTCATTTTTTGTTCTCATTTCTTTCTCCCAACATTTTAAATTAAATGTTTTTCACTCCTTTGAAATACCAACTTATTCATACACTAAATTTTTATGTATTCAAGGGTCTGTTTCTGTACTCACTGTTCTATTCTATTAGTCTATTTATTTCTATGTTGTTTTTAATTCTATAACTTCATAATATGTTTTGATAATCTGGAAGGATAAAGTCCCCTTCAGTGGTTTTCACTATTATGCATAATGGTCTTTCCTTATGCACTTTTCTTCTCTGTGAATAATAATATAACAATACTTTCAATTTTAATTAGAAATCTTAGTGATACGGTTATCGGGATTGCGTGCTGAATTTATAGATAATTTCCACCACAGGTATCCTCATAATATTGAGATTTCCTGATACAGTGTATTTTCCTCTGTATTGGGTCCTCTTTTATATATGTTATTGAATTTTGTGGTTTTCTTCTAGCAAGGTTCTCATTTCTTTTTAAGTGAAAGTGAGAGTTGCTCAGTCATGTCCAGCGATGCCATGAACTGTCCAGGCTCCTCTGTCTATGGGATTTCCCAGGTAAGAATACTGGAGTGGTTGGCCATTTCCTTCTCCAGGGGATCTTCCCAACCCAGGGATCAAATCCTGGTCTCCTGCATTGGGGCAGATTCTCTACCAACTGAGTCGCCAGCAGCCTTACATTTCTTTTTAGGACCGGTCCCAAAATTTTTGTGAATTTTAATTGTGTTGTGAAGAGGATCTTTTTTCACACATGTTTCAAACTTGTGGCTATCGTATAGAAGCAAAGCCTTTTTATGTGGATGCTCCTATAGGATACATACAGCAACCTTTTTAAGGGAGAAGAGACTTGGAGTGCAGAGAGGGAAGCCTGGAGCCAAATGCTAGTCTCCTGTCCCCTAAGTGCCAGGTGCTTCCCAGGAGGTTCTGGAATGGGGTGGAGTAGTCGCAGGGTCTCCCTTTCAATCCTGAATGGGGGACCCAGCAGAGAGTGTATCCAAAAATGGAGCACATGGTCACCTCTCTGCCACCCCCTCTCCTCATTCCCTGTTGCTTCACGGTTTGTCTCTCAGAGGCTAACCTGGCTCTGTGACAAGGCCACGAGCATTAAAAGGTTAAGGGGTCATTACTGCATGGGACTGATAATGGGGTGCTCCAGCTGAGCGGTCCCTGGGGACAGGATGAGAGGTTCAAAGTGAGTATGGAGGAACCTGATAGGCAAGGTTAGAAACAAATCCCTGGCTTGGGCAGCAAAGGGTCCAGGAATAGAGACCAGCCTGCACATATCAGGGTGCAGGATGGCTCCTTCTCCAGGGAGGCAGACCTGCAGCAGGAATTGAGGGGAGTCTTGGCCAGCAGTTCTGTGAAGTAGCCACTGTGTGAGATGAGGAGCGGGGTGGAATGATCTGGAGCCCAGGAAAGCAAGAATGCTGTGCCTCAGAAGTGGGCTGGGGGAGCTTAATGCTGTGTGTGACCCCTGGCTTCTCTGTTTCAGTTTATGTCTCAGTTGGGACTCATCGTGATGTCAGTGAGAGTACCAGCCTATCTCAGCTGAGTCAGGGGGCCAAGCGAAGGAGCATCCAGGGGGGTGCAGGGTCAGCAACCTGGGGGGTCAGTGTAGAGGTGTCAGTGGGAAGCAAAGAGAATCCCTCAGAGGGAAGGAAGCCTTGGGCTAGAATCTACCTGCTCTTCCTCCCCTAAAATACATGGTTTCAGTTTCACCATGCAAATTCAGGGTTTCATTAGGAAGTGAAGAAGATTACTTAGCTTCTCAGCTTTTTTTTTTCTCACCATAGTTATTTTCTCATCTGAAAAATAGGAGAAATAATTCTACAAAGTTTTCTAAATTGTGGAATGCTTATCAAAGGAGATTTTGAGGGCTATAATAGATTGTTTTACTTGGTATGTTAGCATACCCTTAAATGATGATGAAGTACATGGTGAGAAATTCCTTTTTCTTCTTTTCCCCTCAATAGTCAAAGCTATGATTTTTCCAGTAGTTAATTTACGGATGTGAGTGTTGGACTACAAAGAAAGCTGAGCACCAAAGAATCGATGCTTTTAAATTGTTGTGTTGGAGAAGACTCTTGAGAATCCTCTGGACTGCAAAGAAATCAAACCAGTCCATCCTAAAGGATATCAGTCCTGAATATTCATTGGAAGGACTAATGCCGAAGCTGAAACTCCAATACTTTGGCCACCTGATGCGAAGAACTGACTCATTAGAAAAGATCCTGATGCTGGGAGAGATTGAAGGCAGGAGGAGAAGGGGACGACAGAGGATGAGATGGTTAGATGCATCATTGACTCGATGGACATGAGTTTGAGCAAGCTCCAGGGGTTAGTGATGGACAGGGAAGCCTGGTGTGCTGCAATCCATGGGGTTGCAAAGAGTCAGACACAATTGAGTAACTGAAATGAACTGAACTGAAGAAGAAGAAAATATATTTTCTCTGATATTTGTACAAGTTGGGATGCTCTGGGTGCAATAAGAGTACACTGAAAAGTGAATTAAACAGCAGGGAAAATGAATTATTTCACATAACTTTTCAGGGGAGGGCACTTTCAGGGAAGTTCAACAGCTCAAAGAAGTCATCAAAGACCCAGGTCCTTTCCATCTTTCCTTGTCCTTTTCATCTTATTGGCGTGGTCCTTAGGCGTGCTCCCTCACAGTTACAAAATGGCTGCTCCTGCACCAGGATTCGTATGCATCTACGACCTTATTAAAGACGTTAAGAGTAGCTCAAATGAGGATTTGTTTGTTTGTTCATTTTAAGATAAACACAAAATAAACTTTAAGTGGAATTCACATAAAATAATCAAAGGGAACCATTCAGCAGTTCACAATATTATGCAACCACCAGCACTATCTAATTCCAAAGCATTTCTTTACTGTGGTAAAAAATATGCCACACAAAATATATCATCTTAACCACTTTTGGATGTACCATACAATAGTAACTATGTACATGTTATACAACCAATCTCTAGGACATTTTTTTTAAAAATTGAAACACTATGACCAATGAACAGCTTTCCATTTTCCCCTCTCCCCAGCCCCTGGCAACACCACTCTACTATCTAAGTTTGCCTTAGATACTTCATATGAAGATAAGTGAAACCATGCAGTATTTGTCTTTTTGTGGCTGGCTTATTTCACTTAGCATAACATCCTTGAGGTTTTTCCATATTGTAGCATATGACAGGATTTCCCTCTTTTTAAGGTTGAATAATATTCCATTACATGTATATTGTTGCTATTTTTCAGTTGCCCTGTTGTGTCCTACTCTTTTGTGACCCGTGAACCATAGTCCACCAAGCTCCTCTGTCCATGGGACTTTCTGGGCAAGAATACCGGAATAGGTTGCCATTTCCTTCTCCAGGGGCTCTTCCCAATCCTGGGATTGAATCCGTGTCTCTTGTCCACTCTCCTGTAGACGGATCCTTACCATTTAGCCACTGGTAAAGACCTTCATACGTATATACCACATCTTTATCCATTCATCCTTCAGTGAGCATTTCAGTTGCTTCCAGAGCTTGTTTCATTAACAGGGAAGCAACTCTTCCTTAGAAGTTTCCAGTAAACTTCATTCAGATCACAAGGGCCACAGATGGACCGTAATCCCATATCCTGGCTGAAGGAGGCTGGCAAAAGGGGCACAGCATTTCTAGCCTCTCTAGGAGGGGGTGGGCTCTTCCTTCCTGCGGGGAAGAAGATCTAAGAGCGCTGAAGATAACAGTATAGCCACAGTGAGCATCTGGAACCCCCCACAAGTAGTTAAAAATACCTCCGGATATCTCAGCCTCCAACAGAGAATACAAGGACAACATTGTATTTAATTTTGCATCTATTTATGACAGGTGATAGTGGATGCAAAATTTCCTTTAAAAATAAATGGATTTAAGCGTTCCTCTTTTTTTTTTTTAAAGTAAATCAACTAAAGAAAAGAATTGCATTAAAAAATAGTACAGGTACTATAAATCAACTATACTCCAATAAAAACTTGTAAAAATAGCACAGGTGTTGTGCAAAAGGTATGGCAAACATCTTAAAGGCATTAGGAAAATCATCCAAGTTTGGGATACTGGGTAATGGTGAGGTTTAAATGAAAGAACACATTCAAAGGCTCAGCCCAGCTCCTGGAACACAGAAAAGACTCAATGACTTTCAACAATAATTGTGGTTCCCTTCAAGTGAGGGCTGCCAGATTCAACAAATAAAATCACAGGATGCCAAGTTAAATTTGAATTTCAGATAAACAATGGATTTTTTTTTTTAGTACAAGTCTGCCCTATGCAATATTTGGGACATAATTATACTAAAAAAAATCACTCGCTGCTTAATGGAAATTCAAATTTAACAGAGCCACCTGTGTTTTATCTGGCAACTCTACTTTACACGTTTTCCTGGATTGAGGAAGGGCCAGAACACAGCTTGGGGACCCTGGGACCCCCCTACATCAGGGAGTTGGGCAGAAGCTAACCAGGGAAGGTGATAGTTCCGTGGGAGGCTGGTGAAGCCATGCCCGGAGGCAGCCTCCACTCTCCCCCTAACCCTGTGAAGGCCGCCTGGACTCTGTAGCCACACCCCCACCCCACCCCACATTCATTCGCCCATTCCCCCAACCCCCACCCCACCCGCTTTTCCTCCTCCCAGTAGCTGACATATGGGAGGAGACCAGCAAGTGCAGCCCGGCCTGGCGGCATATCACAGACAGAAAGGATCTCCTGAACACACAGGAGTCTGCTTTGTGACTTTAAAGGCTTACCGCAGGGACCTGAGCTCATAAACACTCAGATGAAGAGGTTTTATGAGTGTTGGGGCTGCCCCCTCCCTACCACCTCCTCCGCTCTCCCGGTCAGTGCCTCTTCTGTCCTTGGAAGGGCCGGAGCCTGATGCTTATGCTCTGGAAGCCCGGGGCACTCTGAATATGTCCCATCCTTTCTCCATCCTTTCTGGCCATGCAGAGCAGGATTGCACACACGTGTATGCGCATACACACACACACAGAGGCAACTACACAAAACCTGCCTCGTCATCTCCATTTGCTGTCTCAGTTCTTTTTTGGCAGGGTGGGCCTCAACCCCAAAGTTTCAAGCAATTGTCTGCATCTCTTGAGTGAACAGGCCAGCTCATTGATTGTTCTCAGAAACATAGATCATCTCCCAGCAGCAGGGCAGGGACGCTGTCATCTACACAGGAGCCTGGGTATGTGAGTCCAGGGCCCCCATACTTCACGGCAGATCTCGAACTCGCCAAATCTCCTGACACTGCCTGCCAGTTTCTGTGAGAGAGGGTTGGCTTGAGGCGGGATTCGCTCTGGACGGCCGGAGAATATCACAATCTCCAGGAACAAAAGCCTCCACAATCTGGGGCTGCTCACGTCTGGCACATGGCAGCTATGATTCACACCAAGGCAAGAAGGCAGAGATTCATGAGCCCGTTGTGTCTTCTGTGTGTCCCATGGCAGGGCTTAGCCCCATTACTCACACCGCAAACCCGGGTGACACAGCCACTGTCTAGTGCTTACTCACACCCAGCTTATCCCCTCGGTGTCTGGGGTGGGGGTGGGGCAGGCCCAATCCCAGACAGATTGGAACCCCTCTCTCACAGAGAACTCCTCTTCTTCCTTGGTGGAGACAGTCGGTGTGCCCAGTGGTAGCTGCCTACGTGCTCTGCTTGGAGCTTCTGTCTCCGCACACCTCAATCCTACGTGTGCACGTGTGTCTGTGTGTGTGTGTGTGCACTTGTGCATGCATACATATGCACACCCCCTTGTCTAGCCCCTCCATCTGCTGTCAGTGGTCTTGCTGTTATTGCACCCCTTACTCTTAGGCTCATGGAGGGAGCAAACCCAAGAAGCCCTTTATTTTAAGGTCACATCTACCAGTCCAGGCAGAGGCCCCAGTGGGAAGGAGTTCTGCTGGGGCAGCGCTACTCCATTGCATTCACTCTCTTGTCCTGGGGGTGCCTCCCAGGACCCTATTCTTGCAGGTCACAGGGAGCAAGCCTCTATTCCTTGGCCCCTTTCTTCTGAACCCTCCAGATGTCACTGAGGTCCTGCTCCCTTCTGGGCCAGACACTGACCCTTTGTCCCCAGACCACTGGCTTGTGTTGTCAGCTATTCTGATCCATGCATGCTAAGTCACTTCAGTTTTGTCTGACTCTGCGACCCCATGGACTGTAGCCCACCAGGTTCCTCAGTCCATGGGATTCTCCAGGCAAGAGTACTGGAGTGAATTGCCATGCCCTCCTCCCGGGGTGGGGGGGGTCTTCCCGACTTAGGGACTGAACCTGCATCTTGTCTCTTAAGTCTCCTACTCTGGCAGGTGGGTTCTTTACCACTAGCACCACCTGGGAAGCCCGTTATGCTCTGTTCTCACTCAGATGTGCCCAGAGGGAGGGAGTTGACTTCAGATCCCACAGACGTGGGTCTCCAAGATAAATGTCCACTCACCTTGCCACCATGGGCCACCTATCCACGTACAGCCAATGTGGAATTATACTCAGAGTCTCTCTCTTTGCCTTGAATTCAATGCCTTACTTATTCCCCTGATGTTGCTATGTGCCAAGGATACAGGTGTCTGCCAAGGCCAGAAAGGGGGATGTGGGCAGTGTGGGAAGGAAGAAAGACTCCCATCTCCTGACGCGGGGACACGTGGGCCCCACCAGCTCCTCTTGTCTGGTCTCCTGGGTCTGAGCTTGAGTTATTGTTCCAGCTAAGCGGTCGGGGGCTGCTCTAAGGGCACTCACACCCAGCTCTGTGGAGGGAGGAGGGAGGCAGGAGCACTATGCTGTGTGACCTAAAGCCCCCCCAGCTTGTAAAGCCCCCTCTCCCCGCTGAAAGTGCAATGGCAATTCCAGGCAGTCTGAGGGCCAGGAAGGAAGAGACCAGAGGAACCCAGGAGACCCCTAGAGAGCTGTTTCCCTGAGATGCACGTCCCCTCCCCCATTTCCACCATCCCGCGGCTAGGGTGCCCACAGTCTCTGCGCACACCCGCGTGAAGGAGGGTCCTGGGAGCACCATCAGCCACCCTGCCAGGTGATGTCATCTTCCTTTCTGACTTGCTTCTTTTCTTTGCCTGGAGAATCCCATGGATGGAGGAGCTTGGGGGGCTACAGTTCACCGATCGCAAAGAGTCGGACATGACTGAGCAACTTCACTTTCACTTTCCTTTCTTTGCAGCAAAAAGACGCAAGTGAAGACTGATTTCAGGCCATCGACGTGCAGTTGGGCTTGCACCAGGACCACACCCTGTTCCCATGGAGATGTGGTCCCGGTCTGGAGAGCAGGGCTCCAGGTCCCTTCTAGCGTGGCTGTGGACACTGAGACTTGGCTGTAACACCCAGCACCAGGCCGACCTGCCTTTCTATTGGGGTAGCTCCATGGTACCAGGGGTTAAGACACCTTCTTGTGTCAGGAATTAGGAGGATCAAGAACGACAGGGGTGTGTGTGTGTGTGTGTGTGAGAGAGAGAGTCATGGCCTCCACGGGTGGGGATGGCCCTGGCTTCTGGGCGCCCCTCCAGCAGCCCAGCCCTGGGTCTGACGGGCTGCTTTTATGTTGAGAGTTAACATTTTATAGATATTTCTCCTGCAGCAAGTGAAATCGCATCTGCTCGGGCAGACGTCCAGGCCCAGGGCAGGCAGGCGGATGGAGCGGCCGGGCCCTGAGGCTCTGGCGGGCAGGCCTTCCTGCTGTAAAGCTCTGTGTCTAATAGGAAACGCAGGCTGGGGGTGGGGCTTGGGGCAGCCTGGGTTGCTTCCTTTACGGTCTGAGAGTCTCGGCGGACTCAGCCTTTTCTTGGGTAGCGTCTTCACGTGGAGTCTTAAGTTCTGGGTCTGGGCAAACCCTCTTCTGGGAAAAGGGCAGTCAGAGCTGGTATCAGACTGTGGCTTGTACGACCAGCTGGGCAGGAAGACGGAGAACCTCACCCACCAGCTGTGACAGGGTAGGGACTAGGGGAGGCTGAAGAGGCAATGGGTGGGGAGCTGGCTGGAGCCCCAGCCCTGGGACCCCATCCTAGGTCATTGCCAGGGGTTTTGGTCATGGATGGGGGCACAAAGCAGGATGGGACTGCCAAGCTTGGCCTGGGCGGCAGGGGGAGGGGCGGGGTGGGAGAGGGGGTACGCCCCTTCCCCTTGTCTCCTCTCCCAACAGGGAGGGCAGGAGAGGGGGTGCTCCCACACTGGCCCTTCAGCCACCAGCACACCAAGTGTTGGTGGGGCCATTCACCTCACTGCCCCTCCCTGCCCTGGTTCTCACTACTCAGTGAGAGGCTCAGAGACCTTCAACCCACATTTATTGGCCACTTAACTGGTGCCAGCACCGGGTGTTATGTTCTGGGGGAACAAATAACATACAGGGCCGTCCCTGAAGGACTTTCTGGTTATGAGAGTGCAGGAGCAGAAGGAGGCAAGTGATGGTACAGGGATAACGGGGTACACAGCTGGTGCTGGAGGCACAGAGGGGAGGCCCCTGTGAGGGCACAGACCCCACATGGTGCCAGGACGAGCTGTGGATCCTGCAGGGACCACCGTCACCCAGCCCAGCCTCAGCACACTGCTCCTAGGCCCTCCTCCCTGTCCCTACCCCTTCCTGGGAAACCTGTGGTGGCCAACAGCCAACAGGAAAAAGAACACCCTCTCTCTAGGTGCTTCCCCCACAGGGCTTGTGTCTGGCCTGGAGACACACTTCCCACCCAAGGAACCAGCTAATTGGCGGACCTGGGGTGACTAACCTTTTGCACCTTCAGATACCCTGAGTGACTTAGCTTAGCTAAACAGCTGTGGTAGTGACTAGGTTATCCTGCAAGATGACTGACAGTTGCTCTTACGGCTTGATTTTAGGTCACATGTGTTCGGTCTTCCACGTGGAAAGTGTCCTGCTAAGGGAGGCTTAGGACTTCCTTTGAAGGTAGTCAGGGCATTAGGTGATCATCTAACATTACATAACTAACCAAAACTTGGTGACTTAAAGTAACAGCGACATGTACTTTGCTCGTGAATGTGCAAGGTGAACAGGGCTCAGTAGGGCTAGCCTGTCTCTCCTCCACTCGGCATCAGCTAGGGCAGCTCCAAGGCCACGGGGAACAGTTCTCCGCAGCTGCTCACTCACCTGCCTGGCTCCCTGCCCAGGAAGACCTGATGACTGGGGGCAGGACAGCTGGGGCTCCTCACCCTCACCTCAGAGCCATGCCTCCCATCTCCCCAGCATGGCCACTTCTGGACAGCCAGACTTCTTACAGGCGGGCTCATGGCTCCTGGAACATGTGTCCTGGGTGAGAGAAAGCCAGGCAGACACTGTATCCCCTCTTCTAACCTAGACTCTAGAGTCACACAGCCTCATTCCTGACCCTATTAATTAGAAACGCCCATCAAAGCTGGCCCAGCCTGAAGGGAAAGAAGATTAGATTCCACCTTCTGATAGAAAGCCTGTCAAAGATGTGTGAACATAACCATGGGGTGTGTTTTAAATTCACCATGCAAGACAAGGGTTATCATCCCATTTTACAGAGGGCCTGGGATAAAGTGATCAAGTTCACGAAGTAATCTGAAACCAGATGTGGACCTCTAAAGCCGCATCTTCATGCTCCAAGCCCAACCCCTACCCCTTTTATCCACCACCTGGCTCAGTGACAAAGGGCTCAGAGTCTTTTGGAGCATCTGACAAAATCTACAGACACTTTTCCCAGAAAAAAAAAAAAAAAAAAAGCACATACACGAAAAGGTGTGTCTACGAATTTGTGCTGTCACCTCCCTTCTTCCCGTCAAGAACACAAGAATCTAACGAAATTTCCACTTCATCCTAACAACAAGTGAAAAACTGGACAAACTGAAAAATTAACTCTTCTCTTAGATTCTTCTGGGCAACAGGATCACCTTCCCCAAAGTTGGAGAGACTGATGAGCGCATCCACTACAAATGTAGGAACAGGAGCAGAACCCTCCCCTGGGCTGGGAGTGGTGCTGAATAGGGAAACTGAATTATAATTGACAGATTGCTAGAGGCTCAGTGAGGACAAGGCTGAGAGAGGAAAAACTTGCAGGGTGGCCAGTCATGGGGGCGGGGCAGTTTTGTCAGATTTATCTCTGAGAGCTCCCAGGTAAATTGCTGTTATTCAGTTGTTCAATCGTGTCTGATTCTTTGCGATCCCAAGGACTATAGCATTCCAGGCTTCCCTGTCTTTCACCATCTACCTCAATTTGCTCAGACTTATGTCCATTGAACCAATGATGCCGTCCAACTATCTCATCCTCTTCTCCTCCCACCTTCAATCTTTCCCAGAGTCAGGGTCTTTTCTAGTGAGTCGGCTCCTTGCATCATGTGGCCAAAGTATTGGAGCTTCAGTTTCAACATCAGTCCTTCCAATGAGCAGAGAAAAGTCCCCTCAGGCTTCCAGCAGAAGGAAGGGAAGGGGACCATTCTGAAGGTTCTTAACAAGGCTGGCACTCAGGGGAGACTAGTTAACCAGAGCCTGACTTGCTGGATTTTTAACATGACCCAGCAACGAAACGACAAAAACTGACCCATGGGAAAGGAACCACTGATCTTCAGTCCACTCTAGTGGTCCTGCCCCACTTAAGGGAGGAGACAAAGAGAATGAAACAGGGTCCAGAGGCCTAGGCTCTCTAAAAGATGCACTCGTGACACAGGTCTATAGAACACTTCCCCATCCACACCTCACCACATCACTAAACACCTATTTACAGTGATCCCTTTTGCCCAGTCCATCATGCCTGGCTATCAAGAAAAATTATAAGACATTTTAAAGGGTAAAAAAATTAAAAAAAAAAAACAGTTTGAAAAGACAGTGCAAGCATCAGAACCAGACATGTCTGGGATGTTGGAATTTTCAAAGCAGAAATTTCAAACAACTATGATTGAGATGCTAAAGACTCTCATGGATAAAGTAGAAAACATGCAAGAACAGATGGGGTATGGAAGAAGGGAAATGGAAATTTTAAGAAAGAACCAAAAGAAATATGCTAGAGATCAAAAACACTAACAAAAGTGAGGAATGCCTTTGATGGGCTTAGACTGGACATGGGCGAGCGAGGAATCCCTGAGCTTGAGGTTATCTCAGGAAATCTGTGGGGATGCAAAACAGCATCCAAAAATATAAGGCTGGGCGAAACAGTTCTGACCTCAGCCTGCTTCCAGTACAGCCGCCACACCATGGCAGGCAGCACACGGGCAAGTTCTTGTCCCTACCCCTGTCTGGCAGACTGGGGGCCTCTCCCAGAGCCCAGCCCTGGGGTCTGGGGAAGCCTTGCTTGTGATCAAGCCCTGGGGCTTTGCTGTGCAAGTGCTGCTAGAGTGCTGTATCAGCCAAGACCGCCTCTCTGTACACACCACGTGGAGGAAAACCAGGTGTCCCTTCCCGCTTCTGATGTGGGTGTGTTAGGGGAACCACTGAAACTGCCTGCCCTGGCCAGGCATGATAGTAACCACTTGTGTGTGTTGTCTGAAAACAGGAGATCCCAGTAAGGAACATAGAACTGACAAGCTACCACCAATATTGGAATAATTTGGGAAAGGTCGAAAAAAGGAGATGCCAGTCTATATGTCCTACCAACCTCCTGGAGTGTTTCTCACTGGACTTTGTCTTGGCTGAGGGATGCTCTGCCAGGAAGGATCCCGAGTCAGAACGATTGGCCAGAAACAACCTGGAAACTAACCCAGTTACCATAAAACCCGAGACTACGAGCCACGTGCCTGAGCAGGCCTGGGGTCCCTGACACTGCTGCTGTCCACCCTGGCACCCTGCCCTAAAGAGTCTCTTCCCTTGTCAGCCTGTGTGTCTCCTTAGACAATTCATTTCTGAGTGCTAGACAAGAGCCCCCTCTCAGGCCCTGGAAGGGGTCCCTCTCCCGGCAACAGGCAGACTCCAGGGGCCTAGAAGGAAGGAACCAGAAGCCAGACTCTCCTCTTGGCAGCCTCCGGACAGCTACACAGCAAGAACAAGAGGCTTTGTAGGGGAGATTTTGAGTTCTGCGTTTGACATCATGAGGGATAGCACGGTGGGTCCCCATTCTCCCTTCCTTCTGTTTGCACCAGAGGGAGGAACAGGTGCATCAGATCTGCAGGAGGGAGGGGGACCGAAAAGTTCTTTAAATGACTGGCATAAATGACACCCGCCCATCCTTGAGGTCGAGAGAGTATGTGAGAGGAAGATGGAGAGGATTTTATGGGGAAAAGTGGGGTACACTCCCTGGCATTTCCAGCAAGTCCCACTTTGGCAATGTTCCCCTGATTTGGTCCTAGAGTTGGAGTGACCTGGGACCCATGTGTGCAGGGTGGGGAAGGGACGGGCCCACCTAAGCAGATGAGCTGGTAAGACTGAGGGAGTGTCCTGGGCATCCTTGGAAGGAGGTAGATGTACCCACAGGTTTTCTTTTGCAGTTTCATTTGTTTTGGTGGGGATGGTGATAAAGAAGAAAGGAACCTCGGGTGCAAGAGACATTTGGATATAGGGTAAGGAAAGCCCCTGCTCGGGGCTGAACCGTTCCGTTGCACTGCCTGTAGCCACATTTGACACTTTATGTTTAAATTAATTAAAATTAAGTAAAATTTATGGTACTTCTCTGGTGGTCTGGTCGTTAAGACTCCACACTCTCAGTGCAGTGGGGCACAGGTTCAAGCCCAGGTCAAGGAACTAAGATTCCACATGCAGTGTGACGTGGCCAAAAAAAAATTTTTTAATTAAATAAAACTTAAAATTCGTTTCCTTAGGTCCAAGAGCACATTTGTTTAGAGGTTATCATATTGGATAGTCAGATATTTCCACTGTTACAGAACATTCTAATGACAGCGCTGGCCCTAGAAGGAAGTCACTTGAAATGGAAAAACTGTTGGAATTGAGCCAGAGGTGGAGGTGTGGTTCTTGGAGGAAAAAGACCTTGAAGGACCAACTAGCTGGGGCAGGGCCCCACCCTGGGCCAGGCCCTCCCTCCTGCCCTGGCCCCAGCCTCCACCCCAGGCCTGAGCACCTCTCTCAGGCTGCCTGACCCAACTGGAAGCCTGTCTGCTGCTGTCCCCACCACCTGTGGGCGGGGAACGTGGCCTGTGGGGACCTGCAGGGAGCTGACCAGGAGCCAGCCATCGCGGGAGCTGCTGAGCCTCCCTCCACAGGGGACTGTGGCCCAAGGGGTGGGGCCTGCCAGGGCCACTGCCCACCTGCCTGCACCCCAGCTTTGATGGACAGAAACCCAGAGCTGGGAAGGGAGCCCCTTCCATTTGGAGGCCACTAGTCTTGGTCCTAACGAGAGGCCCCAGGATGGGGTGGGCACTGCGTGTTTGCTTCGCGGCATCTTTGATGCTCCTGGGAGCCTTTGATGTTGGAGGATGGTCCTAGCCAAGCCAGCCATGTGCTGTTTGCTCTGGGGTTTTCCTTTTATTTGTTTTTAAACTCATCTCGTTAAATTAGTTCTGTAAAGGGCGAAAGAAGGAGCCCAGCGGAAAAGAAATGCTATATAGTTTATAGGGGAAGGGCGGTGGGTGGGAGCCCATTTGTGGTGGGCGTGACGCAACGGAGAGCAGAAACTGCCCATCCAGCTCACACTACAGTGCTTCAGCGCTCCACTTGGTGAAATCTCTGAGAATCTTTCCAGAGTCTTAGAGACTGCTTGTGGATGAACCTAAAATCCTCATGCGATCTTAATGGAATCCATGTAGAAAATTTGCAGAATCCTTTTAGAAGTCACATTAAAAATTCCACATAGAATTCACCAGACTGCTTCTTGTATTCTGAATCCCTCCTCACATACACACATACACACACACTCCTGTTTCTCCAAGGGAAGGAGTAAGTCACCCTGAATTGCACTGTCTTTCCTTAGAGAGAGTCCACTTGACAGATCTCTTTTGTACAGGTAGGGCTGGAGTCCCCCACTGTCTGGGGTTAGAGGGTACTATGTCATTTCGTGGCCTGACCAGGGCAGACCACCTTCCAGGCCTTGGGCCTGCAGACATGGTCCCTTGGGAAGAGGAGAATTATTTGCATAAGAGTCCCAGGGCTTCCAGAGAAGGGACTCCAACTGCTGTATAAAAATGTGCCATGGTGACCTGGGTGCAGTGGCCCCTAGAATGGGAGCCCCACAAGGCAGGATTAGTTCATGTTGCTCCTATGTGTGCCAGCACTCAGTCCTGGGCCTGGCGAATAGTAATTCCTCCATGCTTGTTTCATGACTAAATGAATGAAGCTGTGCTAGCAGAAAGGATTCTAAGGGTTCAGAAGGACATCAATAAGGAGGACAGGGCAAACAGGAGGCCAACGCAAGGCCTGGGCCAGACACTGGGCATTACAGCGGACTGGCTGGGGATCTGGGAGAATGAGGTCCCCCTACTGGGTAAGAAGAAGGATACCTATTTAGAGTGGGGAAAGCTAAGGAATGGGGTTCTGGAAGCACTGGGGCAAGGTCTATCTTGATGGCATCCTGGTGGTAGGTTGCCAGAACCTGGACAGGCCAGTCTCCAGCCTGTCCTGGACCGGAGGGGTGAGACAGAGCTGGCCTGGTGGGGTCTGCAAGAATGTTCTGGTTATTTTTAAATTTCATCTCAAGTAGTATCGCTTGCTTTTATTCTTTCAGAACTGTGCTTCCCTAGATCAGGAAGTTTGTACAGATGTGTGGAGACAGGGGCTCTCCCCGTGAGCCTGGCTGCAGAGCTGGGGTGGTCACAGAGGCGAGAAACAGAAGGGCAAGACTCCTTCATAGGGAGCCCTGGGCTCCAAGGAGCCACCCCTGGGAAGCAGCAGGACTGACTCCGTTCAGACAAGTTGAAGCCAGGGTGTGTGTGTGTGTCTGTCTGTCCATCCGTGCAGAGGGGGTGCCTCTATCGTCAGCAGCTTTCTCTACCACCTTGGCCGAGCCTTAGCTCTGCACCCTTCCACAGGCGTGACTGAGGATGGACGAGAGCCCACCTTTCAGTTCAGTTCAGTTCAGTCGCTCAGTCGTGTCCAACTCTTTGCAACCCCATGAATCGCAGCACGCCAGGCCTCCCTGTCCATCACCATCTCCTGGAGTTCACTCAGACTCACATCCATCGAGTCCGTGATGCCATCCAGCCATCTCATCCTCTGTCGTCCCCTTCTCCTCCTGCCCCCAATCCCTCGCAGCATCAGAGTCTTTTCCAATGAGTCAACTCTTTGCATGAGGAGGCCAAAGTACTGGAGCTTCAGTTTTAGCATCATTCCTTCCAAAAAAAATCCCAGGGTTGATCTCCTTCAGAATGGACTAAGTTTTTCAGTCCTGCAAAGGCAAAGTAGGTCTTGGATGTATCTTTGAAAAAAAGAAAGCAGGGAGGAAAGAGACAAAAAGGACCTCAGACCAGGCCGAGCCACCTCTAGCCACCAAAACATGTCTTTTACAGCAAACATCAGCCATGCTACTTCCTCCAGCATTCAAATTCATGTGCCTAGAAGGGACATCTAGAACTTCAGTGAAAGAAGACACCACAGCTAGGGCGCTTCCCATGCTTTCCGCATGCACAGCCCCCTGCCCCATGCACCAGCATGGCCTTTGGGCAGCAGGAAGCAGGGGGATGGCCTCCTTGGGAGATTTGGTCACCAGATGCAACCTCAGCAGTAGCAGGAAAGGGACCGTCAGAGGACAAGGCAGAAGCCACTGGGACCACATCATAGAGGGCATTGAGGGTTAGCTTGAGTCTGACTTTGTGTTTTGGTACCTGAGAGTCTTAGGAGGTTTTTGAGCTGGGAAATGACTCTTAAGACACATGCATTGGGAGGGTTCTGTTAGGAAAATGAAATGTTCCAGTGGACTTGGCCCAGTCCTGCCTCTCCTGGACAGTCCTGACTTATACCTGCATCCCTGTCCACTCCCCATGAAGCTCTCAGAAGAATCCTGGTTTCATTTATTGGATATTTTGACGTTAAGGAATTCATTTTAGTTTTTTAAAGATTGGATAAGAGCATTGCAGTTATGTTAAAAAGAAGAGTTCTTATCTTTTAAAGATATATGCCTCAACATTTATGGATGGGCTTCCCAGCGGGCACAGTGGTAAAGAATCCACTGGCCAATGCAGGAGAGCAGGAGGCGCGGGTTCGATCCCTGAGTCAAGAAGATGATCTGGAGAAGGAAATGGCAACCCACTCCAGTATTCCTGCCTGGAAGATCCCATGGACAGAGGAAGCTGGTGGGCTATAATCCACAGGATTGCAAACAGCTGGACACGACTGAGCACGCATGCATGCATTTATAGATGAATGCTGTCTGAGATTTGCTTCCGAATAATTCAAGGGGAGGAATGGCAGCAGGGGAGTGGATAGGAGCAGAGATAAAACTGGCTGAGTTAATCATTGTTGGGACTTGGTGTTTCATTCATTCACTCACTTGGTGGTGGGACTACGTGGGGTTTCATTAATTAGTCAATTTTTTAAATTTGCTTCAAATTTTCTGATATAAAATGTCTTTAAAAAGTGTCCTAAGTTGAACACAAATATGGTCACTCCAATTCAATCATCAGGGGGGCTTTTGTCCCCAGGGGGCAATTGGCAGTGTCTGGAGACATTCTGGGGTTGTCACAGCTAGGGTGGGGTATGTGCTTCTATCATCTCGAGGGTACAGGCCAGGGATGCTGCGGAGTTCACGGGCAGCCCCCACAAGAAAGGATTACCCGGCCCAAAGTGTCCATGGTGCTGAGACTGAGGAACCTGGGCCTGTGGCATTGCCTGCAATTCACCTTAAAGCATCCCTTATGAACAGGAAGAATGCGTATGCATGAGTGAGTTCATGGCAACGAATGCTTTAGGGGTAATTACTTAACATGGAAAGGAATTCACACTCTTGGAGTGGCTAGCCAGGTCTTCAAATGTAGTTATTTAAATCTGATCTTCAGAATTCATTAGCATAAAAGGTGTTCTGGACAAATTGTTATTGATGAAGTGAGTGACATTCAAGAAATACATTGGCTGGAAAGATGGTACAAGCAGCTATGTCTTTGCTTATACAAGAAAGAAGAATCCCTAGTGGTCCAGAGGTTAAGACTCCACTGCAGAGCGCACAGGTTCCATCCCTGATCCAGGAACTAGGGTCCTGCGTGCCCCGCAGCACTGCCAAAAAACAGAGAAGAATCCAGTAAATCTGGATGCCTGACCCCCTAGTGCTCTGGGTCTATTTCCATTTAAATCTGGGTCTCCCTCTGGACCCCCAACCACCCCAACTCTGATAAAAGTCTCAGTTTCTTAGTCCACCTAGAAGGTGGGCTGGTCCTAATGACAGAACATAGGCTTATTCTGGGAGCACTGAACTTTTCATGCAAGTGCTTGACAAGGACAGGAGACACCGCCAAACACACACATACGCACTCATGTCTGAGGTCCTTGGGCTGCTTTAGTTGCTGTCATGGCCCTTTCTTTCCCAGGGTCTCAGATCACACGGCTGACAGAGGTTTTCCTAGCTGCTGACTCCATGATGTGCTGGCATCCATGGGGTCAAGGTCAATTCCATGCTTCAGTGCTCCCTCTGGCCCAGGGGCAGGCTACCTGAGTCCCAGGACTCAAGAGGGACTCAGAGGTGCACCTCGAGGTACACCTCTGAAAAGACAGAGGACCCTCCCTGGAGGTGCCGGGGTCATTTATTTGCATCTCTGGCACAATTCCATTGCGACTATCTTTGCCTTCAGCTCAGCAAGCAGCGGCGCCGTGGGGAGGTTGAGGCGAGAGGGAGGAGGGGGTTCTAGGCCTTTCTCAGTCCCCTCCCATGGTTCCCCTTCCCCAAGCCGTGCCACTTCAACAGATGCTGCCAAAAACCCCAGCGTGCTGCCTCCAGGCCCCTGTCCCTCCACTACCCACCCAGTCTCTGCCTGTCTCAGGGTCTCGGGGCCCCAAAACTCCAGCCCACAGTGGGGCTGGTGTTCTGCAGGGCCTGTGCGTGGCTCTTCTGGTCTCCTTACCCGTCTGGGGTTCTCTGAGCATATGGACCGGGCTGGGCATTGTTCATCTGTCTTTCTCACAATAGAACTCAGCCCAGAACCCCTTGCCCCATTCCCCACCCCCGCCCCCACGCTCCAAGGACGTCAATGAGTGTGGGCAGAATTTAATTGCCTGACAAGTTCAGATTCGCATCTTTGATCTGCAGGCCTGGCAGTGCTGAGTAGTGGAGAGAACTTGGACACAGACGGACCCGGGCTTGAATCGCAGCTTGGTCACTTACACCATGTGACCACGGGCAGTCACTTCATTCCCAGAGCCCAGGTGTCTGTGCCAGGGAGATGGGGACTGTTGTACCTGACTCACAAGGACCCACATGAAAGGTTATTACACAACGTGAACCAACAGCCCAGCCCAGCACCTTGGCTTCCTCTTGGGAATTATCGGAGCCCAGCAAAGGGTGTATTAGTCTTGTTTCCAGGCACTGGGATGGGAAGCACCATATATATACCGTAGTCCTCACAATGGTCCTTTGAGGAAAGCATCCTCATCAACAACAGCTTTTTATAGCTCAGGAAACTGAGTCACAGGGAGGCTATGATTCTTGGCCAACGTCACACAGCTGGCAAATGGCAGAACTGTGGTTTGAACCATGGCTTTTGGGTGTTGATGCTACCCTCCTAGCTTTACCACTGAATGCCCTGAGTTCACTCCAAGAGAGGAAATCGACAAGGGGGTGCTCTCTGATGGGAATCAAAAATATTTTCAGAGTTGCTTGGAGAATTAGGAGAGGTGTTCTCATCTCCACTCTAGGATGCTCAGTGTGGGGGTCCTGGGGAGTGTCTGTGGCCGCAGCCTGCTGCGGCTGCCTTGCTGAGAGCTGGCAGAGGTGGCCCTGCCCTTCAGGTCGTCTTCCTCAGCCCACTTGCCTGACAGGGCGTTTGAACAATGATTAACTGCAGCAGGCAGGCTGGTGCAGGCCGGGGCGGGCGCGGCGGGTGAGCTCACCCCTTGCACAACGGATACCGCACCCACCTGCCCAGCTCAGGGGCGACCCAGGGTGCAGGGCCGGCAGCCTCCCAGAAGTTGGGGAAATGGCCTTGGGAAGGACAAGGGACAGTCTGGATGGATGTGAAGATGTGACCACCGCCACATTCCACCCCTCCCAAGACACCCACCCTGCCCCCAGCTTTTGGAGCCTCTTCTGGGGGCTCCCAATCACCATGGCAGCAGACTCCAGACCCAGTGCCCAGTGGGGTCAACCTTGCTGAAGATCTTCAAATAGTGTCACCTGAAACTGCCCCCTTGGCTCCAGCCGCAGGGCAGCAAGTGCCAGGTTGAACTGGAGGAGGCAGGAGCATGCCCCGGCCTCTCAACCTGGCTGCCTACCCGGCTCCAGGCCCAGGGCAGACAGGGAGCCCCCAGGCAGCTCCTCTGTGCCTCCCTCCCCGCTCCTTGCTATTCCGAGGACATAGGTGCATGCAGTCCCAGGCCTGGGGCACCCACACTCGCTCCAGCCCCCGGGACCCCTCCCCCGGGAGCACCCTGTTCCCAGAGGACTGGTAGGAGTGAACTCACACTCCAGTTAGGCCAAATCTGTCTCCAGACTCAGCACCGTGCCCACACACTGGCCCGAAGCTGGGCCTCGTTTGTTTGTTGAACGAAGAAGCACTGACGTCCTTTGTCCTCAGTAAACTCTGTACCCGTTTTGGATCCAGCTTCCCCGCTCCAGAGTCTGGAGATGGCTGGGATGTGTGGGTGGGAGCTGAGGGGCTGGGGAGTGAAAGGTAATTTTCTCTGAAGATGGGTGGAGGAGGGTGCTGCAGACAGGGACGACCCTCTCCCTCCCCCACCCTACTCGGACGCCTCAGTATTCCACAAAGTCCAGTTCCTACTGGTCTGATGAGGGGTTCAGTTCACTTTACTGGGTGCCCCTCAGAAAACCACCCCAATCCCCATGGTGCCCAGGAGTCCGGGCCTGACTGGGCTGCCCAGGAACACTGTGACCTCCAGGGCTTCCAAAAACTTTGCAGCCATGAACTCTGGGCACCTCCTGACTGGCAAGTTGGGCCCTGTTATGCCCCCAATTCACCTGCCCAGCCTCGGGGTCCCCGATTTCTGAGCTATGTACTTGGAGCACCATATGCTGTTTTTTTCTCTCACTGGAGGACCACCCCCACCCACCCACCCAACCTGGGTCTCAACCTCTTGGGGCTACCTGAGACCCCCCTGCCCAGACCCCTCCCACCTGCCTCCTTACAGCAAATCCATGTGCTCCCTGAGCACCCACTCTGGGTGTGAAGAGAATGGTCTATACTCACTGCCCTCAGGGCATGTGAACAAATAGCAGAGATCAGGTGAGAAGTCGGTGTCGGGGACCAGTCCCCATGCTGCGATGATCTATGAGCCTTGACTCCTAAGCAGCACCTTCTGTATACCAGGCCCTGTTCAAAGCAGGTCACAGGTTTTTACTTGTTTTTATCACATGAGCTTCATGGCAAGATATGAAGCAGATAAACTCATGACCCTTGTTGCAGGGTGAGAGAAAAACCAAGGCACAGAGAAGGTGAGTAAGTTGCCCGAGGATCTAAGTAGCAGGACTCAGATTCAAATCCACGTGCCTGTGCTCTAAGCCTCGATGCTACGCTGCCTTCAAAGCAAGGTAGATGAGAAAAGGGAGGGCCAGGCTGGCTTGCCAGACGGGATGGTGACGGAGCCAGGTCTGGATTACCGATGCAATGTGAACACACACGAAAACACGGCGAAGATTCAGTAGCAACGCTCTGAACGCAGGGGTTGGCAAAACTTCCCTGTAAAGGGCCAGATGGTAACGATCTGAGGTTTCGCAGGCCAGGCCTTTCCTGTCACAACTACTCAACTCAGCCCATGAAGCCCCAGAGCAGCCCCAGAGGGTATGTGGCGTGGCTGTGCGCCAATAAAACTTTATTAACAGGGCCTTCCCTGGTGGCTCAGTGGTAGAGAATCCACCTGCTATTGCAGGAGATAAGGGTTCGATCCTTGATCTGGGAGAGTCCACGTGCCATGGAGCAACTAAGCCCATGCCTCACAGTTCAGCCTGTTGCCCTAGAGCTCATGCTCTACAACAAGAGAAGCCACTCCACCCACTGCAGCTAGGGAGTAGCCCCTGCTTGCTGCAACTAGAGGAAAGCCCACAAAGCAATGAAGACCCGGGCCCAGCCATGAATAAATAAATAAATATTTTTTAAAGCTTTACTTAATAGGTATGGGGATGTCATCTGATTCTCACATGCCACAAAACATTATTCTTTCACATTCTCAAATGTTTAAAATGTAGAGAGTGTTTTTAGCTCCTGGGCTGTTCAAAAGCAGGCCTGGAGGAGTGATGGGGGCAGGACTACAGTTTGCTGGCCTCCTGGCCCTACAGACTCAGAGAACGGAGAGCCAAGGAGGCTTCAGAGAATGAATTACACAGATTGCCTGGGTTCCAGGAGCCCCAGGAGTGAGGAGCAGGGCTGGCCAAGATTGGAGGTGGGGCCTTGAGGAGCCTGAGAGGACGTGTTGTCACAGCAGGGTGGGCCCAGGCTCCAGCTCGTGTCACCAGGCCCTGACCGTGAGGCCCCAGTGTCTGCACCTTTGAGCTTCAGCTGTAGAATGGGCTTGAAAGTGTGTTGAGTGGGAGATGCTGGCCAAAGCTTCACGTAGACCTGGGCTCCACTGGCTCCAAGGGGCCACCTGGAGTGAGGGGCTGACTGTTATTTTATTCCATATGCTTGTGTGGGTTATTCTGAGTCTTAGGCAGGAACCTGCTCATCATACGGGTTTTGGCAACGTCTCCCTAGTGGCTGCGTGGAGAAGAGGTGAGCATCTGGGTGAGCCTGTTTTCCCTCCAGATTCCTCCTCCACCGTCCTCCCCGCAGCCCAGTGCTGGGGAGACCAGCCTTTGTGGACAGCATCACAGACTCCCCCATGGCTCTCCCTCTGCTTGATGGGCTCAGACAATGGGGAGCCCAGCAGGAACTGAGGCAGAGGAGAGAGTGAGGTTAACTCCCCACCCCTTCCCAGCGGTGTTTCTGCAAGCTGGCCGCCTCCCTTGGGGGACATCACAGCACAAGGCCAGCTGTTCTAGGGTCTCCCTACCCCTTGCCCACATCTTTGTAAACTCTTCTCAGGCTATCCTGAGTGCAACTGGCTGACTGATTCAAAGAGTGAGACTGGAGAGAGACACCCGTTAAGAGACTGTCCCTGTGATTTTGATGAAGGAAGAAAGTATAAGTTGATCAGTTGTGTCCAACTTTTTCTGACCCCGTAGACTACAGTCCATGAAATTCTGCATGCCAGAATACTGGAGTGGGTAGCCTTTTCCTTCTCCAGGGGATCTTCCCAACACAGGGATTGAACCCGCATTGCAGGAGGATTCTTTACTAGCTGAGCCACAAGGGAAGCCCAAGAATACTGGAATGGGTAGCCTATCCTTTCTCTAGTGGATCTTCCCGATCCAGGAATTGAACTGGAGTCTCCTACATGGCAGGCGGATTCTTTACCAACTGAGCTATGAGGGAAGCCCATGAAGGAAGATGGAGCAGTAAAGTGGGACAGTGGTGGTGAGAGGAAGGAAGAGCTGGATTGGAGACATATTTAGAAGATAAACAGGCTGAAGGAGGAGCCTGAGGGAGCGGGAAGGAGCTCCAGGATGAAGGGGGTACCTTGCTGGGGAAGCTGGGAGGACAGAGAGCTGAGAGAGGATCTGCAGGGAGAGAGGCAGGGGTCTGGAATGGAGACGATGAGTTTGTGGTAGTGCCTGAAGGACTTTCAGGTGGCTGAATGCACTGGTGTACCCCTGCCTGCAGCCCTGATTCTCGGTCTGACCTTTAGCCATGACCCGCTCTGTTCCTGCAGACAAGCCACCACACGGAACGGCTTGGGAGCCTTAGAGAACAGTCCGTGCAGAAATGGTTGCTGGACTTCTTTCCTTTCTGGTGCAGGGAAAATGCTCTCAGATGCATGAACTTAGCTGGAAGGAGTGACGGGGTGAGAGGGGTGTGGAATGCTGGGGTGTCCAGGAGAGGCCTAAGGGGACTCTGTTGGCCAGAGGGGCCGAGAGTTAAATAAAGCCAGAGCAGTCCACCAAGGGGGCTTCCCTGGTGGCACAGAGATGAAGGATCCGTCTTCCAAGCAGAAGATATGGGTTTGATCCCGGGGTTGGGAAGATCCCCTGGAGAAGGAAATGGCAACCCGTTCCAGTATTCTTGCCTGAAAAATCCCATGAACAGAGGATCCTGGCAGGCTATAGTCCACGAGGTCACAAAGAGTCAGACATGACTTAGCAACTGAACGACAACAATAAGCCAGCCAAAGACACTGACAAGCGCTACTATTCTGCCCACCAGCCAGGGATACCAAACGCAAAGAGGCAGCTCCAGGTGGGGGCTATCTGGTTTAAATCTTCCATCTAACCTCATCTTTTGCAGCTTGCAGGAGGCAGGAGGTCAGGCTTTCCTCCAGGGTGGATCCTGGTGTTGGGGCAAAACCACATGGGGTGAGGGTGGGTGGGAATAACTTCATGAGATCTCCCCAGGGCTTCAAGCCCTTCAGAGCCTGACTGACTTCTGATTACATCGTCCTTCCAAAAACAAAGACTTGATTGAATATTTCTCAACTGAGTCACTGCTCAGTTTGCCCTCTCCCAGGAAATCAAACATTCTGGTTTTGCCTCCCCATCATGCTGACCACCCTCACGCTTCAACGTCTCCTGGGACCAGCTTCCAGGCTTCTCTGCTGGCTCTCATCCACAGAACATCAAGCAGTTAAGAGTCTGTATCTTACACTCGCTGCCTCCGAGGGGGCGGGAGTTTGCACAATGTTTCTCTCCCTGGCCCACAACGAATTACCACATCTCCTTCTTCTGAGAGGCTGGCCTGCCTTCAAGCCCCCACCATCACGACTTCAAATCCCAGCCCCCAGGTCTGGTATCTATTAAGTCTAGTCAAGGCCTGATTCAGCCGCATTGCTTCACAGGCTGCCCAGTGGGCAGACAGCTGATGTTGTGGGCAACCCGGGTCTGACCAGCTGCTGGTCCGTACAGCTCACAGCAACAGCTGGGCAGACTTCAGCTTTGGGAGGCTGAGACAGGAGGCCTACAGAGCAGCGCCTGGCCCTGACTCACCAAGTGATGCTGAAACTTTGAAAACCTCAGGAAGATTTTTTTTCCCCAGAGAGTCTTCCCAGCTCTGCCATCAGGCCTGGCTGGGACCTCTCCTTAAAGCAGGCTAGCAGTCTCTCCTGCCCTGGTCTGCGTACAGCTCAGCACTAAGTAATCTTCCTTCCTTCTGAATCTTCCTTCTCTGACATACCAGAGCCTCATGAGGACTTGCGCTTTCCAGAAGACCCATTTAGGTGATCAGCTAGTGAACCTATGCCTTACTGGGCATGAAGGAATTAAACTGGAATTCCAGGGTTCCAGTGGTGGGGGTGGAGGATGGAATGTGATATCCTCTTCCTCTTGGGGATTCCCCGGTTGACTTTCCAAGTCTCAAGGCCCCTGTGGCAGCAGCTCAGACGAGCCTGCAGGGATCCGGGACTTGGATTCCACTGCACCCCGGGGCAAGCCCAGTTTGCAAGCATCTCTCAGCTTAGAGAAGCAAGACTTTCAGGGCTTGTTCTGACTGTGCATGGGATGCTTTCAGAGCTCAGGAGCCCCCAGGGGTCACTTGAACAGGAAGTTCTCGGGTCACATCAGATGTTCCATGTCACAACCCACCCCTCCTCATTTAACCCCTTTTCAGGAAGTCATCAGTCTCCGTGGCAGGGTGGGGGAGGGACGTAGTCTTGTAACCGTCACGAGTCCAGCATCCAGCCACCCTTGGGTCAGCGCACCTGGCTAAAACATGGGCTCTCTGCCCTGGGCACCCAGGCTGGACTCCGCAGCAGCCCCCACAACGGCAGAGCATGGGGAGAAGGGCCCTTTTGGGGACGGGCACCACAGAACCATCCTAAGATCACCCAGGGTGCCAGGGAAGAGCTGAGGGAGGGGCACCTGGCAACAGAGATGCCAAGACCCTGATGGGAGTGCCAGGAGCGCTCCTGTGTTCTGGACGAAGGGCCACTGAGAGGAGACAACCTCACCCGCTCCGCTCCACCCATTCATTCCTCTCTCTCTCTCTCTCTCTCTCTCTCTCTCTCTCTCTCTCTCTCTCTCTCTCTCTCGGTTCTAAATCCTGCTGTGTCCCCAGGCAGCCCTGGACCAGGAGGCCCCACCAGGCAGGCAGAATTGGCTGAGGACACTTCAGTCTAGTCCTGCCTTCTCCTGGCTGCTTAAACCCCCACCTCACTTCCACTCGTGCTTGAAGAGAATCTGCAGGTCATGGTGAGGGTGGGGAGTGAGGAGCCCAGCTGCTTCCACTCACAGCCCCAGCCCTCCTCCTGGAAGCTCCTAGAAACTCCGGGAAGTTTCTGAAGTCCCAGACAGATGGTCCTTGCACTCAAGGGCCCGGCTGAGTGACCACCTCCTCCTGTCTCCCTTGTGAATGGGGATGGCCTTAGAGCAGCTGCTGAGAAAGGAATAGGAAAAAGGCAGAGGACAGGGGAGCACACGGGGGGCGGGGGGGAGGTGTTGGGCAAGGGGAGGAGGGGGCGCACAGTCCACTCTGGACTGGGTGGGGAGGCTGGCTCTCGGGGTCAGGGACCCAGCTCCTGAGGAGACCCCTCCTTCTAGGTGGCTGCCCACGGTGCAGGGGGGCTGCAGAGGGCAGGCAGTGAGGAGAGGGACGCTCTTCTGGACAGGACAAAGGGAGCACCCAGAGGCCCAGGAGGACCCCGCCCTTAAGAGGAGGCGTGGGGTGGTGGTGGCGGAGGTAGGGGGGACACACTGAGCTGTATCTGAGCTCCCTGCTGGGGCACCCACGGAGCTGACTAACCCGCACAGGAAGTGGTTCTTGAGCAGGGAGGGAGTGCTGGGAAGTGGGTCGGGGGGCGGCCCCCGACCGACTGGAGCCCATGTCATCAGGGTCCCAAGAGAGACATCGTGCCCCTTGGGGGTGCGAGTGGACGCTCTGGCCACTGCTGTGGCTGCTATACACCTTCCCTGGTAGCTCAGCTGATAAAGAATCTGCCTGCAATGCAGGAGATCCCGGTTTGATTCCTGGGTCGGGAAGATCTGCTGAAGAAGGGATAGACTACCCACTCCTGTATACTTGGGCTTCCCTGGTGGCTCAGCTGGTAAAGAATCCGCCTGCAATGCAGGAGACCTGCTGTAGGGAGCAGCTTTCGGAAGGGTGGTGCCCTGTCCGGCACCCTCACCAACACTCAGAGAGGCTGGGGTCCAAGCCAACTCGCTTCCCCCACCCGCACTTTGGTTTCCTATTATTTCGTGTCTCTTAGACTTTTCCCGTGGGAAATCCTATCCATCCTTCCAGGCCAGCCTGAGGAGCCCTCCCTGACTCCCCCACCCTCAGCAAGTCTCTCCCTCCTTCCTGCCCTCCTACAGGACTTAGGGTCCAGCTCAGAGGTGGCCAAGTCCCATGCCGTGTGTTTTCCCAGCAGGATCATGGGGTCCGTAAGGAAGGGTACCTGTCCCAGAGGGGAGCCCGTGTGGGCACCTGTGGGTGCTCAGTAGGGGCTCTGATGGGCTGATTCCCCAGCTTCAGCCCCTCTGGTCTCCACCCTCTCGCCACTCCCCAAGCTCTGTCGGCCTCAGAGAGCTGGCCTGCCTGCCTGTAAGAGCCACCAGAATTCCTGCCTGCAGGCTCAGCCCTGCTCCAGGAATGCGGAGCGGCAACCCAGCTTCTCGCAGCCTGCACAAACCTGGGGCCTGGTCCCTGACCCACCCAGGGAACTCTCAGCAACTTCTTTCTGCCAGTCACTGGTCTCTGCTCCTTTCCCTTCGGGGAACTAACTGCCCTTCTGTGAGTCAGGAGCTGGAGGCAAAGGCCAAGGGTGGTCTCATGTGACAGTTACAGTCATAGAGGGAGGCATGTTGCTTCTGCTTCTCCCAGGGGATGGCTCCTCCCATGGGAAGGAGGTCCCTAGGAACAATATGGGCTCCATGTATGTGCAGTCTAACCGGCCTGGGCTTCTAGACTCCACCCTGAGCAGTGAAAGAGCACTGGGCAGGGAGCAAGGAGAGCCAGGGAGTCTTGGTTCCCTGTTGTTGTTCAATCGCTTAGTTGTGTCCAACTCTTTGCGACCCCATGGACCACAGCATGCCAGGCTTACCTGTCCTCCACTATCTCCCAGAGTCTGCTTAAACTCATGTCCATTGAGTCAGTGATGCCGTCCAACCATCTCATCCTCCGTCGTCCCCTTCTCCTCCTGCTCTCAATCTTTCCCAGCATCAGGATCTTTTCCAATGAGTCAGCCCTTCACATTGGTTCCCCTTCTACCTGGCAAGTCACATTATTTCTCTGAACCTCAATGTCCAGGATATGGCTGCAAGAACCCTAAGAATCTTCACAATTGTGTGATTTCCAGCAGCCCATGTCTAAGGAGAAGTGCTACTGGGCAGGCCATGTCCTAAAGAAACCTGTGAGTGGCATGTCCCAGCTGGCACCATGTACCCTGGCTGACAAAGGGACCCTGCGGTGATGCCAGGAAGCTTTGAAGCTGGCAGTTTGGGGTTCTGATCCCAACTCTGCCTCTCACTTGCACATTATGTAACTTTCTGACCCCGTTTTACAGATGGGAGACCTGAGCCCCTCCTGATGGAAGAAATGTGCCCACGATCTAGGGCCAGTCCCTGGCCCTGCCAGCTTGCAGCTCTGTGTCCTACCTCTCTTTTCCCAGTGGACTGACCCTAAAGGTGGACAGTTGAAGAGAGGTCAGAGTGCTGGGAGGGGCGTTCAACTTTCAAAGGCTGAGTTGGAGGCGGCCACCTCTCAGAGCCCAGCTGGCAAGACCAGTCCCTCTCCCCAGGAGGGTCTGGGGCTCCACCCCTGATGCCTCGTGTCCGGAGGTGGAATGGGGGCCAGATGGGACCACATGCACCAGAGGGAAGCCCTGGAGGGGTGGTGGGGCCGCCTCCCGGGTGGAGGCTGGGGCCGCAGCGGGTCCTGGTTCTTTCATCTCCAGATGCCCCAGCCTCCCTCCCCACATGGCGCCCAGAAGGAGTGCGGGCCTTCCTCTCCTGGGTTCTGTAGCAGAACTGTCAGCAGCGGGAGGGTGGTCAGAGTGGGGTGCAGAGCAGGCGGTGCCTCCCACAGCCCTTGAAGTGTGTGAGGCTCCGCGTTCATGGCACCCCTCCCCACACTGCAAGTCCCTCCCGTCCTTGTCAGGGCTGTTTATGACAAGGGCTGGGGTGGCCCATGGGTGGGGGCAGGGCAGAGGGGGCAGGGCAGCCCCAGTTGTGGATGGGCAAACAGAACCTCTCCTCCAGCTGCTGGAGGGTGTGCTCGGGGCCATGGCGTGCCTGCTGGTCACTTCTCAAAGGCTGTGTCTGCTTTAAAGGAAGTGTCCTCCTTCTTAGTTGCAATCAAGGCTGTGTCTCCTCACCAAGCTGTGTGCACACAGGGCTGGGTCTGCCCAGAGAAGGTACTTTTTCTAATACACAGAGGGATGCTGGGTGGCCCCCTGAGGCCCTGAGACTGTGCCTGGTGGTACCCGGCCCCAGGCAGACTTTGGGTGGGGAGGGAGGCCCTGAAGGGGCACAACAGGTGGGACTCGGTGCACACACTGGCACACCCCTGTCCAGTGCCCAACAGCCTTTTCCCACCCACCCGGTTGATGACCACTGGCACTTCGGACAGGGAACCCCAGCTCTGCCGGTGGGCACAGAGCTTGGGAGCCCCCAGCTGCTTCTGCGCCAGCCCTGGACGGTCTTGAGAAGTCAAGAGAACCGCTGCCCAGCTGGGAGTGCCCTCCCACTCAAGACATGTCCTGCCCTGCCAGCGCATCCTTCAAGAGGAGGGTAGGCGGAAGCCTGGGGCCTAGCCTCCCCAGTGGCCACCTCGGTTCCTTAGACACCCAAGTCCAGGGAGCAGTTTGGATCTGGAGGCCAGGCTGGACCAGGCCAAAAGCCCCAGTGGGCTCTGGGATGAGCCAAGCCTCCCCTTTGGGGTTTCAGACACTCCTTCCTTCAGGCATCCGCCTGGCGGGAGGGGATGGGATAGGGTGGGGAGAGGCACTCAGTCTTCATCCTTCCAGCACTCTTACCGCTCAGCCCCCTCCCCCACACAGGACTCCCTGGGAAGTCGTGGGATATGCAGAGCCCTGCCTGATGTGGCTCTGACACAGTGACCTTGACCAGAAGCTTCCATAGAGCCAGCACTCACACAACCAGAGCCTTGGCTCGGGGGGTCCCCAGGGGCCATGTGCGGTGATGCCATCACTGTGACTTCCTTTCCCCTCTTCCTTCAGCGCCCCATTCTCCCCACCCAGGCCGGGGCTCAGGGGAGCTGATGATGAACCAGCAAATAACCGCCTGAAATACCAGCTCCTTCTCCACCCCCTTGCAATGCCCTAATCCCCTCCCGTCCCAGCTCCCAGTTTGGGCTGGGGCAGAGCCCAGGTGTTTCTCGTTAAGGGTTTTATTGCGGATTCTCAGGCTCTGGCTGTGGAAGTTTGAGGGGCTCCCCAAGCCTCCGCCCCACCCCCAGGCTGCGCCCACACAGCGGGGTCGGGTGACTGGCGGGGCGGTCCTCTCCATTCCTGGTCCCTTACCCTTGCCAGGAAGTCACCCAAAGCTGCTGAGCTCCAGCCTCCGAGTGCACTGCCTTCCACCCACACTTCACGCCAGACGGGAGTATCCTCCTGAGGAATAAAGTTAATCATCCAGTGCCCTGACTTTTAAATCCACCAGAGCCTGCTCTTTTTTATTTTTTCAACGACTGGCTCTGATTTGTAGCACTTGCCAATTCCCACCGTGGCCAGTTTCAAACAGCCAGTGTAAGGCCACTGAACTTGTGCAGTCAGCTTCCGTAGGCCAGGAGCAGCTGACTCCACACACCACGCCCACCTCTTCCCTTCACTCCAACCCAGGATGCAAGCCCTCCTTTAAGGCTCCTCTTGTCCCTCTTGCCTCTTCTGCCACTGCCTTCCCGTCCCCGCCCATCCCCCCCACAGACACCGCCCACTAGATCTGATCTGCGAGTCCCTGAGTTCACCTAGCACATGCCCCAAACATCCCTCTCCTGCTTGGCCTGGCTGGCTCCTTTAATAATAACCCCATTCAAGGACTTCCCTGGTGGTCCAGTGGCTAAGACTCCGTACTCCCAATGCTGGGAGTGCTGGGTTCGATCCCTGGTTGGGGAACTAGATTCTACATGCAGCAACCAAGACCCAGTGCAGCCAAATAAATAAATGAATATTTTTTTAAAATATTCTGTTCAGGTGTTCCCCCGCTTTAGGCTCTCAGACTCCCCAGGCTGGACAAGATACCCTTCATCTGTGTCCCTAGGATACTGCCTTGGCTGTCTACATTGTACAGTCATGCGGGTCTGTCCTTCCCACGAAACCATGGGTTCTGCAGAATCTCTGACCCAGGAAAGCCTCTGGGATTCTGTTGAGGGCGTGAGATGCATGAAGCGGCCTGCTCTGGGCTCTAGGGGGAGAGCTGCCACAGGGACCCACTTCACAATCTTGGACCTTTCTCAGCAGATCCCAGGGCCACCTGCTTATCCAGCTTCCTAGGAGACGCACAACAGGGAGAGGGGACAGGGCCATCCCTTAACTCCTAGATCTGAGACATACCAGGTGTTACCCCCAGTCCAGCCCCAGGAGCACAGAGCTGGCGGGGCTGGGGCAGAAGGGAGTGGCCACCCTCACCCTGCTGTTTGTATCCTTGTGACCATGGCTTCCTGCACCACAGGTTATCATTGCTGACCCTGGCAGAAGCACCCAGACATTTCGGGGAGGCCATCGTATCCTGTGCCTGGAGCCCCAAAGAGCCTCCCGCACACCCTGTCCAGGTGGTCCTGTGGGGCCCAAATGGATGAAACAGGGAGCAGCCGTGTTCAGGGGACTGCTATGTGCTTCTGAGCCAAAAAGACCTGAGTTGCTTGTCAGTGTGGCCACTTGGCAGCTGTATGAAGTCGTGGCTTGGGGCCTCATTTTCCTCATCCATGAAATGGGGTAGTAATGCCTGTTTCTCAGAGGTTTTGTCTGCATAAGACTAATGGCCACTATGTATGGAGTGCTTGCAAAGTCCAGTGCAAAATGCAGTTTCTGTGATGTGGTTTACTTACGTTATCTTCTTTAATCCCCGCACAGCGCTATGAAGAAAGACCTGTTAGCCCCATTTCACAGACCAGAAAATCGAGGTTCTAAGGAGTTTATAGTCACATAACAAGAAAAAGGGAGTCAAAATGCAAAGCCCCTGAATTTAGAGGGCAGGTGTGTATCGGGCCTGACAGATTCTAATCATATGGTGATGTGATGTGCTTAGCCACTCAGTTGTGTCCGACTGTTGTAGCCCACCAGGCACCTCTGTCCATGGGGATTCTCCAGGCAAGAATACTAGCGTAGGTTGCCATTTCCTTCTCCATGGGATCTTCCTGACCGAGGGATAGAACTGGGGTTTCCTGCATTGCAGGCATATTCTTTACCAACTGAGCTATGGGGGAAGCCCTATCACAAAGTAGGCAATGTCTGTTATTAGTAATTATTGCAAATCCTGCTTTCTGTCTTGTATTAGGAAATGGAATTTTTAAAAAATCTCTTCCAATGTCTCTGAACCAGAACCTTAAGGTAAGCATCAGCTTTCCTGGTTTTCAAGAGAGGAAACTGAGTTATAAGAACTTCTGCTTTATTGACTATGCCAAAGCCTTTGACTGTGTGGATCACAACAAACTGTGGAAAATTCTTCAAGAGACGGGAATACTGGACCACCTGACCTGCCTCCTGAGAAATCTGTATGCAGATCAAGAGGCAACAGTTAGAACAGTTAGGACATGGAAAACAGACTGGTTCCAAATTGGGAAAGGAGTACATCAAGGCTGTATATTGTCACTCTGCTTATTTAACTGACATGCAGAGTACATCAGGAGAAATGCTGGACTGGATGAAGCACAAGCTAGAATCAAGATTGCTGGGAGAAATATCAATAACCTCAGATCTGAAGATGACAACACATTTATGGCAAAAAGTGAAGAAGAACTAAAGAGCCTCTTGATGAAAGTGAAAGAAGAGAGCAAAAAATTTGGCTTAAAACTCAACATTCAGAAAATGAAGATCATGATATCCGTTCCCACCACTTCATGGCAAATAGATGGGGAAACAGTGGGAACAGTGGCAAACTTTATTTTCTTGGGCTCCAAAATCACTGCAGATGGATGGTGACTGCAGCCATGAAATCAAAAGACACTTGTTCCTTGGAAGAAAAGTTATGATCAACCTAGACAGCATATTAAAACACAGAGACATTACTTTGCCAACTAAGGTCCATCTAGTCAAAGCTATGGTTTTTCCAGTGGTCATGTATGGATGTGAGAGTTGGACTGTAAAGAAAGCTGAGCACTGAAGAATTGATGCTTTTGAACTGTACTGTTGGAGAAGACTCTTGAGAGTCCCTTGGACAGCAAGGAGATCCAACCAGTCTATCCTTAAAGAAAATCAGTCCTGAATATTCACTGGAAGGACTGATGTTGAAGCTGAAACTCCAATACTTTGCCCACCTGATGTGAAGAAGTGATTCATTTGAAGTGACCCTAATGCTGGGAAAGACTGAAGGTGGGAGGAGAAGGGGACGAGAGAGGATGAGATGGTTGGACGGCATCACCGACTCAATGGACATGAGTTTGAGTAAGCTCGGGGAGTTGGTGATGGACGGGGAAGCCTGGCGTGCTGAAGTCCATGGGGTTGCAAAGAGTTGGACACGACTGGGCAGCTGAACTGAACTGACTGATAGTCCAGGTAGAGCCCAGCTGAGCACCATCCGCCAACTGAGCTGACCCCAAACAGGGAGTATTGTCCACTTCACCAGATGCATTGTACAGGCTGGGTGTGGGCCTGATCTAAAGGAGATGGGGCAGTTAGTCCCAGAGTCCAGGAGCCGATGTCCTGTCCTGACCTCGGCCTTGGTCCCTCTCTTCACTAGGAGTCTGTTAATTTCTGCAGGGTCTCGAAATTAACTTCTCACCCTCAAGTAATAAGGATCCTAAATCAGGGTTTGTACTTGGACAAAGGAAGCATTCTGATTTGTGAATCTAGAAATAAGGAGATCCATATTGTTGAACAGTGCTTGGGTTCTTCTAGTTTTGGGGTGATTACAAAGTTCCCATATGGGCACATGGAATGATACTCAGCAATTAAAAGCAGCTCTGATGTAGCTCAAATGCAGTCTCCTAAACGGAAAAAGCCAGACTCAGGCTCCATGCTCTACGATTCCGTTTACAGGATGTCTGGAAAAGGAAAAACTACCAAGACAGAAACAGATCAGTGGTTGCTGGGGTTGGGGAGTGGAGTCGGGGGTCGATTGCGAAGGGACAGAGGGAGTTTTGGGAGTGCTGAGACTGTCTATATCGTAACTGTGGTGGTGGTTACATGACTGTATGCATTTGTGAAAGAACTATACAACAATAAGAATGAATTACTGATTGTAAGTCAACTATAGTTCAATTTAAAGAAGCCAAATAAAACCACTGGATTTTGATTTTTTTAATGAAACAAGAATGAATTATTGCACAAAAAAGAGACTTTAATTTTTTTATTGGAGTATAATTGCTTTGCAAAGTTGTGTTAGCTTCTACTATATAGCCAAGGGAATCAGCTGTGATTTGAATTTCCTTCCCATTTAGATCACCATAGAGCACTAAGCAGAGTTCCCTGTGCTGTGAACCGAATACAGTTGGTTCTCATTATTTTACACACAGTAGTGTGTATATGTAGATCCCAATCTCCCAGTTTTTCCCATTCTCCCCTTCCCGCCTCGGTACCCATACATTTGTTCACTACATCTGTGTCTCTGTTTCTGCTTTGCAAATAAGTTCATTTGTACCATTTTTCTAGATTCCACGTATATGCGTTAATATATGACATTTGTTTTTCTCTTTCTGACTTAGTCTGTATGACAGTCTCTAGGTCCATCCACGTCCTTCATTTTTTAAAAAACAGGAAAAAATTACATTTCCTTTTCAGTCCCTTGCCCATTCATTTTGACCTTAAGATAAATTTGAACATTAACGTAATTTCACTTAGTGGATATTTCCGAAGCGCCTCCTACGTTCCAGGTCCTCTATTATGGGCGGAGATGGCAGTGGGACCCCCGTCCCTTCTCAGCTGTACTGTGTCATCAGCCCGTGCCACCCCCTTCATCTCCCAATGTATGTGCTCAGGCCCAGTGCACCCCTATTTCCCTTTTGGGGGCGGGGACACTCTGGATCACTTCTGCCTAATGTGGGTCAATCGGTAACTATGTGCTGAAACACTGGAATTTCTGAGACGTTTCCATGGTTTATGGGACCATAATATTTGAAGTGGGAACCTGGGAACCGTCCTCCACACCTCCCTCCTCCTTGTCACCCCCACCTCCGGTGCCCCGCACAGAAGGTGGGGGCGGGGTGGCACAGACTGCCAGGCAGGGGCTGTAGCCCAACTGCGTCCTGTCAACACGAATCCTGTGTTACAACATTTGAGGGGCAGCCGGCAGTGGTTTTTTTTTTTTTTTCACTGACCCAAAAGTGACTGGATTATTGTGCAAAAAAAAAAAAAAATCAATCTACTGGCCAGTCCTGCCAGTGTTCCTTCCTGAATGTTTTCCCAGTTCCCCTCCCCAAGGCCCTCGCTTGCACCAGGCAAGGCACCTTTCACAGGGACCCCTGAATGGGCCTCCCAGCGGATCAGCTCCCCTCTATTCCCCTCACACCTCAGCCAGAGGGGTATTTTGGATATCATCAGTGCACATGGAACCCATGCCAATCCATGAGAAAAATGGGCCAAATAATATGAAGAAGCAGTTCCCCTATGGAAAAAAAAATGCAAATGGCAAAAACACATGAAAAGATTCCTAACTTCATCTATAGTTAAATATATGAAAATCAAAACAACCATGGAATACCATTTTCATATCCTCCACTCCAGTGGAGAAAAGAAAATGGAACCGTTTGATGACACGTATGGTAACAAGGGAGAGGGTTGTCTTGGGGCCTGTCCCACGAAGTCTGGGTGTGGCGACAGGTGCAGAACTGGTGGAACTTTTGGAAGATGATCATAAAGAACTTCCCCCTCCGTCTAGAACCCAGTCTCCTAGGGAGGTGTCCAGGTTGCAACCTCCCAACTCTCCCCTGGGTCTGTACCATGTGACACTCTAGGATGGCTGTCTGGGAAGGTGTTCCCCAGCAAGGTTCATAACTGCAAACGCCTGGAAACGAGATGCCCATCCAGTGGGAAGAATCATGTCAGTAACGTGCATCTGCACCACTGTACAACCAAGTGCTCCGCAAACATTAAACACAGGAGGGCTGGGTCTTCCCTGGTGACTCAGTGATAAAGAATCTGCCTGCCAGTGCGGGAGACACGGGTTCAATCCCTGATCCGGGCAGATTCCACATGACAGAGCAACGAAGCCTGTGCTCTAGAGCCTGCAAGCTGCAACTACTGAGCTCGTGAACCACAATTACTGAAGGCCCCGCACCTTAGAGCTTGTGCTCCGCAACAAGAGAAGTCAGTAGTGCACCACAACTGGAGAGGAGACCCTGCTCATCACAACTAGAGGAAAGTCCTCACAGCAACGAAGATCCAGCACAGCCATAAATTAATCAATTAAAATAAATAAATGCAATGGGGTAAGGACTTCCCTGGCTGTCCAATGGTTAACACCTTGTGCTTCCGATGCAGAGAGCAAGGGTTCAATCCCCCATTGAGAAAGTAAGGTCCCACATGTGCACCATGCGTCTGGGACAAAAGAATAAAAAAAAAGAACAATGGTGTAGGACCGAATGCATGTGCCGAAATGAAACCAGGTCAGGAAAAGGAAGCTGCAGATCTAGGCATGTAGCGCCATCCCTTTGGTGTAACTCTTGAAAACGTAGGCTTACCCTCACAAGTGTATGATGGAAAAAATTTCTGGAAGCACACACTGAAAACCTGCTAAGCGAAATTGCCTTTGGCGAGACAGGTGGGGAATAGGAGGCTTTCACTTTTCTTTGTTTACTTTTCTGCTCTGCTTGGATTTCAAATTCATATGCACAGAGTGTTTTAATTTTTGAAATGTCATCAGGCAAGATCTGGAGTGGGAAGCGGGGGCGGGGGGCGGATTTGAGGCCAATTTCATTTTCTTCTCTTTATTTTCCTATATCGAAAAGAATCACAGTCAATGTGTTTAAATGTTGCAAAGCAAACAAAAACTTTCAGTGCCCAGGGGATAAAGTCCACACTCCTGAACTCATGCTGGGAAGCCTCGCGGCACCTGTGGCAGGCGCTTCCCCGTTTTGGTCTCCTGACTTGTGGGTCTCAACCATAGCCGAACCCATCCACCTTTCACATCCCAAAGACCCTGGCTCTCCCTCGTCTCTGGGCCTCTGGCCACACTGCTTGTCTCCCTGGCACACTCTGCCCACTCTGATCAATCCCTAATGTTTGCTTCCTCAGCCCTCAGCCCTGACACCAGGTCCTGGCCCATCGTCCCCTGACTGGCAAGCCTAGCCCTGCCCTGCTGCCCTGCCCAGCACCCTGGCCCCACCTCCCATCACACCACAGCTTCCACTAGGCCGGAATGGCCATCCCACTATCCTGCCTCGCTAGCTCTCAACACCCTCAAAGGCAAGGACACTGCTGGCGTCCAGGGCCCAGCACCGTGCGGGACACATAGTAGGTTTCATAACCGTCTGCCATCTAGACTGACAGCTGACTGCCTGAACCAAATGAGGAACGCAGGGGCAGCTGGCACTCCAGGCTCATCCCTGATACAGGCCCGTCTGTGGCGTGGGATCCCTGGGCCTGGCCCCAGAAGGCGGGCCCCAGGGCCTGCAGAGGCAATCTGGAGGGGCAGACAAAGCAACCTGCAGCAGCGCCGCCCGTTCAACTCCAAGGTGGCTTTTATTTCCTCTTCTGCGGGTGCCAAGTCCCTGAACAAATATTTTCCTGGAGTGGAGGAGCGGCTTAGCTCCCAGCCTTAAGTGCTGGAAACACCTTCGGGTCGGGCAGTTTCCAGGAACCAGAGGAAGAGAGGGGTCTGGCTACAGCGGGGGAGGAGGGGGTCGGGAAGAGGGGGTCAACAGGGCTACCCCTCTGGGCCATGCCCACCCTCCTGGCTGGCGGCCGGGTCCTTTGTTCACCAGCAGCCCTGGGCCTCTCCGCCCATAAATGAGAAAACTCTGGAATCCTGAAGAAAACGTGGGCCATGCGGGCCTCACTCATTTTTGCTGCAAAAGCTACAGAGGGGTTTAAAAAACTAATTAGAATCTCAGAAGCCTTTTATAAGCTGTTTTTCCCCCTCCCTCTAACTTTCTTATCGCAGAATAAAATACACAGACAATACTCATCTTCATTGTATAACTTGATGATTTATTTACAGTTACATACACCCTTGATGCCTTGGATGGCATCACCGACTCAATGGACACGAGTTTGAGCACACTCCAGGAGATGGTGAAGGACAGGGAAGCCTAGCGTGCTGCAGTCCATGGGGTCGCAAAAAGTCAGACATGACTTAGCAACTGAAGAACAATACTCCTGTAATCACCACCTATGTCAAGCCAGAGAACATTCCAGAAAACCTTTCAGAGAAACATCCTCATGCCCCTACCTTGTCCATACCACACCCCCAGCAGAAGTATCACAGGCTTCTATCACTAATCAATTTTGCCTGTTGCTGAACTTAAGAGAAATGGAATCATGCACTCTGGTCTCTTTTGCATCTGGCTTCTTATACTTAACATATTGCCTGTGATGTCATCTATGCTGGACAGGTAGCATTCTGGTTCTTTTTTAGTGCTGAGTAGTATTCTACTGTGGCAATATAGCACAATTTATTTATCTGTTTTCTTGTTGGTGGACACTTAGGTTGATTCCATGTTTGAGCTATAATGTAGACATTCTCCCACATACCCTTCTGCAGATATGTGCTCTTCTTCTGCCTGGATTCTAACATAGACATAGACATAGGTTTCATTTTAGCCTCCCAAGTGCTCATATGATTGGCACATTTTCCAAAAGCGTGGGAGCTTTCCTGTGGCCCCACATGCCCTTGAACAATTGTCCAAGTTTAACATCAGCCTTTCTGGTGAGTATGTGGTGGTGTCTCACACCGTTAATAAACTTTTCATGACCTCTTGACTTTGCAGAGCACGACAGAAGCACCAGACAGCCACAAGCAGCTCCCAAAGACAGGGCCTCCAATATCTGCAGCCATCCCCCATGTGCCACGCCTCGTTCTGGCCTCATAATGAAGCATCTACCCTTAAGAAGCACCCAAGGTAGCAGGAAGCCAGTGTGGAAACAGACATCTGCAGTAATGGGGTGAGAGGTGCCAGGAGCAGTGCTCCAGAAGTTATGGAGACACAGAGGACGCAGGGCCTCACCTCGGAGGAACATTGCACCAAGACTGGAAGTTGAGTGGGTGCTGCAGCAGCACTGAGGAGGACCTGACTTGGTGGTACACTCACTCTCACACCCACACACCACGAGGGGGTGCAAAGCTGGCTCAAGGATCAGTACTGGGGGCAAGGGGCAGGAAGGGAGGAAGCCAGGCGAGGGCTGTGCCCATGGCCCAGCAGAGCTGGCAAGACCCCACACCCCTCTGGGCTTGCTGGGCTGGGGCCTCCCCCAGCTCTTGCAGCTCCAGGAACCAGGAGTTACCCACCTCCCGAGCCTGACTAGCTCTTCGGCCAGGCTCCAGAGCCAGGGCGTGTGGCTGGGGATGATGAGGAAAGAGGTGGAAGGCTGGCCCCAGGACACCTCTCTGGACAGGAGTTCCCTCAGTTCAGTTTAGTCCCTCAGTTGTGTCTGACTCTTTGTGACCACATGGACTGCAGCACACCAGGACTTCCTGTCCGTCACCAACTCCCGGAGCTTACTTAAACTCATATACATTGAGTCAGTGATGTCACCCAACCATCTCATCCTGTCACCCCCCTTCTCCTCCTGCCTTAAATCTTTCCCAGCCATCAGGGTCTTTTCAAATGAGTCAGCTCTTCGCATCAGGTGGCCAAAGTATTGGAGTTTCAGCTTCAGCATCAGTCCTTCCAATGAACATTCAGGACTGATTTCCTTTAGGATGGACTGGTTGGATCTTCTTGCAGTCCAAGGGACTCTCAAGAGTCTTCTCCAGCACAAGAGTTCAAAAGCATCAATTCTTCGGCACCCAGCTTTCTTCGTAGGAGTTCCCTGCACCTGTGTAAAAGCCGCTTTCTCTTCCAGATGCTGCTTTGGGATCCGCCTACCATCCGTGTCTAACCCGGGAGGGTCACCCTCACCCAGCTCTGGGACCACTGTCCCTTCTGCCCCTGTTAGGCCCCACCCTTGACCACCTCATCACGGGCACCTTTTCCCTCAGGCTCCGTGTGAAAGTGTGCTTGTGGGAGACTGAGGTGACGCCCGGTGAGGTGGTGACATGCCGTACAGGTCCTGCCAGCTTAACTTCTTAACGAGCTCTCCACTCCAGCCTCCTCTCCACGGCCCTCCCCTGTCCTCGGGCCTCCACCCCCACATCCCTCTGCAATCCCTAACCTTTTCCGCATTTGCTCTGAGGCTCTCTGGCAGCCCTTGGCAAGGTCACAAGGCAGGTGACTGCCACTTTCCTACCATTTGCCAGCCTCCCCTCTTCTCACACCTGCTTTCGCTCCACATCCAGCACAGAGCCTCTTGAGTCCTGATTTTTGCTGAAGCTGGGCCTTCTGCCTGGAATGCCTCCTCCCTCCTGTTTGAGAGGCTGACTTGAGTCTTCAAGACCCAGGTCAAGTGCCACCTCCAGGCACCTCCCCTCCAATGCCAAGTCAGGAGCAATGCCCTGACTACCCCACCAGCCCCCAACGAGCCCCCTCAGTGTCCTCTGTCTCCCCCCAAGCCCCAACTCCCTGAGAGCAGGGCTGTGCATCTTTGTTCCATAAGTGAAAACACAGCACTCTCAGGACAAAACCCAAGAGGCAAGCAAGGCAGAAAATGCAATTTCAAGCAAAAACCGGCTGCAAATTAAGAAGGCGACGCAAGCCATCTAAGAGAAGATGGCTCATTAGTTTAGAAAATAGCTTGAAAGAACTCAGTGAAAATGCAGTGGGTCCCCCGTCTCCACACAATACACACACACCTGGGCCACCTGGACGGGATCTAAAGGTGAGGGGAAAATGAAATAGGGCTCAACCACTCTGTTCTCAGGCATGAGGGGCAGGGTGAGGAATCTTGGGAAAGCAGAAAAGATGTCTGAGGATAGATGGGCAGAGAAATTGCTTGAGGTTGGGACACTAAAGGAACCACTTCCCAAGTTCCTTTCTTCACTGTTCCTCTCAAGCACCCAGTAAAGCCTGTTTGACAGCACCACCCGCTCCTGGAAGTGCCCTGGGGTGGGGGTGACCCAGGGCGAGCACAGCGCCCAAAGGGAATCCGCAGAGCAAGAGGAGAGTGCCGGGGTGGGGCAGTTTAGCCCATTTGAACATGATGGAAGCAGGTGGCTCGGGAGGCTGGAGTCTTGGAACCCTGCTGGTCCCACATGGAGGGCGGGGTGTGGAATTCGTCCTCCCCCACCGTACTGTCACCCAGGTTACCACTGTGGGCTCGGGCTGGGTCGCCAGCAACTAAACCTGAGTTCACTGCTCACCAGCAGGCAGTTGTGGGCAGAAGCTTCCTCTCCACACAGCAGGTTCTGTCTGCAAAGTGAGGGTCATCCATAGAAGTGCGTCTCCAAGATGGTTAAAGGGCTGACCCTGGTGGATGAAATCACCCAGCTGCTAGGGCCAGCAGTGTCTGGCCCTCAGTTAAAAGTACTAACATCCAGGTGGCCAGTTCTGTACCTGTGCCCTCACCGTCCAGCCTAGGGACAGGCAGAAAATAGGCACTTGGTGTCCTTGGTGTCTGTTGAATGAATGAGGACTTTGTCTCCACCTCTAAATCCTTCAAGCAGAGTAGAAATTCTCTCTGCAAAGCCGCCCCGAGTCTGCAGTCCCTGCCCTGCCCGCAGGTGCAGGGCCCCGGGAGCAACGGCTTCCCCGACTCCCTGTGTCCCCAGGACACACCCGGGCTCTGGGGTTCAGGGTCGGCACCTGGAGCCAGAGAGCAGGTCAGGTGCAGGCGGGGAGACCTGCTGCGGAAGGGCACCTGAGGGGCTGGGTGGGCGTCAGCACCTGGGGGACACTGAGTAACAGGTGGGTGGGCGGCTCGATGCTTTTACAATGCTAGAGCTCCTGCGGTGTGCTGCGTAGTTCCAACTCCCCAGGTCTCTCCTGTAGTTTTTCCCCAACTCTTCTAGACCTTTGGCACTGAGACCGTTTGCTGGTGAGCTTCCAAGAGTTGTGTGACAATGAGCAAACAGAGCAGGCAGCGAACTTTGAGTCAGGAGGGAGCTTTGTGTCCTGGGAGAACGGAACGATCCAGGAGAGGCTGGAGAGAAGAAGGCAAAGAGAAAGGCCTGGGAGGAGGCGAAGGGAAGGCCCGGCCTGCTGCAGGGCTCGGGGGGAAGAGGGCAGAGGTGGACATGGCTTCCCTCACAGCAAAGGGGGCCGGTGCTCACCCCTCCACAGCACAGAGCCAGGCTCCCCACAAGAAGGGGACAGGCAAGGACCTTGCCAGGCCAAGAGGAGATTCAATCACCACCGCAGCCAGAATGACAAGTACCGTTTATTACAGTTACATGAATGGGCCCAGTCACCAGCCGAGTGCCATCCCACGGGCCCACAGAGATGAGCACAGTCACAACGCCTTCCCCATCCCCGAGTCATGTCCAGTCATACACTCCAGGCAGAAAGTCCCTGTACAGAACACAAGGCATGGGTCCCCTTCGTCGGGCAGGGGCGTCTCTCCAAGTCTCGGACGGTCCCCTCTTGGAGAAAACAACAGAGCAGCTGGAACATTGTCAAATTAAATAAGCAAGCACAGGAGTTCCCAGGAGCCGGGGCTGGGGCGAGGGGGAGTCGGGGGTGGGGGAGGGTGTTGTCTCTGGTCCCAGCAAAGGTGTGAGAAAAGGAACATCCAAGGTGTCTGAGAGGCAGGCCTTGGCTCCAGGCCTCCGTGGGGCCCATGGCCTCCAATCAAGCTGGACTGGGGCCGACACAGCTTCGTCACCATTTAGGAGATGTTCTTTCGAACTTGGCAACACAGAAATTTACATCAGGCCTTGTACAACCTTGGCAGAATCTGCCAAGGTCCAGAAGAAGCTCAGAAAAAACAACAACACAAAAAAACCAAACAAACCAGAGGTGCTCTGGCCTCCGAATCCCTCCCCATGGGAAAGACGAAGCACAGAGCTTTTCGCCAAGTTTCCCAATATCGTTGGCATTTAGAGAAAAGGCTGGTCAAACACACAACCAGCACAGAAAGAAGCGAAGGCAGTGGAGTTCACATGACTACTTTATATTAAAGTTTATTACATTTGGAAAATCTACTGTACAGGGAAAAACCCATTGGATTAAGTAGAGTTTTGCCAAAAGCAAAAGACTATTACTCTTTGGAATATTCCTGATTCCGGCCCACAGTCAGACCACAGGAGCTAATCAAAAGTGAGCCTGGTCCATCCGTGGGGCAGCTCAGTACCAGGTGCACCCAAGACGTCTCTTGTCACTTTACAGGAGAAAGTGTCCCCAAGAGATGGCATCAGAGGAAGGGCTTGGTCTATGGGAGATTCTCTGGGCCCAAGGCCATCTCTCCCACCCTAGAGTCGTCTCTCCTTGATCCTCCCCAGCCTGAGACACCAGGATTCAATTTTACAGGGGCCTCCCCATATCGTAGTCGCCCAGGCCGTGGTCCTGGCCCCAAGTTCATGGACACAGGCAGGACTGCTCCAAGAGGTGACCACCCATGGGAGCCGAGATGGGCCAGCCCACCAATGAGGCCACCCAACAGACATTCCATACCCTGTTGCACACGTGAGTGACAAACTCAGACAACATACAACCTAAACCTAGACATTGGCTCCTGGATTTGGTTCTCCTAGTCAAAAAAAAAAAAAGAAAAAGTCTTCTTAATAACCCTGATGCTGTCTCCTGACTGTAGATTAGGGAAGAAAGATAGGGAATAACCAAATTGATTTACTTAACTTAGCTCAGAAGTAACAAAGCCTACTGGGCTATGAACAAAGAAACTAGAGGAAAAACATGTGCAAAAACAAGTTGACATCTAAGTTAGACCTCCCCACGAAACAAAGTGAATTCTGACGGAGCCCTGACCTCCTGGCCCTGCTACTCGGCGGAACACACCCCCAGGCCTGCTGGTGTCTACCAGTAAGTGCTACAGACGTGCCCACCCTCAGCCACAGCATCTTTGTCCAAAGCAGTGAGGTCCCCTTCTCTCCAGAGCTGGGCCTGCTTCAGCTTGGAGAAACTGAGTCAGCGTGGTGGGATGCCAGGTGCCGTCTGCGGTGGAAAGGTCAGTCGTTCGCGAGAAAGCCCTTGTGCCCAAGTCTCCAGGCAGAAGTCAGAGAAGCAGAGGCGAGGTCCCCTCCCCGGTGGGCCCAGGACTCCGTGGGCAAGGGGAGATGCCAGCGGGGCTGGGCGCTCCAGGGAGGTGGCATGGTGGCAGGGATGCAGGTCTGCAGTTCTTCACAGAAGAGGCGAGTGGGGGGCGTCTAGCAAGTGGCAGGGGGAGGGAAGAGGTGTCCCCCCCCATCAGGCGTAGAACTCTTCCTGCTTAGTGGGCTTCTGGTAGGCCCCACCGTTGGCTTGTTTTGGCTCCTCCAAGGAGTAGCTGCCTTCATCCTTCTTCTTCATCCGGTACAGCATGAAACCCACCAGGCACACGGCAAAGATGAGCCCCACGAGGCCTCCAGCAATGACCCCTGGACGGGCAGGGAGGAGGACAGAGGCCGGCTCAGCTCAGCTGCTCCTGGGGGCTGAGTGGCAGCCCTGCCAGTGATAAAGACAGCATTCCCCTCCCCCAACCTCCACCACCCCACCCACTGGAGAGAAAACTCACCTCCCAGCACTTCCTTCCGGTCCAGGAGGCCCTGCGAGGCCCCCGTAGCCCCCGTAGCCTCAGGATCCCCCGGGGCTACGTTCCGTGAGCCAGGTTCCACTGCAGCCCCGGCTGCGTTGGCCCCGGCTGCATTCTCCCCGGACAAGTCGAAGGTGAAGTCCTAGAGGAGGGCAGGGAAAGGGCCAGGTGGGTGGCCACAGCCGAAGCTGCACCCAGGTCCATTTCCAGCTTCCCTGGTCACCCCTGCCACCAGCTCTAGACACACACACCCGAACCCAGACTTTCCTGGACCCCGAGGTCAGGTCCCTCTGGCCACTTCACACTGGACCCTACTGGACTGTGGCCAAGGCACCACGTCCAGTGATGCAAAGTATGCTTTATACGAAAATTAAATAGGCTCATTTCAGCGTAATGTGTAACACTGCCATGATGCGCTAAGATGAAAAGCAAGACCTGGGAGAGCTTTCCCTCTTGTCCCAGGAGCGTATGGTGCAGAAGCCCTCTTGAAGGGCCTTGAAGGGCCCTTTAGCTCTGGTCTCCTTAGTCTGTCCCACCGCAGGCTCAGCCCTGTGGGCAGGCGGAGGATGGGACCTTGGGATCTTGTCTTCACGGTGGGGATTACAACATGCTCATAGAGTACAAGGGGTCGGGTGTGCCAGGGGACCAGGCCAGCACCCTGCACCCAGAGCACTGTGCCCTATAAGGCACTAGGGCCACCCAATGCCCCAGGAAACGCAGAGGATGACAGCAGGCCCGACACCCACCTGCTCCCCAGAGCCCTCTCCCACTGGGATCTGGGTGGAGGGGTCCTCCTCAGCTGCCTTCTCAGTGGCAGGAGGACCTCCATCCTCCACGTGGGGCGTGTGCGGCTCCGGACGGCCCCGGCCTGTGGGAGCTGAGGTCTCATGGTGGTCGGGCTGCACGTCCCTGTGGGGATGGGAGGTGGCGGGTCCCGGGGCCATGGTGGCTCTGGCTGTGGACACGCTGTGAGTGGTCGGGTGCAGCGTGGTCTCACTGGGTGGGTGGGTGGCCTCCTTCTCCTGGGCGGTGAGGCCAGGCTCCACCTCTGCCAGGAGCACCGCCCCGCCCCCCTCAGGCTGCTCTCCGGTTGGCAGGATGGTGGTGGAGGTGGCGATGGCATCTGGGCTGGTGGGCTCTGGAGCCGTGGCTGTGGTCGTCACAGGCTCCAGGTCCTTCCAGGTGGAGGACGTCTGTGATGAAGTGATATCCGGCAAAGCACCTGGAGGGCCAGAAGCAGAGCTTGTGGGGTCAGGAAGGCCCCTGAACATCAAGACCAGCCAAGCTCAGACCCCGGCTCTGACTCCCAGGCCAGCACAGCAAAGTTTTCTTCCCATGAGAAGCCGTGGGGCAGAGCTGTGTGGGCGTGCTAAGTCGCTTTGGTTGTGTCTGACTCTGTGCAATCCTATGGACTCGCTAGGGCTAGGAAAGCTGCCCTTTTCTGCTGCATCTGGAAGGGGTTTTCCTGCCACAGCTGAAGCCTGCTCCCTGGGTGGGGGGGTCGGGGGGACATCCTCAGGGCCCTGAACACCTTATCCCCAGCACACATACCACTTGGCCCCTCCCTGCTCCACTTACTCTCCCTCCAGAAAGGTCCAGGTTCCCAAGAACAGAGGCCTGTGTCTTACCTCCCAACTCCAAGGCCCCCTTGCCTAGGCCACTTACCCCAAGGATGACTGTAGCCCCCCTTCTGAGGTCTAGTTCAAGAGCACCTCCTCTGGGAGGCCCCTCTGACTACCTCCAGTTCAAGGATTTCACTCCCTCGGGGAAATGGGAAAAGAGGGAAGATAAAGGAACATTTGTGGACGATCTGTACTCCCACCAAGATCTGTGTAGTCTCATGGCTCCCAACAGCCTTATAAAGTCAAGATGTTATTCCCATTGTACAGATGAGAAAATAGAGGCTTGGAGAAGTTAAAAAAAAAAAATCCTTTCAAAGGTTTCCCAGTGAGTTAAAAAGGAGAACATGAGCCCAAGTCTGTCTGCGGCAGGCAACCCCCCTGGGAATCTACACCCTGCCCTCCCCAACCCACACGTGTTTTCTCCTTGCAGCATGGACCCAGTTCTTATTCCTGGCATAACCCTTCAGGCCCAGCCTGACCACCACCCTCAGCCCACGGCCTGCTGACATCCTGAAGGGGGCCCCTCATGTCCACTCACCTGCACCCGAGCCAGAGAAGTTGTCATTGTCATCCCCAGAGCCGTCCTGATCTTCGGGGGGCATGTTTACGGGCACACTGTGCTGGAAAAAGATCAGGGAAGGATAAGAGTGGAGTCTTCACTGGGGCCTGCTATTCCAAGGTCCCCATCCTAGGCAGCTGAGTGCTGCACCCAAACACACACCCCACATACAGCACAGAAAGAAGCCCTCAGCTCTAGAGGACAGTCCTCTGGTTCCCCCCCACACCCCCTAATGCTATGATGACACAGCCCTGGGTAGGTACTGGGGCTAAGGCCCTTGTCCCAAGAAGCTCGGTCTACCGAGGGAGCCCCAGAACTCAGAGGAGCAGACAGACGACACCATTACTGGAAACTCAGGTGGTGGCCTCTGTGGGACCACAGCCCACCCTACCCTGAGGATCAGGTCCTGGGGGCCACTGGCCAGGGGGCTTCAGGTTTCAAGAGTGGGGCTTTCAAGGGGCCCCTGGAAACAACACAACAACCACCTGGCTCCAGGGAGGCCATCCCCAGGCATGCTGAGAATCAACATGCAGACCCCGAGGGCCCCACGGGGGCAGGGGGTGGGGGCAGCAAGGATGGGCATGGAGTGAGTTGTCTGTGCCAAGACAGGCCTGCCCACCCAGGACAGCCCCTAGGCCTGGCCACGATGCTTGGTCACACACAGCCCATTTTCTCATTCACAGGAGAAACTGGGTCCCTCCCTCTTGGGGAAGGAAAGACAGAGCATCCATCAAGCTGAGGACAGACGAGGCTGATCTAGAAGGGGCCCTGGGCTAAGGAGGCAAATGGGCCGTGGGCCTGGGTTGGGTCCTGTGTGCAAACAGACGCCCCAGGGAAGCTGCCTGCCTGGGGCCGAGCCCAGCAGGCTGCAGGTGCCAAAGTGAACACTCAGACCCAGGCCCTGAGGCAAGGGGCCGGTCCAGCAAGACCAGGTAGTGGGGACGTTGAACTGGCCGGGGCAGAAACCCAGTCATGAGGGGACCACGCCCACCCCTAACACTGGCTCCAGGAGAACAGGGGAGGAAAGGAGGACCCAGCAGCCGGGTGGCAGGAAGAGTAGCCTTAAGTATCCTGTGCAGCAACAAGGCTTTGACCCAAATGACCCCGTGTGGCAGTCCCAATATATGAGTGGCCAGAACAAAGAATAAATGAAGAAGTGGGACAGTGTAGTTCAGAGCACATGGGCTTTTGCAAACCCCCCTGACCTCTGCCCCTTACTAGCTGAATGGCCCTGAGGACACAGTAAACCTCTTACAGCCTTAGTCTTCCCATTTGCAAAATGGGAACAGTAGTAATATCAAAATCCCACATGTGCATGCTAAGTCGCTTCACTTGTGTCCAACGCTTTGTGACTTTATGGACTGTAGTCCACCAGGTTCCTCTGTGCATGGGATTCTCCAGACAAGAATACTGGAGTGGGTTACCATGCCCTTCTCCAGAGGATCTTCCCAACCCAGGGGTCAAACACACATCTCCTGTGGTTCCTGCATTGCATGTGGATTCTTTACCACTGAGCCACTGGGGAAGCCTCTCTACATGACCGGATTGTTGCAAAAGTTCAATAAGGTTATGCACAAAAAAGAACCTAACAGAGCCTGGTTCACAGTGGTAAACCCACCACCCAAGCATCCCACCAACAGTGTCTCTAACTTGCTCTCTGCTCCAACTAGGGTAGCAAGAGCCACTCAGCATGGGAAAGAGGATCCTGGGGCCTGTCCAGGAAGAGGAGGGCTGAAGGTGGGTAGGGTTTTAGGAGAAGAGGGGGCAGAAGGGAGCCAGTACATAGGCAGCTCTGTGCAGACTTGTCAGAGGGCAGGCCCCGCCCAAGGCTGGGCTCCAGGGAACTGGCCTCCTCAGCCCAAGAGGCCTCGCCAGATCCTAGCCATGGGCCAGGGGCCGCCCTCTTGAGTAGGGCAGAGCAGGAAGGGACAGACAAGACCTTTGGCCTCCTGAGGCAGAGCTAGACCAGGTGGAGGCTCCATCCAGGGACCCAGGTCCGAGGGAAGGTTCAGACACGTGTAGAAACGATGAGGCTAGAAATACCACTGAGCTTCCTTTGAAAGTACAAAACCCACACTGAACTTCCTTCCCTCTCCACAGCCCCTCAAGAAAAAGATTTTGGTCACTCTGTCTGAGCTGCCATGGCCCATTCACACTGCATAGATTCCACCTGCACCCTGAGCCACATCCTGTCTGTATTGTCCCCTGGGGTGCTTCAAACACCTGCCCTGCTTAGCTGCCCTGGGCTCCTGGAAGGCTACCCTTCTTCAGTAACAAAGAACCCTGCCCCTAAGGCAGGCGCAGAGTGGGTATCCCCATCCGGACCTACTGCTGCCCCCGGCCCCCAGCAGATGCTCCTGACAGGAAAGTTGAGCCAGGCCATGCGATGAGCCTGTGGTCAGCTGCCTAAAAACAAGCATTCAGGGGACCCCACCCACGCACACTCACTCACTGAGACCCCCCACCTTCACTTCACCCAACACCCTCGAAGATCTGGAGGAGACCCTAGGTGGTGACGCTCTATTTCCCACCCTTGGAGAGAAAGCTGGAGCTGGAGCTGGAGCTGGGGGTCAGGGCTGCAGCCACACCAGCCTGGACCACATGACATGAAGCAGAAGGCAGCATCCCCGGGGCCAGGCCCTGTTTCACGGACAGGGCCTCTGAAGCCCGCAGAGAACACTGAGAGCCCGTCCACCCTGGAGGCGCCACTTGAGACAAAGGCAAAGCCAAGGAGGCCCAGCCTCTCACCTACACAGAGGCCCGACAGGTTAGCAGTTTCCCAAGAGAAGGGTTTCTCTCAGGACGAGATAAGACTTTGGATTGGCCCAGTCCCTAAAAACAATTTGTTTCTTCATCTTGGCTGGGCTTATCCCACTGCGATCTTGTTTACACAACAAGCTCTTAAGCAAACACTTTCTCCCCTGAAACCGGCTCCCAGGCCTCAGGGCAGCCTCTCCCCTTTTGGGGCTGGGTCTCCACTGAGGGGATGGGCCTCAGTGACCTCCCAGATCTCCAGCGTGAGCCTCCTCGTGACAGCTGCAGCTCCCTGGGGAGGAAAACTGCAGAAACTGCTGAGGTTGATCTTGCCTTACCAGGTGCCGGCTGACGCTGGAGGTTGGGAGACTTCCGGTTTCACTCAGCAGCCAGGCCATGCTATGAGCCTGTGGTCAGCTGCCTCCAGGGCCCAAAATAGGGCTCTCCTGGGCATGGCCTCTTGACACTGCCCTGAGACCACTTGGCCAAAACCTAAGTATGCCAGGGGCAGGTCAGCCCAGTATGGAACCCACCTCAAGCAGCGTGGGAAGACAAAAGAGAGCCAGCCAGACCTCTAAGGAAGCCTTTAGCCTCTGTAAGGCCCAGAAAACCAGTTTTTCATACAACAAATCAAAAGCCCTATGAGTAGGTCTGGACGGTCACATACTTAAGTCTGCTCAAAGGCAAACTTAGTCTGCTGAATCTGGTCCTTCCCACCACCAGCACAGACCCTGGAAAGCCCAGGGCCTGAGAGGCCAAAGCCAGGTGTGGCTGGGCATCTGGAGCAGATAGATACACAGAGGCTAGGGCACAGGAAGCCCGAGAGGAATAGCCAGCCCACCTTGTCTCGGCCATACTGGTCTTCAGGCCACACCGAGGCTGTGAGAGGAGGCCCCCCGACCCCGCCGCCCCCCAAGGGAGGACATGGGGTTAGGAGTCTGGGCGAGCAGGACAGAGAGTGTGAAAGGAGAAGCTGGTCTCTTGACACTGGAAATATTTTCCATCCCTTTCTTCCTGTTAGCCTTTGATCTGAGGCAGGCAGCGCTGAGATTTAGCCTCTCCTGAGATAAGGGGACGACAGAGGATGAGATGGCTGGATGGCATCACTGACTCGATGGACATGGGTCTGAGTGAACTCTGGGAGTTGGTGATGGACAGGGAGGCCTGGCATGCTGCGATTCATAGGGTCGCAAAGAGTCGGTCGACTGAGCGACTGAACTGAACTGAACTAAGGTGGGGTCTTGCCCATGGCCACCAGGCAGTGAAGTGTCTGCACACTCACAGGCAGTGCTTACACCCCTCGTCTGCCATCTCTCTCCCTCTGCCCTGCCCCAAAGGACCATATTCCCCGATAGCGCGGCTGTTTTAAGGGAAATATGCCTAAGTCTCTTCCCTGGTGGCTCAGATGGTAAAGAATCTGCCTGCAACGCGGGAGACCTCTGGGTTCGATCCCTGGGTTGGGAAGATCCCTTGGAGAAAGGAATGGCAACCCACTCCAGTATTCTTGCCTGGAGCATTCCATGGACAGAGGGGCCTGGCCAGCTACAGTCCATGGGGTCTCCAAGAGTTGGACATGACTGAGCGACTTTCACTTCACTTGCCCAAGTTTCTACAATGTTCCACAGGCCCCAGGAGTCCTGGGATGTGCACGTATTCCTCACCGAGTAAGGGTTCCCAACCCCTGCCCAGCAGCTGAGACCCAGGTGCTGGTCCAGCTTCAGAGGTGCAGAGGGGACGGCATGGCCAAGCAAGGGTCAGGTTCATCAGAGGTTGAGGGTCTTCATTACCAGGCTGCCTGCCATTCCCAAGAGCATGTCAGGAGTCTGTAGGCAAAGGGCTGGCAGAGAAGCTTCGAGAAGGCAGCCTCAAGGGGAATTCCCTTCTGGTCCAGTGGTTGGGACTCCGTGCTTCCCCTATAGGAGGCACTGGTTCCCTCAAGCCCACTCCTGCCATCTCTCACCCGCAACTGGCCATAGGAGGGCCCGGGGCTGTGTGACAGCATTCCTCCAAGACACCTTGGGTATGTGCATAAAAGTTCCTTGGGACAATCATACATCAGAATACCAAATGGGCATCTCAGATGTTCAGGTGAGGGGCTTCTACCTCCAGGCTGACCAGAGAGGTTGCCCATTCTGGCCCCTGACCCTTGCCACCCCATCAACCCATAGCCACCAGGGCCAAAGATTATGGTTTCCAACCCACACCCTGACTCACTAACACGTCACCCACTACTTGATTTGAGTGATGGATAAACACAAATCCTTTAAAAGCTGAGGTCACATGAGAAAAGTACAATATCATGCAAGGTCACAAATTTTGACAGTAAAGAGGGTTTCAACTTCAAAACTCAGGGGACCACCATCCAGGGGTTTGGGGGAGAAGAGAGGGTAAGAAACAGTATGATCTTGACCCTGGTGAGCTCCCAGGTTACAGCCCCCACTCCAGGAAGCTTCTGGAAGGGGGAGTCGCCCAGGCTGGGGCACAGAGGGTCATCGTGCTGAGGGCACTAGGGGAGGATGGTGAAGCCCACAGCCAGACCCCAGAGAGGTCAGCACTTAGCTCTAAGTCACAACTTCAGCAACACTGCGCCTTCACTGGTATGGCAGACTGTGCAGCCAAGTGGGAAAGGTGGGGTTAGGTGTCTGTTGGTTGGAATGCTCTGTGTGGTGACAGAGCTTTGGCCGCTGTGGTGGGAGCCCAGTCCCTGAGTCCACAAGGTCCAAGTAATGCCCCTTGTCACAGGGCCCAGGTCACGGACTTCCCCAAGCAGCCAGCCTCGGTGCCAGCGCCGGGGCTGAGGACAGGGGTGGGGGGCCCAACTGGTTCCATAAGCCCAGGTTGATGGGGAAAGAGAGGGTAAGAAACGTACTTTTCTTACATTTCATGAGAATGAACGTACATTTCATGAGAAAATGTACTTTTCTCATGAGGTGGCCCTACAATCACGCTGGGATAAACACTCCTCGTTCCATCCCATCAAAATCCCACACAACAGCAGGCGTTCTCAAGAGGCTTAAATGAGTTTCATGGGTTTTTTAAAAGTCTTTTTTACCAGTTTATTGGTCAGATCTATGGATCTAAGTGGGGGAAAAAAGCTGATTTTTCCAACCCCACACAATTCTCGGGGGCCGAACTGTCTAAGTTATAGAATCCCAGCTGTCACCCCTGACCTGTGTAGTAGGATGCCAAAGTGGCCAGAGGGGACATTCACACCATCACCTGCATTCAGGCTGGGGGCTCTCTTCTTTAAGGTCCCTAAGAACTACCAGGAGACTGCTGGAGAGGAAGTCTTCTGAGCTCCATCCCTAAGGCGGATTCAGGGGTTGGGGGCAAAGGCCTAGGACTCTGCATGTTGCAAGCTCCAGCTGCTGTAAGCGGTCTGCAGACTGCACGTGGAAAGCAATAGTCTGGACAGGAAAAGGTCTCACTGGGAGTGGGCTGGAGGAGATAAGACCCCCCACTCAGGGCCAGGGTTCAAAGAAGAGGTACCAACTAGCCCCCAAAACACGCCCTAGGGGCAAAGTGATCTGAGAAAGCTCTAGAACATTCTCCCTACACCTCTGATACACCCATTCTCTGTAGTCAGTACACCATGGCACCTGCTTGGTCTGCAGAAGAAGCTTCACCACAGAGTTGAGAGGATCCCTTCAATCCCAGGAGTGCAAGAAGCAGGAAGCAAAGACAAGCCAGGCTCTTCTGTCCTGAAGCTGGGCTGGGGCTCGGTCCTGCCTGCCTGCCTCTCCAGGCAGCTCTCATCCGGTCAGCTGGCCAGATGCAGGCTGAAACCAGCAGTGCAGTTTGTGACTCTGCTTTCCCTCATCAGAGGGATCATTTGCACCCCTTCTGTTAGCCCAGGCTCACACAGCCTATGCACAGACCACGCAGGCCAAACCCAGAGCATCTTGAATCAAGGCTCCCAGAGAAACGACCACAGCGAAGGATGTCAGAAGGGAAAGAGCCCTGATCAGGGAGACACCCCAGGCTGAGATTCCTTTGCTGAGTGACCTGGGCCTCTGCCGCCTCTCTGGACCTCATTCCCATCCGGATAGCAGAAGGGGTTCAGAGCTTGAAAAACCCTAAACCTTCTTAGGGTTCTGACAGGCTAGGCTGGGATCTGCAGCCCCAATTCATCATGAGTGAGGCCAGAGTGGGGGTGGGGGGTGATAAGCTGGCCACAGCCAGCCATGCGGGGGTGGGTTAGAGGGGCAGGCCTGCAGCCTAGGGCTCCCCCTGCCCGGGATGACACGGTGGTGGATAAATCACTTCCTCTCTGAAGGCTTCTTCCCTAACTTGGGAGCTGTGCTGCAGGGGACGTGTGCTTAGGCATCGAAGGGATTCACATCTCCCAGCTTTGGCCTCAAGACCCTGAAACCTTCCCCCAACCCTCTCCAGTTCCAGGAGCCAGGGGCCCCATCGGTGCCTCGGGACAGCATCAGCATTTCCAGCCTGACAGGCACAGCGATTTATCAACTCACCAGGAACCAAGTCAAGCTGGGACCTGCAGAGGGGTGATGGGTACGGCCCAAGACAGGAGGGGTGCCCGGAACAGACAGGCGGGAAGAGGGAGCTCCTGCTGCTCTCACCTTGAGATCGCGCTTCTGTCAGGGCACCAACAGAGCCCCGAGGAGGAGTGCCTTACAGGGGACTTCCTGGCCACGCACCCCTCACCACCCCCCCCAACAACCGCAGCACAGCCGTTCCCACCGTGCCACTAGGAGACAGACCTCAGTCCTCTGGGGGATTCCAGGGCAGGGCCCAGGGTGCAGGGTACCACCCGTATTTGGCTTCAAGATCCCCTCTGCAGTGCCATGTCCTGCAGGGCACTGCGTGTCAGGGCTTTCAGAAGGGGGACCTAAGGTCAGTCAGAGAGCCCTCCTCCCTTGGAGTACCTGGGGCCAGGGATGTCTTGAGGGAGGGGGTGTTTCCTGGCAGCCAGAGCCAGCCCCGATGCCCAAGCCAGGTCAGAGCTGTCACCAGCAACCCCCGTAGCCACCCTTCCAGAGGGCTGGCGCCTGTCTTGCTGCCGCGTGCTGAGACTCGTCTTAGAACAGGCCCCGCTGACGGCTGGGTGTGGGGCCATGGAGCTGGGAGACCAGTTCCTCGGCTTTCCTCCACCTGCCAGAACCTGGACTAGGCAGGGTAAGATTCCACTCGGGCGTTGAGCAAGGCCAGCCTGGCCCAGCCTGCATCTATGCCTGCTGCTGCCCCGGGATCCAGACAAGGGGGTGGGCAGAGGAAAGGGAACAGACCCGGAGCTGGAAAAGCTGGGCTCTTCTCCCAACCCACTGGGTGCCCTTGAAGAGACATCTTGCCTCAGGCAGCCCCTCTGCAGAGCAGGGGCTTGGCCGAAAGGCAGCAAGAGGGCTTCGAGACCCAGGTCTGTGGATAGGGAGCCAAGGCCCACCCTGGAGGGGCAGCCAACACCCAAGAGGGACTCAGTAGCGAGGGGCGCTTGATCAGAGCGATCCGGGGTCACCCCTCTCCACTGCCCCAGAGGGTGACGGCCTAGAGAGGAGGCTGGAGATGTCCCAAACCAAAGTGACTCTGGGGATGGCAACTGTCAACCCACAGGTTCAGAGGGAGCAGTCCAGACTCCCACAGCCTCCTCCCTCCTCGGCCCAGGCTGTCTCAGTGAGACAGCTAAGGGCAGAAAGCTCGCAGGATCCCCAGGTCTGCCCAGCGCCCCTCCCCCCACCCCCCCATGAAGCCTCGTCAAACTGGTCTCTGGCTGATTAATCCCCAAACTGAGCCTGGCCTGGGGACCTAACACCTCTGGCATATGGGCTTCGAGAGCCATCCTCCCCCTGCTCCAGCTAAATAAAGTGTCCTCAGGTTTCAAGGAGGCAGAAACTTGCAGCTTTTGACACACCTGCAGCCCGACAGGGCTCCAGCTGTGGGGATGAGGTGGGGTGGGGGGGTTGGGGGGAGCACTCTATCCCCCAGATCTCCCCAGTGTGCAGTTGTAGACCATCCCATTTAAGATGCAAATGCCTCTAGGAGGGCTGAAGGGTGCTAGTGACTCACAGGAGAGCAGAAATCAGCTCTGGGGGAAGGGCAGTCTGGCGCTAGGGCACTGGGGGTGGGCAGGCAGTTTGGAAGATGTGAAGGGATTGCAGCAAGGAGGCTGAAAGGTGCCAAGAGCACATTTTTTAACCTGTGTCAGAACGCTGTTGCCAGCCAACCCCACACCCAAGAAAGGACGATGAAATTCCCTTGGCTCCTGCTTAAGTCACAGGCGTACATGGCTTCTCCTCCCACGTCCAGAAGGAGAATGGGCCAGTCTGGGAACCTGCCTCCGGGATCAAGTAGGAGGCAGACCAAGTAGGCACTAAGGCTACTTGAAGCCCAGAGACACAGGAAGGTCAGAGTGTCCTTGAAGGATGTCCTATGGCAGAGTGGAGCCAGTACTTTCCGGCCTGAATGATGGAAAGAAGAATTTTCAGTGAAAGCCAGGTGCCAATAGGTTGGGCCCTTTCCCCAGACTACTGGTAGAACCCTCCCCTAACCGACAGCAAAGCAGCTGGAGCCCCATCACTGTCAGCCTGCCCTCTCCAGAGGCTCTTGATGGCTGGAAGGTGCGCACAACTTCAAATGCCTGGCGCTGAAATCCCAGGCCCTGGCAGCCTCTGCACAAGGTAAGTGCTAAGTTGGTTAAAAAGAGGACTGTGGGACTTCCCTCGTGGTCCAGTGGTTAAGACTCCACGCTTCTGAAGCAGAGGGCCCAGGTTTGATCCCTGGTTGGGGGAACTAAGATTCCACATGCTAGGAAGCACAGGCAAAAAATTAAAAAAATTTTTTTTTTAATAAATTAAAAGTTTTAAAGGAGGACAGTGGACTGTAGCCCCAGTCTAGGAACTCGGAGAAACCCCAGGAAGTCATAATATCTGCTCAGGGCTCATAACATTAATAGGGCAGAAGGAAGAACCCAAGGATCCGACCTGGGCTTTTGGGGTCACTTGAAAAATAGAAAGATCTGACTTAGGCCTTGGGGCAGAGGTGGGGAGTTGGCAGGGGGAACAGTAATCACAGCTAATATGTCTTGAGTACTATGTGCCAGGTACTAGTCTAAGCACTTTACCTGAATGAATATACTTATACCTCAGGATGACCTTAGATTCTAGTCCATACCCATCTTACAGATGAGAAAACTAAGGCAAAGGGGTCAAGTCATCTGTCCCAAGGCATACAGCCACTGAAGGGCTTAGAAAGAGGGTCTGGGGCCAGGCAGTCTTGCTTAGGGCTTCCCTGGTGGCTCAGACAGTGAAGAATCTGCCTGCAAGGCAGGAGACCCAGGTTTAATCCCTGGGTCAGGAAGATTCCCTTGGAGAAGGAAATGCAACCTACTCCAGTATTCTTGCCTGGGAAATTCCCGTGGACAGAGGAGCCTGGTGGGCTACAGTCCATGGGAAATCCCCATGGCCAGAGGAGTCTGGTGGGCTCTTTGCTGTCGCAAAGAGTCAGGACACAACTGACCGACAAACACACACAGTCTTGCTCCAGCAGACACGTAGTTAACCACCCTGTCACCGGCAAGATCAAGAGCTCTCTGACCCTCAGGAAGAAAACAGCCGTCATTTCCACTGGAAGCAGCACAGCAGAAAGTGCAGAAGGAAAGACCCTGGCGTGGGGCCTTCCCCGTCCACCCTGCAGCCCAGCCCTGCTCCCAGTCCAAAGCACCCCACAGTCCATAGTTCTGCCCACAGGCTATGGTGCCCCATAGCCACAGAGCCCTGCTCAACTGGCCTGAGACTCCACCCTGGTGCCCTGGGGTCCAGGTTTACCAGATCTCCTGCCACTGCCTGCCAACCCAGCCCACACCTTCCCAGGGCAGGAGCCGGCCCCTGGCAGAGGCTCAGGCAGAAGTGAGCAAAGTCTGGCCTGCCAAGCAAGGCTCATATTTCTGAGAAGGGGCAAAAGCCATGTTTGCAGGCCCTGCTTCGTCAGCACTGGGGTAAGACCAGCCGGCCATTCACGCTGAGTGCCGATCCCACACCCGGGCCAGCTCAGACTGCACCCCTCCCCCAGGTCAGAGCCGTGGGAGCTCTCTCCAGGGGACTCCCTAAGCAGTGTCAGTCCCAAAGCTCTCCCAGACTTGCTCCTCGGAGGCCAGGTGAGGAAGACGCTCCAATCCCGCCATATACAGTATTTCACAGGATCTTTCCTGAAGCCCTCCAAAGCAGGACTTGAACAATCCCGGTTTTACGCAGGAGGAAACTGAGGCTTTGCGGCAGGTGAAGAATCATGAACAAGATGCTACGGGGAGGAGGCGATGAGCCTGGTGACGGTCAGGGCTGGCCACACTGCGGCCTGTGCTCTTCTGGCCTCCACACAACACCTCTCTCTGCTCCGACACCTGGGAGAGAATAACCGAGGTGGACCAGCCAGCCAGTTCTGGGTCCCACCTTGCCTTCCCAGCTCGAAGGCTTCAGGACCCCAGATGGGGCCCCAGACCTACCTCAAAGGTAGGCAGACTCAGATATTCAGGCTCAGCTGCTGCCACTGCACTGCGAGGAGAGCTGGCCCAGGGCATCCACCAGATACCCAGCCCCTAGACAAGGCTCTGGAAGGATGATCCTGTTCCCTGGGAGTCGGGGGCGGGGGGAGTTGTGCAAAGGAGAGGGGTGAAGTTGGGGGTTCCTCATTTCTCACACAATTCACAGAACCCAGGGGGGCCTCAGTTACTGCTTCAGGCTCACCATGAAGACCTCAGGGCCGGCTTCCAGGCCTGAGCCTTCCCAGAATTTCACAACAACCAGGCCTGCTGCTCCAGGGACACTCTGCACCTACCCTTACCCCTCAGACCCAGGGCCTGGAGAGCAGGTAGGCGGGAGAGGAGGCAGGGGCAAAATCTGGGGGTCTCTGCTCAGCCACTATGGGCCCATTCAGCGCAGTGAGCCCCAGTCAGCCAGGAGGTCAGGTTGCCCAGGCCCTACCCACCCTCTCCTGGGAGGAGGGCGCCCACCACAGACAGCAGCGTCCCTCAGTGCTTTTCTCTGGAAGAAGCTGGAGCGACGTCAGCCTCCACCACAGTCTCAGAGGCTCCCGACACACCCTGCGAGCCCAAACCTGACCACTGTCCATCCAGACACTCCCTGGAGACGGGACTCTGAGTCCCAGCTCATGCCGTAGGCAGCAGGGGTGCTGAGAAGCTGCTGGAAATTAAAGCCAACGCAAAATCTGTGCCCCTGCCACGGGACTCCCAGTCAAGTCCCCAACCAGGTCAGACGCGGCCAGGGCATCAGAGGTGGTGTGGAAACCGCAGGAGAAGGCCTCACGTCCTCCTGAGGCCTCCTGGGGCCCAGCACATACTAGGAGTTGGGGTGGCCAAACCACCTGGGCCCTTCAGAAGTTCCCTCCAACCCCCCACCTCCCACCCACCCTGGACCAGGCCCCAGAACCCCATCTCCTAAGCCTGCTGTGAGAAGGTGGGGCAGATGGCATCCAACGAGGGCCAGCATGGCCTCAGGAAGTGCCAGGTAGCCAGGCATGACTGTGGCTCCAACGCCCCATGGTGCGGCAGGTCTCTGAACACCTCTGGAGACGAATGGAGCCCAAGAGTCACCCAAAGCAGGACCAGCAGCCTCCCCAAGTCCTGCTGCCTTCACTGCGGACCCCCGCCCTAATGCAGAAAGCGTCCCGCCTCACAGCCTGCGCTCCTGATTGGAGGGGCTCCGGGATAAACCCCTTTCTCAGGGTGAATGGCCTTTGGCTGTCACTGTCCCTCTGGTCTGTCTGCACAGACCGACTGACCGTCCAGTCTGGTCTCAGTATTGGCTCCCCTCTCTCAACACGCGCCCCTGGACCAGGTGTGGACCTTTCTCTACTCGCTCAAGGTTGTGCACACAGCAGGCACCCAGGCTCCGGGCTTCAGGTCTGGTCAAGCCAGGGAGGCTTCACAACCCCCACGCTCAAGGCAGAATTCTCCTGAGGCAGCAGGAGCAGGCCCCACCCAGACGCCCACCAGGCCCGCGACACAGTCACCAGATGTCGCCAACACCCCAGTGCATGGCCGAGCCTCCGCCCACCCACCCTCTGAGCCCCCTCCCATTTCACATGTGGGCTCACTGAGGCCAAGAGAGCCCTGTGCAGTGTCGCTCAGCGGTGCAGAGGGTCAGGGCGGGAAGCCAGGCCCCCGAGCCCTAGCCGGCCTCGCGCACAGTGGGCTCGCGGACAAGACTTGTTGGATGAGTCTCCAGGGAGGACTCGTGGGCCTGGCACAGTGACTCAGCTGATGAGTGGAGCGATAAGCACTCCCGCCTTCCCCACTGCCCCAACCTGCCCAACACAGCTTCCGCTCCTGCCAATGAGCGGACTGGGGGGCAGGTAGCCAGGGGCCTGGGTGTGTGCAGGGAACACCACCCAGCCCCCACCCCCAGCCTGCCCTTGCTCAGGGGCCTCCGTCCACCTCCAGTTCCCACACTGAGCCCTAAGTCCACCTCCTCCAAGCAGCCTGCCCCGATTTCCGACCCACAGATGACCCCTCAGTCAGCTCGTGCTCCCTCAAGTCCCTGGAGAAATAAAGTGGGCTTGAGCCCTTGCTAGGTTGCCCCCCCAGTGCTACCTTCACCCTTCCCAGGCCAAGGACATGGCTGTCAGAGCTGAGGCAGGGAAGCGGAGGGCCCTTGAGTGCCTGGGGGAACTGAGGTGCAGAGGGGCAGTGACCTGCCCGGTCATACCGGAGAGGGTTAAACTGAGACCAGGAGGGACCTGGTGTCCTGGCCACCCTTGTCTGTAGGAATAACTTCCACAGACTTCTAAAGCTGCAGTTAAAAGGGAAAAGACTGTTGAAAGGGAAGGAAAAAAACGGTTTCCTGATTTTTGAGGAGGAAGTTGCAGACAGGTGGTGAACAGGTTTCCCCAAATCTCAGACTGCAGACTAACCTACAGGCAAGCTCAATGGGGAAATCAAGTCAGGACGGACCACTCCACACCTGCGTGAGCATGCACACACACACACACACACACACACATGGTCTCTCGTGGGGCTGCAAGCCTCAGGTGAGTCACTGGGAAGAGGAGTTTTTCCCAGGGCTGAAGGCCAAGGAGGGAGCAGCCTCTCCATATAATTAGGCAGAACCACAGAGCCACAGATACAGGAGAGAGACCCTCAAGGCTTCTCTCTCCTGACCCAACGACCCCGGTAGACCCGTCTTGGCTCCCCAAACCAGCACGGTATGACAGACAAAAGGACTCTTCAGAGAAAGCTTAGACCACCCTACCCCAGGTGCTCCCTCTGGGCACCAAGTCCTGGGGAGCTGACCAGGTGTCCCTGTCTTGGACTTGGGCATGGAGGGGACTTTCCAGTGCTGACACCCCACCCAAGGTCAGCATCCTGAGGACAGGAAGAGGTGGTAAGATCTCACAAAGCCCCTCTGGGGGACAGTGGAGGGGGCTCTCATGTCTACCTGGAGCTGGAAGTTGCATAGTTGCTAAAGTGACCCCGAGCACAGGGTCGTGGCTCCTTGTGCAGGGGGATGCCTACATGCTTGCCGCCCCTTGGTGCTGCCAGGGACTCATGGCAGCTCAGAGAGGTTCCAGAACTTACCCTCCTATCAAAAGCCTAACCTCTGCTGGAACAGCTGAGAGGGAAATGACACGGCGCTGAAACTGTTCCAGGGTACAGGATCCTGGCGCCAAAAGCCCTCTTTCCAGACTCCGTCAATCCCATTCCTTCTCTCCAGACACATTTACGCAGGCCCTCAAGGAGTGGCTTTCAACCCAAGCCTCCAAAAGTCGTTGTTGAAAAGAAGGAGGAAATCAGGAAATCATTTGTTTTGTAAAAATCCCAGGATTCTGGGACTAGAAATCATTTAATGACCAACTCCTCATGCGGCTGTTTTCACAGCCGCACTGAAAAGGCCAGGAGGTGAGCCTAGCACAGGAGGCAGGAGTCCTCGGTTCTGGTCACCCCACGGGAGCCACGGTGCCCACTTTCTAGGCTTATAAAGGATCTACTAATCCCACAAACATCTCTCCAGTGCCCACAATGAAAGTCAGCGCAGGCTGGCTGCTACCCTGGGGGCAAGCACAAGGGAAAGCTTGGTAGGTTTCAGCCAGCCTCCTACGCTAGGTTCACGGGGGAGACTTGCCAGTCCTTCCATTTCTTCACGCCATACACATGTGCACAGGCGTACGTACAGATCCTGGTTCTTCCACACTGGCCCCTTGTAGGGGCTCACCTCTGCAGGCCTCATCCACAAAATGGGGAGAGTGACATACATGGAAAAGGTTTGGGTTAAATATGAAATTAGGATGCAGGCAAAGCATATAGCACTCAATAGTAGGCACTCAAAGATGACGCTAGAGACTTCTCTGGTGGTCCAGTGGTTGGGACTCTACACTTCTGCGATGAGCACAGGTTCAATCCCTGGTAGGGGAACTAAGATCCTATATGGCTTTAGGCAAAAAAAAAAAAAAAAAAAAATGACCCTAATTCTATCAAAAGCCAACTTTCTTCTGGCATTTTCATTACCAAACACTTTCACACCTTCATTATGAAATGAATACACAAATGACAGAATAAGCTTTACATGGGACATCAAGACTCAGCAATGAAGTGACTCATCTGAGATTACATGGTAAATTAGTGGCAAAGCAGAGACCCAATCCCAAAGCTCTACCTTACCCAAAGTTGTTTCTGGCCTGTCAAACAGTATGCATGCAATGTCACCCAAATAAAACATGGTGAGACAAGGGAGACAGGACCCAAGCTAAGAATGAGGACCCTTGCCAACCAGGATTTAGAGTGAGCTAGTCTCACCAGGTCCAGGCTACCTGTGACTGGCAAGTCACTTACAACTTCAGCCAAATGGAAGAACCGAGAACATGGGGTCATCGGCAGGTGCTTGTTTCAGAGGTCATTGACATCTGAGTCCCACAAGAACCTCCCTTGACAGCCTCTTGGTTATTCTAGGTAGTATCTGAACAACACAGAAGTCCCAGCTGGGCCTCTGAAGGCACAAAATCCATGTGTCACAGATCATGAGTGTTACAGGTAAGACCCTCACTCAGCACTGAGAACTCTTGTCTTAGAAATAATTCTAACAAATCCAACAAATTCCTTAGTACTGCTAGAGAAAAGTGCCAATTAGAACTGAACTGAAAAGCTGCCGGCTACACGTTAGGTCCACAAATGGCATTTTTGGCTGCTATCAGACAGGGATGGGAGAGGATAAAGAGCAAACCAGAATTCCAAGGGTACCAACATGAGGGCACCAGGCCCAGGGGCAAAGTGCTCTTCAGAGCTCAATAAACCCAGGAGATGAATGCTGTAACCTAACATGGTGACAGCTTTGAGGCCCCTGGCATCCAGAGATCAAACTATGCTTAGTACTGTTTTGTTAATAAAGGAAGAGAAGTAAATATTTCAGAGAGTCCTGCCCAAAGTAAGAATATTTTTGAGGGTAATGCGGATTCTCAGCTTACTGAGAAAACCTGGATACCAAGGATACCTCATTCCCACGGGATTTCAGAATTCAAGATTCTGCTGCAATAAAAAAAGATTCCTCCAAAATTCAAGCTTTTCATTAATTCTTTCCAGGCTCCTCTCCCTTCTCATCCCTCTCCCCACTGATCTGGGTTAATGAGATTTTACTGGAACCCACCATGAGCCACAGGTAGAGAATTAAACCAGCCCCACCCTCCCTGTGGAGTTGAAGCCAGGAGTGACATCACCTCTAGGAGGCTTGGAGCCCAGGCAGAAGCAGTCAGCGCCTCCCTCTGCCTCCCCCCGCCCCCACCCACTCCTCCACGCCGAAGGGAAATGTCTCTACTAGCCCCCATAATTAAGGCAAAAAGGGATTTTATGCCTTTCAAGAAAAGGAAGAGAGAAAGAGAGGGAACAGCAAATAACTTTCCAGAACAAGCAATTTTTCTTGCATGGCAGAAACAAAAGACCACGGGGATCTCACACAGGCAAAACCACACACAGAAACCTTTTTAGACAAACCTGTTCTCGTCTCTTGGGAGTGGTTTTGAGCAACCTCCTACCCCAGCAGCCTTCTCTTGTCCAAAGTCAGGCGCCCAGGGTCACACCCCACCTCCCTGGTCCCCAGGGGGTTCTGACTTGCTTCCCCCTGGGACCAAAGTGAACCCTGGGAGAGGCCAGACCTCTGCAACTGGTGGACACCTTCTCCTATCCTGGCAAATCCCACTGCCATATTTATTTCAGGAAGAGGGCAGAAGAGGGCTCTACTTCATGCCCCCACTCTGAACCAAATACGGACAGCCACTATAAAAGGGAGAGAACAGGACTGGGAAAGAAAAAACAGACCAAACTTTGTAAATAGGTGGGGGGAAACCAAACCCTAAATTCTGAGCCAGAGTCTGACCCCAAAGATTAGTGCTTTCAGGCTCAGCTCAACCACCCCCTCCAGGAAGCCCTCCCACCACCACAGCTCTAATGAGTCTCCCTCCCTCCCACCCATCTTTCCCTGCTCCAAACTCAACTGCCTCTGGCTCTGCTCTGCCTTTCCACAATGGTTCAGTTTCTAGCAGAGAAAAAGAGAAAGAAAAAAAAGCAGCTGTCTGCTCCTTCCCAGGACACAGGGAAACTCTGGGAAAGTGGTCCTCAGAGGATCTCTAATCCCATCTGCCTCCCAGTGTTAAAGGGTGCTCTGGGATCCCTGGTCAGAAGTATGAATGCCAGCTTCACCTAGGCTAGCAAAGAAACCGCTGCTGCCACTCCTGACTCTGGCTGGAAATAGGTGGAGTCCTGCCGAGGCCCGTCTTCAGCCTGGAGAGAGTGTGGAGCAGCCAGGCAAGGCCAGGTGGGCCAGGGAGGTGAGCCAAATACCTCCACCCTCTTCTCCAGAGTTTTAGTTGTGGGTTCAAGGTACAGTCTGAATCCCTAAGAAGCCACGGCACTTCACGAGTGAAGGAGAAGCCAGATGCCAACTTCTTGGGCCTAAGAGCCAGGAGTGCTCTGGACACTCCACTCAGAAATCTTATCTGTCCCCACGGCTCCCCCAGAGAGGGCAACCCACAGGCACACGCTACAACTCATCAGCGATCCAAGAGGCATTAGGGACCTGTTCCTCGACTCCAAAATGTTTCCAAGCAAAGCAAGAAGGCACTTCTCAGATCCACCTGAAAATACACCTCACCTGAGCCAGACCCTGAGAAAAATACACCAAGGCTCTCAAGAGCGGGGAGCTACCATTATTATGGAAGGACACGCTTATGGAGGGTTTTGGCGTTGCCCAGAGACTTGTCCAGATAATGCATTATAAGGAGAGGATCGGGGTACCTGCGCCCCGGTGGCCGCTCCTTCCCCTCCCACGCGCCTCCTTTTGCCAGAGCTAGGGAAGTCGAGCTGTCCAGATGTGGTGGCCAGAGGCCGCCACTTCCGGAACGGCAAAACCCCCTCGGTCCGCACCTCCCCTCTCCATCCCCCTTAGGACCCCAGGACTCCAGCAACGGGTGTGGGGTTGGGGGTGGACGCGAGCACCCCGCGGCCAGCGCTGACACCTGGCGGCAACCCAGGTCCCAGCCCACTTTCGGACCGGCGCTGCGGGGCGGTTCCCAGGAAAGGGTTACAGGGGCCGAGAACAAAGCGCCCCCTTTGGGGAAGGCGGGCCAGCGGACGGCGGCTGGGGCGGGAGACCACTTTCTGGGGACCCTCAGGATGCTCTTTGTCGGCTAGGTTCCTCTCAGAGAGGGGACCCACCCCTCGCCAAAGGTGGATGCTGGAGTCCTACCCAAAGGCCTCCCCTCCAGCTCCGGGCTCCACATTTGTCCCCCTTTTCCTCCAGCTCCGCTGGGCGGGCCAAGGGACCCGCCTTCCCTCCGCGCGGCTCCAGCACAAAGCCAGGTCGGGGGAGGGGAAGAGCCATTCCAGGGTCCACTAGCGTGGAAGCCGCCCGGGCGCCCTAGCGGTGCCCAGCTCCGGCTCGCGCCCCTCTGCGGGCAGCACAACTTCAGCAGCCCAGAAGTTGGGTTCGGGCGGGTCTCTAGAATGCCGGGGCCAACTTCCCGGAATCTACCGCTACCAGCTCGGCCCGGCTTCTCTCCGGCGGCCAACGGATAGCCGAGGACCCTACCTCCGCCCGCCCGCCTTCGTTAGCCGCGCAACCTTGACTGGGGCTCCGGAGCGAACACGCCCGCTTGCTCCTGCACCGAGTTCGCGGCGCCCAAACTTGCCTCCGCCGAGGGGCCAGGAGCCGGGGCTCGGCGGGTCTGGTTTGAATTAGGGTCCGCGGGCGGGGTGCAGTTGCCGCGATCACCGCATCCTCCCGGGTCACCGGCGGGGGGGCCCGGTAGACAGCCGGCGACCCCAGGCGCCTTCGCCCGTGGAGTCGTTCCTATATAAGTGCGGAGCTCCCACGCAGGTTCCGCTCCGCAGGGCTCCCCAGGCCCCCGCCCGGAGAGGCGAAACCCTCACGGCGCCCCCCGATGGCAAGAGGCAATTGGAGGAGTCCTGATTTTGAGACTCCGGGTCCCGGGGCCCGCCGGGCTAGCGCGGGAAGAAGGGAAGTCCTCGCTTCCCCTCCCCCTCCACGTGTGCAACAGCCGGCATCGGCGGGTCTGCCAGCCCCGGCTTCCCGCCGCCTAGCAGCCCGGCCCCGGGCCGCACTCACCGGGAGGGCCGGCTGCAGGCGCAGCGCCATCGCGCAGAGCCACAGCCAGAGCGCCGCGCGCCTCATGCTGCCCGAACTGGCGGCTGGAGGAGAGCGGCGAGCTGCGCGGGTCAGGGCTGCGCCGCGCTGCGCGGACTGCGCGGGGCTCCGGGTCGGCGCCGCCGGTTGCGCTGCGCGCAGCTCCCTTGAGCAATGCCCAGCGCGCGGCCGTCCTAGGCGAGGTCTACGGATCCGCCGGCTGCTCTCCGCTGCCCTTACGGCTGGATTCCTCTCGGCTCAACTCTGCTCCCGCCTGCACCTCTCCCGCCGAGCTCCGCCTTATAATAAACCCGCAGGCCCTTAGCCGTTGCAAAAACTAGCCCCCCACCCCCAGCTCTCCAGGTCTCGGGGCCAGCCTTCGTCCCCACCCCTAGGACCCCGCCCCCGAGGGCCCCCCCCCCCCGGCCCCCTCGCCCGTCCCCCCCCGCCCACCACTAGGAACGCCCCAACCACTGCACCCCAGCCCCGCCCCCGGCCCGCGACTCGGGGCCGGAGCCTCGCCTACCTGCGGAGCCCTGGTACCCCGCGGGCCGTGGCTCCCCCGCCTTTCAGCTCCGCGGCTCCCCAGTTCCCCTGTGGTGGGGGCTGGGATCAGTCCTTGCCTCCCTGGCCCAGGGTTTGGAGGCTCTGCCCGGGAGAGTGGCGGGAGGGGCGGTAGTTGGTCGTCGGCTCTGGGCTCCAGTCTGCAGCGCCCTCTGGGAGCGGACACCGAGCGCCCTCCAGGTGCGTAGGACTCCCAGGCAGGAACACTTTAGGAAACTGTGCGGGGGGGGCCCCGGGGTGATGGGGCCTGAAACCGAGGGACCCTTCCCTGGCTGCGGATGAGGGCGCTGTACGCCCTCCCTCACCCAACGGACACGCACAGGAGGGGCTGTTAAAAAAAATTTTTTTTTTAAGAACAACCGATCACCTCTGCCTCCCGAGGGGGGAAATTTTTTTTAAAAAGGACTTTTCGGTGTCTTTCTATAGAAAAAAAATATGTGAAATAGATCGCCAGTCCAGGTTCGATGCATGAAACAGGGTGCTCAGGGCTGGTGCACTGAGATGACCCTGAAGGATGGGATGGAGAGGGAGGTGGTGGGGGGTGGGGTTCAGGATGGGGAACGCATGTACACCCATGGCTGATTCATGTGAATGTATGGCAAAAAACCACTACAATATTGTAAAGTAATTAGCCCTCAATTAAAATAAATTTTTTTAAGAAGACCTGATTAAAAAAGAAAGCCCTCTCTTCATCCTCTGGGCTAAAAGTAAAAATAAACGGCTCTGTGCCGAGGTGACCTCTGACCTGCAGATCTGAGAAGCATCATCACTGAGGTTCTTGCTCTTTATGATTCCCCAAGAAACCCTGGACCTGTGTTTCCATCACCAATCTGGAACTTTGGTGCAGAAAGACTAGGGAAGGCCCACGAGTGTGGTGCAAACAGCCTTGAAAGAAAAGGGGAAGCACTGGCCCAGCCCTGAGGGCAATCTGGCAAGCAGGAAAGACGGTACTAAAGGACCTTGGACCTGGACACCAAAGATGGCGTCCTCCCCAGGCAGAGGACACGGCCCGCCCCGGCAGAAACTGGAACCCAAAAACTCCCTGACTGCTTCTTGGCCTCTTGGGCAGTCTCCTGTGTTTCTCTTAAAATGGATTAAACATTCCTGAGTCCTCGGTTTTGCAGGCAGGGACAACTGGCTGCTGGCCCGTGGATTCTTCTCCACCCTGCGGGTGTGCCCTGAACTAAGCAGCCTCCTGCATCTCCATCTTAGCCTCTCCTCCGTCAGGCACTGAGAAGTAGTGAAGTGAAGTTGCTCAGTCGTGTCTGACTCTTTGCGACCCCATGCTCCTCTATCCATGGAATTTTCCAGGCAAGAGTACTGGAGTGGGTTGCCATTTAAGTCATGCCCCCCCAAACAGCACTCAGCCCTGGATTCGCCTCTGCTTCTGTATACCTGTTTGACCTCAGGCAGCTCTCCCTTTGGGAGTCTCAGCGTCCCCAGGTCTTTCTGTGAGGGACGGCAGATCCTCATCCAGGTCCTTGGTGCCAGATGCAGGGTTTCTAGGGCCCTGGTTTCAGGGATCATCCAACAGCAGGGCACGAGACAAGGCTCCTCCAAGGACCTCACAGGGTCCTGGTGGGGTAGAAGGCCTTTTAGTGAAAGACCCGTGAGTGTGTTCACCAGGAGCTGGCTCACGGTCTGAGGTCAGCTCCCTAGCCTTTTCAACCTAATATGGAGGAAAGGTAGATCAGTGTGGAATCTTGCCTTTGTTTGCTGCACAACATAAAGAAAATTGGGGTCAGGGAACATTTGATGGGGTCTTTATATTATAAAAATGACCAGTCCACTGTTTCTTTCAAACTGAGTAAATTTGACCCCAGATCAATGTGTATTTCTTTGGGCAGATTACAAAGAGGAGAGGCCTCAAGGAGAACACTTACACAGAGAAGGGGACTAGAGCATCAGGGCTTGCCTTGACCTTGCTGACTCCTGGGCTGCTTGCTTCTCCTCCCAACCCAAATTCTGCAAGAAAATCTCTTCCTCCCAGAAGCTCTCTTGGAGTCCTATACTACCCAGGACCTGTGCCTCCCAAGGTACCCTACGGCCTCTAGGAACGTCACAGGGGTGTCAGCCCGTTTGCACTGCTGTGGCCATGCTATCTGAACTCTCATCAGCCCCTTCCTTGGGATCCTCCCAGACCTTCATTGATCTCACAACTAAAGGGTTAAACGTCTGGCTGATCAGAGGGCCTCTAGCCTCCCCCGCTGGAGGCACTAAGGCAAGGCCTCTGTCCCTCTGTTCCTAATACAGGTTGTTAAATATTTTTAATAGCATTCCTGTTGAATCATTAACCACCTTGGATGTGGCTTCCTTTTCCCATAAGAGAAAGAAAGTTCCTGGAAGGCAGGGCCAGTGTCTCCTCCCCTCGTTTCTCTCTCATTTCTTTCATTTCTCATTTCTCCCCTCGTTTCTTTCATTCTTCCCAGGAACACACTGGGCTTCGTTCTGGAGAAATGCATGCTGTTGCCACTGAGGGGTAGGTGGCAGCTGGAGGGGAGCTGGTAGGAAGAGACCAGCAGCAGACTGGGGTGGATAGAGGGGAGGGGGTGGAGACCCTGGGCACAGGGTTGCCCTTTTTATGCATTAGGCACCTCCACTGGCACAAGTATTCTCTGGACAAGTCGATATCTATCAAAACTTAAAATGCAGATTTCCCTGGTGATACAGTGGATCAGAATTTGCCAGCCAACGCAGGGGACATGAGTTTGATCGCTGGTCCAGGAAGATTCCACATGTCACGCGGCAACTAAACCCACATGCCACAACTACTGAACCTGCGTGTTGCAACTACTTAAGCTCGTGCGCCTAGAGTCTGTGCTTCACAAGACAAGCCACCTCAGTGAAGCTTGAGCACCGCAACAAAGAGTCGCCCCCACTCACCACAACTAGAACTTTAAAGACACCTATCCGTTAACTCAGGAATTTTCCTTCAGTGCATTCACTCTTCATAAGTATTTCACTACCCAAAGAGGTGTGTGTAAATGTTCATTGATAAAGGAAAAGTAGAATAAATGTGATATTCCCATACCATGAAATATTATACAACACTTTTTAAAATTAAGAAGATGGAAAACTCCTAGCCTGGAATATTTTTCAAAACCTACTTTTAGATAAAAAGAGTGATTTGAAGAGTGGTCTGCATGTAGTGTGGCCAAAATTTTCATAAAAAATAGAAATAACGTGTTTAAGCATAGATTATATATATGTGTATATATATATATATATATATAAAATAAAAAAAGGTTTAGGGGAGAAAATTTTGATTTTGATGGGGAAAGTGAAGGGGAAATTTTAAGTTTGCTCTGTATTCTTAAAGTGTTTATAATTAGTATATATATATATATATATATAAAATGTCTAATTTCTTAAACTGACTCTTGAGAAATCTGTATGCAGATCAGGAAGCAACAGTTAGAAGTGGACATGGAACAACAGACTAGTTCCAAATAGGGAAAGGAGTACATCAAGGCTGTATATAGTCACCCTGCTTATTTAACTTATATGCAAACTACATCATGAGAAATGCTGGGCTGGATGAAGCACAAACTGGAATCAAGATTGCCGGGAGAAATATCAATAACCTCAGATATGCAGACGGAGAAGGCAATGGCACCCCACTGCAGTATTCTTGCCTGGAAAATCCCATGGACTGAGGAGCCTGGTAGGCTGCAGTCCATGGGGTCACGAAGAGTCAGACATGACTGAGCGACTTCCCTTTCACTTTTCACTTTCATGCATTGGAGAAGGAAATGGCAACCCACTCCAGTGTTCTTGCCTGGAGAATCCCAGGGACTGGGGAGCCTGGTGGTGGGCTGCTGTCTCTGGGGTCGCACAGAGTCGGACACAACTGAAGTGACTTAGCAGCAGCAGCAGATATGCAGATGACACTACCCATATGGCAGAAAGTGAAGAAGAACTAAAAAGCCTCTTGATGAAAGTGAAAGAGGAGAGTGAAAAAGTTGGCTTAAAGCTCAGCATTCAGAAAACGAAGATCATGGCATCCGGTCCCATCACTTCATGGGAAATAGATGGGGAAACAGTGGAAACAGTGTCAGACTTTATTTTTCTGGGCTCCAAAATCACTGCAGATGGTGACTGCAGCCATGACATTAAAAGACGCTTCCTCCTTGGAAGAAAAGTTATGAGCAACCTAGATAGCATATTAAAAAGCAGAGACATTACTTTGCCGACAAAGGTCCGTCTAGTCAAGGCTATGGTTTTTCCTGTGGTCATGTATGGATGTGAGAGTTGGACTGTGAAGAAGGCTGAGCGCCGAAGAATTGATGCTTTTGAACTGTGGTGTTGGAGAAGACTCTTGAGAGTCCCTTGGACTGCAAGGAGATCCAACCAGTCCATTCTGAAAGAGATCAGCCATGGGATTTCTTTGGAAGGAATGATGCTAAAGCTGAAACTCCAGTACTTTGGCCACCTCATGTGAAGAGTTGACTCATTGGAAAAGACTCTGATGCTGAGAGGGATTGGGGGCAGGAGAAGAAGCGGATGACAGAGGATGAGATGGCTGGATGGCGTCACTGACTCGATGGACATGAGTCTGAGTGAACTCCGGGAGATGGTGATGGACAGGGAGGCCTGGCGTGCTGCGATTCATGGGGTCACAAAGAGTCAGACGCGACTGAGCGAGTGAACTGAACTGAATGAGCCTCTTGATGAAAGTAAAAGAGGAGAGTGAAAAAGTTGGCTTAAAACTCAACATTTGGAAAACTATGATCAAGGCATCTGGTCCCATCACTTCACGGCAAATAGATGGAAATAGTGAGAGACTTTATTTCGGAGGGCTCCAAAACCACTGCAGATGGGGACTGCAGCCATGAAATTAAGACACTTGCTTCCTTGGAAGGAAAGTTATGACCAACCTAGACAGCATATTAAAAAGCAGAGACATTAGTTTGTCAACAAAGATCCATCTAGTCAAAGCTATGGTTTTTCCAGTAGTCATGTATGGATGTGAGACTTGGACTGTAAGAAAGCTGAGTGCCGAAGAATTTTGAACTGTGGTTCAAAATTTTGAACTGTGGTGTTGGAGAAGACTCTTGAGAGTCCCTTGGACTGCAAGGAGATCCAACCAGTCCCTCCTAAAGGAGATCAGTCCTGAATATTCATTGGAAGGACTGATGCTGAAGCTGAAACTCCAATACTTTGGCCACCTGATGGAAAGAGCTGACTCATTGGAAAAGACCCTGATGCTGGGAAAGATTGAAGGCAGGAGGAGAAGGGGACGAGAGAGGATGAGATGTTTGGATGGCATCACCAACTCAAGTTTTCATCACCGACTCATCAAGGACATGAGTTTGAGTAAACTCCAGGAGTTGGCGATGGACAGGGAGGCTTGGTGTGCTCCAGTCCATGGGGTCTCAAAGGGTCAAACACGACTGAGTGACTGAACTGAACTGTATTTCTTAAATTAGTATTTATTTACTGAATCAGTGGAGATGCTTTCAACCTCAACTAATAGCTTCCCCTCAAGTAGCGTGAATATTAGGGCATTTATTGCATGTACCTATACCAGGAGCTGACTGTGGCTCAGATCATGAACTCCTTATTGCCAAATTCAGACTTAAATTGAAGAAAGTAGGGAAAACCGCTAGACCATTCAGGTATGACCTAAATCAAATCCCTTATGATTATACACTGGAACTGAGAAATAGATTTAAGGGCCTAGATCTGATAGATAGAGTGCCTGATGAACTATGGAATGAGGTTCATGACATTGTACAGGAGACAGGGATCAAGAGCATCCCCAAGAAAAAGAAATGCAAAAAAGCAAAATGGCTGTCTGGGGAGGCCTTACAAATAGCTGTGAAAAGAAGAGAAGCGAAAAGCAAAGGAGAAAAGGAAAGATATAAGCATCTGAATGCAGAGTTCCAAAGAATCGCAAGGAGAGATAAGAAAGCCTTCTTCAGCGATCAATGCAAAGAAATAGAGGAAAAGAACAGAATGGGAAAGACTAGAGATCTCTTCAAGAAAATTAGAGATACCAAGGGAACATTTCATGCAAAGATGGGCTCGATAAAGGACAGAAATGGTATGGACCTAACAGAAGCAGAAGATATTAAGAGGTGGCAAGTACACACAGAAGAACTATACAAAAAAGATCTTCATGATCCGGATAATCACGATGGTGTGCTCACTCATCTAGAGCCAGACATCCTGGAGTGTGAAGTCAAGTGGGCCTTAGGAAGCATCACTACAAAAAAAGCTAGTGGAGGTGATGGAATTCCAGTGGAGCTATTTCAAATCCTGAAAGATGATGTTGTACAAGTGCTGCACTCAATATGCCAGCAAGTTTGGAAAACTCAGCAGTGGCCACAGGACTGGAAAAGGTCAGTTTTCATTCCAATCCCAAAGAAAGGCAATGCCAAAGAATGCTCAAAATACCGCACAATTGCACTCATCTCACATGCTAGTAAAGTAACGCTCAAAATTCTCCAAGCCAGGCTTCAGCAATACGTGAACCATGAACTTCCTGATGTTCAAGCTGGTTTTAGAAAAGGCAGAAGAACCAGAGATCAAATTACCAACATGTGCTGGATCATAGAAAAAGCAAGAGAGTTCCAGAAAACCATATATTTCTGCTTTATTGACTATGCCAAAGCCTTTGACTGTGTGGATCACAATAAACTGTGGAAAATTCTGAAAGAGATGGGAATACCAGACCACCTGACCTGCCTCTTGAGAAACCTATATGCAGGTCAGGAAGCAACAGTTAGAACTGGACATGGAACAACAGACTGCTTCCAAATAGGAAAAGGAGTACGTCAAGGCTGTATATTGTCATCCTGCTTATTTAACTTATATGCAGAGTACATCATGAGAAACGCTGGACTGGAAGAAGCACAAGCTGGAATCAAGATTGCTGGGAGAAATATCAATAACCTCAGACATGCAGATGACACTACCCTTATGGCAGAAAGTGAAGAAGAACTAAAAAGCCTCTTGATGAAAGTGAAAGAGGAGAGTGAAAAAGTTGGCTTAAAGCTCAGCATTCAGAAAACGAAGATCATGGCATCCGGTCCCATCACTTCATGAGAAATAGATGGGGAAGCAGTGGAAACAGTGTCAGACGTTATTTTTCTGGGCTCCAAAATCACTGCAGATGGTGACTGCAGCCATGACATTAAAAGATGCTTACTCCTTGGAAGAAAAGTTATGAGCAACCTAGATAGCATATTCAAAAGCAGAGACATTACTTTGCCGACTAAGGTCCGTCTAGTAAAGGCTATGGTTTTTCCTGTGGTCATGTATGGATGTGAGAGTTGGACTGTGAAGAAGGCTGAGCGCCGAAGAATTGATACTTTTGAACTATAGTGTTGGAGAAGACTCTTGAGAGTCCCTTGGACTGCAAGGAGATCCAACCAGTCCATTCTGAAAGAGATCAGCCATGGGATTTCTTTGGAAGGAATGATGCTAAAGCTGAAACTCCAGTACTTTGGCCACCTCATGCGAAGAGTTGACTCATTGGAAAAGACTTTGATGCTGGGAGGGATTGGGGGCAGGAGGAGAAAGAGACGACAGAGGATGAGATGGCTGGATGGCATCACTGACTCAATGGACGTGAATCTGAGTGAACTCCGGGAGTTGGTGATGGACAGGGAGGCGTGGCTTGCCGCGATTCATGGGGACGCAAAGAGTCGGACACAACTGAGCGACTGAACTGAACTGATACCTGTATTATCCACTCAACAACTAAAAACTCCACAATATGGAAATTTAAGCCTCTCCTGCCCTTTGGCTCTGCCGTCTCCTTTGCGACTCCCCACTCTGTATGAAGGCAAGATGGCAGCATTGTTTCTAGCCATCAGAGCTAACACAGCCATGCCCAGTAACAAGGCCGCCTTCTCCTGATGCTTTTCTTAGGAATAAGGAAATAGTTTTCTGAATTAACCCCATCCCTCACACCCCTGGGACACATAGCTTCTTTTCCCATCTCACTGGCCTGAAGTGAGCCCCCATGCCTTCATGAAGCCAGTACTGCAAGGCGAGCTTCCATACTAGCGTGGGATAGATTAACCTTCCAAGGGCTTGGATTTGGGGATATTGATGCCATATCCACTAAATATTTTGACTCCTTAAAGTGTCTCAGATGTGTGTAAGGGCGTTTTTCAAGATGATAAAACATTTTTCATAGTAACTTCTTCCTATCATGAAGCATTTAAAAAGACCATTAATCATTTTATTGTGAAGCATTTGAAACAAATTATAAAAAAGAATGTTCCTCAAAAATTAAAAATAGAATTACCATATCATCTAGCATTTCCACTTCTAGATATATATCCATAAGAAGTAAAAGCAGGGACTAGAACAGATATTTGTACACCCACATTCATGGCAGCATTATTCCCAATAACCAAAAGGTGGAAGCAACACAAGTGTCCACTGATAGATGAATGGATAAATAAAAGGAAGTGTGTATATATATATATATATATATATAGAGAGAGAGAGAGAGAGTGGAGTACTATTCAGCCCTAAAAGGAAGGAATTTCTGTTACAGGCAACAACATTGATGAACCTGGAAGATTTTCTGCTCAGTTAAATAAGACAGTCACCAAAGGACAAATACTGTATGATTCCATTTGTGTGGAGTTCCGAGAGTAGTCAAATTCTTAGAGATGGAAAGTCGAGTGGTGGTTCCTAGGGGTTGGAGAGAGGTGAGAATGAGACATTATTGTTGTTTTTGGTGACACCATGTGGCACATGGGATCTCAGTTCCCCAACTAGGAATGGAACCTGTACCCGCTGAAGTGGAAGTGCTGAGTCTTAACTACTGAACCACCAGGGAAGTCCAAGGCATTATTGCTTGATGGATACAGAGTTTCATTCTGGGAAGATGAAAGAGGTTCTATAGTTGCTGATGGTTGCACAACAATGTGAATGTACTTAATGCCACTGAACTGTACCCTTGAGAAGGTTAAAATGGGGGACTTCCCTGGCAGTCCAGTGATTAAGACTTCCTGCTTCCACTGCAGGGGGCACAGGTCCCATCCCTTTTCAGGGAACTGAAAATCCTGCACCCTTCTCGGCAAAGAAAAAGAGTTAAAATGGTAAATTTTGTTATGTATATTTTACAGTAAAAAAAGAATGCAAAAAAATCCTTCAACTTAATATTGAAAAAAGAATAATATAATGAACACTTAGTTTATCAAATCTTCACATGATGTCTTCCTCTTCTTTTTAATGAAACAAAACATTGTAGATTTAACTGGATCTTCTCAATTTATATTTTGAGATTTATCTGTGTTGATACATGTGGTTCTGTGTCATTTATCTTAATTGCTGTATTGTAATTCATGCATATGCCACAATTTATTTATCCATGGACATGAGGTTGTTTTCAGTTTTTCAATATTACTCACAGTGCAGCAGTCAATTCTTGTATTTTTCTCTGTAAGTGCATGTGAGGTTTTCTCTAGAAGGATAAATAGATAGAGATCCTGGGCAGTAGGTATAAGTATCTTTGACTTTCTTAGGAATTGCTCTAAGCAACTTTTCTAAACAAATCTCCAAAGCTCTCCTCAGGGCTTACAGCAATTTACAGTTCCAGCGGCAATTATGAAAGTTCCCATTTTTATACATTCTGTGACTTGACATTCATTGGACCCTTTGTATTGTGCCAATCTGATGCAGGTAAAATGATATCTCATTGCCATTTTGATTTTGAATGGCTCTCTTGTTATGAAACATTTTGCTGAGCCCTTTTGTTGCTCACTGTTTGGGCAGATGGTACTGTTTGCTCCCCACAGCTGTTTTACTCTGCTTTTCCCTTAAAAAAAAAAAAAAAACAACACCTAAATTTCAGTTGGGCTTATGGCCTCCTGTAATAAAGACCACCCTTCCCATCATCTCTTACAACTATGTGTAGCCAAGTGATTAGTGTTTCGCTGATTAGACTGAACAGAGGCTGTGCACCTTTAGGGACATGTCAAAGGGAGGAGGCATGCCCTTCTTCCCTTCTTTCCTTTCAGCTGGAATGCAGATACGATGGCTGCAGCTGGAGCAGTTATCTTGGACGATGAAGTGGACTTGGAAACCAAAGCATGAGTGGCAGAGGAACAGGTTAGAAGGAATGAGCCTGGGTGGACCCATGACCCATGAATCACTGCACCAGCCCTGGACTGCCCACCCAGACATACTCATGATGGAGAAAGAGACTTCTGCTTTGCTTCAGACACTGCTACCCTGTATTTTCTATCTCTCACCAGGAATCCAATCCTAACAATACACTGATCAGTTCAGTCTTATGCACACCACCCAAGGGAGGACACGTGTGTGTTTGGGGAGGACGGAGAAAGGAGTGGTTCTGAGGAAGCACCAATACATCCCTATAGAAGGCAACCCAGCCAGTTTCCCAGGCCTGGACTGTGAGTTAAACTCTGGACGTGACTTGAGTCACCTAACATCCTTCCCTAGAAGAAGTCTAGACGAGAAAAACCATTTTAGAGTAAGGCGGTGCTTTCAGAGTCTGAAGTCTGTGTGGCCCCCTCTGCCTCTCAAGGGAACTGCTCCTGGAGGGTGGTCTCAGGAGGTGGTAGGCACGACCCTGACCTCCATGGAGGCTCCTCGTGTAACTCCTTGCCCACACCTGCTGTGGGGCTGGGCTTGAGTCCTTTGGGAGACACGAAGAATAAAAACCTTGGGACATTTTTGTTTCTTCTAAGCAACTGGTGTGCTTGTTCTCCTAGAGAGCGAGGACTGTGTGAGACTGCGTGTGTTCTGTTTTTACTGAAACAGAACAATGGGTGACTGGGGTATTACAATATATTGGACTTGACACCCTGCTTCTCCAGAACCATCCTCACGCCTAGCTCACCAGCCGTCTGTCTCTAATTTATAGTCTCCCTTGCATTCTTTTTTTGAGGGGGTGGGGAGGGTGAAGTAGGAAAGAACAGCTTTATTGCTTTGCCAGGTAATGGGGGTCACGGGGGGCTAATGCCCTCAAAACTATGCGTCCTGACCTGGAGCGGGTAGTGAGGGATTCAATAGTAAAATAATTCAAAGAAGACGTGATCGGCTGGTGGACATTCTTTTGATTGGTTGAACATTCTTCTGCTTACCTTCTGTGGTGAGGTAAGTGGGAGTCAGCATCACTGACTTTCAGGTTCCAACCAGTGTGGGGTCTACCTGCTTATGGGCAGCATACAATTAACTTCTCCCACTTGTTGGAGGTTTAGGATCTGCAAAACAGCTCAAAGACATTGTTTTGTATATCCCTTGATGGGGAATCCCTTGCCTTCTGAGTTGCCTGTAATATTTGATAGAATGTCAGCAGGGAAGAGAGAGACTAAATACATCGTATGTCAATATCATTGGAATTTACCCATCCAAATCAGAGTATTACTTCCCCAAAGCAGTCCCCTCCAGAGACCCTGCTTATCACCTGATGCTGTTGCTACCCTGCTACCCATCCCATCACCCCAGGGAGGCCTAAAGACTCTGTCTAAGAGAGTAGCTTTTTTTTGGAGGAGGGTGGAGTGTAATACTTCATGCACTTGATACATGTGTTCGAAGTAGCAATGTTGCCCATCTCCCAGGAAATACCATCCCCAGTGCCTCCCAGGCAAACAGGGTCCCTGAGGATTCACGTCCCATAGCACCTGGCCTGAATGGTGCCGCCTGGGACTGGGCAGCACAGCGCTGCCACAGCTGCAGGAGTGCCTGCCGGGACCAGCCCCCAAATTAAGGTTCTCAAGTTCCAGGGGGTCCTAGTTAGGGGGAAGAAGCAGATATAAACAATTATTGTAAAGCAAAGAAGAACTATCCTGTCAGCCTGTTTATTGATAGCTTAAAGTGAAACTGAAAGTGAAGTCGCTCAGTCGTGTCCGACTCTTTGCAACCTGTGGACTGTAGCCCACCAAGCTCCTCCGTGCATGGGATTCTCTAGGCAAGAATACGGGAGTGAGTTGCCATTTCCTTCTCCAATTGATATCTTAAGGGAAACCTCAATTTGGAATGCAGAGAAGCAGTTCTCAAAAGTTTCATGGATGAGGACCGGGGGTTGGGGAAGCCATTAGAACATGTCTTTAGATGAAAAGAGGGTTTTTCAACCAACCTGTGGTTGGTGTACGGAGAAGGCAAAGGCACCTTAAAATAGCACATATTTATTCTCTTACAATGCTGGAAGCCAAAAACCCCAATTCAGTTTCTTTGAGCTGAATCTCCCAATTGCTGCTCCCAGCTCGGAGCAGGTCCGAGCTCCCTCCAGAGGCTCTAAGGGAACATGTTCCTTTTCTCTTCCAAGAAAGGGGTGGTTGCCAGCATCACTTGGCTTGTGTCTGCCTCACTCCAGTCTTCAGGGCTCTCTCCACTCTGTCTTAACATTATTTTCTCATCTGAGTATAATAAAATTGCCTTCTGCTTCCTTCTTACATCCTAAAGGAAATCAACCCTGAACATTCATCGGAAGGGCTGATTCTGAAGCTGAAACTCCCAATACTTTGGCCAACTCACTGGAAAACATCCAGGTGCTGGGAAAGACTGAAGGCAAGAGAAGAGGCAGCAGAGGATGAGATGGTTGAATGGCATCACCGACTCAATGGGCATGTGTTTGCACAAACGTTGGGAGCTAGTGAATGACAAGGAAGCCTGGTGTGCTGCTCTTCACGGGGTAGCAGAGTCAGACATGACTTAGTGACTTAACAACAAGGATACAAGTGTCTGATTGCCTTTAGGGCCTACGTGGATGATCCAGGATAAGCTCCCATCTCAAAAAGCTTAACTGAATCACATCTCCAAAATCTGCAAAAGACGTCTCTGTGATTTTTTTTTTTCCCTTGGCCAGGTAAAGTAATATTCACAAGTTCCAGCAATTTTGATAGAGAAAGGACATTCCCAACCTGGTTCCAAGTGGGGAAACCCAACAAAGAACAGGCAGGGAAGCAAAAAAGAGGTTTAGAGTGTTCTGGACCTGGAAGGCGTCTGGACTGGCCAGAGCATAGGACCCCTGGAGAGTTAAGTCAGAGCAGGAAAAGTTTCCCCAGTCATGCTTAGGCCAGAGGAGACACCGAGCAGAGAAGGGACTCAATGGGGTCGCGTGTTAGAAAGATCCTCTGACCCCTGCATGGAAGGACAGGCTGAAGGGAAGGAGACTGCTGCTTGGGACACAGGGAAAGAAAACAGAGAGAGAGGACCGACCTGTCTGGAGAAGGTGACATTGAAGAGAGGGAAGGGGCAGGATGGAAAACTAGGAGGAAGTAGATAGAGTGCGGTGTGATGGATGGGGGGAGAGGGAAGTGGGTGATTCTGAAAGTCAGTGGTGGGCATCATTCCACTTGGTTCCTGTAAATAGCCCAAGTCACTGTGTGAAGTGGGCGCTGCCGCTGAGGTCATACACTGAACCCCGATGTGGCTCTTGACTCAGTTCTGGGCCACCTGGGAGGGTGCAGCCTTTGTCAGAGGCTTGGACAGGAAGTTCTCCAGCAGGCAGGTGTGCCAATGCCAGCCAAGCCTGCCCAGGTGCTGCCTGGTGCGGATTCATCCTGAGCCACTTCCTAGGGTGGGGCCACTTGCCTCCGGCCCTCACCAGTCCCTCCCCTCCCTCCCTGTGTGTCTGGCTGTCTCTGACTCAGCCCCAAGTGGGGAAGGGGCACTGATGCTGGTCATCAGTGGAGTAGTGGAGGGCTGGGGAGCCAGGAAGAGGCAGGCCAAGCTCATTCTCCCACACCCCACCACCCCCACCGCCACTTCCTCGCAGCTAAAAACTGCAATTTCCTCTGACAGATTCTTAGCACTACTTTAGCTGTGTGACCTTAACTGCATAATTTAACCCTGGAGATCCAGTGGTTAAGACTTTGCTTTCCAATGCAGCGGATGCAGGTTCCATCTCCAGTCTAGGGAGCTAGGATCCCTCATGTCTGTCGGCCAAAAAAACCCCCAACAATTAAAAAAAAAAGTAGAACAATATTGTAACAATCAATAGACTTAAAAAATTCAAATGAATTCTAGCAATACAAGAAGGGAGGGGTTTATTCAGACCTTTTCCTTTGCATTTACGCACATAAGTAGTATTTATACTAACATCTGCAACTCACCGTTTTGGCTTAATACATCTTAGAAATGTCAGTATCTATAACCAGACTCAGTCTTGTGTGGGGATTCCCTAGTTTGGCTCTATGTTGATTTTTAACCATCTCCCTTCTGATGGGTGTTTTTGTTAAAATTTTGCTATCAGAAAAATGCCACAGAATATCCTTGCCTGGGCTTCTTCATGGAGGGGATAAACCTTGCCTGGGATGGAAGTGGAGGGGCTGGAGGGGCGGGCCAAGAGATTCTGAGAACCCTGCTGAACTGTGCCGCTCCAGGCTGGGCTTCTGCATTCCTGCCCAGGGCTCTCAAATGGCCCCGAGCACCTATTCTGAGCCAGGTCCTGGCACAGCTCTTGGCTGGTAGGAGAGGGATGCAGTCTTAGGGTCCTATGATGGGGTGAGCCATGGGGGCCCAGGACTGGGGACAGAGGGAAGCAAGGAGGGCTTCCAGGAGCACAGTTTTGCTGGGCAGAGCAGCAAGTGGAAGAGGGCCAAAGCCAGCCATGCCCCAGTGAGTACCGCTGTCCCCTTAGTGCTCAGGGCCATGGGGGATGTGAGTGGCAGGAGGTGATGCCAAGCTAGGAGAGTGACTGTCACCCGAGGATGGTCACACAGGGGGTTAAGCAGAGATGCCTGACCTCTCTCTCACCCACAAGCACATAGTCAATGTTGATCCAGGAGGGTGGGAAGGGGAAGAGGCATCAACTCCCATCAGCTAAGAGCCCACCATGAAGCAGGCCCTGTGTGAAGGGCCTTCTTCCTTTGCCTTTCTTCCTTCTTTCCTGCCCTCCTTCCTTCCTTTTTTTCTAATTAATAGATTTTTTTAAGAGCAGGTTTAAGTTTACAGGAAAATTGAGGAGAAAGTACAAAGAGTTCCCATATCCTAGTCATCCACCCCTAGTTTCCCCATTATTAACACCTTGCATTAGGGGGTGTGAGTCTGTTACAACCAATGAACCAATATTGATACATGATTATTACCAAAGTCTGCAGTTTGCATTAGGATTCACTCTTGGCCTTGTACATTCTGTGAGTTCTGACGAAGGTATATGGTCACGTACACACCATTATAATATCCCAGGAGGTAGTTCCACTGCCATAAAAATCCCTTCCGCTCTGCCTGTTCATCACTCCCCACCACCCATCCTCTGGTAACCCCTGATCTTATTACTGTCTCCATAGGTTGGCCTTTTCCAGAATGTCATACAATTGGAATCACATAGCACATGGCCTTTTCATACTGATTTCACTGAGTAACATGCATTTCAGGTTCTTCTCTGTCTTTTCATAACTGGATGGCTCATTTCTCTTTATCTCTGAATAATATTCCATTGTCTGGATGCATTAATTTGTGTATCCACTCACCTCCTGAACGACATCTTGGCGGCTTCCAAATTCTGGCAATTATGAATAAAGCTGCTGTTAATATCTGTGCGCTGTTTTTCGCATGGACATAAATTTTCAACTCATTTGGGTAAATATCTAGGGGCACAATTACTGGATCATATAGTAAGACTCAATTTCATAATACATGAATAAAGTCACATCATAAAAAATCAAGCAATACTACATAGAATGGAGAAGGAAATGGCAACCCACTCCAGTATTCTTGCCCGGAAAATCACATGGATGGAGGAGCCTGGTGGGCTACACCCCATGGGGTCACAAAGAGTCGGACACGACTGAGCGAGTAACATGCACACACTACATAGAACACGAATGTTGCAGCCTAATCCTGGGCATACCTTATTTTACAAATGAGGAAAGTGTGTCGCTAGGATGTAAGTGACTTGTTCTGGAGTTCACAGCAGGAAGCTGTGGAACACACACAAGTCCTATGGGCCCTTGGAAGAGAGTCAATACTGGCCTGACTGAGGTGTGAGGGTGACCAGTGATGGTGGTGGTGGGATTTATCCCCTTCCCCTCCCAGCCTCCCTCCCCTCAATGCTCCTTTTAGAACCCAGTCATCACAAAGTGAGAAAACCCAGGCTACGGGGAGAGGCTTCCGCATGTGGGTGTTCTGGGGATGTCAGCTGTCTGACAGCTGGCGTCAAGTGCCAGGCATGTGAGCGAATTCTCCGTCTTGTGATTCCAGCTCCCGGCCTTCAGGCCACCCCAGCTGACACCGAGGGTAGACACGCCGCCTTCTGATCCTGGCCCACACTACTAATGTATGAGTTTGAAAAAAAGGCAAGATGAAGCTTCTGGCACTGGATTCGGGGGTGGTTTATTTCACAGCAAAAGATAGGTAAGACACATTAGAAGATGACACAATGTTCCAGGCTCATCCTGGATACCTCCTACCCTAGATCTGCAATTAGCCAATAAGAAATGGAACTTGAAGACCTCAGTCTGAACTCTTTGGATGAACTGAATTTACAGATTAAACTGGGGAGAAATAACAGTTCGTAGCATTGACTCTTCCTATCTGGGAATGTGCCATCACTACTTAATCCATTTTTCTTTACCATCTTTCAGTGAAAATTATTCTCTTCAAATCATGTTTTTTTCCACGGTTATTTGAAAGCTTTTTTTTACTATGATGATTTTTTTAAAATTAGTTTTTTGGTGTCTAGACAGCTGTAACTACAGTTGATTAGTTTTTGTATATGAATCTTCTGTCTATCCAATTTCTTGAACTCTTAATAGCTCTAAAACTTTTCTCAGTGTATCCTCTTGGATTTTTTAGGTAAATCATTCTACCAATTTTTTCCTTTTTAATACTTAAATCTCTTATGCTTGTCTTAATGCACTGTCTAGGGACCCCAGCTTTATGTTGAATAGCAGTGATGATTGTGGACATTCTTATTTGCTTCTGTCTTTAATGGGATTACTTCTAATGTTTCAACATTAAATTTGCTATTTGCTTTAAATGTGTGATAGATATAACTTTTTAGCTGAAGGAAACTTCTCAACATAGATAGCTTGTAATGAGTTTTTATCAGAAATGAATATCCAGCTGTACGTCTGGAACTAGTACTACATTATAAATCAACTATATTTCAATAAAATTTTTTAAAAAAGAAATGAGTATTGAAATTTATCTGTTGCCTTCCTTATTATTTGATATATTTTCCCTGCTTGTGTGTTAATGCACTAAAATTACATTAATAAAATTTCTGATGTTCAACTCTCCTGAATTTCTGCAATAAAATTCTGCTGGGTCATGAAGGATGACTCCACTGGGTTTGGTAGGGTCACATATTACCTAGGAGTTTTGTATCTATACGTGTAAATGAAAATAGCCTATGGTTATTCTTTGTGTGTGTACTAACATTTTGTTTCATTTTCAAGTTTATTACAGTTTTGTAGAATAACTTGGGAACTTTTCATTGTTTTTCATGCTCTGTAAAATTTTATATAAACTAGGAATTATATGCTCTTTGAAGGTTTACAGTAGACTTGCCCCCCAAAACAGTCTGGGCTTTGTCCCTTTATTTTAAGGGTATCTTTGATAACTTCTTCTTTTTACTTTCCTTCCTTCTTAAACAAAATATTCTTTTATCGGATAGATTATCGGGAAAATACAAGTGTATATTTGCATGTACTTAATAGCATGTCCTTAAAATATACAGGGCAAAAATAGTAAAAAATTAATTATGATGGGATATTTTCAACACTCTCCTCTCAATGGACTTCCCGGAGGGTGCTAGTGGTAAAAACTCACCTGCCAATGTAGGAAACTTAAAAAGAGACATGATTTGATCTGTGGGTCAGGAAGATCCCTGGGAGGAGGAAAGGGCAACCTGTTCCAGTATTCATGACTGGGAAATCCCATGGGCAGACGAGCCTGGTGGTCTACAGTCCATGGGTTGTGAAGAGTCAGACAAGAATGAAGTGACTTAGCACATACACATTACTCTCAATAGATAAAAGATAAATTTATCTGAAGAACAAACTGTAAAAATTGTTTATTTTTATAAACATTTTCACTTTCACTTTAACTGCAGAATCCACTTCTCTCCCCCTCCACACAGAATATTTATAAAAATTAAAAATATAGACCACTTCATGAATTTGTATGTATCCTTGCTTAGTTCAGTTGCTCAATCATGTCTGAGTCTTTGTGACCCCATGCCTGCAGCAGCCAGGCTTCCCTGTCCATCACCAACTCCCTGAGCTTGCTTAAACTCATGTCCATCAAGTCAGTGGTGCCATCCAACCATCTCATCCTCCGTTGTTCCCTTCTCCTTCCTCCTTCAGTCTTTCCCAGTATCAGAGGCTTTTCCAATGAGTCAGTTCTTCGCATGAGGTGGCCAAAGTATTGGAGTTTCAGCTTCAGCATCAGTTCTTCCAATGAATATTCAGGACTGATTTCCTTTAGGCTTGTCTGGTTTGATCTGCTTGCAGTCCAAGGGACTCTCAAGAGTCTTCTCTAACACCATAGTTCAAAAGCATCAATTCTTTGGCGCTCAGTTTCCTTTATGGTACAACTCTCATATCCATACATGACTACTGGAAAAATCCCTTGCTTAAGGGGCCATGCTAATTTCTCTGTATTGATCCAATTTTAGTATATGTGCTGCTGAAGTGAGCATTTAAACATTTTTAAGTGTACAGTTCGTAGTATTATATATACTCATGTTGTCATGCAACAGATGTCTAGAACATTTTTATCTTGAAAAACTAAAACTCTACATTCATTAAACAACTAATTTCCCCTTCCTACCCTACTTCCTGTCCCTCACCCCCATTCTTGGCAACCACTATTCTGCTTTTAGGATCTATTTTAAATTCCTCATTTAAGCAGAATCAGTTTGTCTTTTTGTAACTAGCTTATTTCACTTAGCATAATGTCCTCAACGTTTATTCATGTTATAGCATGCGTCAAAGTTTCCTTCTTTAGAGGCTGAATAATACTCTATTGTATGTATATCCCATGGACAGAGGAGCCTGGTAGGCTGCAGTCCGTGGGGTCGCTAGGAGTCGGACATGACTGAGTGACTTCACTTTCACTTTTCACTTTCATGCATTGGAGAGGGAAATGACAACCCACTCCAGTGTTCTTGCCTGGAGAACCCTAGGGACGAGTGGGCTGCCGTCTACGGGGTTGCACAGAGTTGGACACGACTGAAGTGACTTAGCAGCAGCAGTATGTATATAACACAGTTTTTAATCCATTCATCCATCAATGGACACTGGATTTCTATCTTTTGGCTATTGTGAATAATACTGCTATAAACATGCATATGCAAATATCTCTTTGAGATCCTACTTTCTTTCGGATGTTTCTTTGTTCAGTTGCTCAGTCATGTCTGGCTCTTTCCAACCCCATGAACTGCAGCATTCCAGGCTTCCCTGTCCTTCACCATCTCCTGGAGTTAGTCCAAAGTCATGTTCATTGCGTTGCTGTCGTCATCCAACCATCTCATACTCTGTCTTCCCTTTCTCCTTCTGCCTTCAATCTTTTGCTGCATCTTTTTCAATGAGTCGCCTGTTTGCACCATGTGGCCAAAGTATTGGAGCTTCAGCTTCAGCATCAGTCCTTCCAATGAATACCCAGGGTTGATTTCCTTTAGGATTGACTGGTACTTTTGGGTATATACCCAGAAATAGGATTGCTGGATCATAAGCTAATCCTAGTTTATAACTTTTTGAGGAGCTGCCATACTATTTTCCATAGCAGTTGCACCTTTTTACATTCCTACCAGCAGGGCATAGGGCTTGTTTCTGTACATCCTCACTTAACACTTGCTATTTTCTGTTTGATAGTAGCCATCCCAATGGGAGGGGGTAATATCTCACTGTGATTTTGATTTGCAGTTACCTCATGTGTGGGTCACAATAAACTGTGGAAAATTCTGAAAGAGATGGGAATACCAGACCACCTGACCTGCCTCTTGAGAAACCTGTATGCAGGTCAGGAAGCAACAATTAGAACTGGACATGGAACAACAGACTGCTTCCAAATAGGAAAAGGAGTACGTCAAGGCTGTATATTGTCATCCTGCTTATTTAACTTATGTGCAGAGTACATCATGAGAAACGCTGAACTGGAATAAGCACAAGCTGGAATCAAGATTGCCGGGAGAAATATCAATAACCTCAGACATGCAGATGACACCACCCTTATGGCAGAAAGTGAAGAGGAATTAAAAAGCCTCTTGATGAAAGTGAAAAGAAGAGTGTGAAAAAGTTGGCTTAAAGCTCAACATTCAGAAAACGAAGATCATGGCATCCGGTCCCATCACTTCATGGGAAATAGATGGGGAAACAGTGGAAACAGTGTCAGACTTTATTTTTTTTTGCTCCAAAATCACTGCAGATGGTGACTGCAGCCATGACATTAAAAGACGCTTACTCCTTGGGAGGAAAGTTATGACCAACCTAGACAGCATATTCGAAAGCAGAGACATTACTTTGTCAACAAAGGTCAAGGCTATGGTTTTTCCAGTAGTTGTGTATGGATGTGAGTGTTGGACTGTGAAGAAAGCTCAGTGCCAAAGAATTGATGCTTTTGAACTATGGTGTTGGAGAAGACTCTTGAGAGTCCCTTGGACTGCAAGCAGATCCAATCAGTCCATTCTAAAGGAGATCAGTCCTGGGTGTTCTTCAGAAGGACTGATGCTAAAGCTGAAACTCCAATACTTTGGCCACCTGATGCAAAGAGTTGACTCATTGGAAAAGACTCTGATGCTGGGAGGGATTGGGGGCAGGAGAAGGGGACGACAGAGGATGAGATGGCTGGATGGCGTCACTGACTCAATGGACGTGAGTTTGAGTGATAGGGAGGCCTGGGGTGCTGCAATTCATGGGGTCACAAAAAGTCGACACGACTGAGCGACTGAACTAAACTGAACATATGCTTGTTAACTATTCATATACCATCTTTGGAGAAATGTTTCTTAATGTCCTTCACCCAGTTTTTTAAAAAAATAAGACTGCTTTTTTCTTCTTGAGTTGTAATTCTTTATATATTTTGGATATTAACCCCTCATCAGATACATGGTTTGTAAATATTTTCTCCCATTCTTTTCACTCTGCTGATTGGGTCCATTGATGCAGACATTTTGAAGTTTAATACAGTCCCGTTATCTATTTTTGCTTTGGTTGCATGTACTTTTGGTGTTAGATGCATGAAGTAAAAGTGTTAGTCACTCACTGGTATCCAACTCTGTGAGCCCATGAACTGTAGTCTGCTCGGCTCCTCTGTCCATGGAATTCTCAAGGCAAGAATACTGGAGTGGGTTGCCATTCCTTTCTCCAGGGAATCTTCCTGACGTAGGGATCGAACCAGAGTCTCCTGTATTGCAGGCAGATTCTTTACCATCTGAGCCACCAAGAAAGCCCTACATGCAGGAAATCATTGCTAAATCCAGTATCATGAAGCTTTCCCATGTTTTCTTTTACAAGCTTTATAATTTTAGGTCTTTAAACCATTTTGAGTTAATTTTTGTCTATGCAGTAAGGCAAAGGTCTAACTTCATTATTTAGCATGAGGATATCCTGTTTTCCCACATCGTTTGTTGAAAACAGTGCTTTCCCTCATTTGAATGTTTTTGGTACTCATGTTGAAGATAATTTGGTCATATGTGTGGTTTATTTCTGTACTCTCTTCTATTGGTTTACGTTTGTCTTTATGAGAATCCTATTTTTTGATTTTTTAAAGATATAATTGACATATAATGTATGTTTCAGGTGTACAACATAATGATTTGATATTTGTATATACTGCAAGATAATCACCAGTTAGAAACATCCAAACACTCTTTTTATTACTGTAGCTTAAGTTTTGAAATTAGGACACATGAGCCCTTCCTTCAACTTTGTTCCTTTGACTACCTTAATTTCTTTTATGATTATTGGTCTATTCAAGTTTTTTATTTTTCCTAAATCAATTCTTTTAGACATATAATTCATTCACAATATTGTGTTAGCAAAGTGATTCAGATGTGTGTATATATGTATCAGATTCCATGATAGGTTATTACATTTTGTAATATCTTGTATGCTGTACATACAAGGATTTACATATGTAAATCCTTATTGCTTTTTTATGTGTAGTAGTTTGTATCTGTTAATCCCATCAGTTCAGTTCAGTCACGTCTGACTCTGCAATCCCATGGACTGCAGCACTCCAGGCCTCCCTGTCCATCAACAACTCCTGGAGTTTACTCAAACTCATATCCATTGAGTCGGTGATGCCATCCAACCATCTCATCCTCTGTCGTCCCCTTCTCCTCCTGCTCCCAATCCCTCCCAGCGTCAGTCTTTTCCAATGAGTCAACTCGCACTTACAGGCAGGTAACTTAAGAGGCCTAAAGGGTAACCACACAGATCACACACCTCAGGGCCCAACCCCTTCCTTTCCCTCCGCAGTGCCTTCCAGAGGCACACTGGAGCCTCTACCGAGAGCTCTATTCCTTCTCACTGTGTCTAGAGATGAATTTACCAAATGGCTGCACATTCAAATCCCATGTTGATCTAGTCAGATGGGTAAGGTAGCCAGTGAAGACTACTCCTTAGGGTTTTCTCTGTCTTCCTCTACTCCCCCACCTGCTTTGGAGAAACCATTGTTAGGAGGGCAAATATACTACTACCCAGGTCACTTTAGGAAAACACTTTTGTGATGTTGATAAACTAGGGTGGGAGGATGTGACATGTATTTCCCTTGTAGGAACTTTAATTTCATCACTATAATGGGGTAGGTGAAACACTGCCGAAGGGCTAACAGTTTAGAATAGTACTAAATCAGGATAAAACTAAAATGGATAAACAATGTGTGAGAAAAATTCCTTTCCCACTTAGTTTTATGAAGGTATCAATTTTTAATTCTACCAAATAATCTATATAGATTAAAAAAATCAGCTATAGAAGGGACAGGAAAATGGAAACAGTATTAGCACTGGTTGAGAATTAGGTTCTAGGTCTCTCTCTATATTTATATACCAATATATACATATATATATATACACACACACACCAATTCTTAAAACGACTGAGGATTTTAAAATAGCTCCATCCCATACTAAGGGCTTTCCTGGTGGCCCAGAGGTTAAAGCATCTGCTTGCAATGTGGGAGACCTGGGTTCGATCCCTGGGTCGGGAAGATGCCCTGGAGAAGGAAATGGCAACCCACTCCAGTATTGTCTGGAGAATCCCATGGACAGAGGAGCCTGGTGGGTATAGTCCACGGGATCGCAGAGTCGGATACGACTGAGCGACTTCACTTTCACATACTAAAGATGAGGGCTTCCCCTGTGGCTCAGGTAAAGAATCCACCTGCAATGTGGGAGACCTGGGTTTGATCCCTGGGTTGGGAAGATCCCCTGGAGAAGGGAAAGGCTACCCACTCCAGTATTCTGGCCTGGAGAACTCCATGGACTATCCATGGGTTCACAAAGAGTTGGACATGACTGAGTGACTTTCACTTCATACTAAAAATGAAGGTACTAATGCTGAGATAATCAAATTCACAAGGTTTGTGAACAATGATGTTAACTTTAAATACAGGCCTGAACTCAGACTGTACTTTTAGACAACATAGTCTCCTAAAGTGCATGTATGTGCTAAGGAAACAAACACCTGTGGGTAAAGATATGTGATTTAATTTAATCCTCAAAAACAACTTTGAAGTGTCATTTTATCAATAAAGAAACAGGGTTAAAGTTTCATCATAAGAAGTGTGTCATGAGTCTATGTAGTTAGACAGAAATTATTAATACTGTAAGACAGGATTCATACCATCAGTGCAATCACTGGCCCCAGACTAACATCCATGTGATAAAGATATTTTCATTTTCCTTAAATCAGAGTAAACTTGAATGGTCAATGGGAATTGTAATCGAGGTACAGTGGGATATTTTATGTAGAGAAAAACACAAGACCAGATTTATTTCATACAATGTTATTCACACATTTTTTCATTTTCTAATTTATACATAATATACAAAGAAGTGAAGATAACATTATTTCATATGAACCAATAAGAGCCAGGACTTAAACAAACTGGTCCGGAAACAATTCATATCAAAAGACAACCAAGAGTAAAGCCTAAGTGGTTCTGCCCAATTAAGTTTATTCTAAAATGTCATTTTCAGATTATACCAAAACCTCATGCCAATTTATTAAAAGGTGGAATCAGAGAGGTGGGCATCAAAAGTGGCAGACCAAAATTTCTAGAGTAATAGATATTTTTCTACGATAAGCCCTAAAATACTGGGAAGACTAGGTTGTTAATAATGGGACACACAAGAACATCAGGAATCCAAGACAATGGTCCAGTTTCCCAATGTGCTGTTCTCTAGGACTTTCTAAATCTGCAGAAATGATCTGTCTGTGTGAACAGAAGATAAAGGAAAACGAGGAATTTAACTGTGCAAATCCAGGAAAGTCACCACCAATCTCCAATAAGGACAACTTTGATCCTGAAACCATGAGCTGATACTGGGAACAAAAGTTCAACACAGGGCCAAGACATTCTGAGGCTGGCAAAACAAAGCAGGAAGGGCAGCAGGGAGCAGCCCTGTATGGAAGCAAAAAAGCTCTGTCACTATGGCTGGGACATGCTGATGAACAGGTGTGACTGTGAGAAGGGACAGTGAACAAGTGGTTAAATTTAATGGCCTCAACAAGGAATGTTGGGTTAGAAAACTAGAATAACTCAACATCAAACATGAAAAACTATGCCTGGCACCCCAAACTTCATGCCGTTATTCTTAGGTTCATGATATGAACAGCTATGTGAAAAACCTTTATGTTCACTATTGTGCTCAGAAGACTGGTATTCTTCTGCAGACTTCCAATAAAAAAATCCCTTACATATTCAATTGAAAGAGATAGCATGGTTCATTAGTTTTTAGCACTAAACATAAGTGGGTCAACATAAAAGTTTTATACAAAATACTGACTTCAACAAAATACAAAGCACTTTCTTTATCTTTCAGAAACTGAATATACAAAGCAAGTTTTTTCCAAAATATTTTCATAGGCAAAGGATTAAAAACGATTTTAATTATACACATATGGTCACAATTTTGCCTTAAAAAGATTGTTGGGAAATGTACATAAGGCCGCTTGTAAATGTACATCATGTTACTGTTATGTCTTATGTCCAGAGAAAAAATGTTATCATACAGATTTGCAATTACTTGGGAGTAGGCTATTCAAAAATACAGTACTCTTCTGTACAAAGAAAAAAAGTCACATCACATTTAATAAGATGGAAAAAGCATTGGCCTCCATGGTAATCAAATATCTCAGTCCAATACTTTCTATTATGCACAATACCCTGACTTCTTGAAAGTGATCCAAATCCTAGCATGTCCATATTAACAGAGTCAACAACTATGTTATAAAACAAAATGTTTTTCACAATAATAAAAAGAAAGCTGGTTCATACTTCTGAAACCATATAAAGATAAAAAATTTTAAAAAACCACTCTCAATTTGGAGAAATCAATTTACATTATACAACACTATATGCCAGGTCAGGGGGCAGGGACATAAATGTACACCAAAATGCAATGTTTCCCAAAGAGATAAAACAGATTCCATTTACAGCATTGAGGTTTACAAATATACACCTGTACAACCAAAGAAAGCATCACCATCAAATTAGCAAGGCTTTTATAATAAACGTTGAAACAAGATTTGCTTTCAAAGTGTAAACTTACATCTATTACTACACACACAATGCATATATTTATAGGAAGCAAAAAAAGCTATCTGAATATGTAATCATGCTTAAATGTTGAGCTATCAAATTCATTTTTCAGTGGCCCCTTTTTACCTCTATCAGGTTTCCTACTTTCTGAATCTACTATGAAAAAGCAAAATAAAGCTCAACACTTTCTCAACATGTCCTTGTAGTTCTATAAGCAAAACAATATACAAATTTCCACTCTTTCTCATCGCAAACCAAACTGAAAAGTTAAAATGGAACTTAACTTTTCGTTCAGCATACTTAACTTGATGGAAGTGTCACCATGATTCTGTTTTTTCTACCCCTTATAACAATTACATATGTAAGTATATACAATACTTCTGTACATTGCCAGAGACATTTTAGGGCAGTATTTGGATTAAAACCACATCCACTGTAAATACTATAAGTTCTTCTCCTTTCAAATCACTTAATTCTTAATTGAGTTTTTATTTGCATGATAGTTTGTGAATTACCAAAATACAACTTAACTTTCTTTTTAAAATATTAATAATATTTATGCAGTTGATTGTTAATCTGTTATAAAAGGCTTCACACAAAGGACAAAAAAAAAAAAAAAAAGGACTATATTTCTATATACATCTCTATAAACCTGTTGTGCTATGGGGTCCGTAGACCTACCAGACTGCAAGCCAGTTGATTAAAAGAATACTGTACTTTTTCCTTTAAAAACTATTTTTGTGACTTTACAAGGTAAAAATTTACAAAATATGTGACAGCATTTTTTGATACAATTACATCATATACAGGCATTCTGTGCTTTGCCAGCAATTCAATCTGATAGGTCTCCACTCAGGGCTGAATATAATTTATTCACCCTCCCACCCCCAAATATACACAAGAACCTTAAAAAATTTACAAATGGATGAATAAAGTCAATAAATAGTTTTGCTTTAAAAAAAATTTGAAGATTCATAGTCGAGTTGTGTTTTGATAATTCACAAAAGAAATGTTCCTCTCACATGGTTACATTATCTTCTTTTTTTCCTTTACAGCATTCCATTTGGTGGTCCTCCAATAGGCCCTAGATCTGGGCTATTTTTCAAATAATATTTTTCCAACTTGGCCAGTATATGCTTCCCATATGTATATTTGCGCAAAGTAGTAATGTGAGGTCGAATCTGAAAAATAAATAATCTGCTTAGGAAATCTAAGTTATTTTAGTTCCTGATTCCTAAAAAAACTGCCCCCAAATCTGGGTGATTTGGAAGAAATAACTGAAATTTTAAAATTCAAATCCAATTAAAGTTGTTTGCAAAAGCAGTTCTGTTCCTCAGTCTCTCCAAACTTCTACTTTCAAAATTGTCTAATGAATAAAACAAGCCACTATTCCCATAAACTATTACGCATGCAAATAACAGAGAAACTCCAAATATAGCAGAGAAGTATCACTAATGGGGTAGTATATTCTTACAAAGTTTATGAGGGCAGAATTCTGTAACTCTAAGCAACTAGACAAAAATTCAATACAAAATGGAGCAAAAGACATGAATAAGCAAGATGTGTGAGAGCTAATACATTTAAGATATTCAATATCTCCCTAATGGTTTTAAAAATACCTATGAGAGGAATCATATCATTATCTTTCCATCCCGACTGGAAAAGATTTTTTAAGCAATAACTGGCATTTATGAAATAATGATAAACAGGTAAATATCAGACAGATAAGCAAACCTGTACAAAATTTTTGGAAAGCAGGCAACTTGGCAGAATCTATTAAAATGTAACATACCTTACAAAACCATCTAATTATACAAAGATGTTGATATAAAACACTGCTAAGAATAGTTACTAAAAAATAAGTAACTGAAATGCCCTAAATATGAAATTGGTAAATAAATAATGCAGTTAAAAATAAGACTGAAAAAAGTGTTACAGGTATATATTCTTAAACAGAGTGAAAGTGAAAGTGAAGTCGCTCAGTCGTGTCCGACTCATTGTGATCTCATGGACTGTAGCTTGCCAGGCTCCTCTGTCCATGGGATTTTCCAGGCATGAGTACTGGAGTGGGTTGCCATTTCCTTCTCCAGAGGATCTTCTTCCCAACCCAGGGATCGAACCCGGGTGTCCTGCATTATAGGCAGACGCTTTACCGTCTGGGCCACCAGGGATGTCTAAAAATCAAGAAGGCAAAAATACCAAAAGTGTTCATTTTAACAGTAAGTTTTCCTGTGGAAAGTAATGATTTCAGAATCATTAGACTGTAGAAAAAGGATAGAGAGAAACCAGCTTAACTGATTAGGTAAATGGTGGGTAAATATGAGAAATGAACGTGATTTTATTGAGCTGATTACCTTAAGAACTTAACAAAAGGGTACAGCATACCTACATCTGCCAAAAGTTTTCCACTGATTTTAAATTTTTTCTGTAGTTCAGACATTCCAAGGAAGTTAAAAGAGTAGCCTGAACAAACTGAATCATCTATTTTAAGTGCTACAAATAGTATTACCTTGTGCACGATTATCTTTCTCTGAGCAGGCTCAGCCATATCAATCATCTTCTGAACGACATAATTGGCATACTGGTCCTTCATCATGGTGTATAAGGCACTGTGAGGACCATCATTCTGGCAGCAAACTTCGTCAATCAGTAAAGCTCTCTCAGCACGGGAGGCATGAGTAACACACTTTTCTACTACATTGCTAAAAAATTAAAATACATAAACAGAAAATTATTTTGTCATTTTTTTACAGAAAACTTTCTCTAGCTTTTGAAAGAAGTTGTTCAGTGCACTGGAAGGCAGAAGAATCAAAATAGGATTCTCTTGCAGTTCTCCAGTTACCTCTAAAACAGAAATTAATATCATGGAAGAATCCATATGGGACATCCCCAGGTTTAATGGCAGGCCTCTTAAAATTATAACTAAATAATAATTAAACTATCGGCACTTCCCTGGCAGTCCAGTGGTTAAGACCCTGAATTTCCAATGCAGGGGGCATGAACTTGATCCCTAGTTGGGGAACTAAGAACCCACAGGCCATGTGGTATGGCCAAACAAAAACAAACCAAAGACCCGTAATTCAAGGAGGGGGGGTTGGGGTTGAAACTAAGTCATTAATAAGGTCTGAGGCTTTCATGAGCATGAACTAAATAAATTAAATGTGCAATTATCCACACATCTTGGGAAGAAATAATTTTCCAAACACAGATTTCAAAAATGGAATATATGTGGGCAAACCAATTTGTCATGTAGATTCTTTAACAAATAGCAACACTCTAGATGTACCTTTTGCCTCTACTAAAAAAAATTAGAGAGAGATTATATTCCAATGTTATAGTCTATACGCATTTCTGTGCTTAAAAAGCCAGTGTTAAAAGACCTTTTTCCCTTGGAAAGAGAAAATAATGCAATACCTGGCAAATTTGTGTTGACTCAAGGCTAAGACCTTTCCTCGGATTTCAGAAACAATTTTGCTCTTGTCTTCAGGTCGACCATGTTCCAGTACATGCTGAATAACGTAATTGCCATACTGATCCTGAGTGCAGACATTTAAAAATTGATTTCCTTAAAGTCATTCAGGAATGACAGTAATTCTTAAAAAAGATATGTATTATTTTTCTAAAAATCCAATAGTACAATCAAGAGAATACAAAAGGCTTTTGTTTCACTGTGTGTTAACTCTATAGTGTGTTAACAATAAATTATATTTCCTTTAAAAAAATCAGAACCATTTGCAAAAGTATATAAACATTTCAAATTGTAGGGATTTTATACCTGTACCAACTGCTCCGTATGTTGGTGGAGTTCTTCTAAGATAGGTAAGGTCTGCTCTGCAGTGCAATGCTCCAGGATGCGCTGGATTACTCTGCAGCCATAAGGATGAGTTGAAAGTACAAATACCTTAAAATAATTAAAAGAAATAAACTTCCAATCTGTGGCATTTTTGGAACGACTGGTTTATACAGGTTTTTGATAACATGTTGAGTTAATTTAACATACAAGAACAGGGAATTTACATTTAATATGTCAACTGCCACGTTGGCAAAGACTGGGAAACAGGGTATTCAGTTTAGGAGCTAACAGATATTTTGATCAAAAGGAATCTAATCAGAAGAAGGAAGACATGTAATAATGACAAAGAATGGATTGTGGGGTACTGGTAGTGCACACTGTAATCAGACACTATTAGTTATTATGTATTAGTTACTAATTTATATTTATTGTTCTGTCTTTTATTTTACAATCTTAAGTTTTCTTCTCTCCTTCCTCCTCTCCCAGGAAATTTGGAAAACATTGTCAGGCTTATAACGCAAACAGCAGTTATCTTTATTTCTTAGAGTAATATAATTAAACTCATCTACATTTTCCAGCTGCAAAAATGAAGCTATCTATTGACTCACTTTTACACTCTATGAAAGAGGCAGAAATTAACACACATTCGGTATTTATCTCCTTGTATGAAAGTACTAGGTATTATCCTGTGATTTATAAAAAAAATGTGTTAACAAATTCTAAGTAGAAGACAAAAGTCAATCTTACTTGTCCTTTGAAAGCATCAATGATGAACTGTAGTGACTGTGGCTGAACACATTCAATACACTTTTGTACAACATGGTTTCCATTTTGATCTTTCACACATTTGAGTACATGACCATCGAGCTCCTTTACCATTTCACTCTGAAAGAGAAGACATTTAAATTACCTTACCAAACAAAATAAAAGGAATAAAAGCACTGAGATGGAAACAAAAGTATATTCAAAAATTTGTTTCCAATTTTTTATATATCAAAGTTTAAAATTCCCAAAAGTGTTAATAAGCAGAAGCCACTGAAGGTGAGAATTACTAAACTATTTTGGATTATAATGTAAAAGATATTTGCTAAAATATAACCTAGTGATACTCAATTTGCTGTATTTAAACTGTCTTCACTGTATATATCTTCCACTCATCTTTCTCAGCTGACAACTAATGTCAGAATTCTATACTTTTCTCTACTAAGCATACCCCTTCCCACAAATAATAATCATCATCATTTTTTTGGCCATGCTGTACAGCATTCAGGATCTTAGTTCCTCAACCAGGGACAAACCTGTGCCCCCTGCAGTGGAAGCGTGGCCTCCTAACCACTGAACTGCCAGGGAATTCCCCCAAGTAGTTATTATTGATGGGTATTTGAGATTATCAAGCACACAGAAAAGGGTAAAGAGCTAAGTGAGCCCTGAAGAGCCATGTAGTTTTCATGTAATATATCAATTATGAAAAATTATTATTGAGCACTTTTATTCTTTTTAATAATCTTATAATAATAAAGAACTTGATTCAGGGAATTCCCTGGTGGTCCAGTTTTTAGGACTCTTCTGCTGCTGGGGGCCCAGGCTCTCCCTAGTGGGGAACTAAGACCCTTCAAGCTACACAATTCTGGGTGGTGGGGGAGAGGGGTCGGTGGGCAGCGGTGGCGCATGCACGGGAAACGGGTGGGCACAGGACCAGCCACAACTTGATTCAATATTTTCCTTTAACATTTTATACCTTCTTCAGGGACAGATTATCAGGAGATTTTAGATCTTTGCTCATTTAATGGGCAAAGATGACATTTTTCAATTTATATTTGATAAGCTCAGACGGTAAAGCATCTGCCTGCAATGTGGGAGACCCGGGTTTGATCCCTGGGTCAGGAAGATCCCCTGGAGAAGGAAATGGCAATCCACTCCAGTACTCTTGCCTGGAAAATTCCATGGATGGAGAAGCCTGCTGGGCTACAGTTCATGGGGTTGCAAAGAGTTGGACATGACTGAGCTATTTCACTTGCACTTTTCAATAATAAGGTTAAACTTACTTACAGTGTATTTTCTTTTAACTATTTTTCCCATAAAATTCTAAGACTTGAGATTATCAAGCACACTAACACACATCTTAATCCTTAGGAAAAAAATGTAAGTAACCACACAATAATCTGTATACCTAAGCAGTGTAATAGGAAATAGGATTGTGAAGAAATGGAGTACACCTAGTGTAAAAGTATTCTTTTTTTTTTCTTTTGACATGCTGCATGGCAAGTGAGTTTTCAGTTACCCAGCACTGAACTGTCCCCTGCAGTGGAAGCACAGAGTCCTAAACACTGAACCACCAGGAATTTCCAGTATTTATATTTAAAATTTCTCTCACCCAAAAAAGTCTCAGTTGTATTCTGACAGGAATCCTTGAACTCAAGATATTACACAAATGTTTAGTTATAAGAAGACTAATTTACAAACGCAAATGTACTAAAGAATCCAAACAGGAGGGAATTCTCTGGCAGTCCAGAGGTTAGGACTGCACTCTCACTGCCGGGGGCTTCGGTTTGATCCCTTGCTACTGCTGCTAAGCCACTTCAGTCGTGTCCGACTGTGCGACCTCATACACGGCAGCCCACCAGGTTGCCTCGTCCCTGGGATTCTCCAGACAAGAACACTGCAGTGGGCTGCCACTTCCTTCTCCAATGCATGAAAGTGAAAAGTGAAAGTGAAGTTGCTCAGTCTTATATGACTCTTAGCGACCCCATGGACTGCAGCCTACCAGGCTCCTCCATCCATGGGATTTTCCAGGCAAGAGTACTGGAGTGGATCCCTTGCTGGGGACCTACAATCCTGCAAACCATGCAGAGCGGACCCCCCCACCCACCCACAAAAAAAAAATCCAAACATGAACTGGTTCATCTAAAGTTTACTCCCAATGCCTTATATTTTCAAATTAAAGAGACATAAAATATAATTTTTTAAAGAAAAAATTCAAAAATTTTATTCAAGGCAAACCTGAAGATTATAACCTGAGAAGAGCATCTCAGAAAGCTCTCTAACTGTTTCCAAAATATCTTTATCAGTCTGAGAGTTAAGAGCAGAGAAGCTCTAAATATCTATACAAACTACTGATCTTTCTCCATTATGACACAATTTCAATGACTCTAAAGCTTGGGATTTCCTCAAGAGGAATAATGTTATTTTCTCACAGATGTTCATTGCTGTGATTACATACATATATACATATATATTATTGTTTTTAATTCTGGAATTTATTGTATGTGTGTAGCTTGAGAGTCAAAGCCAATCTCTTTCTAAACTTACTAATTACCAATACCTTTTAAGAACTAATTGTTTTCTTCACTCACTGTATTTCACTGTAATACATAAACCAGTTACATACAAAACAGTATCTATGGGAGGTTATGAATTTTATTTTTAAAGTCTGTTTTAATGCATAAACCATATTAATTAATTAGTGATACTTCACAATGTAAAAAATCTAGTGGATTAGCAGTTCTCCTCATCCCCTACTCTCCTTAATATCCTTGTCTATTTAAAATAATTAAAACATTTATTTTGGGGACTTCCCTGGTAGTCCAGTGGTTAAGACTGCTTTCCAATGCAGGGAGTGAGTTCGATCCCTCATTGGGGAGATAAGATCACACATGACTCATGGCCAAAAAAAACCCAAAACATAAAACAGAAAGAATATTGCAACAAATTCAAGAAAGACTTTAAAAATACTCCACATCAAAAATTTTTTTAATTTATTTTGATCATTTACAAAAAAATTTGTATGAGTACATAATGAGAATTGCACTAATCCTTTCTTAACTTAAACTACTTAACTCTTTAAACTTAAAACACTTAGATCTTTCCATCCTAGAATATGGTGTATTTCCTATTTAATCAATGTATATGTGTTCTCCTCTTTAAGAACTGTAAATCTTGTTAAGAGGATGCTTAATCTACTTTTCCTGTTGAGTGAAACATTTAAAAGTTTGTATATACTTTCTTTTTCTTTTGGCCCTGGTGCGTGGCTTATGGGACCTTGATTCCTCAACCAGGGACTGAATCTGCACCCTTTGCAGGGAAAGCACGGAGTTCTAACCACTGTACCACCAGGCAATTTCCTGCAAATACATTTTTTAACTGGCATATAGAAATGCAACTGGTTGTTAAAATATTTATTCTTATTAACAGAAATATAAATGTAACCCAAATAAACACTGGAAATAGTAAAATGTACCCCTTATACTATAGAAAATCAAATGAATAAATGGTAGCAGAAACATCTACTACCTAGTACTTGACACATACGAGGTACTCAAATATTTTCATTTAGAAAAGATGCTGAAGAACTAAATAGAAGACAGGTCAAAGATCTATTTATAACTTTTAATTAAGAATGTGTTGTTTAAGATAGATTTTTAAAAATATGTTGGTCACTGTCTGTGGAAATAGTTAACATTTCACTCCAAGATTACTGTAAGATAAAACTTAAAAACTGGATAAAATAATACAAAAATTTTGTCTTAACTTACAATTACCTGCTGGTCAGACGAAATAGACTCTAATGCTTTCTGAATAACACGGCAGCCATACATCTGTAATGCTAAGGGTAGAACATGACCACGGATACGAGTAGCTAGGGCTAATTTTTGATCCAAACTCCCAAACTGATAGGAAAAAAAAAAAAGATTATTACTTTGTTAACTTGAATAACTCACTGTTTTCGGTCTATTGAATCTATTTTTAAATATTACATTTGGCAAGTAGGTACAGAGAAAGCATTTAGGTATTAAACTTCTCATTTAGTGTAAAGACCATACACTTAAAAAATAAATAGAAACCATAAAATGTAACATTTTAACCATAAAATACAACATTTTTACTTCAGTGGTATTGACTATATTCTCACCATGTGCAACAGTCATCACAATTTGATTCCAAATCTTTTCCATTACCTCAAACACAAACACTATACTCATTAAACAATAACCCCACTCTTTCCCCTACAGGTCTACTAGTAGAATAGTAAGCCCTAGTCGACTTTGTGTCTCTATGAATTTGTCTATTTAGGTATTTCACATAAATGGAACCTTATAATGTCTGTCCTTCTATACCTGTCTTATTTCACTTAGTTTCATCCACGAGTAAGCATGTATGAAATGCTTCATTCCTTCTTATGGCTGAACAACATTCTACTGTGTGTATATACCACATTTTGTTTATACATTCATCTGTCGGGCATTTTTGACTGTTTCCATGTTTAGGCTACCGTAAATAATGCTGAAATGAACACTAGTTCACTTAAGTGTTTGTTTTCAATATTTTGGGGTATATACCTAGAATGGAACTGCTGGGCTATATCATAATTTTATGTTTAGTTTTTTAAGGAACTGCCAAACTGTCTTGCACAGTGGCTGCACCATTTTATATTCCCATCAACAATGTATGAGAGTTCTAATTTCTCTTCATCTTCACCAACATTTATTGTTCTCTATATTTTAAAATACAGCCATCCTAGTAGACATAAAAAGGAGCTAGCTATGGTTTTTGATTTGCGTCTCCCTAATGACTAACTAAAAAGCCTCTTGATGAAAGTGAAAGTGGAGAGTGAAAAAGCTGGCTTAAAGCTCAACATTCAGAAAACGAAGATCATGGCATCCGGTCCCATCACTTCATGGGAAATAGATGGGGCAACAGTGGAAACAGTGTCAGACTTTATTTTTCTGGGCTCCAAAATCACTGCAGATGGTGACTGCAGCCTTGACATTAAAAGACGCTTCCTCCTTGGAAGAAAAGTTATGAGCAACCTAGACAGCATATTCAAAAGCAGAGACATTACTTTGCCAACTAAGGTCCGTCTAGTCAAGGCCATGGTTTTTGCTGTGGTCACGTATGGATGTGAGAGTTGGACTGTGAAGAAGGCTGAGCACCAAAGAATTGATGCTTTTGAAGTGTGGTGTTGGAGAAGACTCTTGAGAGTCCCTTGCACTGCAAGGAGATCCAACCAGTCCATTCTGAAGGAGATCAGCCCTGGGATTTCTTTGGAAGGAATGACGCTAAAGCTGAAACTCCAGTACTTTGGCCACCTCATGCGAAGAGTTGACTCATTGGAAAAGACTCTGATGCTGGGAGGGATTGGGGGTAGGAGAAGAAGGGGACGACAGAGGATGAGATGGCTGGATGGCATCACGGACTCGATGGACGTGAATCTGAGTGAACTCCAGGAGTTGGTGATGGACAGGGAGGCCTGGCATGCTGCGATTCATGGGGTTGCAAAGAGTCCGACACGACTGAGCGACCGAACTGAATTGAATGATTAACGGTGTTGAGCTTTTTTTCATGTGCACATCTGAGTATCTTTCTTGGAGAAATGTGGGTTCAAGTCCTTTGTCCCTTTTTAAAACTGAGCTGTCTTTTTGTTGTTGAGTTTCATATATTCTAGATATAGAATCTGTACATATTTTCTCCCAAGTATATATTTTTATATGAAAATAAACTTTATATGAACAATAAACTTTCAGAGCTTTTCTAAGCGTTCAGCATGAACAAACATGAATGCATGCTTACCTCAAAAAATTTCTGTATGACATAGTTGCCAAAAACATCTGTCATTAATTGATAGGCTGCTTGTAGAATTTCATTAAAAACCATCTGTCGCTCAGCTGGAGTAGCTCTCTCTAGCTTTTGCTGTATGAATCTATGTGGGAAACATTTTAATGTCATGACAGTATATTAATAATAAGCTCCTGCAAAATCTGTGTCTGACTGGAATATAACACACCCCAACATATATCCATATAGTCATTTCCAGAAACAGTATTAATACATCCTATACATTTAAAATAAAAAGAACAAAAGTTATGAAGCATATCTTTGTTAACACCTTAATTTAAAACTTCTAGTCAGACTGGCAAAAATCTGGACATATGGATGTTTAATGCATAAGTTAGTTCTGTTTGTATTATAATCAATAAAAACACTAAAATGATATTACTGGTTATTCATTATTAATAATTATATTATTACTGAGATATCTCAAATTTAGCAAATGTGTTAGAATTTGAATACTATTTTCTTTTCTGTGTATTATCTTGAGAACACTAATTTGCATGTACTTCAAATATAGTACACACAAATCCTGTTTAATGTAAAGGAACACAAAGCATTTAACTTTGTTTTAAACATTTTTTTAGACAAGTATACACATCAGGGACACAAGTCCATAAATGTAATTCAGAGCACTATTTTCAAAAGGAAGTTTAAAGAAGTTAAATGTATTCAGTCAATATAATAAAAATAATCCAATAAAAGAGCATTACTATTTTTTATTATAGAAAACTGAAGAACCATAAAAACTAAATATCTGTATTTTTATAGTTTAGCCTCATATGAAAGAAAAATCCATATTGGATATTTATTTTTTAAACAATTCCAATTTTTATACAGGTTAAATAATTCTGGTCAAGAAAAATCTTGGCTCTTTCAAAGCAAAAATGCAGTGGAAAGCACCATAAATCATAATCACCTACCTAGAACCATGCTGGTCTTGAGAAAACTCAACTATGTGTCCAATCAAGTCTCTAAGTTGAAGGTTTGGGAAGCGGTTGTTTCTGAAATCTTCTAATAATCTACTTCGGCCAGAAGGCATAATATCAGACCTATTATACCGAAGCCGAGAAGGAGGAAAGAGCTGGCTGCTGGAGCTAAATAGACTGGAAGTGCCTGAAGCACTTCGGTATTTTGCTTCTGCTCCAGGTGCTGCAGAGATATATCGACCACTACCATTTGTCAGTCCTCCTACAACAAAGCAACTATGGTCAGCAAATATTTTCTGCAAAGTCACTCCTCAAATAAGTCACTTAAACTAAAAAGGCAGTCAATAAAAAATATTCATCCTACTAATTCCTATACGGTATAACATAAAATTAAAGTTGAAAGGGAACTCTCACACATTTACTTATGTGTGTGGCTGTAATACATGGGGGAAAAAAGAAACTAGAAAACATGGGGAAAAAAAAAAAAAACAACCCTGTATTTGTTCTTGGAAGTTTAGTTTAAAAACATCTAACATCATACACAAAACCTACATTTGTTTTTAGAAGCTTAATTTAAAACATAATTACAACAACTAATGTTATACATAGTAGTATCAATACCAGAATATTGAAACCACTAACAAAATTTTCAGTTATATTAACAAACAAGTTACAAATAGCTATAGCCACTTAGGTTTCAAGTCACTAAAAATAAAGGCTGATTGAAATTTATCCACAATATTAATGGAATACCAACAACTAAATCTACTTTTTTGGAATACATAAAAATTCATTAAGTCATATACACTTGTATGTAAAGAAAAATGATTTCTCAGTTAACCTAATTAAACTTCAAACTTAAAAAACCCACAACATAATAAAGCTGAATCACAAGCTAATTATTAAAATTTTTAAACACTCTCCATAAAACACTACTGTTTTACAGACGAAAAATAGGAGCAGTAAACATATTTATTATTTCTAGAGTTTTAACGTCGGTCATTTAAAACGAATAAAAAAACCTCTTTATATCCCATTCCAAAGAATACTAAAGGGCAGTTGATAAAAACAAAAATAAATAATAGAAGCAGGTAACTGTTCTTATGACAAATAAACACTTAAAAGTACTTGACAGTGTCCTTTTAAAAAAGAAAAAAGTATACAAAATTGGAAAATGCATACTTAGTAGTTCAGATAAACAAAATCCACTGTCAGTTTTATACTACTGCAATTTACTTCTATTTAGAGTATTGTTGTATGTACATTCCAGGCCAGAGTACAGATGGTGCCAAGGACACACTGTCAGTGCAAAGTTATAGAGAGGCGTTGAAGGCCAAAAAGATTTACAGGGATAAGGAGCAGTAAAAGAGTTATAATCCTGGAGAGTGAAGTGGGTTAGAAAATTCCTCTCTAACTTTCAGTTCCCACTATTCTAGCTTTATTTTTCTTCATTAAATTTCCCATCATCCAGGATATTATACACATTCATTATTTATTTGAATCCTTGGCCCTATTTCCAATGTCAAGTGCCACAGGACTATGTTCACCTACATGCTAGCTACCTAGTGCCTAAAACAGCATCTGATGCATGGTGAGTACACACATATTTGTCAATATTTAATGTAGTATCAACTGCCTATGGTCTAGTTCTGCAATACCTTAGAAGTGTGTAATTTTATACACCAAAGTCATTAACATCAAATTCTCAGGTTCATTCCAGTTCTACCATAAATTTGTGCTCATATATAAAAACTCTAAAAAGAATTCAGTGTTAATACTGTCACGATCTTTTCACTACTATTAATCCTTCTAGTTTCCTATTTTAATCTGTTTATAGTACTATCAGTTGTTCACAGCAATAACTGATCATTAGCCCATTTGAGTCTCTAACAATTCTTTAACCTTTTCATAGGGAAACGGTACTCTGCTTATCATTCCAACTTGTTTTTATAAACAATGATTATGTCTTCCCATTCAAAGACTACCGTGATGATGTCATTTTATACTAAAATCCTACAGCATCCTGCTACAGTACCTGCTCTACATTTTTCAGCTTACTTTTCAAACGTGTATTCCAGAACTATTTTTCACATAAATTTCTTAACAGTACCCTAATGTTCAATTCTCTCCTTCTTACTCATTACTATGTCTGTACCACTGCTTATCATTATCTGAAACGTAAGGCCTAATCCTACCTCTTTATTTTTAATGAACTAAAGATTTCAATAGCAAATTCAAAATACATACTTATCCCAGAAAATCATACTTTTATTTAGTACCTTCCAAGTAGTCCTATCAATATACAACACAAATTCCTCCTGTGTCTAGGTATTTCTTGATTATAATCTATCAGCTCCTAATACATCAAACTCCTGATGTACTCTTTGACAACATAAAATGTCTAATAATGCCAAACTGCTTTGAGATGTAAAAATCTTGGGATTTCAGTTCTAGAAGACTAATTATAACTAGCATTTTCATATATAAAGTTGAAAAATTAATTTCACAAAGGGTCAAGATGCCTTTGTTTCCTTACAAAGTAATTAAATATAAGGATTTAAACTCAATTTAAAATGTATGTTAAACATTTAAAATGTGGTTGCTTTTAGGGAATTCCCTGCTGATCCAGTGGTTAGGATTCCACACTTTTCACTGCCAAGGGTCAGGGTTCAATCCCTGATCAGGGAACTAAGATCCCATAAGCCATGCAACCAAAAAAAAATAAAAGATGGGGCAGGGGCGAGTTAAACACTGAAAGCTTATCATTGAAAACATAATATGAAATTTAGGGACGTTTTACAATATTGGCCTACACCTTTAAAAAATGTTGAGGTCATAAAAGGCTGAGAAACAGTTCAAGATTAAATTTTCAGGACACACACACACATATGCCGATATGTTTATGAGTAAGGGATATTGTGTCTGCAACTTCCTTTTCAAAATATCAGGGAAAAAAATGGGTGTGAAGGGACACATAATACAGAGGGGGATAGAGCAGAGGGAAAGAACAATAAAGCAAATTCACTTAATATTTGGAAAACTTGGGATAAACTAGATTTTTAAAAAACTGTTAATGACTTTAAGTCTGAAATCATTTCAAAATTATTAAAAGCAAACAAACTGGTCATTTATATTCATACCATTGCTGCTGCTCCTGTTTGGTTACTAAGTCATGTCCAGTTCTTTTGCACTATGATGGACTGTAGCCTGCCAGGCTCCTCTGTCCATGGGATTTCCCAGACAAGCATACTGGAATGGGTTGCCATTTCTTTCTCCAGGGGATCTTCCCGACCTAGGGACTGAACTCAAAAGTCTCCTGCTGGGTAGGTGGATTCTTTACCACTGAATCATTTGGGAAAGCCCACCATACTATTGCTACTGGTCATCTAAAAGCAGATGTGTTCTCCACCGAATGTGTTAAAGGGATAACACTCCCTTCAATTTATCACTGACCTCACCCCTAACATTTATGACTCCTTAATCACTAGCTTAATAAGACATACAGGGCATGGAGAGCTGTGCTATTAATTTCACAGATAAAGTCACTATGGTCCAAAAGTGATGTGACATGCAGCTAGTCAGCCAAGACTCTTAGGCCAGAGGTTATCAAACAGCTGTATGCTGCCCCTTATATGCTATTTACACAGGTATCTATCAAGCTCATTCATGACAACTGAATGAAGACAAACACCTAATAACTATACTAGCAGAAGTAATATAAGTTTTCATTAACTTCCTTAAGAAGTCCATTGTTTTAAAATCCTTCCCTATTAAATATCAGACATCAAAAAGATCTTAAGATACTGAGAAAAATACAGGGGAGAGAAATATACAACTGAAACTACAACAAAATAAATCTCATTTTCTACCTCCCTAGGATCTGAAAAGGCAGCTCCTGAACCTAATATTTTTTTCTGCTTTTTAAAAAACATAGATTCTCAAATCTTTCCCAGTAGATAGTTTTTATTTCAAAAAAAAAAAAAGGTCTACTTGATTATTCTGATAGAAGTTTGGAGGCTAATGGATTAGAATCAAGATAAATTAAGGTTTCATCTTGGATTCAGGCTGTCGACTATTAATTGTGGGGGGAAAAAAAAAAAAAAGAAAAAGCTAATCCAACTACAAGATTCGGGGCCCTGAAAAGGGTACAGCTACATACAGGCTTACTAGGCAGGGTCTGTTTCAGAAGGTAAGGCTCTGGAAAGCTCAAGAAGGATAAGATGATAATGAAAGATGACTAGTTAGTTGGAATAGGTAAACAATAAAGAATGCATAGCTGGAAAAACTCTACAATGAGGATGTCTATTTCACTTTAAGGTATTACTTTTAATTACTTCTAACCCATAGCTTATCCACTTAATACCTTACTAGACTTCAGCAGGAAAAAGATTTCAGAGCAGAGCTTCTCAATATACACATAAATCACCTCAGAATACTGGCTACACATTTCTAATAATACACATCAGTTAGACCCTTATCCTGTGTTCTGGTGTACTGTCTTAAACAGGTTTTCTATGTTCAATATAATCACCTTTTTCACCTACTTTAGAAAGCCCACTTAATGATTTCATATTCAAGAGTTGACATTACATACTAGATCCTGAGGATCCAAGACATGGAGTATTATTTTGTTGAGAAACAAAAAGGCAGCTATTTGTGAGCCCCATTCAACCTGGATTTGCACATTAATATAGACTTATTATTGTCCTGTACACAGTTAACTCTTTTAGAGAGGCAGTAAACTCTTGTTGAGCATTCTTAACTGGACACTGAGAAAGTAGACTCTACATAAAATGCTATATCATATTGAACTGTATTTGCCACAGCTTGTCCTCTTTTGTTTTAAGCAACTTCAGTTCAGTTCAGTCCAGTTGCACAGTCGTGTCCGACTCTTTGTGACCCCATGAAGTGCAGCACCAGGCCTCCCTGTCCATCACCGACTCCCGGACTTCAACCAAACTCAAGTCCATCGAGTCGGTGATGCCATCCAGCCATCTCATCCTCTGTCATCCCCTTCTCCTCCTGCCCCCAATCCCTCCCAGCATCAGTCTTTTCCAATGAGTCAACTCTTTGCAAGAGGTGGCCAAAGTACTGGAGTTTCAGCTTTAGCATCATTCCTTCCAAAGAACACCCAGGACTGATCTCCTTTAGAATGGACTAGTTGGATCTCCTCGCAGTCCAAGGGATTCTCAAGAGTCTTCTCCAACACCACACTTCAAAAGCATCAATTCTTCGGCGCTCAGCTTTCTTTAGAGTCCAACTCTCACATCCATACACGACCACTGGAAAAACCATGGCCTTGACTAGACAGACCTTTGTTGGCAAAGTAACGTCTCTGCTTTTTAATATGCTGTCTAGATTGGTCATAACTTTCCTTCCAAGGAGTAAGCGTCTTTTAATTTCATGGCTGCAATCACCATCTGCAGTGATTTTGGAGCCCCCAAAAAATAAAGTCTGACACTGTTTCCACTGTTTCCCCTTCTATTTCCCATGAAGTGATGAGACCAGATGCCACGATCTTAGTTTTCTGAATGTTGAGCTTTAAGCCAACTTTTTCACTCTCCTCTTTCACTTTCATCAAGAGGCTTTTTAGTTCCTCTTCACTTTCTGCCATAAGGGTGGTGTCATCTGCATATCTGAGGTTATTGATATTTCTCCCAGTAATCTTGATTCCAGCTTGTGCTTCTTCCAGCCCAGCATTTCTCATGATGTACTCTGCATATAAGTTAAATAAGCAGGTTGACAATACAGCCTTGACGTACTCCTTTTCCTATTTGGAAGCAGTCTGTTGTTCCATGTCCAGTTCTAACTGTTGCTTCCTGACCTGCATACAGGTTTCTCAAGAGGCAAGTCAGGTGGTCTGGTATTCCCATCTCTTTCAGAATTTTCCACAGTTTATTGTGATCCACACAGTCAAAGGCTTTGGCATAGTCAATAAAGCAGAAATATATGGTTTTCTGGAACTCTCTTGCTTTTTCCATGATCCAGCGGATGTTGGGAATTTGATCTCTGGTTCCTCTGCCTTTTCTAAAACAAGCTTGAACATCTGGAAGTTCACGGTTCACATATTGCTGAAGCCTGGCTTGCAGAATTTTGAGCATTACTTTACTAGTGTGTGAGATGAGTGCAATTGTGCGGTAGTTTGAGCATTCTTTGGCTTTGCCTTTCTTTGGAATTGGAATGAAAACTGACCTTTTCCAGTCCTGTGGCCACTGCTGAGTTTTCCAAACTTGCTGGCATACTGAGTGCAACACTTTCACAGCATCATCTTTCAGGATTTTAAACAGCTCAACTGGAATTCCATCACCTCCACTAGCTTTGTTCATAGTGATGCTTTCTAAGGCCCACTTGACTTCACAATCCAGGATGTCTGGCTCTAGGTGAGTGATCACACCACAGAGATTATCTGGGTCATGAAGATATTTTTTGTACAGTTCTTCTGTGTATTCTTGCCACCTCTTCTTATCTTCTGCTTCTGTTAGGTCCATACCATTTCTGTCCTTTATTGTGCCCATCTTTGCATGAAATGTCCCCTTGGTATCTCTAATTTTCTTGAAGAGAACTCTAGTCTGTCCCATTCTGTTGTTTTCCTCTATTTCTTTGCATTGATCACTGAGGAAGTCTTCTTATCTCTCCTTGCTGTTCTTTGGAACTCTGCATTCAGATGCTTATATCTTTCCATTTCTCCTTTGCTTTTCGCTTCTCTTCTTTTCACAGCTATTTGTAAGGCCTCCTCAGGCAGCCATTTTGCTTTTTTGCATTTCTTTTCCATGGGGATTGTCTTGATCCCTGTCTCCTTTACAATGACACGAACTTCATTCCATAGTTCATCAGGCGCTCTCTCAGATCTAGGCCCTTAAATCTATTTCTCACTTCTACTGTATAAGCATTAGGAATTTGATTTAGGTCATACCTGAATGGTCTAGCGGTTTTCCCTACTTTCTTCAATTTAAGTCTGAATTTGGCAATAAGGAGTTCATGATCTGAGCCACAGTCAGCTCCCAGTCTTGTTTTTGCTGACTGTATAGAGCTTCTCCATCGTTGGCTGCCAAGAATATAATCAATCTGATTTCGGTGTTGACCATCTGGTGATGTCCATGTGTAGAGTCTTCTCTTGTGTTGTTGGAAGAGGGTGTTTGCTATAACCAGTGTGTTCTCTTGGCAAAACTCTTATTAGCCTTTGCCCTGCTTCATTCCATATTCCAAGGCCAAATTTGCCTGTTACTCCAGGTGTTTCTTGACTTCCTACTTTTGCATTCCAGTCTCCTATAATGAAAATGACATCTTTTTTGGGTGTTAGTTCTAGAATGTCTTGTAGGTCTTCATAGAACCGTTCAACTTCAGCTTCTTCAGCATTACTGGTTGGGGCACAGGCTTGGATCACTGTGATATTGAATGGTTTGCCTTGGAAACGAACAGAGATCATTCTGTCATTTTTGAGATTGCATTCAAGTATTGCATTTCAGACTCTTCTGTTGACCATGATGGCTACTCCATTTCTTCTAAGGGATTCCTGCCCGCAGTAGTAGATATAATGGTCATCTGAGTTAAATTCACCCATTCCAGTCCACTTTAGTTTGTTTGCTGATTCCTAGAATGTTGACGTTCACTCTTGCCATCTCCCGTTTGACCACTTCCAATTTGCCTTGATTCATGGACTTGACATTCCAGGTTCCTATGCAATATTGCTCTTTACAGCATCGGACCTCGCTTCTATCACCAGTGCCATGCACCACTGGGTACTGATTTTGCTTTGGCTCCATCCCTTCATTCTTTCTGGAGTTATTTCTCCACTGATCTCCTGTAGCATATTGGGCACCTACTGATCCGGGGAGTTCCCCTTTCCGTATCCTATCATTTTGCCTTTTCATACTGTTCATGGAGTTCTCAAGGCAAGAATACTGAAGTGGTTTGCCATTCCCTTCTCCAGTGGACCACATTCTGTTAGACCTCTCCACCATGACCTGTTCGTCTTGGGTGGCCCCACACAGCGTGGCTTAGTTTCACTGAGTTAGATAGACACGGCTGTGGTCCGTGTGATTAGATTGGCTAGTTTTCTGTGATTATGGTTTCAGTCTGTCTGCCCTCTGATGCCTCTCCCAACACCTACCGTATTGCTGGAGTATTGCTGGAGTTTCTCTTACCTTGGACGTGGGGTATCCCTTCACAGCTGCTCCAGCAAAGTGCAGCCATTTTAAGCAACTTAGTTGCAGTAGTTTGCAGCCTCAGAACAAAAATATATGTCATCCTAACAACTCTCCAAGACAAACATATTGTCTCCATTTTACTTGTGAAACAATAGGCTTAGAGAAGCTAAATCCTTATTCAAGGATGCACAGCTAATAATTAGACTGAGTTTTTTAAAACTACATTTGAGTAGTTCACTTAAAGCTTTCAGTTATATTCTGCTAGAAACTATTATAATATTTATACTTATATATAAATATTAATTCTGCTACAAACTATACATAAACTATTGTATCTGAATAATTCACTTAAAGCTTTCAGTAATATTCTGCCTCATGAAGAATGTTTAATGCCATATACCATTCATAAATCTGGGATATGTCTGAGGTTACATGGCGAAATAAAGCATACAGATTTTTTACCTATAAAATTTTAACTATATATCTACCATATACAGAATTTTTACTGGGGAAAAAAAATCAAGGCTTCAATGAATTTAAAACCAACATAATTCTAGTTGAAATATAATCTTCCACATCATCTTAACAGACTAACATAAAAGGCAAAATGCCTAACTGTCAAATGTGCTACCTTAAATTTATACATTTTATGACAATAAGTATGTAAACAATATAAGGAACAACTATAAACCAAAATAAATATCTGCTGCTTCCATTTCTACTACCTTTAAGTTTTTTCTAAAAGCAACTAAGTAATTACCTTTTAGCATCTATCCTCATTCGTCAAAGAGCCTGTTTTTAACTATGCAGTTCATACTAGTATTATATCTCATTCCTATCTCTACTCAACTTGCTAATATCCATTATTACATCAAAAAGCCCTGTATGATTTCAAGACTGCCTTAATCTTACATCTTTAGTGAAAACTAAATTATCTCTGTGATTACTGAACATGAGGACACTCTTAAAATCTACCCCTACCCCAACAAAACACAGACATGCAAAAATAAGAACTCACAACTGTCATAAAACTTTTTGAAGTGCAGTATTCTACAGAGTATGATCTTGAAACACTCCTCAGACAATACATTACAGTTAAATAATGGTTTAATGTAGAAATGTAGGATGTTAAAAAAATTTTTTAAACAAGAAAGTAGCTAGTATTCAAAAATAAATTTATCTATAAAACAGAAAGAAACAAAGCCACTCAAATTAAATTATTCATTTTGTTGAGATCAGAATACAGCTGACCCTTGACCAACACAGAGGCTGGAAGCACTGACCCCACCAAAAACGTATGTATACATTCTGACTTTCCTCAAACTTAATTACTAATAGTCATACTGCTGTTGACCAGAAGCCTTAACAGTAACATAAAGAGCTGACAGACACATGTACACAAGTATATTTTTTACTGTTTGGTCGCTAAGTTGTGTCTGACTCTTTGGGACTCCATGGACTGTAGCATGCTAGGCTACCCTGTCCTTCACTATCTCCCTGGGTTGGCTCAAACTCATGTCCATTGAGTCAGTGATGCCATCCAAGCATCTCATCCTCTGTCACCCGTTTCTCCTCTTGCCCTCAATCTTTCGCAGCATCTGGGTCTTTTCCAATGAGCTGGCTTTCCGCATCAGGTGGCCAGAGTATTGGAGCTTCAGCTTCAGTCCTTCCAATGAATATTCCAGGCTGATTTCCTTTAGGATTGACTGGTTTGACTTCCTTGCTGTCCAAGGGACTCTCAAAGTGTCCTTTGCAGCACCACACCTCAAGGGCATCTCTTTGGTGCTCAACCTTATTTATAGTCCACCTCTTGCATCTGTACATGATTACTGGAAAAACTATAGCTTTGACAATAAACCTTTGTCAGCCCAGTGATGTCTCTGCTTTTTAATACATTGTCTAGGTCTGTCATAGCTTTTTTTCCAAGGAGCAAGAGTTCTTTAATTTCATGGCTGCAGTCACCATTTGCAGTGATTTTGGAGCCCAAGAAAATAAAATCTGTCACTGCTTCAACTTTTTCCCCATCTATTTATTTGTATGAAGTGATGGGGCCAGATGCCATGACTTTAGTTTTCCGAATGTTGAGTTTTAAGCCAGCTTTTTCACTCTCCTCTTTCACTTTCATCAAGAAGCTCTTTAGTTACTCTTCACTTTCTACCATAAGGGTGGTGTCATCTGCATATCTGAGGATACTGATATTTCTCCCAGTAATCTTGATTCCAGCTTGTGCATCTTCCAGGCCCAGGGTGACAAAATACAGCCTTGTCATATTCCTTTCCCAATTTGGAACCAGTCCGTTGTTCCACGTCTGGTTCTAACTGTTGCTTCTTGAACTGCATACAGAGACCTCTGGAGGCAGGTAAGGTAGTCTGGTTTTCCCATCTCTTGAAGAATTTTCCACAGTTTATTGTGATCCACACAGTCAAAGGCTTTGGTGCAGTCAATAAAGGAGAAGTATATTTTTTCTGGAACTCTCTTGCTTTTTCGATGATGCAATGGATATTGACAATTTGATCTCTGGTTCCTCTGCCTTTTCTAAACCAGCTTGAACATCTGGAAGTTCACCGTTCATGTACTGCTGAGCCCTGGCTTGGAGAATTCTGTGCATTACTTTGCTAGTGTGTGAGATGAGTGCAATTGTGTGGTAGTGCGAGCATTCTTTGGCATTGCCTTTTTTGGGGATTGGAATGGAAACTGACCTTTTCCAGTCCTGTGGCTACTGCTGAGTTTTCCAAATTTGCTGGCATACCGAGTACAGCACTTTCACAACATCATCTTTTAGGATTTGAACAGAAACAATCCATGTATAAGCGGACCTGGGCAGCTCAAACCTGTGTTTTTCAAGGGTCAACTGTACTCTTCAAAGCTGTGGAGCATGGTCTCAGCTTTCTTATTTCTAACTTATTGGAGAGAAGAAAAAATCCCAAACAACTCTAATATAATCTAGTCTGTGGTTAACTTGGTACAAAAAAACCCATAAAGGAAAGATAATAATTCTAAGGGAGAAAATCACTATGTTAAATAAAGTAAATAAGTCAACAGCATTACAATCATTATACTGCAATCACTGGTTTACTTGTATTTACCACAAAAAAAGGTCAAATTTGATGATGGTGGACAGAATGTTTTCTTCACCAGTGTCTCTAAAGTCAAGTACAGTATTCCATGTAGGTATTTGACACTGATTGAATAAATTTATTAAGTGAATTAAGTAAAATAAATTAGGTAAAAATTTTGATCAGACCTCAGAATTCTTAAATGGAGGCCAGAAACAAAACAAAACAAAACTACACATAGAAACATAAAATAGGTATTAGTTTCAGTATAATAATTAGACTTATTACTATTCTATTAATTGATAGCATCTGATCAGTTTAAATTTAAAATTAGTAATAAAATATATTAAGAGATCCTTGAAGTAAAAAGTATTTAATTGAGATTAAAAGTCAATTGCAAGCAAGTAAAAAATGTCAATATACTGACATTCAAAGTCACTTTCACCACCAACTCATAATAGGCTAAGTTATATTTTACCACAATTTTATAAGAAGTTCATAAAAATTCTAAACTCAGGGAGTAGGAAAAGATCCTTTATTTAGTCAGAGAAGTAGTAGACAGAAATAAAAGCATTCTTCAAGGAGCAGTAGCATATCTTGGAATAAACCAGATAGACCAGGGCTCAAAATTTTTTTTCCTTACTAACTTGACAACTACTCTTTGCGACCTCATGGACTGTAGCCTAACCAGGTTCCTCCATCCATGGGACTTTCCAGGCAAGAATACTGGAGTGGGTTGCCATTTCCTTCTCCAGGAGATCTTCCTGACCCAGGGACTGAATCCAGGTCTCCCGCATTGTAGACAGAGCCTACAATTTGAGCCACCAGGGAAGATCCCTTGACAACTACAAGCAAGTTGAGTGCTTTGAGAATGAAGTTTTATTTGTGTGTGTAGTATGAAAGAGAAGTCAAAGTTAATCTCCCCCTGTCTGGGTACTAAATTGCTCCAGTTCAACTTACTGAAAAGACCATCCTTCCCAAACACACTAGAATGGCACCATGGCCACAAATCAGGTAACCAAACAAGCAGGTCTATTTCTGGGTCCTTAATTTCACGAATCTATTTTCTCTACCCTTGTGCCAATACCACAATTTTAGTTACTGTAGTTTTAATAAGTTAGATATCTAGCAAATTTATTAAATTTTAAATTTGTTCTTGGAGACTGTCTTGACTGATTATTCTTGGCTCTATTTTTCTATCTACATTAAATAAATTACCTTGTCAGTTTCTTTAAAAAGCTGAAAAACTCTTACTGAGAGTGTGCTAAATCTGTATACCAATTATAAGACAGTTGCTATCTTTACGATACTGAGTCTTTCAAACCACAAACATGACATGTTCTCTTATTTGCCTTCTTCAACTTCAGTCAGTGCTTTATAGTTTACAGTGTAAAGATCTTGCCCTTCTTCCAATGAATTTATTTCTAGTTAAGGAAACAGTCTTTTATATAATAATACCCTAAACATTAAATCAATTCACCCTATGTGATCCATAGTACTTTCATCTTTAAAGTTTATTTGGCTAATAAAGATACAGGTTTCTCACAAAGCACATCTGCCTATATTTTAAGAGTTAGTTTCCTGATCCTATGTTTACTTAAAGTACATTATTTAGGGTATAAACAGTGAAATAATACAAGTTCTTGGTAAATTTTTGATAAACTATAATAATTTTTAAGATACATGAAGACTTATTTGATATCAGTAAGAAGGAAAGGTAGAGAAACAATTGAGTGAGGAGATGAAATGCAAATATGAAGGAAAGCTAGAGGCAATAAATAAAAAGTAAAACAACCAAATGATAGCAAATAATGATATACAGAATTATAGCCAACAAAATTAAAGAAAAGGCTCCAATTTGCAAAATACAAATCAAGGGAAAGAGTATTTTTAAATATATACAATAAAAGATCAGAATTTCCTATTTTCTTTTTCCATAAGCTTCCCCCCCCCCCCAAAATTAAAAAACTTTAAAGCATGCAATGGTAAGCAGACTTCAGGTAAATGGAAAGAAAAAAAGGAAGGAAGAAAAAAAAATCCATTAGTGAGATGACAGGAGACAATATTAAAGGCTCATATAACCCATATCCAGGAACTATGAGTCAAAAAGATGTGTGAATTGGAGTAACCCATAATGTAAACTATGAATTGTTCCAAAGTGGTCTCTCTCTCCAGGTGAGTACTACTGGAAATTTCAGTGGGATAATCATTTTAAAATGAAGAGTTTAACATCTGGCTGCTAGGTTATTTAATGTTAATAGAATCCCCATAATCATCATGACAAGCAAAAACTGCTGTCATACAATTCCAAATCAATTACCTCCTCATTGGAAGTATTTTAAACAGGCCCAAGTGATTCTGACATGGTAAACCACCAAATAGGATCATCAAGTATTTTCTAGTCTCAAATCTGAGATTATCTTAACTGAATTAACTGGTGAAAACATTTTTCAGTCATTAGAAGCACAAAGTCACAGATAACATAATTAAAGGATAATGAACAAAATATAAGGCCAAAACTTAATCACTGGGACCCCAAACCAGAACTCAGACTAATGAATTTGTATACAGAAATGAAACGTAAAATAATAAATTCTTCTACATAATAATTAATAGAATTTCTTCACAATATATTTCATACTCATAAACAAGTGACTTGTAGACACACCAATGGGTTGAAGCAGTGCGTTCATTTAAACTACCACAAGAACCTGTAAATAACATTCCGTTTCAAGCTGAATATGCTGTCTTATCTATTCAGTCCTATATCATACAATATATTCAGTTCCTGAGTCACCTGCCTTATGAGTAACACATATTCTTTTTCAAAGAGTAGATAATCCTGACCTGCCTCTTGAGAAACCTATATGCAGGTCAGGAAGCAACAGTTAGAACTGGACATGGAACAACAGACTGCTTCCAAATAGGAAAAGGAGTACGTCAAGGCTGTATATTGTCACCCTGCTTATTTAACTTATATGCAGAGTACATCATGAGAAACGCTGGGCTAGATGAAGCACAAGCTGGAATCAAAACTGCCTGGAGAAATATCAATAACCTCAGATATGCAGATGACACCACCCTTATGGCAGAAAGTGAAAAAGAACTAGAAAGCCTCTTGATGAAAGTGAAAGAGGAGAGTGAAAAAGTTGGCTTAAAGCTCAACATTCAGAAAACTAAGATCATCACATCTGGTCTCATCACTTCATGGGAAATAGATGAGGAAAAGTGTCAGACTTTATTTTTTGGGGGCTCCAAAATCACTGCAGATGGTGATTGCAGCCATGAAATTAAAAGACGCTTACTTGGAAGTAAAGTTATGACCAACCTAGACAGCATATTAAAAAGCAGAGACATTACTATGCCAACAAAGATCCATCTAGTCAAAGCTATGGTTTTTCCAGTGGTCATGTGTGGATGTGAGAGTTGGACTGTAAAGAAAGCTGAGCACCAAAGAATTGATGATTTTGAACTGTGGTATTGGAGAAGACTCTTGAGAGTCCCTTGGACTGCAAGAAGATCCAACCAGTCCATCCTAAAGGAGATCAGTCCTGGGTCTTCACTGGAAGGACTGAAGCTAAAGCTGAAACTCCAATACTTTGGCCACCTCATGCGAAGAGCTGACTCACTGGAAAAGACCCTGATGCTGGGAGGGATTAGGGGCAGAAAGAGAAGGGGATGACAGAGGATGAGATGGCTGGATGGCATCACCAACTCGATACACATGAGTTTGGGTGAACTCCAGGAGTTGGTGATGGACAGAGAGGCCTGGCGTGCTGCGATTCATGGGGTTGCAAAGAGTCGGACACGACTGAGCGACTGTACTGAACTCAAATAATATTTGCACTTTAAAAATGTCTAGATAAGAGCTTTTCTATAAATCCCAAAAATGACTGAACAATGAAAGGGATCTAAAAGCCTAGTAATCTTTTATAGACATTTAAAAAATACATAACTTATGCCAGTGTTAAATATAATTTGAGAGGCTGATTAGAATCCTGTTTTGGCATACTTTGTAAAACTGTTCAGTTGATTATAGAACAGCAGAATAAAAGAATAAAAAAAATAGTAACAGGAGTTAGAACAATGTTCCAGCTTCAGTTCTGTCATTTATGGGTTTGGTCAAGCTTTTGGGGCTCATATGACCTACAGCTGTCTCTTTAATGGGCATATTATTCAGCCACTCTATGTTAACAATTAGAATGAAATGAAATCATGAATACGAAGGTGCTTTAGAAAACTACCAAATGCTATTCAGTTCGGAGAAGCGCAATGGCAACCCACTCCAGTGTTCTTGCCTTGAGAATCCCAGGGACGGCGGAGCCTGATGGGCTGACGTCTATAAGGCTGCACAGAGTTGGACACGACTGAAGCAACTTAGCAGCAAGTAGCTTTTCAGTTACAGGGAACTTGCTACTTAAAGAGTACTTTCAATGAAAACTTCAAAATAATTCATATTGTTTTCTGCTTCAAGGACCATATATGAAACTCAGCAAAATTGCACAGTCTTAACAACCGATTTGGCCATCCTTGTTTAACTCTTAAACATCTCATTCTGAGAAAAGTAGATGATCAAATTTGCTAAAGTTCAGCAATTTCAACAGATAAACTACCACTAAGCAGGAAAAATGACCTTAGAAGTTAATATTACCCTGTCTACATTTCATATAAAATTTTCTGTGATTAGAAGACAGGTTACAAATTTTTTAAATCCATTGCACTATTTGACAGCTGAATACACTATTTGATTACTGAATACATGATATTAACAAAACTTTATTAGTTACCTTCGAAGTAACTAATTTCTCTGAGCTCATAGCTGTCATTACTTTTTGGCACCCTTTTCTTAAGGAAAAAAATAAGCCAGTTCAAAAATGAAGAGGTACAGAGAAGAAAGCCATTTGTTCGTCAAACCCTAATAAAAATACAGAATACTACTTTATACCCAAGAAGTTCTATATCAATCTAAATATTATGAGAATAAAGATTAAATAAGAAATCATTAACATATTGTAAACATTTACTCAAAGAAGAAAAAAAGAAAGGAAACAAGAAAGGAAACAACTAGTTAGCTAGCTCCAGGTAGATGAACAAAGTAAGACTGGAAATATTTCATCTTCTTTTACTGGAAGTGAACTATCTCAAAATAAGAGAGTGACTTCTATCTTAGAGAATAATTTAAAACACAACTACTGGTAGAAGATTCTTTCCTCAACTCTATAAATCAATGTAACATGAGAAAATAATTTATTTAATATTCAATGCTGAACATAAAGTCCAGAATTTGACATAGCTCTTTGCATTTCAAAATAAAAACCATTAATCTTAAAGTTGTTCTCTTTGCTTGTTCTTTTCTACTTGCTTCTCTGACCAGTGTTTTAAGTGCTTTTAACAAGTTATGGTCAAGCAGGTACCAATCTGAAGGGACTCCAAATGGCTAAAGACAGTAATACAGGATCAAAAATAGGTATAAAAAGTGTTATCTTCCAGACTACAATGGACTGAAACATATCAACAATCCTAAAAGCTTCAATTTACACTACAGTTACCTGTAGTGTATGATGATTTAAACACAAAAACAAAAATCCCCTACAAGTTACCTTTAGAAGTTCCTAGGCATCAACTTAATAAAGTTACAAAATATAGGAAAAAAAATTAAGCATTATCCTGATTCCTATATGAACTATGTATTTCAGGGTGACCTCACAATCAATGAAAGTTCTTTTCCACAGAAAAATTCCAGCTAACCAATGCAAAAGGAATGACAGAGTTAGAAAATCACCATTTTGCAATCTCTGAAGAAATATTCAGGTGATGATGAAAGGTTGCTAAGCTGTTAAGTGGATCTAGCTGATGGAAACAACCAGATCATGGAAACAACCAGATATGTGTCTCCTGATATGGTGCAGCAGAACTATATAACCAACCAACCAACCAACCAAACAACAAGATCAAACCACTGAATTTAATTCCATTTTATAGAAAATTCAGAGAACAGAGGAACACATTAAATACCATGAGGAAGAATTCATCAAAGTCAAGAATGTGGGATATTCAATAGGACAAAGTTTCTTTCACAAATATATGTACAGAAGAAGAAGAAGGAAAAAAAAGAGGATGGAAAAATGGTTCCATATCAAAAGACATATCAAACAAATAATGGACCTTATTTGGACCTTGATATAAACACAACAACTGTAAAAAGACATTTAAGTCAATTAGGGAAATTAGAGTAATGAGAATTATAAATGTTAAAAGGTATGATTTTGATATTGTGGCTATAAATGTTTTTAAAAAAGGAATCTCTTAGAAATTTCACATTATAATATGGAATATAAAATTACTTTTCATGCTTCTGACTTCAGTATATTTAAAAAGGCTGCAAATCTTAACAAAAATGTTTTAGGTTATAAAAATATGGAACAACCAAAATCTATCAGTTGAAATACTGATTCTTCAATCACAAAGTGACTACTAGTCATCCTACTAAAAATATTTATCTTGATGAAATTACAACTATTTTTAAAAAATGAAACATCTCCTGGAAAACCAGAAGCACACAATGTTGTTATTAGCTTTTTCTGTGAATCAAGTAGCTAGCATGAGCAAAGGCATAGGATACATGGCTTAAAAAAAAAGAAAAAAGACGTTTCATCCAGTATTTTAAGACTGTAGATATCTAGACATACCAATAACTATAATGGTTACGTCTTAACATCTCATAAGAAAATCAACTGGAACTAAATAACTCCAGTCAATTTTAATGAAATGGAAAATTTATCTCTATTTTATAGTATTATATTCTTAATGTGTGACCACAGTAAGATTATTTTTTAAATGGCTATGCAAATTCATTTCCTTAGGTATTTTATAAATCAGTAGCCTTGATAGCCTAATTTATGGCATAATCCACTTTAGGAACACACAATTAAAATGTATTTTTTAGACCAGAGAGCATGTAATTCTTGCATCATGAGTCAATGATATGAAAGTGAAGGACAGATTATTTTCATAAATACTATGTGAAGAGCAAATTTATGAAATCTACTGAATTATTTCAACTTGGCAGGGTCTATTCCTTGTTACCAAACAAGGTTGCTAGTTATAATATGACTAAAGCTAAAAGAAACTAGGGAATCTCAAAAGAAAATAATCTACAGACAATTTCAATTAGAGGTATATTAAAATACCAGATTTCAAGGTGAAGCTAACCTAAGTAGTTAAGCTTATACTGTGGGTACAAAAGTATCAGAGTACAATGTAGAACTCCTGGCCCACAGGATTATTTCTCATAACTGACTAGAATTCATTCCATAAGCATTTATATGCCTGGATTCTTTTAGAGTCAAAAAAATCTAGATTGTGGTTTAACTAGAGACATCTAAAAGGTCATTATAATCCATTTTCTAAGCAAGTTATGTAGAATAATAATGCCATTTACACAGGCACTAAAGCACAACATAAGCAGTTAACAGTTGACAGAAACCTGATCTGAAACTTACCTATGAAAAAAATGACAGGACATGACAAATATAATCTTAACGAATAAAACACAAAACTATTATGAAATGTCTATTTTTAGGTATGTTTTGCTCCAAATTTTGGTATCAATTTCAAAGTCTCAAAGGCATGTTTTAAATGGGAATAGTAGGGGTGGGTCTGAATAGAAATAATAAATATCAAGGACTGAACAGTTCCTATGACTGAGAAAAGATAAATAAAGGAAGGCGGAAGACTAAAAACTGGTTAAGTTTACACAAACAGTGCTTGTAGCAGGTCTGAGGAACCCAGTCAAATAAATTAATTGGTTGCATATAGTTAATATCTCCAAAAGAGCAAAGGCTCAGAACTGGGGTGGAGGATCAGCTTTTTTAAAAAAGAAATCTAGCCCACTTTGTAATAACATAAACCTAAAAGGATGATCACTGTTAAAGATTCCTTTGTTACATGGACACTTAACTACATTACTGAGCTTTCGGAGAAAACAGCTATAGCCTTATAACTGGGGGAGGGGCTCAAACATAATCACTAACTTATATTTGCTTACAAAAGCAAGCATTACTTTTTAACTCACAAGCTGATTAATATCTTTCCAAGCATATATAAAAATCAGTAATAGAACTCTTCAATTTTAAGTTGAAATGACTAGAATCAGAAATATCCAAAACCTAATTTTAATAAAATACTTTGAAGAGACAGGGATTCATACACAGCCTCTGACATCCAAAAAACCCTCAAAATATCCTGTTAACTACATGGTTAAATACTTTTTGGAGCAGGAAAAAGGTAACTACCAATTCAAATAATCCTGGTTTGGGGGCAAGTTTAATATACAGATATAAACCAAAGTTCTAAATGTCTCAACTACAAGGGTACAAAAAGCCTAGAACATTTTTTCTTAACAACATATTCAAAAGTAACAGAAGTACATGGACCAAACCCATACATAGTAAGATTCTCTAACTCACAAACATACTCAATTCATATACCCTGAAATAACCCTTTGGTAAAAGGCCAAAGCAAAGACCATCATACTAAACTAGATTATTTAAAGTTCAATAACTATGTGACTAACATTTTGCTTTTGGTGTGCACAAACTTTTGATGGTGAAATTTATTTCACTATCACATATAAATAACTGACTTTTCAGATGAACTAAAACACACACAAATCAAAAGCACAGACGAGAAAAAACACACCACTGTATTTCATAAAAAGAATAAAAAATACAATAGGGGTCTTTACCTTACTGTATATCAGACCCTCACTTTGAATTTTCACAAAAGTAGACTTTTTCAAAAGGATAATATCTAAAAGCAAAAGCAATTTGGCATGTTTTATCCAACATTAAATATTTTACACATATCATAAAACATACACACAAACACACTTACATGTATACATACGAATAAAAAGGGTTTTGGTTTTTTTTTTACCTAAATGCAAACTGGATGAGGATCCATGTGATGAAAGTGATGGCGGTGGCGTAAGTGAATGTCCTGGAGTTTGGCTTGGCAGAGGCATGCCTATTGGACTTGGAGAGGAGGAAAATCCCAGACTATTGTAAAATGGTTGCCCTATGGGTGCTAGGCTGCTACTAGATCTTTTGTACAAGTCAGAGCTAGTAGATAGAGACTCTCTCCTTGTGGCACTACTACTTGCAGAACTGCCAACTGAAGAAGAAATAAAAAAAACCCTAATTACATACAGTGTTAACTGAATAAAACCTATCCCCAACTCTTGCTGGGAAATAACAGAGTGATCACAATAATTATTTTTAGAAACATAACAGAAGATAATTACTGTGATAACTATATATACTGTGATAACTATATATACTAACTTATTAATCATAAAAGGGTATAAATGCACCCCAGGAAAATGACCAAATATTTAAGAGCAGTCATATGTTCATTATTTCACATATATTTACCACTGACACATATGATTACTGTGCTTTAATACCCTGGTATGATTTATAAACCCTGAAATTTTAAGTTGTCTGCTATGCTAGAGATTAAATTCCAATAAGGTTATATTTTGGTAGTATCCTAACCTTTGGAACCAAGTTCTTAGACTTCAACCCAATGCCAAGAAAAGATTATACTGATAAACAGAATATTAATACATTTCCCTTGCCATTCACATTTGATTTGGATTCCAGCTTGTGTTTAAACCACAGTCAAGTCCATATTGGCCCGAATATTAATCAGCTGTGAAATACAGTGGCAGCTTACTCCTCAGTACTTTTCACACTACACATTCTCCTGATTTTTCAACAGCTAAATTACAAAATACATATGGAAAAACCAAACTTTAACTGCTAGCTCTCTGTTTTCAACCAAAGACATGCATTCACTTACCCCTTGAGATCTTCCATTCTTAAGATGATAGTCTGGCCTCGTGAACTGCTTACTCAGGTAAAGATATTATATCCCTTACTGTACTACATAACAATTTTTAGTTTTTCACTTAATCCCCAATTCAACTATTAACTTTCTAGTCCTTTTTTTCCCTTTATATTTTATAAAATCATAAAAGAATGGTAGGTTCACATTACCATGTAGCTACGCAACCCGAGATCTGGCTATTAATCAACATATATTTGGATAATCAAATTCTTTACAAAGTGTTTTTAAAAGGGTTGTCCAAAACTCCCAATTCTCAAATCTCACTTATAGCCTGTATTTTCAAGTACACTTTTTTTTTTAAAAAACTGTCTCTAAGCCTTTTAAACTAAATCCTTTCATATTCAAGATAATATCATACTACATTTTTTAACCTGTGAAGTTTTTAAAGGACAAGCTCTATATTCGGACCAATATGGTTAATTCTTTTAAAGAAAATTTTAAGAGGTCAATTATAAATAGGTCATAAGGGTATAGATTAAAGAGAAAAATTAAGCAGAGCACATGATGGTAGACCAAGGTAAGCTTATTAATACAGACGGAAAACTTAATTACACTGGTTTTACGAAAACAAAAATCCTATAAAGGAAAAATACCAGGCTCATACTACTGTATTAAGCAAAATATTAAATAAACAGTATTCAACCTTTTAAACCAGTGAATGCGGTTTCTGAAGGACTGATCAGGTTTTAATGAAATTCTCACTTTTTAAGATATATTATAGGGAAATACTAAGTAACTATATACATTTTTAATACAACAAATAGTACTGTAAGAATGGTTTTGGCAAAATTGTCAATGTATGCTATATTAACTATGCTAATTTAAAAGGACACTGTCAAAGTGATTTTTCTAAAACATGGCTACATTTGTAATTTCTATTTATTTCAGAAAACATTTAACTGACAAGGAAAAAGACAAAAGCCCTCGAAATGAGAGAGCAGCACTATCATTCCCCTGGCAAATCATCAAAGAAACCATAGTTTTGACACATGCAATATCATTTTCCTCTAAAAAGGAAAAGCCAAGCAAAACATTTGAAAGTAATTCAGAAATAGCTTTACTTTAAACGTCAACAAGCTGGCTTCTTAAATTTTACTATCTGCCTAAACTATCTGCAACAATATGACTATAAAATATAAAACAAAATATACCTAAAATATTTAAGAAGCTAGACAACAACAATGGAGTCACTAATCAAATATCAATTGTGGATAAAATGTTAAATCATGAACTTTCAACTGTAAAAGAACATTCTAAATAACAGGTCGTAGAAATGGTGATTTAATCTCTATATTACGAGGGCTAAGCTTCCTGGCGATCTGAGTTATAAACCGGGGTATTTAACACTGTTAAGCATTAATAATTTCACCATATGGGTAAGAGAATGACTGTGTACATGGTACTGTATATGTACATGTGCATATAAGCATATTTCAGATTTCATATAGGTATGGATTGCCATAATGTGAAACGGTAATGGGTAGATTTCGAAGGGTACATAAGTACAGCACTTGAATGAATGTTTACAAAATGTTCAAGAGGAGGGAGACAATAGGTTCTTTACTGGTATTTAGGGACAGCAATCGTTAATGTCCTCTGAAGCAAGGTAAAACAGAGGTACCCCAAGCTGGAAATCAGAATGGAGTAAAGCAATGCTCATAAATAAGGGAGAATGAACATGATAATTTTTTGGCAGAGGCATCTGCTGGGGACAACTATAGAGAACAAAATGTTGATTACTAATCAGTTCCTGAATACAGCAGGAAGGGTCTTAACAAACAAAGAAACAGGGGAATTTGGGAGTATACCAGACTATCAGTGACATTTTATTATTACAAAGGGAACAGGATATTTATTTTTTTCTCTATTTTTCCTGTATTATTTAGGGCCTACAAATCTACAGAAACTAGTTATTTCCACAGAAGTTTTTTTTTTTTTTTTTTTTAAGTTATCTGTTCTCTTGATTTTCTTTAGCAATCTAGGATTATCTGGGACAACTGCTTGCCAACTGTTAGAAACAAAAAATGAGTCTATGAGAGTGTCTGGGCTACATATTAAAATAGTAAGCTCCAAAAGTAATGAAACAAATCAAATAGGAAAATTAAAAGACTGAATAGTCTCTATGTTCACTAGATTCTTCCTGAGAAGTTCCCATGCCCATTCTTTAGGCAATTTTTTTATTAGGCAAATACGATATTTCCTTTTTGATCTCATTATATCAAAAAAGAACTATGCACCTGAAAGTTAATAGGTGTTCTGGATGGACCATCCCTAATAAAAATGTTCAAAGAGTTAAGATATTTTCTTAGAAAACTGGCAAAAATAGTTAGTAATGACTGGCATGTGTTAGTTTGGCCATTTTTTCACACCAGAAAAGAATATAATTTCATGTGGTAGGAAAACAGACGAGCAGATTTTAGGACTGAAGGACACCAGAGAAATAAAACATTTCTTGAGGTGTGAATAAATGTCCCTTATAAAGAAAAGGCTGTCAATTATACCAAGAGAATGAGAGTAAGCTGTTTTTCCCCTCATGTTTCCTGAGCACTCTGGAAACACCAGAGACTGATAATACATGTGTCAATAGGGTGTCAAGGTGGGCCTCTTCAATTTCAGCTCTTTCTCAGTTACAAAATCAGTTTCTATGGGTACATTATTTATTTTGTGAAGCTCTTTAAAATTTGGATTTCTTAAGTATTATGTATAAAACTAGGATATGAGGTGGGGGAGTCTTTTTAAACGTATTTTTAGTGATAAAGGCTAAGTTGTTTAACCTAAAATAAAGACAGGCATCCTTATCGTTGGGGTTTCTGTTTAGAACATTTCATTATATTTTATTTTTATATATTATACCAAATAGGGACCATAAATATTAATATTTAATAAGAATAAATCATCTGATGAGCACACAGATAATTATTATTTTAAAATATCAGAAACTTAAGATAGCAAAGTTTTTACTGCCTCAAACATTAATATTATAGGGTAAAGGGAAGAGCTAGTAACAAGCATAATATATATTAGCCCAAACAAATCTTACTAAAATAAAAATTACAGTAGTATAATTCTTAAGGCCAGGGGAAAATATATTTGAGTAAAGAATGGGCTGCTTGAAACGGGTTAAACATTCATAAACACTGCAAAAGGTTTCTTTCTGTCTACAAAATTAAACCAATAAACCAGTGTCTTATTCCTGTCCTTTCTACACTACTAGCTATTGTTCATATTAATATTAAAAACAAATACATGTACCTCATGTCCACTTAGCAGAGTACACTCATCTTAAAAGGAAACTTACCTGATGAACCAAATCCACTGAGGGCTGAACCTATAGCAGCACCCAAAGAGCTACTGCTTCCAAAGCCAAGAGATGTACTTCCAGGTTGGCCAGGTCCGTGAGAAAATAAAGAACTGCTCTGGGAGCTATTAGTCAGAGAAGTGCTCCCATAAAATGAATTAGACTGCAGATTAGTGCTTGGCTGCTGCTGCTGCTGCTGCTGCGGTGGTGGCTGGGTGCCAATTGGCCGGAACAGACCATTTGTGCTGCCTGTGAGACTATTTGCAGTTCCTCCAGCTGCTGCTGCTGCTGCTATAAAATAAATTTCAAACACTTCTTAAAACTACCCAGAAAACCATTTTCTATTATTAAAATATCTCAACCACCACCAGAAAATTATTACGCCAAAAAATGTCAGTTACACTTACCAGCTTGTGCTGCTGCTGAACTAATTAAAACAGGTGTTGGAGCCATTAATCGAACTGGAGCTCCAAGGCCAGTTCTTGCTCCAGGGCCAACCACTAAGGCACCAGTCTGATCATAATAGGCAGTTGGAGCTAGTACTTGATAGCCTAGATAATAGCAAAATAAATGTTTACCAATGAAAACATTAATATAGAAAGCATGTTATTTACTTTCTCCCACAGTTTTTTTTAATCAACCAGCAAACACAGCTATTTTTATTGTGAATATAAAACCATTAGTTACTATATAAACAGCAAACACATCTGAGAAGGTATTACTAAATAAAAGAAAATCTAACAAAGCCTAAATAAATGTTTTCCCTAAATTCTGACAGCGATGCCTCTTGCTTATGGACCACAGAATGATGAGATACAGTCTTTGCTTGTGAAACCGTAAGTAATCAAGGGCTGATGCTTGAAAACATTACCACCAATTAGTTCTCCTGAGAGGAGAATGGATAAAGACTAAGGGAACTGAGGGAAAACTGTAAGATTCATTAGGCAATTTTAGTAAGTTTCTAAACCAAGTGCCTCATTGATAGTATTCCCTTAGATTTTCATTTGCAAGCAATCCTTTAAAGATAAAATCTTTAACAGGATATAAACAGGTAACTTAATATCATAAAGTTTAACAGTCAATTTGCAAAGGGTCTCAAAAGCTAGAGTCTGAATAAAAATCACATAGGCATTAGTTATATTACAGCCTTGACCACAAGGCAGGTGACAATCTGCACTGTTCAGAACTATAGGAAGAGTAGTTTCTCTCTTCACAGACTTTGATGATCCAAAATAACAAATACCACTCAAGATGCATGGGAGAGAAGTTATATCTCTATATATCTACCTCTCTATATATATAGACATACATACATACATACAGTGGATACTTTAAGGCAACAGGTTTATACTCTCCCAGGGCTCAGGTTAAGAAGGGCTGTCTTATATAGTAACAAAGACTCAGGCTCAAAAGTATGAGGACCACTTGCAAAAATGTACTAGCAACCTCAGATTATTTTTAAATTTAAACACCACTTTCTAAACTAGGACCAAAACTTTCACATGTAAAGGCTGTTTTAATAAAATGCAGTAACTGATTCACAATTGCATCTTTATTACAATGGATATGAATTAGGAGGACCAGCCAAATGAAGGGCTGCACAGGGCAAAATCTAGGAGGGAATGACCTCTCCTCTCAGGAGAACTAATTGGTAATAATTTTCAAAGACCTCTCCTCATAGAATGAACATGATAATTTGAAAAGATTATTAGATATCCAACTGTAACTGTCATATAGAATATGCAAGTCTGGAGTTTCATAGAGAGGTTCAGGTTGGATTTACAAATAAGGGAGTGGTCAATATAAGCATGGTATTAGCTGCTAAAAATAATCCAACCACCAAGAAAATAAAAGGGTAGGGCCTATGGCCTGCAGGGTACTTCACATTAAGAGGCTGGAGAGAGGAGGAACCAAGAAGAGACTGAGAGTAAACAGCCAGGAAGAAATAAACCAAATCGGAACACAGGGGTCTCCTGGAGGCCAAAGAAAAAAGAATTTGAATGAAGACTGAGTGATTAACAATGCAAAATGCTGCTAAAAGGCATTAAGAGTAGAGAACTAGACTAATGAATTTAACAATATGGAAGTCATTCTGGTAAGGATGATAGTCAGTGTGGTGAGTTTAGTAAAGCATAGAAGAACTGTAGCAAGTACAGAAATGCTTTTGAATTTTGCTGTAAAAAGGACCAGAGGGGAACTACAGAAAAGGGGCTGAGAATAAATTTTTTTTTAACCAGAAAATGTTCTTGTTTAGCAGAGCATGATATCTCTTAAGTGTTTAAAACATTTATTATTGTGAAATAAAACATAAAAAGTGCAAAAATCAAAAGTACATTATAATGATTACAACACAAAAAAGTATAACCTCCATGCAAGTCAAGAATAGAAATAGAAAACTGCCTGGCACCCACCCACCTCTTCTAAGTCCCTGCTCTACCACAATCTTCTCTTTTCCTTTGTTGTTTAATCACTAAGTGATGTCCGACTCTCTGTGACCCCGTGGACTTGTAGCCCGCCAGGCTCCTCTGCCCATGGGATTTCCCAGGCAAGAATACTGGAGTGGGTTGCTATTTCCTTCTCCACTTCTCCAGGGGATATTCAGTTACACAACATCCTACTTTCCATAAACGGTCTCTCTCTAAACAATCATTTGTTTTGAATTATTTAAAAAATTTTACATATAATTCATCCATGTTGTTATATGTAGACTTTGTTTCCATTTTCACTGTTGTGTAGCACCTCACTAAACAAACACCATGATAAATTTATCCCTTCTACATTTACACTGTTCCCAGTTTGGGGCCATTGCCAACAGTACTGCATACACATTTTCATATGTGTATGGTGGTGTATTATGTGTACATATTTCTCTAACCTAAGATGTATAGCAGCTGACACCCTGAGTTAAAGGGTATGCGTATTTTCAAACTTTGGTAGTAATGCCAAACTGCCTTCAAAGTGGTTGTGCAAATTTACACACGTAACCACCTTGATATTAAGAGTTCCCATTGCTCCATGACTTTAAAAATACTTGATAAACTATCAGACTTTAAAAAACTGGCCAATCTGAAAGACAGGCAGAAGCATTTGTTGTGGTTTTGACTTTCTTTTCTCAGAAGGAAGCTGGGTGTCTTTTCATATGCTAATTGTGCCTCAGCATTTCCTTTTGGGAAAACAACTGTTCAAAGTTTCTCTCACCCATTTTCCTACTGGCTGTATTTCGTTATTGATTTATTTTAATTTATTTACTCTGTAAAATAATTTTATTTTTGGCTGTACTGGGTCTTTGTTGCTGCAAGGGCTTTTCTCTAGTGGTGTGAGGGTTTTTCTTTGCAGTGGCTTCTGTTGAGGAGCATGAGCTCTATGGCAGTAGTTGCAGCTCAAGGGCTCAATAGCTGTGCCTCCCTGTTTCTCCAACACAGGTTCAACAGCTGTGGTTCACGGAGTTGAAGCGCTCCGTGGCATATGCGATCTTCCCGGATCAGGGATTGAACCGGTGTCTCTTACACTGGCAGGCAGATTGTTTACCACTGAGACACCAGGGAAGCTCTCTTTTTGATTTATAAAGAATTATACATGTATGTATGTATGTATGATGTATTCAAGTGTTCCACAGTTTCTTCTTCCATTCCTAGCCTGACCTGTCATTCTTTCTGGTGACTTTTGAAGTAATGGGTTCAAATTATTATTTCCTTTATTTTCATAACAAAATTTCCCTATATTATCTTCTAATAACCTTTAAAATTCCACTTTCCCACACAGGCCTAAAATTTAAAACGTAAATGATTAATGAACACAGGGTAAGTCATGGATCCCAATTTGAACAATTTGTTGCTCAAAGAATCAATTTTCTTTATTTCACCTTATTTCTAAAACAAGTTCTTCCTCCCTATGCTTTTTGCTGTTTTTTTTTTTTTGCTATTAATTAGGCAGGTGTCCAGTCCTTTTGGGATCTCATTTTTGGGGTCACTGTCTCTCCGTGCAGTAATTCAACTGCATCTTAGTTTTCTGAATTTTACTCTAGAGTACAAGTCAGAATAGACCAAGTCCTTTTACTCATTTTGTCCTTTAATAAGAGTATTGTGGCTAATCTTGACTCTGCATTTTCGTTAAATTTTACTATCAGCTGTCAAAAAAGCCCACAGTAAGAACCCACTGAGTTCTGATCGGAAATGTACTGAAACTGTAGGTTAATAACGGAAGAACTGGAATGTTTAAAACATTGAGTTGCCCAATGGTATTTAGGTCTCCTTGAACAAAGCTAGTGGAGGTGATGGAATTCCAGTTGAGCTATTTCAAATCCTAAAAAGACGATGCTATGAAAGTGCTGCACTCAATATGCCAGCAAATTTGGAAATCTCAGAAGTGACCACAGGACTGGAAAATGTCAGTTTTCATTCCAGTCCCAAAGAAGGGCAATGCCGAACAATGTTCAAACTACTCCACAACAGTGCTCATTTCACACACTAGCAAAGTAATGCTCAAAATTCTCCAAGCCATGCTTCAACAGTATGTGAACCATGAACATTCAGATATTCAAGCTGGATTTAGAAAAGGCAGAAGAACCAGAGATCAAATTGCCAACATCTGTTAGAGCATCTAAAAAGCAAGAGAGTTCCAGAAAAACATCTACTTCTGCTTTACTGACTACACCAAAGCCTTTGACTGTGTGGATTACAATAAACTGTGGAGAACTCTGAAAGGGAAATTTCTCCTGAGAAATCTGTATGGAGGTCAAGAAACACCAGTTAGAACTGGACATGGAACAACAGACTGGTTCCAAACTGGGAAAAGAGTATGTTAAGACTATAAACTGTCACGCTGCTTATTTAACTTATAAACAGAGTACATCATGTGAAATGCTGGCCTGGAAGAAACACAAACTGGAATCAAGACTGCCGGGAGAAATATCAATAACCTCAGATACACAGATGATATCACCCTTATGGCAGAAAGTAAAGAGGAACTAAAGAGCCTCTTGATGAAAGTGAAAGAGGAGAGTGAAAAAGTTGGCTTAAAACTCAACATTCAGAAAACTAAGATCATGGCATCCAGTCCCATTATTTCAGGGCAAACAGATGGGGAAACAATGGAAATAGTGACAGACTTTATTGTTTTGGACTCCAAAATCACTGCAGATAGTGACTTCAACCATGCAATTAAAAGACGCTTGCTCCTTGTAACGCAAGTTATGACCAACATAGATAGCATATTAAAAGGCAGAGATATTACTTTGCCAACAAAGCTCCATCTAGTCAAAGCTATGGTTTTTCCAGTAGTCATGTATAGATATGAGAGTTGGACTATAAAGAAAGCTGAGCGCCAAAGAATCGATGCTTTTGAACTGTGGTATTGGAGAAGACTCTTGAGAGTCCCTTGGACTGCAAGGAGATCCAACCAATCCATCCTAAAGGAAATCAGTACTGAATATTCATTGGAAGGACTGATGCTGAAGCTGAAGCTCCAATACTTTGGCCACCTGATGCAAAGAACTGACAACAGAGGATGAGATAGATGGCTGATGGCATCACCAACTCAATGGAAGCTCCAGGAGTTGGTGATGGACAGGGAAGCCCAGCATGCTGCAGTCCATGGGGTCGCAAAGAGTCAAGACACCACTAGGTGACTGAACTCAACTGAACTTAATGTCTAAACAAAGCTGTTTTCCCAAAGAAACTGTACATTTTTAAAGACTTATTCCTAGGTGCTTACCACTGTAAATAATCTTCAAACTTTACATTTCAAAACATTATAGTGTTGGGAGTTCCCTGGCTGTCTACTTGTGTTTTCATTGCTGTAGGCCTAGTTCAATCCCTGGTGGTGAACTAACCTGACCAAAAAAAAAAAAAAATGCTGTTGGCTGACAATAAAGATTTTATGCTTGATTTTTACATCTGACAACCTTAGCAAAAACATATTAATTCTAATATTTTATCTGCAGATTCAGTTACTATAATCATATTTTCTGCAAATGACAATTATTTCTCTCTTTACAGAGCTTTTTCATTTTATTCAAATTTCTCTCATGTTATATAGCACTGGCTAGGATCTTTAATACAACATTTAAGAGAAGTATCGTTAGCAGAACTCCTTGTCTTTTTCCCAATCCTAGATGGAAAACTTTCAAATACTGAGTATAAATAGGAAGTCTGCCATCCTTTGGAGGTGGGGTGGGTTGTTTCATTCTCTTTGACTTCCCAGCATATTAAATCTTCTGATTCATATCTGTAAGTCAATATATAAATTATAATGTTCCTGCATCTTCTGATAAATTCTTATGATTCGTATCTCTTATTTTAATCTTTTAATGTGGAAAATTATACCGTGTGAGTTACTGATGCTCATCTTGCATTCTTGGGATAAAATCCAACTTGTTCATGATGTGTCACCCTGCTTTATAACTGCTAGATCTGGTTTGCTAGTATTTCAGGATTTCTAAATCCATGTTCATAAGTCTGATTAGCCTACGATTTTCCTTTTCTGCACGTTTGATAGGTTTTTTTTAATATCAAGATTAAGCTAGCACCATAAAATGGCATGGGAAGACCAGTCTTTTTCTATTCTCTACAGTTTTAAAAATTTTAAAACTACTTCTTCCTTGAACGCCTAGTATCATTCACCAAAAAAGTTGTGTTAGCCTGGAATTTTCTTGTAAGACTTCTTGATTACTCAATTGCCTTAAGAGTAATGAACTTTAGACTTTTTATATATCACTGAATCTTTTTGATAATATTTTTCTCATTATTTGTCTATTTTGTTTACAATTTCCAATTTCCTAACATGAGATTGATTTCTAATATCCTGTTATGATTATTCAATTTTTCTGATATTGGTTATTTATGTCTTATCTTTTTATCTTTTTTTAAATGAACCTCTAAGAGGTTTATCAATTTTATTAGTCTTTTTAAAGAAGCAACTTTTGGGATAACTTGACCTTTTTTATTCTATTTTTGTCATCTATTTCATCTACATTAGTTTCGATCTTTATTATTTCATTTCCTTCTATAATTCTTAGAATTTATTTTCTTCATTTTATGGTTCCCAGATAGAAACTTATTTTCTAATGTATGTATTCAAGCCTATATACTCCAGCCATTTGCAGAAACATGGATGGACCTAGAGATTATCATACTAAGTGAAGTAAGCCAGATAGAGAAAAACAAGGAATCTTAAAAAAAAAAAAAAAAGATACAAGTGAATTTATGTACAAAACAAAAACAGATCCACAGACATAGAGAACAAACTTACAGTTACAAAAGGGAAAGGAGGGAACAGAGAAGTTTTAGATTAACATATATACCACATACAAAAAAGATAACTAACAAGGACTGACTGTGTTGCACAGAAGCTATACTCAGTATTTTGTAATAGCCTTTAAGAATCTGAAAAGGAATATACACATATAACTGAATCATTCTGCTGTACATCTGAAACTAACATGTAAATCATCTGTACTTCAATTAAAAAGAAAAGGCCAATATACTCCTCTATGTTTTGTTTTTAGGTGTAGTAAACAAGTTTAAACATGCAACATTTTCATAATCAATCAGTTCAAAAGTTTCTAATTTCTATTATATTATCTTTGTTACTTAAAGAGCTTGATAAAACACAAGAGATTAAAAAAGACACACTCCCCACACTCAAGAATTACACAATTCATAGAGAAGGTAATGTACTATATTCTTAATCCTAAAATGCCACTTATTTGCAGTGATCAAATAACTTCCCTTAGGGAGAAATACATAACTCTTTCACTTTAATTTTAAGACACTTTCCACCTCCAAACATACTAAAATAATTAACAAATCACAAATAGCTAAATGAAACACAAGGCAGACAGAAGTACTAAAGAAAGGAGCAAGTTATGTGCCACAAGAATGACAAAAGCAGAAATGATTACTATTTTGTTCCTTTTTTGGCCATGCCACATGGCAGGCAGAATTTTAGTTCCCCAACCAGGGGTCGAACCCACGCCCCCTGCATTGGAAACACTGAGTTTTAAATCACTGGACGACTAGGGAAGTCCCAAAAGGAATAATTATTCATGAACAAGCACTGGGAAAGTTTCAGAAAGGCTTCATGAAAAGGATCATATTAAAAGATGAAAAGGAAAGTTAATCACAAGTATAAAGCAAGGCTTTAAAAAGGAAAATGCAAAACTATATATCCCAATTTTGCTTAAAATTTATAAAAAGGTATTCTAAAGGAAAAATGTTGGCTAGGGCTAAAAACATAAAAGGATGTTTGTGGAACAGTCCGTGGTCTAGTACGTTAAAGTATAGAACCAGGACACTGTTGATGAGTTTAAAAAGTAGTTTGGAGCTAGATTAATGGAAATGGGGCTTCTCTGGTGGCTCAGATGGTAAAGCGTCTGCCTGCAATGCAGGAGACCAGGTTCCATCCCTAGGTAGGGAAGATCCCATGGAGAAGGAAATGGCAACCCACTCCAGTACTCTTGCTTGGAAAATTCCATGGATGGAGGAGCCTGGTGGGCTAAAGTCCATGGGGTCGCAAAGAGTTGGACACAACTGAGTAACTTCACTAGCAACCAGAATGGTATAAACTAACCTGAAATTTTGAAAGGTAACCAAAAGAATAAAAAGAAATAAACTGAAGAGACTAGAGGCTTACAGAGTAAGTAGGAGGACCCAGGAGAGGCTGAACAAGAATAGCAGAGATGAAAAGAAGTGAACATGAGATAGAATAACCAAGAATTGCCAAGTCACTGAAAGTGGGCAAAGAAAAAATTAAGACTTAAAGATGACTCTGAGGATGAAGTAAAAAATTTCTAACTAAAGTAGAGAAGGAAGTTAATGGTGAAATAGGGTAAATAGGAAGATAGGCAAATCTGCTATGGTTTTTCCTGTGGTCACGTATGGATGTGAGAGTTGGACTGTGAAGAAGGCTGAGCGCCAAAGAATTGATGCTTTTGAACTGTGGTACTGCAGAAGACTCTTGAGAGTCCCCTGGACTACAAGGAGATCCAACCAGTCCATTCTGAAGGAGATCAGCCCTGGGATTTCTTTGGAAGGAAGGATGCTAAAGCTGTAACTCCAGTACTTTGGCTACCTCATGAGAAGAGTTGAGTCATTGGAAAAGACTCTGATGCTGGAAGGGATTGGGGGCAGGAGGAGAAGGGGACGACAGAGGATGAGATGGCTGTATGGCATCACCGACTCGATGGACATCAGTTTGGGTGAACTCCGGGAGATGGTGATGGACAGGGAGGCCTGGCGTGCTACGATTCGTGGGGTCGCAAAGAGTCGGACACGACTGAGCAACTGAACTGAACTGAAGCAAATCTGGGAGAAGTGAGCTCATTTTTGGGACATTTTCAGTTTAAGGAACAGCAGGAACATAAACATGGTAATATTTTGTACAAAGGCAGTAATGTGTTACATGGTCAGAAAAGAAGCCAAGATGCAGATGTAAACTCACTTGGTGTACTGGCACAGGAACAATAGGTGAAAAGTGAAACCAGTTAAGATTCTCCCACAGAAGGTATATAAAACATCTCTATTTTTCCAATACAGAAACTGAGGTTCAAAGAGGAAAGCAAACTGGTCAAGGTCACACAATGAAGTGGTAGAGTAATATGGCAGATCTGACTCCAAAAGCATCTAGTCACTAAACTAGACTGTCATTTACGTTTCACTGATACACCGAGGAAAAGGAGACTGACAAAAAACAATGAGAAAGCCAGGAGAGTAAAATATCATACAAATGTAGGGGAGAGGAGTTTCAGAAACTTAGACATACAACAAAGAATTGAAGAATGAAGAAAAATAAGGATGGAGAGGAAGTCATATTCTGGCACTGAGTTACATAAGAACTACTGAAAAAGAATCATGGAGCAGTGTGAGATAGAATATAAATTCTGAAAGGGATCAATAGAGTAAGAGAGGAGCACGAGAGAGAAAGGTTTTTAGGATGAAGAGGCAGACTAGTATCATAGTGGTTATAGAAAAGGAGGTGGCAGAGGGAGAATGACTGAAAATATAAGACTAACAAACAATCGATGTAGTCATGCAGAAGGACTGAAAGTCTATAATCAACATACTACAAGGAATAGGGATTTAATGGGTGAGAAGTGAAACACAGAATGTGGAAAAGCTAAGAACTCTATGAGATCTGAAGAAACAAACATCAATTTTTTTAAGCAAGCTCCTCTATTAGCACATAAAATTTTGTAACTATGTAACTATCTGAATAAAGGAGAATTATTTCACATAGTCCCGGCAGAATGAAGTACAGAAGACAGAGAAAAGTTTCATAGTGAGAGAATGATATACACAATCAACATGTCACTTGGGAACACCAATATTAATTCTAGTAAAGCCCTTTTTATGAGAGTGATTTTTACATTTATAGTCATAAAGGAACTAAATGTTGTGGCTCAGAAGATTAGGTAAAATGACCTGATTTCTTCCTAAAAGTTTTACCTGCTTTTAAACTTCTCGTCACTCCAAAGATAGTCAATTCTTTATAGACAAATATACTGTAAAATGTGGTTTACTGTTAGGATTACCAACATAGAGTTCACTGGTGAACAAAGCAAAACAAAAAAGCAAAAAAATTGCTCTCTTATAGAATGGAAGTGAACATAAAAATAAATTTTGAGAAATCAAAGTTGATAAAATTAATAGCAAAATACCTTGATGTTTTTAAGTCAACAACAACATGAGCTGAACCTGAGGAACAGGAGCAAAGGCATTTATAGGAAGTAAATAATAGGACCAGCATCAAAAGTCTAAAAAAAATAAGCAACAGTAAAAGGGAGTAGCAAATATACACAATCCAGAAGCATTCTCTTAAATCACAGTCCTACTTAGAATCTAGTAAGGCAGGACTATGGTACTCTGTTACTCTTCAAGAGGGACCCAGAATAGTCTTAGCAGGGGCTTTGATAAACTCCCAGTTCAGTTCTTTTTAGCTTTGTTCCATCCCTCCATGGGCCTATAATTTCAGCTTCACAGTCCATTTCACAAAGGGCTGCTTTTGCCAGGTCTCTAATCTACAGCAACTCTGGGACAGTAGCTCTGGGACAAAGCAAGGATAAAGCTGAGGTAAAAAAGGGAAGATAACAAGAATAGCCCTGTTCTACTATCATTTATACTTCAGAGACAGTATTAACATCCTTTTTCATTCAGTAGGTTAAACAAGTCAATAAATTCTGACCTTACAATTTCAGAGAGAACAGAATGAATGTAATTGATACAGAATTCCTCAAAACAATATAAAGAAATACCTAGCAGCATGTTAAAAAACCCTCAATCATGTAAGTTCTCCAATGCATTAAACATATCTCCTACATGATCTGAAGAAAAAATTTATCTACAGCACAATTAAATGAAACCGGAACATGTATTGCATTAATAAGTACAGTTGACTCTTGAACAGCACAGGTATTAGGGGCACTGACCCTCTGTGCAACTAAAAATCTGCATGTAACTTTACAGTCAAACCTACACACCCACTATTCTGCACCTGCAGGACTCAATCAACCACAGACTATGTAGAGCTATAGTACATCTTTATTGAAAAAGATTCAAGTACAAGTGGACCCACACAGTTTAAATCGGTGATTGTTCAAGGGTCAGCTGCACTCTACATGGTTAAAGGAATACTCTTATACTAAAAGTGAAAAAACAGCATGCTTAAAAGTGGGTCTTTAGGAGTGCAGAAATATGAAGGAATAGAACAGGAGGTGATGTATTATCTACACACATTCAAACGTAACCTTTAAATTTCACTTTAAAAACGTAACAAGTGCTACTTTATTAGCTTAAGAAAAATACCTTCCATCTTTCACTACTATTAAAGTAGTAATTTTCACACAACTTAACTTTACAAAAAATGTATTTTGCTGGTCTTTTCTAAAAGTTGTACTGCGCAACGGGCAGAAAATTTACTATATACTGATGCCATTAGGTTTTAAATACCAATAGATTAAAATACTATAAATGTACTAAATAAGGCTGAACTAAGTCCTAAGTGGAAAATGTTAGCTGTACATTTCTCAACATTAACTAATTAAATGACTAACCTTGTAAGGCAGGAATGGCAAATAGGTTTTGTCTTACATGCTAACAAATGGTTTTATTTCTTAAAGCACTGCATTAAGAATTCTGGGCTACACTCCATTAGAAAGATGCTATGATTCACACTATAAACAGACTAAGAAAAAATGTTTTTGAGAATTCTAATGCACATTTGTCATCCCTGTCATTAAGTCTCACAAAAGATACTGATTTCACCTATTGGCACCTGAGTTCTAAATAATTTATTGCAGTGTTAAGATTTTAAGGCGTGTTGATTTTTCTCACTCCTCGGTATGACAATCTACTTTAAACCTTTTAAATCTATCCAAATTTCCACAATTAACCAACTATATACCTGGCATGCCGGTAGCAAGACCCTGACCAAAAGCCAAAGTTGGATTTGCTGCTGCAAGTGACTCAGCTTGCTGCCCTTGCTGGCCCTGATTGGGAGTAAGAGGGCGCTGACCTGCTCCAGCACGGAGAACCTATAAAGGACAAATGATTTCCTTAGAAACAATATTAGAAAATAACAAATTAATTTATCTTGGACAACTTTATATTGCAGATAGCCTTTGGGTATTCTTTGAACATATTTACATTCAAAGCAATGTCAGTTTACCATTAAAAAGTACAAATTATGTAATTCAAGAACATAATCTATTAAGCAACATGGAGATTTTAGGTCTTCACAAAAAATTATTTCTAGTATTTGTGCTTTTTAACTTACCAAAGTAGCATTAAAATGAGAGAGATATTTGGGGGGAAGGGCAAAATTTCAGATGAAGAAAAAAGTTTAAATTTTGTAATTTTCTAAGACTGAAAACTATAAATTAAATATGATGACTCAATTAGTCTCTTACAAGACTGTGATACAGAGTGAAAACTTCAAATTTAACCAGGTTTATAGGATTTAGAAGCTTTAATAAAGTGAGCAAAAAGCTGCTTTTTATTGTAAAATCTTAGCATGAAAATAGGAACAAAGATTTCATAAAAAATGTGAAAAACTCTTAAGAATAGTCAAACTTTACTCCTTCATAATACACAGCTCTTCTTGCAGTGATAATAAACAACCATGATGCACATTAATTTCATAAAGGTAAATACTTCAACAGTTCAGGACAAGGGGGAGTCATCTCAAGTCCAACCATGTAAGCAAGCATCATGCCACAAGTATGGGTAATGTTTAGGCAAAGTGATTTTTTTTATTTAGCCGAAGAAGACAGATTTTAAGAATATTAAATGGTGCTATGGCATAATCTCCAAGGACTGAGTCAAAGGACAGCTTTAACAGAAGATCAACATAGTTTAAAAAGAAAATTCAACTGCCAAGTAACAAACACTGTACTTGTCATTAAGTTGCTTCTTTGGTATAAGTATGATAAATTTGACTACCAGAATTCTAGCATTTTTATCAGAATTTTTCTTTGACATTTACTTACAAAAATAGCTTCAGGAAAGCAGAAACCGGGAAAAAAATTTCAAGATAAACATTTTCTGTTTTAAGAAATTAAATCTAACCTTTACTGAAAATATTTCCTCTTTCCTTGCTTAAACACAAAGTACCCAGTAACCTCCTTTTTCTGGTCAGAAATATATTAAGTTAATATTTAAAACAGTAATTTCAATACCCAGAAGAAAATGAACTGACAATCACTTAAATAGAAACACTGTGAGTACACTTTAAGAAGGGAAGAAAAATTTAAAAACTGTTAAAGAGATTTCAGGACAGTTTCAAAAATGGAAATGTAGAAGTGGAATACAACCAAATATTCAAATTCATATAATTACAACTAGAGGGAAAAAAAATCCCATAATACTTGTGTATCAACTATATGATAGGTACTGTGCTAACCACACTGGGAAAAATAAACAGAGAAAAAACACAGATCTTGAATGAAAGGGGCTCACACAACTTCAAAGATTCTTTATAAAGTTTTAATTTAACGAAGGCAAGCCTATACTATACCTGTTGCTGTCCAGGCTGAGCTTGTGATGCTGCTTGTTGATTTGCTGTGTTGTTTGCCGCAGCTGCAGCTTGTTGCTGAAATAAATTGGCTGGATACACCCCCCACGGAACACCATAATACTGAGGTGGAACCACTGCCGGACCTAAACCCCACATCCCACCCCCCCAAAAGAATTAAAAAGAAAGTCACTACTTTTTATAGAATAAGGTTGGTCAGTTACCATTAGATCATAAAAAAGGAACAGTGTATAAGACTTAAGAGTAGATGTCCTTACAATCCTATATCCACATGGAATTGCTTACCCCTTTCCCAATTCTACTAGAGACAAAGTCTACTGAGGCATGGATTATTAAAAAAAGAAAGTATTCAGAGAGGACAGCAGTGGTATTAATGAACAGATATGAAACTAAACTCAAGAGGGACAAGTGAACTGACAGGACACTTAATCACCTTTTCAACATCTATTGAACACTAGTTTATGCCCTTGACACTGGCAAACAGGAACATTAGACAACATAAAGATTTTCTATATTCAATTCATCACTCTTTTTAAAAAGGAATTTTTTTAACTGAAAACATTTTTGGCTTTTAATTTGTAAGCTATAACAAAAAACTAGGGAACATTTTGGTACTAAGCTTGCTAAAAGTATATTTTATTTGTAAACAGAATTTTAAAATATTTTTCATATCTGAAACAAAATTAGTTACAATTTTCACAAAGCAATTGAAAATCACATAAAAATAAATGAAACGTCAGTGCTTATGTGATTAGGAAACTGGAACCAGTGAGTTAAAACAAGAACGAACTATATAATATAATCATAAAGGGACACAGACATAAGAAAGCAACCCAGGAAAAACAGAGTAAATTCTTGCTCTATCTACTTTATCCAAGATAAAATTTAATTTCTGGTCAGTATGAAGTATCAAACAAAATAAGACCTACCATTAAATTAATAATTAACATGTCATGTTTCCTGGCTGATAAAACAAATATGTCCTAAATTCCACTGATATGATTTTAGTGTATCTGGTGGTGGTGATGGTGTAGTCACTAAGTTGTGTCTGACTCTTGAGACCCCATATACTGTAGCCTGCCAGGCTTCTCTGTCCATAGGACCTTCCCAACCCAGGAACTGAATCTGGGTCTCCTGCACTGGAGGCAGTTTCTTTACCAACTGAGCTACGAGGGAAGCATTACATATTAGTGTATCTAACACGTATTTTAGAAAGTCAAACTCTTGGTTTCACTTTGTTTTAGAAGAAAATAAAGCCCAGTGTAACTGAACCACTAACATGAAAAGCTTCAGGAAAACAAAAAAATTCTAAAGACAGTTTAAACAAAATCTACAATAGACTCTTAAAACATAAGAAAAGGATTTATGAAGAAAGTATACACTGTCACAACAAAACAAAAGAATCAGACATTCAGCTAGAACTTCTCTGTCTAAAAGTAGCCAGAAGTCACCTGTGGCTAAACAGTTGAAAGTTGAATAGCCTGAACTGAGATGTGTTCTAAGTACGTAATACATACTTACTATGGGGATTTTGAAGACTTAGCATTAAAAAAAAAAGGTACCTATCAATAAAAATTATCAATAATCAATAGTTAAACAGATCACTGAAATTAAGTTCATGTTTTTTACTTTTATAATATGGTTACTAGAGGGAAAAAAAAAAAATCTAAGTTACAATCTGGCTCCCATTCTATTTCTACTGGACAGTACTGATCTCAGAAAGTCTAAGTAAGTCCAGAATGCCAAGAATCCTTATCTCAAAACTAATGATCACTTAAAAGTTCCTTCTTTCAGGTCCCATAGATTCACAGATTAATGATTCTCTGTATTTAAGATATACCAGCACTTTACATATTAACATCCAGTTAAATGGTACCAGGAAAGCTCATATCCTTATGGAATCACAGGCAGATCTACACCAAAAGTATTCATTGTGACAGGTTAGTTTCAGTTGGCTAACTAAGGGATCCAGCAGGAATTTGAAATTAACATTTTTTCCCCACATCTTAAAATTCTTGTGTATTAAAAAAAAAAAAAGTCCACAGATACTAAGAAACCCACAAATGCCTAAGAAAAAAATACCTGTTCTGCAGGCATGATAATAAATAACTACCAGAAGCGGATTTAACATTAATTGATCAGTGGTAATTCAGCAAGTTTATCACTGACAGCTTCAAGTTAAGAAAAGTTAGTCAATCAACAGCTTCAAACAAGGAAACACACTTCCATGGTTGATATCTCCCTGCTCCTGTCTTGGTAACCAACATAAATCATGCTTAAGACCAGTTCATTCCTGTCTCTATAACTGACTCAATGTAAAACAACTTCTCCCTCTAAACCCTAGACAACAAATCACTTTATTCAATAATATTGTGCCAAACCAGTACACAAGTCTTCCTTACTTAAATAGGAAATACAATTTGGTTTAAAAAAAAAGGGTTTTTTTCCAGCTTTAGTGCAATACAATTGACACATGACACTGTATACTTTTGCTTTTTAGTCCAGATTTTGACTGGTAGTTATCAGGCTTTGACATTTACTAATATATTCTTTCCAACTCAACCCCACCTTTTCATCCCTCAGCTTGCCTGTTTATTCTGATATTGCTAATTAAACTTTACTTTTTAGATACTCATTTACTCAAGACTGAACCTCTTTACCTTGTCCTATTCCTGCCCTGGGGGTAGCTGCGATAGACTCCTGTGAGTGGCCAGCTGATTTTCTGAGAAGTAACTATTTGCACTGTCTCTGTGGGTAAATGGGATCAGTTACAAGAATAAAGATTTGCTAATGTAAGATTTTTGAAACTATAAAACTAAAATGTAAACCAACTAGGCACAGGAGGAAAAGAGTTACTAGACTTAAGTTTTCTCCTGTAGCCTTACACTTGAAAAATAAACTAACTTTGGAAACTTCATTTCCCTCTGGATATATGTTTCAGTTTTCCCTAGGAACTTCAAATTGCCCCAACAGACCAAAGTAAAGCTTACCCCAAAATTAAAACTAAATCCAGAACAAGAAACAAGTATGAACAGTAAGTTACCTGCTAATGTAGCTGCTGCAGCCAATCCTGCTGCAGTATACGGATCAGTCCCTGGAGGAGCAGCACTAATAATATATGGATTTGGCACAAATGCAGCTGGAGCAAGGCCTGCTGAAAATACACCAGCTGTATTTGAAAGAGAGAGAAATAATAAAAACATATGCATGATTTTCTTCATTAGGAAAAAAAATTCTACTCTGAAATTGGGGTTGGGGAGGAGAGAGTATATGATAATTCTAACTCTTACTACCTAAGTGACCTTAAGCATGTAACGCAACCTGGTTCTGAGGTTCTTCATGTATGAAACAGGTATATAATCAGTAATTTCTGTTCAAATTAAATATAAATGATTGTATACTACTGGCACATAACAGGCACACAATAAATGTTCAGAGCAGTTAGAACTACTATTGTTCAATAGTGGTTTTTCATTCAATCTTTATTAAGTCAACTATGAGTTAGGGATTCAACGCTGAGGAGGACAGTTATGATCTGCCCTCACAAATCACAATCTAGTCAGAAAAGCAAGTAGAATACAGTGTAAGTGCTATGAGCACAGAGAGACAGGATATCAAGAAGCTTTTGGCAGGATGGTATGGAGTTGTGGTAAGATAAAACTGCAGCCATAATCAGAATGAAGACTCATGAAGAGCTTCCTGGGTCATGTTAAGCAGTTGGGACGTTACTCTGAAAGTAAAAGGAAAACAGAATAAACCCACTTCTGAGTCTAATATATGCCAATATAGATTTGGTGAATTTAACTCAGATGACCATTATATCTACTACTGTAGGCAGGAATCCCTCAGAAGAAATGGAGTAGCTATCATGGTCAACAAAAGAGTCCAAAATGCAGTACTTGGATGCAATCTCAAAAACAACAGAATGATCTCTGTTTGTCTCCAAGGCAAAACATTCAATATCACAGTTATCCAAGTCTATGCCCCAACGAGTAACGCTGAAGAAACTGAAGTTAAACGGTTTTATGAAGACCTACAAGACCTCCAAAAAAGATGTCCTTTTCATTATAGGGGACTAGAATGCAAAAGTAGGAAGTCAAGAAACACCTGGAGTAACAGGCAAATTTGGCCTTGGAATGCGGAATGAAGCAGGGCAAAGACTTATAGAGTTTTGCCAAGAAAATGCACTGGTCGTAGCATACACCCACTTCCAACAACACAAGAGAAGACTCTACACATGGACATCACCAGATGGTCAACACTGAAATCAGATTGATTATATTCTTGGCAGCCAACGATGGAGAAGCTCTATACAGTCAGCAAAAACAAGACTGGGAGCTGACTGTGGCTCAGATCATGAACTCCTTATTGCCAAATTCAGACTTAAATTGAAGAAAGTAGGGAAAACCGCTAGACCATTCAGGTATGACCTAAATCAAATCCCTTATGATTATAAAGTGGAAGTGAGAAATAGATTTAAGGGCCTAGATCTGATAGATAGAGTGCCTGATGAACTATGGAATGAGGTTCGTGACATTGTACAGGAGACAGGGACCAAGCCCATCCCCATGGAAAAGAAATGCAAAAAAGCAAAATGGCTGCCTGAGGAGGCCTTACAAACAGCTGTGAAAAGAAGAGAGGCGAAAAGCAAAGGAGAAAAAGAAAAATATTCCCATCTGAATGCAGAGTTCCAAAGAATAGCAAGAAGAGATAAGAAAGCCTTCTTCAGTGATCAATGCAAAGAAATAGAGGAAAACAATAGACTGGCAAAGACTAGAGATCTCTTCAAGAAAATTAGAGATACCAAGGGAACATTCCATGCAAAGATGGGCTCGATAAAGGACAGAAATGGTCTGGACCTAACAGAAGCAGAAGATATTAAGAAGAGGTGGCAAAAATACACGGAAGAACTGTACAAAAAATATCTTCATGACCCAGATAATCATGATGATGTGATCACTAATCTAGAGCTGGACATCTTGGAATGTGAAGTCAAGTGGGCCTTAGAAAGCATCACTACGAACAAAGCTAGTGGAGGTGACGGAATTCCAGTTGAGCTGTTTCAAATCCTGAAAGATGATGCTGTGAAAGTGCTGCACTCAATATGCCAGCAAATTTGGAAAACTCAGCAATGGCAACAGGACTGGAAAAGGTCAGTTTTCATTCCAATTCCAAAGAAAGGCAATGCCAAAGAATGCTCAAACTACTGCATAATTGCACTCATCTCACATGCTAGTAAAGTAATGCTCAAAATTCTCCAAGCCAGGCTTCAGCAATACGTGAACCATGAACTCCCTGACATTCAAACTGGTTTTAGAAAAGGCAGAGGAACCAGATTTCAAATGGCCAACATCCGATTTCAAATGGCCAACATCCGCTGGATCATGGAAAAAGCAAGAGAGTTCTAGAAAAACATCTATTTCTGCTTTACTGACTATGCCAAAGCCTTTGACTGTGTGGATCACAATAAACTGTGGAAAATTCTGAAAGAGATGGGAATACCAGACCACCTGACCTGCCTCTTGAGAAATCTGTATGCAGGTCAGGAAGCAACAGTTAGAACTGGACATGGAACAACAGATTATTTCCAAATAGGAAAAGGAGTATGTCAAGGCTGTATATTGTCACCCTGCTTATTTAACTTATATGCAGAGTACATCATGAGAAATGCTGGACTGGAAGAAACACAAGCTGGAATCAAGATTGCCAGGAGAAATATCAATAACCGCAGATATGCAGATGACACTACCCTTATGACAGAAAGTGAAGAGGAACTAAAAAGCCTCCTGATGAAAGTGAAAGAGGAGAGTGAAAAAGTTGGCTTAAAGCTCAACATTCAGAAAACGAAGATCATGGCATCTGGTCCCATCACTCCATGGGAAATAGATGGGGAAACAGTAGAAACAGTGTCAGACTTTATTTTTCTGGGCTCCAAAATCACTGCAGATGGTGACTGCAGCCATGAAATTAAAAGACGCTTACTCCTTGGAAGAAAAGTTATAACCAACCTAGATAGTATATTCAAAAGCAGAGACATTATTTGCCGACTAAGGTCCGTCTAGTCAAGGCTATGGTTTTTCCAGTGGTCATGTACGGATATGAGAGTTGGACTGTGAAGAAAGCTGAGTGCCGAAGAATTGATGCTTTTGAAGTGTGGTGTTGGAGAAGACTCTTGAGAGTTCCTTGGACTACAAGGAGATGCAACCAGTCCATTCTGAAGGAGATCAACTCTGGGATTTCTTTGGAAGGAAAGATGCTAAAGCTGAAGCTCCAGTACTTTGGCTACCTCATGCGAAGAGCTGACTCATTGGAAAAGACTCTGATGCTGGGAGGGATTGGGGGCAAGAGGAGAAGGGGATGACCGAGGATGAGATGGCTGGATGGCATCACTGACTCGATGGACTTGAGTCTGAGTGAACTCCGGGAGATGGTGACGGACAGGGAGGCCTGGTGTGCTGCGATTCACAGGGTCGCAAGAGTCGGACATGACTGAGCAACTGAACTGAACTGAAAGGAGGCTAAGGAAGATTTATGCTAGAATTTCCTCTTCTGGAAAGTAAATGTGAAAAGTACAAGGTAGGAAATAGGTAAAGAGAACATGTTTAAAGTTAAAGGAGCTCAAAAAGGTTCAAGTTGAAAAAGATGGTGGGGGATGGATATAGACATAAAAAGCAAGTGGACATAAAATAACTTTTATGGTTACTATATTGTAATGATTTTCATGTTCTGGACTGTGACGCACAATGTGAATATTATTTCTCATGGACTTAGCATCCACACACACAATGCCACAAACAAAAACCTCAAAAAAATGTTTATCCTTATGAAATTTCAATGTACTCTAAACTAAACTGCCAATTTTAAGAAATGATGGCCACAACCTACAATAGTGATTTCATGCCCAGGCAACACATGGCCATTTGAATAAAACAGAGGATTCAATTAAATCCTTGAACTATTTAAAAGACCATTTTTTCAAAGTTCCATTCTTAGTTATGCCCTAGATCAAAGGCTTTCAAGATTTCCCTCTAGTGCCTCTACTGTGATTCAGCTCAGTTCAGTTTAGTCGCTCAGTCATGTCCGACTCTTTGCAACCCCATGAACCACAGCACACCAGGCCTCCTTGTCCATCACCAACGCCTGGAGTCCACCCAAACCCATGTCCATTGAGTTGGTGATGCCATCCAGCCATCTCATCCTCTGTCGTCCCCTTCTGCCCTCAATCTTTCCCATTATCAGGGTCTTTGCAAATGAGTCAGCTCTTCGCATCAGGTGGCCAAAGTATTGGAGTTTCAGCTTCAGCATCAGTTCTTGCAATGAACACCCAGGACTGATCTCCTTCAGGATGGACCGGCTGGATCTCCTTGCAGTCCAAGGGACTCTCAAGAGTCTTCTCCAACACCACAGTTCAAAAGCATCAATTCTTCGGCACTCAGCTTTCTTCAGAGTCCAACTCTCACATCCATACATGACTACTGGAAAAACCATAGCCTTGACTAGATGGACCTTTGCTGACAAAGTGATATCTCTGCTTTTTAATATGCTGTCTAGGTTGGTCATAACTTTTCTTCCAAGAAATAAGCTTCTTTTAATTTCATGGCTGCAATCACCGTCTGCAGTGACTTTGGAGCCCAGAAAAATAAAGTCTGACACTGTTTCCACTGTTTCCCCATTTTTTCCCATGAAGTGATGGGACCAGATGCCATGATCTTTGTTTTCTGAATGTTGAGCTTTAAGCCAACTTTTTCACTCTTCTCTTTCACTTTCATCAAGAAGCTTTTTAGTTCTTCATTTTCTGCCATAAGGGTGGTGTCATCTGCATATCTGAGGTTATTGATATTTCTCCAAGCGATCTCAATTCCAGCTTGTGCTTGTTCCAGCCCAGCGTTTCTCATGATGTACTCTGCATATAAGTTAAATAAGCAGGGTGACAATATACAGCCTTGACATACTCCTTTTCCTATTTGGAACCAGTCTGTTGTTGCATGTCCAGTTCTAACTGTTGCTTCCTGACCTGCATATAGGTTCCTCAAGAGGCAAGTCAGGTGCTCTGGTATTCCCATCTCTTTCAGAATTTTCCAGTTTATTGTGATCCACACATTCAAAGACTTCGGCATAGTCAGCAAAGCAGAAATAGATGTTTTCTGGAACTCTCTTGCCTTTTAGATGATCACGACAAGAATAAAGATGTTTTGATATACATGTTCTACTCCTTTAACTACAAATTGAAAAGTCAGGATCTAACTTTATATTCTTTATTTTTATGATTAAAAGACTGCTTTTAAAAACTCAAACTACTATTAATATTTAAGTATATAAAGTGGAAAGCCAAAGTCTTCATGTAACCTTACTGACCATGAGTTTATGGCCTTCTCAATTTTCTTTTTTGACTTCAGAAATGATTTTAGTATAGCTCTCTCCATATTTATACTACAAAGCTGACAAAAAGCAGGAAGGTTTCAAATATTTGCAAAAGGAGGAATTAGTTTGACCTAATGGATTTATCAGGGCTTCCTAGGTGGTGCCAGTGGCATAGAACCCGCCTGCCAATGCAGGAACAGTAGATGTGGGTTGGAAAGACCCCCTGGAGGGGGGATGGCGACCCACGCCAGCATTCTTGCTTGGAGAATCCCATGGACAGAGGAGGCTGGTGACCTCTGGTCCATCAGGTTACAAAGAGTCAGACATGACGGAAAGCAACTTAGCACAATGTATATATACTGAAACTTAGGCCAAAAAAGGGAAAACTGATTTTAAGCTCACATGATTCACTTAGAAGTATTTACAACATATGAGATCTCAAGCCATATGTGTATGTGTGTTCCTGTTGTTGTTTAGTCACTAAGTCATGTTTGACTCTTCTGCGACCCCATGACTGTAATCTGCCAAGCTTCTCTGTCCATGGATTTCCCAGGCAATACTACTGCAGTGGGTTGCCATTTCCTTCTCCAGGGGATCTTCACCTACCTAGGGAGATTGAACCTGCATCTCCTGCACTACAGGCAGATTCCTTAGTGCTGAGCCACAGGGAAGTCTATTATGAGTGTGTACACATAAATGCATATGTTTGCATGTATACACATACATGTGTTTGAATCTATGTTTATATATGCATATGTATAAATACATGCCCTTCTAAATTTTTAAATGAATATATATATATATACACAAACACACTGATATGTTTTATATTATAGGGTATAATGGTACTTTAATATGCTTTTCTCACTTGCCAGTTAAACACAAATTCCTTTCCATGTCAAGGGATACCTATTTATTATTTATTTTTTTGTGTAGGGGGCTGCTACATGCCACCTGGCTTGCAGGATCGTTTCTCATAACCAGGGATTGAACTCTGGCCCTTGGCAGTGAAAGCGAGCATCCTAACCACTAGACAGCTGGAGAATTTCCTAGTAATATTTATAGCTACAGAGTTCTGGATCCCACTACATAAAAGGAACATGATTTAACTCATCTACTACAGATATACAGATGATTCACTTTTTGCTATTAATAATGCTATTATTAAGTATACTACATTATCATCATATCCTTATGAAAATTCACTTAAATGGACAAAAATGTGTATTTAATCTCCATCCGCCTGTCCAAATTACCCTCCAGGAAAGTTTTACCAATTTACACTACTGCCATGAATATACAAGAATACCACCTACACTCAGATGAAATAAGGTATTATCGAATTTTTTAAAAGCTGACAACGTGAGAAGTAAAATAAAGTATTAAAATTTGTTGGTTTTAATCTATGGTTCTTTGGCCATCAAAGAGAAACTATATCAAATCTTGTATACTTTTTTCGTTAAAATTCTTATCCATCGGAATATGACCCAATTATCTCCAAGTCATTCTCCAAAAATACTTTTGTAAAATTAATTTGCAATGTTAAGGTTAAAAGTCACACTACCCCTACACCCCAAACACACACCTTCACTTCAGAGTATTCTTGTTTACTGATCTAGTTATATATTTCTAAGGCAGTACCACAATGTTTTAACCACTGAAGATAATAATTACTTTGAAATATGGCTAAGTCCATCTCTCACTTAGGTGTTCTATTAAGCTTCTGGTTTCACTTTTTTGAGATAAAACATCAAAATCAAAGTTTTAAGTTTCCAAAAAGAAAACAGGTCCTGTTGGGATTCCAATCTATATATTAAATTCAAAATTTTAGGAGAATTGACATCTTTAAGGTATCGAGTTTTCTCCAAAGGGCATGCATCCCCATTTATTCAAGCCTTCAGAAAAAGCCTTGCACTAGTTTAGTTACTCCTTACTCCATCCCACATCCTGATTACTATGTGTAACTTTTCAGTTTTCTGAGAGATTTCCTAAGTTTTATCTTCTGGTCTATTTCCTCCTAGATGATAGCTAGTTAATTATGCAGTCCACCCCATGTGTTTTTTTTTAATATAAATTTATTTAATTGGAGGCTAATTACTTTACAATATTGTATTGGTTTTGCCATATATCAACCAAGGGTGTACGTGTGTTGAATCCGCCACGGGTATACATACATGTGTTCCCCATCCTGAACCCCCCCCTCCCACCTCCCTCCCCTAACCATCTGTCTGGGTCATCCCAGTGCACCATTCCCGAGCATCCTGTATCATGCATCAAACCTGAACTGGCAATCCATTTCACATATGATATTGTACATGTCTCAATGCAATTCTCCCAAATCATCCCACCCTCTCTCTCTCCCACAGAGTCCAAAAGACTGTTCTATACATCTGTGTCTCTTTTGCTGTCTCGCTAACAGGGTTATTGTTACCATCTTTCTAAATTCCATATATATGCGTTAGTATACTGTACTGACGAGTGTGACACGACTGAAGCAACTTAGCAGTAGCAGCAACAGCATACCATATTGGTGTTTTTCTTTCTGGCTTACTTCACTCTGTATAATAGGCTCCAATTTCATCCACCTCATGAGAACTGATTCAAATGTATTCTTTTTAAACGCTGAGTAATACTCCATTGTATATATGTACCACAGCTTTCTGCTGATGGACATCTAGGTTGCTTCCATGTCCTGGACATTATAAAAAGTGCTGCGATGAACACTGGGGTACATGTGTCTCTTTCAATTCTGGTTTCCTCGGTGTGTATGCCCAGCAGTGGGATTGCTGGGTCATAAGGCAGTTCTATTTCATTTTTTAAGGAATCTCCGCACTGTTCTCCATAGTGACTATACTAGTTTGCATTCTCACCAACAGTGTAAGAGGGTTCCCTTTTCTCTACACCCTCTCCAGCATTTACTGCTTGCAGACTTTAGGATAGCAGCCATTCTGACTGGCATCAAATGGTAGCTCAATGTGGTTTTGATTTGCATTTCTCTGATAATGAGTAATGTTGAGCATCTTTTTATGTTTGTTAGCCATTTGTATGTCTTCTTTGGAGAAATGTCTGTTTAGTTCTTTGGCCCATTTTTTGATTGGGTTGTTCATTTTTCTGGAATTGAGCTGCAGGAGTTGCTTATATATTTTTGAGATTCTTTGTCAGTTGCTTCATTTGCTATTATTTTCTCCCATTCTGAAGGCTGTCTTTTCACCTTGCTTATAGTTTCCTTTGTTGTGCAGAAGCTTTTGATTTTAATTACGTCCCATTTGTTTATTTTTGCTTTTATTTTCAGTATTCTGAGAGGTGGGTCATAGAGGATCCAGCTGTGATTTATGTCAGAGAGTGTTTTGCCTAAGTTCTCCTCTAGGAGTTTTACAGTTTCTGGTCTTATATTTAGATCTTTAACCCATTTTGAGTTTATTTTTGTGTATGGTGTTAGAAAGTGATCTAGTTTCATTCTTTTACAAGTGGTTGACCAGTTTTCCCAGCACCACTTGTTAAAGAGATTGTCTTTAATCCATTGTATATTCTTGCCTCCTTTGTCAAAGATAAGGTGTCCATAGGTGCATGGATTTATCTCTGGGCTTTATATTTTGTTCCATTGATCTGTATTTCTGTCCTTGTGCCAGTACCATATTGTCTTGATGACTGTGGCTTTGTAGTAGAGCCTGAAGTCAGGCAGGTTGATTCCTCCAGTTCCATTCTTCTTTCTCAAGATTGCTTTGAGTATTCGAGGTGTTTTGTATTTCCATACAAATTGAGAAATTATTTGTTCTAGTTCTGTGAAAAATACCATTGGTAGCTTGATAGGGATTGCATTGACTCTATAGATTGCTTTGGGTAGTATACTCATTTTCACTATATTGATTCTTTTATCCATGAACATGGTATATTTCTCCATCTATTAGTGTCCTCTTTATAGTTTTCTATATATAGGTCTTTAGTTTCTTTAGGTAGACATATTCCTAAGTATTTTATTCTTTTCATTGCAATGGTGAATGGAATTGTTTCCTTAATTTCTCTATTTTCTCATTATTAGTGTATAGGAATGCAAGGGATTTCTGTGTGTTGGTTTTATATCCTGTAACTTTACTATACTATATTCATTGATTAGCTCTAGTAATTTTCTGGTGGAGTCTTCAGGGTTTTCTATGTAGAAGATCATGTCATCTGCAAAGAGTGAAGAGTTTTACTTCTTCTTTTCCAATTTGGATTCCTTTTATTTCTTTTTCTGCTGATTGCTGTGGCCAAAACTTCCAAAACTATGCTGAAAAGTAGTGGTGGTAGTGGGCACCCTTGTCTTGTTCCTGACTTTAGGGGAAATGCTTTCAATTTTTCACCATTGAGGATAATGTTTGCTGTGGGTTTGTCATATATAGCTTTTATTATGTTGAGGTATGTTCCTTCTATTCCTGCCTTCTGGGTTTTTTTTTTTTTTAAATCATAATTGGATGTTGAATTTTGTCTAAGGCTTTCTCTGCATCTATTAAGATAATCATATGGCTTTTATTTTTCAATTTGTTAACGTGGTGTATTACACTGATTTGTGGATATTGAAGAATCCTTGCATCCCTGGGATAAAGCCCACTTGGTCATGATGTATGATCTTTTTAATGTGTTGTTGGATTCTGACTGCTAGAATTTTGTTAAGGATTTTTGCATCTAGGTTCATCAGTGATATTGGCCTGTAGTTTCCTTTTTTTGCGGCATCTTTGTCAGGTTTTGGTATTAGGGTGATGGTGGCCTCACAGAATGAGTTTGAAGTTTACCTTCCTCTGCAATTTTCTGGAAGAGTTTGAGTAGGATAGGTGTTAGCTCTTCTCTAAATTTTTGGTAGAATTCAGCTGTGAAACCGTCTGGACCTGGGCTTTTGTTTGCTGGAAGATTTCTGATTACAGTTTCAATTTCCATGCTTGTGATGGGTCTGTTAAGATTTTCTATTCCTTCCTGGTTCAGTTTTGAAAGTCATACTTTTCTAAGAATTTGTCCATTTCTTCCACGTCGTCCATTTTATTGGCATATAATTGCTGATAGTAGTCTCTTATGATCCTTTGTATTTTGGGGTTGTCTGTTGTGATCTCTCCATTGATTTGATTTTTCTCCCTTTGTTTCTTGATGAGTCTGGCTAATGATTTGTCAACTTTATTTATCCTCTCAAAGAACCAGCTTTTGGCTTTGTTGATTTTTGCTATGGTCTCTTTTGTTTCTTTTGCATTTATTTCTGCCCTAATTTTTAAGATTCTTTCCTTCTAACCCTGGGGTTCTTCATTTCTTCCTTTTCTAGTTGCTTTAGGTGTAGAGTTAGGTTATTTATTTGACTTTTTTTCTTGTTTCTTGAGGTATGCCTGTATTGCTATGTACCTTCCCCTTACAACTGCTTTTACAGTGTCCCACAGGTTTTGGGTTGTTGTGTTTTCATTTTCACTTGTTTCTATACATATTTTAATTTCTTCTGTGATTTGTTGGTTATTGAGCAGCATGTTATTCAGCCTCCATATGTTGGAATTTTTAATAGTTTTTCTCCTATAATTGAGATCTAATCTTACTGCATTGTGGTCAGAAAAGATGCTTGGAATGATTTCAATTTTTTTTGAATTTACCAAGGCTAGATTTATGGCCCAGAATGTGATCTATCCTGGAGAAGGTTCTGTGTGCGCTTGAGAAAAAGGTGAAATTCATTGTTTTGGGGTGAAATGTGCTATAGATATCAATAAGGTCTAACTGGTCTATTGTATAAGTTTGTCTTTCCTTGTTAATTTTCTGTTTAGTTGATCTATTCATAGGTGTGAGTGGGGTATTAAAGTCTCCCACTATTACTGTGTTATTGTTAATTTCCTTTTTCATACTTGTTAGCATTTGTCTTACATATTGCAGTGGTCCTATGTTGGGTGGATATATATTTATAATTGTTATATCTTCTTCTTGGATTGATCCTTTGATCATTATGTTGTGTCCTTTATCTCTTTTCACAGCCTTTGTTTTAAAGTCTATTTTATCTGATATGAGTACTGTTAATCCTGCTTTTGGTCTCTATTTCTGTGGAATACCTTTTTCCAGCCCTTCACTTTCAGTCTGTATGTGTCCCTTGTTTTGAGGTGGGTATCTTGTATAGAACATAAATAAGGGTCTTGTTTTTTTATCCATTCAGCCAGTCTTTGTCTTTTGGTTGGGGCATTCAACTCATTTACACTTAAGGTAATTATTGATAAGTTCAGAGGTTAAAGTGTCTGCCTCCAATGCAGGAGACCCAGGTTCGATCCCTGGGTCGGGAAGATCCCCTGGAGAAGGAAATGGCAACCCACTCCAATATTCTTGCCTGGAGAATCCCATGGACTGAGGAGCCTGGTGGGCTGCAGTCCACGGGGTCACAAGGAGTCGGACATGACTGAGTGACTTTACTTACTTACTTCTGCTCCCATTGCCATTTACTTTATTGTTTTGGGATTGAGTTTATACACCCTTTTTGTGTTTCCTGTCTAGAGAAGATCCTTTAGCATTTGTTGGAGAGCTGATTTGGTGGTGCTGAATTCTCTCAGCTTTTGCTTGTATGTAAAGCTTTTGATTTCTCCTTCATATATGAATGTTCTGGGCTGTAGGTTATTTTCCTTCATCACTTTAGGTATGTCCTGCCATTCCCTCCTGGCTTGAAGAGTTTCTATTGAAAGATCAGCTGTTATCCTTATGGGAAGTCCCTTGTGTGTTATTTGTTATTTTTCCCTTGCTGCTTTTAATAGCTGTTCTTTGTGTTTGATCTTTTGTTAATTTGATTAATTAACAAATGAGGAGTATTTACTAGGGGCTGAGGAGGTAGGCGAGGGCAGCTACAACCGGCGCACGTAGTGCGGCCTAAAGGAGCTACCCCACGTCTGAGGCCAGGTGCAGAAGCCAGGAGGATCCCATGCTCGTGGGGCAGTGGCCAAGAGGAGTCACCCCACGTCCAAGGTCAGGGGCAGTGGCCAAGAGTACCAGGCTGTGACAGCACAGGAACGGCCGAGAGGAGCTACCCCACGTCCGAGGTCAGGGGCAGCGGCGGGGAGGAGTTATCCTGTGTCCGAGGACAGGGGCGGCAGCCAAGAGTGCCAGGCTGCAACAGCGCAGGAGCAGCTGAGAGGAGCTACCCTACATCCGAAGCCTGGGGCGATGGCCCAGAGGAGCTACTCCCACACCCGAGGTCAGGGGTGGCAGCCGGGAGGAGCAACCCCACATCCAAGGAGCAGTGGCTGCGCAGGCACAGGAGTGCCTAGAGAAGCTATTCCATGTTCAAGGTCAGGAGGGGCGGTAGTGAGGAGATACCCCTCATCTAAGGTAAGGAGCAGCAGCTGTGCTATGCTGGAGCAGCCATGAACAAATACCCCACATCCACGGTAAGAGAAACCCAAGTAAGATGGTAGGTCTTACAAGAGGGCATCAGAGGGCAGACACACTGACACTATAATCACAGAAAACTAGTCAAACTAATCACATTAGGACCACAGCCTTGTCTAACTCAATGAAACTAAGCCATGCCCATGGCCCAGCCAAGACAGGCAGGTCATGGTGGAGAGGTCTGACAGAATGTGGTCCACTAGAGAAGGGAATGGCAAACCACTTCAGTATTCTTGCCTTGAGAACCCCATGAACAGTATGAAAAGGCAAAACGATAAGATACTGAAAGAGGAACTCCCCAGGTCAGTAGGTGCCCAATATGCAACTGGAGATCAACGGAGAAATAACTCCAGAAAGAATGAAGGGATAGAGCAAAAGCGAAAACAATACCCAGTTGTGGATATGACTGGTGATAGAAGCAAGGTCCGATGCTGTAAAGAGCAATATTGCATGAGAACCTGGCATGTCAGGTCCATGAATCAAGGCAAATTGGAAGTGGTCAAACAAGAGATGGCAAGGGTTAATGTCAACATTCTAGAAATCAGCGAACTAAAATAGACTGGAATGGGTGAATTTAACTCAGATGACCATTATATTGGCTACTGCGGGCATGAATCCATCAGAAGAAACGGAGTAGCTATCATGTTCAACAAAAGAGTCCAAAATGCAGTACCTGGATGCAATCTCAAAAACGACAGAATGATCTCTGTTCATTGCCAAGGCAAACCATTCAATATCACAGTTATCCAAGTCTATGTCCCTACCAGTAACATTGAAGAAGCTGAAGTTGAACGGTTTTATGAAGACCTACAAGACCTTTTAGAACTAACACCCCAAAAAATGTCCTTTTCATTATAGGGGACTGGAATGCAAAAGTAGGAAGTCAAGAAACACAAGGATTAACAGGCGAATTTGGCCTTAATAATACGCAATGAAGTAGGGCAAAGACTAATAGAGTTTTGCCAAGAAAATGCACTGGTCATAGCAAACATCCTCTTCCAACAACACAAGAGAAGACTCTACACATGGACATCACCAGATGGTCAACACTGAAATCAGACTGATTATATTCTTTGCAACCAAAGATAGAGAAGCTCTATACAGTCAACAAAATCTAGATGGGGAGCTGACTGTGGCTCAGATCATGAACTCCTTATTGCCAAATTCAGACTTAAATTGAAGAAAGCAGAGAAAACAACTAGACCATTCAGGTATGACCTAAATCAAATTCCTAATGATTATAAAGTGAAAGTGAGAAATAGACTTAAGGGACTAGATCTGATAGATAGAGCGCCTCATGAACTATGGACGGAGGTTCATGACATTGTACAGGAGACAGGGATCAAGACCATCCCCATGGAAAAGAAATGCAAAAAAGCAAAATGGCTGTCTGGGGAGGCCTTACAAATAGCTGTGAAAAGAACAGAAACGAAAAGCAAAGGAAAAAGGAAAGATATAAGCATTTGAATGTAGAATTACAAAGAATAGCAAGAAGAGATAAGAAAGCCTTCCTCAGCAATCAGTGCAAAGAAATAGAGGAAAACAATAGAATGGGAAAGACTAGAAATCTCTTCAAGAAAATTAGAGATACCAAGGGAACATTTCATTCAAAGATGGGCTCGATAAAGGACAGAAATGGTATGGACCTAACAGAAGCAGAAGATAAGAGGAGGTGGCAAGAATACACAGTAGAACTGTACAAAAAAGATCTTCATGACCAAGATAATCATGATGGTGTGATCACTCACCTAGAGCCAGACATCCTGGAAGGTGAAGTCAAGTGGGCCTTAGAAAGCATCACTACGAACAAAGCTAGTGGAGGTGATGGAATTCCAGTGGAGCTCTTTCAAATCCTGAAAGATGATGCTGTGAAAGTGCTGCACTCCATATGCCAGCAAATTTGGAAAACTCAGCAATGGCCACAGGACTGGAAAAGGTGAGTTTTCATTCCAATCCCAAAGAAAGGCAATGCCAAAGAATGCTCAAACTACTGCACACGCTAGTAATGTTCAAAATTCTCGAAGCCAGGCTTCAGCTATAAGTGAATGGTCAACTTACAGATGTTCAAGCTGGTTTTAAAAAAGGCAGAAGAACCAGAGATCAAATTGCCAACATCCGCTGGATCATCGAAAAAGCAAGAGAGTGCTAGAAAAACATCTATTTCTGCCTTATTGCTATGCCAAAGCCTTTGACTGTGTGGATCACAATAAACTGTGGGAAATTCTGAAAGAGATAGGAATACCAGAGCACCTGACCTGCCTCCTGAGAAATCTGTATGCAGGTCAGGAAGCAACAGTTAGAACTGGACATGGAACAATAGATTGGTTCCAAATAGGAAAAGGAGTACGTCAAGGCTGCATATTGTCACCCTGCTTATTTAACTTCTAAGCAGAGTACATCATGAGACACGCTGGGCTGGAACAAGCACAAGCTGGAATCAAGACTGCAGAGAGAAATATCAATAACCTCAGACATGCAGATGACACCACCCTTATGGCAGAAAATGAAGAGGAACTAAAAAGGCTCCTGATGAAAGTGAAAGAGGAGAGTGAAAAAGTTGGCTTAAAGCTCAACATTCAGGAAATGAAGATCATGGCATCTAGTCCCATCACTTCATGGGAAATAGATGGGTAAACAGTGGAAACAATGTCAGACTTTATTTTTGGGGGTTCCAAAATCACTGCAGATGGTGACCGCAGCCATGAAATTAAAAGACGCTTACTCCTTGGAAGAAAAGTTATGACCAACATAGACAGCATGTTGAAAAGCAGAGACATTACTTTGCCAACAAACGTGTGTCTAGTCAAGGCTATGGTGTTTCCTGTGGTTATGTATGGATGTGAGAGTTGGACTGTGATGAAAGCTGAGCGCCAAAGAATTGATGCTTTTGAACTGTGGTGTTGGAGAAGACTCTTGAGAGTCCCTTGGACTGCAAAGAGATCCAACCAATCCATTCTGAAGGAGATCAGTCCTGGGATTTCTTTGGAAGGAATGATGCTAAAGCTGAAACTCCAGTACTTTGGCCACCTCATGCGAAGAGTTGAGTCACTGGAAAAGACTCTGATGCTGGCAGGGATTGGAGGCAGGAGGAGAATGGGACGACAGAGGATGAGATGGCTGGATGGCATCACCGACTCAATGGATGTGAGTTTCTGTGAACTCCGGGAGTTGGTGATGGACAGGGAGGTCTGGTGTGCTACGATTCATGGGGTTGCAAAGAGTCAGACATGAGTGAGCAACTGAACTGAACTGAATTTGATTAATATGTGTCTTGGGGTGTTTTGCCTTTGGTTTTCCTGTTTGGCACTCTCTGGGTTTCTTGGACTTGGGTGACTATTTCCTTCCCCATTTAGGTAAGTTTTCTACTATTATCTCCTCAAGTATTTTCTCATGGTCTTTCTTTTTGTTTTCTTCTTCTGGGACTCCTATGATTCGAATGTTGGAGCATTTAACATTGTCCCAGAGGTCTCTGAGATTGTCCTCATTCCTTTTAATTCCTTTTTCTTTTTTCCTCTCTGATTCATTTATTTCTACCATTCTATCTTCTACCTCACTAATCCTAGCTTCTCCCTGATATTCTACTGTTGGTTCCCTCCAGTGTTTTTGATATCATTTATTGCATTATTCATTATATATGGACTCTTTATTTCTTCTAGGTCCTTGTTAAACCTTTCTTGCATCTTCTCAACCCTGTCTACTGGCTATTTATCTATGATTCCATTTTGTTTTCAAGATTTTGGATCATTTTCACTATCATTATTTGGAATTCTTTATCAGGTAGATTCCCTATCTCTTCCTCTTTTGTTTGGTTTGGTGGGCATTTATCCTGATCCTTTACCTCCTGGGTATTCCTCTGTCTCTTCATCTTGTTTATATTGCTGTGTTTGGGGTGGCCTTTCTGTATTCTGGCAGTTTGTGGAGTTCTCTTCATTGTGGAGTGGGGTTGTACGGGTGGCTTGTCAAGGTTTCCTGGTCAGGGAAGCTTGTGTCAGTGTTCTGGTGGGTGGAGCTGGATTTCTTCTCTCTGGAGTGCAATGAAGTGTCCAGTAATGAGTTATAAGATGTCAATAGGTTTGGAGTGACTTTGGGCACCGTATATATTGAAGCTCAGGGCTATGTTCCTGTGTTGCTGGAGAATTTGCATGGTATGTCTTGCTCTGGAACTTGTTGGCCCCCAGGTGGTGCTTGGTTTCAGTGTAAGTATGGAGGCATTTGATAAGCTCCTGTCAATTAATGTTCCCTGCAGTTAGGAGTTCTCTGGTGTTCTCAGGATTTGGACTTAAGCCTTCTGCTTCTGGTTTTCAGTCTTATTTTTACGGGAGCTTCAAGAGTTCTCCATCTATACAGCACCACTGATAAAAGATCTAGGTTAATGATGAAAAGTTTCTCCACAATGAGGGACACCCAGAGAGGTTCACAGAGTTACATGGAGAAGAGAAGAGGGAGCAGGGAGATAGAGGTGACCAGGATGAGATGAGGTGGAATCAAAAGAGGAGAGAGCAAGCTAGCCAATAATCACTTCCTTATGTGCTCTCCACAGTCTGGACCGCTCACAGATGTTCACAGAGTTATACAGAGAAGAAGGAGGAAGGAGACAGAGGTGGCCAGGAGGATAAAGGGGGTAACCAAAAGGAGACAGACAGATCTAGCCATAATCAGTTCCCTAAGTGTTCTCCACTGTCCAGAACACACACAGAGATTCACAGAGTTGGGTAGATAAGAGAGGGGGTAGGGAGAAGACACAGGCGAGTTGGTAGAGAAAAAGGAGAGTCCAAAGGGGAAGAGAGCAGTCAAGCCAGTAATGTCACTCCCAAGTAAAAATGGGTACTGAAGATTGGCTTCTTAAAGGTGCAAAATTGATAACAAATACCAAAAAGCAAAGATTAAAAATCCAGAGGCTGGATTTTCAAAAATACAATCTTAAAGGAAAAAAAAAAGTCACAAAAATTATAAAAAAAAAATATATATATATGAAGTTTGCTTTAAAAAACAGGGTCCTTTTTTTTTTGCAAAGTAATAGGTTATAAAAATGAAAATTAAAGGAGTAATAGAGGACTTAAAATTTTAAAAAATTAAGGAATGGTAGTAAAAATATATCTAGGACTTTCGCTGGTGGTGTTGTGGGCAGTGTGTGGTCAATTCAGTTTCGGATAATTCCTTGATCCGGCTTATATTTCTCAAAATCTATAGGCCCCTTCCTATGTAGTAGGTACTAACTACAGGGTTTTAATCTATTGCACCTGTCACTTCCAAGGAGGTTCCCTCTGTTTTAGCTTCTTCTGTTTGCTTGTCTCTTCAGTGTCTAATTTCCGCCCTGATACAAGGGGGTGGTGGCGGACACTTTTTTAGGCTCACTTGTTCAGTCGTGCTGTGGGGAGGGAGGAACACTTCAAACAATACGGGCGTGTGCTCGCAGTGACTCAGCCACATTGGGTTTGCCCCCACTCACAGCATGTGTGCTTTCCCTGTCTATACTGCTTAGGCTCTAGGTTGCTCTGCCGGGGAATGTCTGAGGCTGGCCCTGGGCTGCATGCACCTCCCAGGTTTAAGCCACTCATGTTCAGGCACTCAGGAAGTCCTCAGAGGCGCAGATTCGGTGGGCCTGCATTTTGTGCCCTTCTGAGCTCCGGGCTACTCAGGTGACCAGGTGTTTGGCGAGCGCAGTTACTGTGACTTATCGCCTCCCCCGTCCCTGCTGCTCAGTTTTCTGGGTGTACAACCTTTATTCAGGAGGATGTTGGCCATCCAGAATCCCAAGAAGTCTTGGTTAGCAACGAAGCCTGCTTCCAGTTTGGTAGATAATGCCTTTCTGGGGCCCCAATTGGCCCTTTCTCGCTCTGGCTGCCTGTCACCGGAGAGGGATGGTCTGCAGCCGGCTAGCTCTGCTCAGTCCTTTGTTCTGTGAGCGGGCCTGATGGTGTCTTAGGTTAGAGCTTTTCGCCTGGTAGCTAGCCCAGTCTGGTTTGCTATCCCAAGTTAGTTCCCTCAGATTGCCCTCAACATTCAGGCTGCGTCCTTACTCTAAGCAATGCAGCTGCACCTCCCCGCCCAGCCCCTGCTTGCTAGTGGTGGGTGCAGACGTCTGCGCTGCTTCTCCGCTTGGAGGAGTTACCGTTGGGCAGGTAATCTGTGGGTTTTAATTATTTATTTATTTTTCCTCCCGGTTATGTTGCCCTCTGTGGTTCCAAGGCTCACCACAGTGTTTCATGGTGTTTGGAAACTTCTCTCTTTTTTAAGACTCCCTTCCCGGAACGGAGCTCCGTCCCTACCTCTTTTGTCTCTCTTTTTATCTTTTATATTTTTTCCTACCTCTTTTCGAAGACAATGGGCTGCTTTTCTGGGTGCCAATATCTTCTGCCGGCATTCAGAAGTTGTTTTGTGGGAATTTACTCAGCATTCAAATGTTCTTTTGATGAATTTGTGGGGGAGAAAGTGGTCTCTCCATCCTATTCCTCCTCCATCTTAGACCCGCCTCCCTCCATGTGTTTTTATTTACAAGGTTCTGAAATGGTTTGTTTTCATATCATTATGACATTTTAAGACCTCTGATCTTTGATGACCTATGTCCTGTATCTCAATATTCTAAACAAACATTTAAAAATTCTTTTCAGAACTTTAAAGTTCTCTTATTTCTACACCATGGGTATAAACTCTATTATATGACTACTCTTTGTTGTCTGCATTGTAATTTCCGTTTTAGATACTATCTTATATGAGAGATTCTCTTACATTTATTCATCCCAATTGACAAAAACACACTTTAGGGTGAAGTCTCCAAATCAAGTTTTTATTAGTGGTCTGGGGATCTAACCCCCTCAACCCCAGTCCTGGGATGAGCAGGCCATTTTATTTATCCCTCTTGCAGCCCTCTGCAGGCCTCTGAAGGCCTCATAGTTTACTTCCAGTTTACTCCTATGCATCACATCTCAATTTCCTACCCTACAGAACCCAGCCATTAAAACAACCCCATCTTTTTCTTTTCTCTTTCTCTCCCTCTTTTCAGTGTGGATGTACATTTTAAAACATAAAATATACTAAATCTATCACCTCTTTCTGGTCCAGTCCATGGGCCAAGTTTTAGCCTACTATCTATTTTTGTATAAATTAGCTAAGAATGATATAAACATTTTTAAATGGTTGAAAATAGTAATTTGTAACAAATGAAAATTATACAAAATTCAAGAAACCATGCACACAGTAAAGTTGAAGAGAACACAGCTGTACTCATTTATGTACTGTCTATGGCTGCCTTGTTCTATAAGAAGAAGGTCAAGTAATTCTGACAGAAAACATACGGCATGTAAAATTTTAAATGTTTGCTATCTGGAACTTTGTAGAAAAAAGTTTGTCAACCTCCATTCTAGAACATGCACTGTCTGCTATGGTAGTTACTACCATATATAGCTACTGAACATTTACAATGAGACTAGTCTAAAGTGAGATTTGCTGCAAGTGGGAATATGCACACTTAATTTCAAAGACTATATAAAAAAAAGAATTTATTACTAAGTTTTATATTTACTACATTTGAGATATCTTCAATATAGTGGGATAAATAAAATATTATTCAAACTAATTTCACATACTTCTTTTTACTTTTTAAAATGTGGCTACTATAGAATTTTAAATTCTATGGAACACATATTTCTATTCGTACGATGTCATGGTACAGAGTTCTGACAAAACGTGGTCCACTGAAGAAGGGAATGGCAAACCACGTCAGTATTCTTGCCTTGAGAACCCCATGAACAGTATGAAAAGGCAAGAAAAGGACAAAGAAAGATGAACTCCCCAGGTCGGTAGGTGCCCAATATGCTAGTGGAGATCCAGTGGCAAAATAACTCCAGAAAGAATGAAGAGATGGAGCCAAAGCAAAAACAATACCAAGTTGTGGATGTGACTGGTGACAGAAGTAAACTCCGATGCTGTAAAGAGCAATACTGCATAGGAACCTGGAATGTTAGGTCCATGAATCAAAGTAAATTAGAAGTGGTCAAACAGGAGATGGCAAGAGTGAACATAGAAAATTTAAGAATCAGTGAACTAAAATGGACTGGAATGGGTGAATTTAACTCAGATGACCATTATATCTACTACTGTGGGCAAGAATCCCTTGGAAGAAATGGAGTAGTCATCATAGTCAACAACAAAAGAGTCCGAAATGCAGTACTTTGATTCAATCTCAAAAACACAAAATGGACTATAAAGAAAGCTGAGTGCAGAAGAATTGATGCTTTTGAACTGTGGAGTTGGAGAAGACTCTTGAGAGTCCCTTGGACTGCAGGGAGATCAAACCAGCCAATCCTAAAGGAAATCAGTCCTGAATACTTATTGGAAGGACTGATGCTGAAGCTCAAGTTCCAATACTTTGGCCACCTGATGTGAAGAACTGACTCACTGGAAAAGACACTGAAGCTGGGAAAGACTGAAGGCAGGAGGAGAAGGGGATGACAGAGGATGAGATGGTTGGATGGCATCACCGACTCAATGGACATGAGTCTGAGTAAACTCCGGGAGTTGCTGATGGACAGGGAGAGCTGGGTGCTGCAGTCCATGAGGCTGCAAAGAGTCAAACACGACTGAGAGACTGAACTGAACTGAATCTAAACAACTATCAGCCAGCTAAGAGGTGACTCAGGAAACCTGGATAAAAGGACTAATGATCAACTCTTCTCTATTTTAACAACGGAACAAAGATGGGATCCATTTTGGTAAGTTATGCTTTCTTGGAAATTTCCATTCAAGTTTTCAGATTTATTTGCATAGTTTCCCTGGTTTCACAAAGAAGTTCTAACATATGCCAAATCTTTTATAAGGTCAAATGTAATTGAAATATTCCAAGGCATTAAAAAAAGAAACACTTTTAAACTATTTTTAGGAAGCAAGTATATTGGTATCAAAATCTAACAAAAAAATGCATATACACACACAGGCTAAATTCATTTATACATTGATAAAAATCCTAAATAAAACATTAGCAAATTAAAAGAGCTCAATATTATATACAATTATTTTAAATTCTAAGAGCACAGGAATGACTCAATTATTAGAAAACAGCATTAATAAAATTTAATAAACACTAATCAAGAGCTTTGTTCACAGTGATGCTTTCTAAGGCCCACTTGACTTCACATTCCAGGATGTCTGGTTCTAGGTGAGTGATCACACCATCATGATTATCTTGGTCGTGAAGATCTTTTTTGTACAGTTCTTCTGTGTATTCTTGCCACCTCCTCTTAATATCTTCTGCTTCTATTAGGCCCATACCACCCATCTTTGAATGAAATGTTCCCTTGGTATCTCCAATTTTCTTGAAGAGATTTCTAGTCTTTCCCATTCTGTTGTTTTCCTCAATTTCTTTGCACTGATTGCTGAGGAAGGCTTTCTTATCTCTTCTTGCTATTCTTTGTAATTCTACATTCAAATGCTTTTATCTTTCCTTTTCTCCTTTGCTTTTCGTTTCTCTTTTTTTCACAGCTATTTGTAAGGCCTCCCCAGACAGCCATTTTGCTTTTTTGCATTTCTTTTCCATGGGGATGGTCTTGATTCCTGTCTCCTGTACAATGTCATGAACCTCCGTCCATAGTTCATCAGGCACTCTATCTATCAGATCTAGTCCCTTAAATCTATTTCTCACTTCCACTGTATAATCATTAGGAATTTGATTTAGGTCATACTTGAATGGTCTAGCGGTTTTCCCTACTTTCTTCAATTTAAGTCTGAATTTGGCAATATGGAGTTCATGATCTGAGCCACAGTCAGCCCCTGGTCTTGTTTTTGCTGACTGTATAGAGCTTCTCCATCTTTGGCTGCAAAGAATATAATCAATCTGATTTCGGTATTGACCATCTGGTGATGTCCATGTGTACAGTTTTCTCTTGTGTTGTTAGAAGAGGCTGTTTGCTATGACCAGTGTGTTCTCTTGGCAAAACTCTAGTAGCCTTTGCCCTGTTTCATTCTGTATTCCAAGGCCAAATTTGCCTGTTACTCCAGGTGTTTCTTGACTTCCTACTTTTGCATTCCAGTCCCCTATAATGAAAAGGACATCTTTTTGGGGTGTTAGTTCTAAAAGGCCTTGTAGGTCTTCATAGAACCGTTCCATTTCTTCAGCGTTACTGGTGGAGGTGATGAAATTCCAGTTGAGCTATCTCAAATCCTGGAAGATAATGCTGTGAAAGTGCTGCACTCCATATGCCAGCAAATTTGGAAAACTCAGCAGTGGCCACAAGACTAGAAAAGGTCAGTTTTCATTCCAATCCCAAAGAAAGGCAATGCCAAAGAATGCTCAAACTACTGCACAGTTGCACTCATCTCACACGCTAGTAATGTAATGTTCAAAATTCTCCAAGCCAGGCTTCAGCAATATGTGAACCGTGAACTTCCAGATGTTCAAGTTGGTTTTAGAAAAGGCAGAGGAACCAGAGATCAAATTGCCAACATCCGCTGGATCATGGAAAAAGCAAGAGAGTTCTAGAAAAACATCTATTTCTGCTTTACTGCTATGCCAAAGCCTTTGACTGTGTGGATCACAATAAACTGTGGACAATTCTGAAAGAGATGGGAATACCAGAGCACCTGTCCTGCCTCCTGAGAAACCTATATGCAGGTCAGGAAGCAACAGTTAGAACTGGATGTGGAACAACAGATTGGTTCCAAATAGGAAAAGGAGTACGTCAAGGCTATATATTGTCACCCTGTTTATTTAACTTCTATGCAGAGTACATCAGGAGACATGCTGGGCTGGAAGAAGCACAAGCTGGAATCAAGATTAAGTAAGTAAGTAAAGTCACTCAGTCGTGTCCGACTCTTTGTGACCCCGTGGACTGCAGCCCACCAGGCTCCTCAGTCCATGGGATTCTCCAGGCAAGAATACTGGAGTGGGTTGCCATTTCCTTCTCCAGGGGATCTTTCCGACCCAGGGATTGAACCCGGGTCTCCCACATTGGAGGCAGACACTTTAACCTCTGAGCCACCAGGGAAGCCAGGTTGCTGGGAGAAATATCAATAACCTCAGATATGCGGATGATACCACTCTTATGGTAGATAGTAAGTTCAGTTCAGTCGCTCAGTCATGTCCGACTCTTTGCAACCCCATGAATCACAGCACGCCAGGCCTCCCTGACCATCACCAACTCCCGAAGTTCACTCAGACTCATGTCCATCGAGTCAGTGATCCCATCCAGCCATCTCATCCTCTGTCGTCCCCTTCTCCTCCTGTCCCCAATCGCTCCCAGCATCAGAGTCTTTTCCAATGAGTCAACTCTTCTCATGAGGTGGCCAAAGTACTGGAGTTTCAGCTTTAGCATCATTCCTTCCAAAGAAATCCCAGGACTGATCTCCTTCAGAATGGACTGACTGGTTGGATCTCCCTGCAGTCCAAGGGACTCTCAAGAGTCTTCTCCAACACCACAGTTCAAAAGCATCAATTCTTTGGCACTCAGCCTTCTTCACAGTCCAACTCTCACATCCCATTCATAACCACTGGAAAAACCATAGCCTTGACTAGATGGACCTTTGTTGGTAAAGTAATGTCTCTACTTTTCAACATGCTATCTATGTTGGTCATAACTTTTCTTTCAAGGAGTAAGTGAAGATAGTGAAGAGGAACTAAATAAAAAGCCTCTTGAGGAAAATGAAAGAGGAGAGTGAAAAAGTTGGCTTAAAGCTCAACATTGAGAAAACGAAGATCATGGCATCTGGTCCCATCTCTTCATGGGAAATAGATGGGGAAACAGTGGAAACAGTGTCAGACTTTATTTTCTTGGGCTCCAAAATCACTGCAGATGGTGACTGCAGCCATGAAATTAAAAGATGCTTACTCCTTGGAAGGAATGTTATGACCAACCTAGACAGCATATTCAAAAGCAGAGACATTACTTTGCCAACAAAGGTGCATCTAGTCAAGGCTATGGTTTTTTCCAGTGGTCAGGTATGGATGTGAAAGTTGGATTGTGAAGAAAGCTGAGCGCCAAAGAATTGGTGCTTTTGAACGGTGGTGTTGGAGAAGACTCTTGAGAGTCCCTTGGACTGCAAGGAGATCCAACCAGTCCATTCTGAAGGAGATCAACCCTGGGATTTCTTTGGAAGGAATGATGCTAAAGCTGAAACTCCAGTACTTTGGCCACCTCATGCGAAGAGCTAACTCACTGGAAAAGACTCTGATGCTGGAAGGGATCGGGGGCAGGAGGAGAAGAGGACGACAGAGGATGAGATGGCTGGATCGCATCACTGACTCGATGGACATGAGTTTGGGTAAACTCTGGGAGATGGTGATGGACAGGGAGGCCTGGCGTGCTGTGATTCATGGGGTCGGAAAGAGTCGGACACGACCGAGCGACTGAACTGAACTGAATCAAGAGCTTTCACAGATAACAGTTTAAAGTTATAATGAAAGACAGGAAGTCATTTACAATGATAGCAGAAGATAAAATACCAAAGAACAAACCTACTGAAAAATATGCAAACTTATATGAGAAAAACTTATAGCACTCATAACCACCACAAAAGAGACTTCAACAGCATCAAAGACACATTAGGTTCTGGAAGAATACTTACTGTCATAAAGATGTTAATTTTCGTAAGTTAGTAAGATTTTAACCTGATCTGAAAGTAAACAGGGGTTCCCAAATGGCTCAGTGGTAAAAAGTCCACCTGGCAATGCAGGAGACATGGGTTTAATCCCTGGGTCAGGATGATACCCTGGAGGAGGTAATGCCAACACATTGCAGTATTCTTGCCTAGAGAATTCCATGGACAGAGGAGCCCGGTGGGCTACAGTCCATGGGATTGCAAAGAGCCAAACACTGAGCACACATGTATATGGAAGTAAATAAGAGAATTTTAAAGCTCATATGAAAGAAAAGGCAAGAGCTGAAAATTTAAAACTACCAAAAGGAAGAGCAATAATGGGTATCCCAGCCTACCACATATAAATCATACGATGAAGTGTCAAGAAATAAAAAGTGTTGAATGGCCCATGAGTAGACAGGAATCAATGTTTCTAACAATGAATGAAGCACTATATGCAGGGATAAAGGCGGCTGGGGAAAAGTATAAAAAAACAGGTCCAGAGTGTATGCTGCTATTAGAAGTCATCTAGAAATACATGGTCACCTTTGACTAAAAGTGAAAATAAAATTTTGGACCTGGAAACACTTCTTGGATTGACCCAAAACAATACACAGTTAAAGGAATAGAACTAACTTAGTGTATCTCAACCCCAGTACCCAAACACCCTGATGTTGAGAGTGAAAATAAATCAAGGTCAGCCAAAATTAGGTGTAAGAGTGGTTCCCACAAATCTATACACATGATAAAAGTGACATACATCTACACACACACATTTAGCAACTGCTGTGATACTATACTGTAATTATTTTAACATGTAGTCATTTAGGGAAAACTAGGTGGGGAATCTGTGTACTCTCTTCGCAACCTCATGTGAATCAGTAATTATTTCAAAATAAGTTAAAAAAAAAAAAAAAAACCCAACAACCTCAACAGAAAACAGGTATTAATGCCTGCAGTCTAGCAGTAAGACATATGTAATCACAGTATTTCACATTACAGTCTTAACTACAAAGCTCAAAGACTAAATAGCCTAATGAAGTAAGGAAGAAAAAATTTAAAAAAATTTTCTCAGGATTCTTACTTCCAACCCATTTTAAAAACAAACACTCTGACTTAATATGAACACCCAAAACGATGCTTGAATTTCCAAATGTTTACAAATGCTCTCCATTTCACACTAAGAAAAAAAACTTATGTGCTGACAGCTTTCATCAAGTTACAGATTTTTATTTCACCAAGAATACAAGTAAAAGCCAAACTGTTCTTTCCTAATCTTTACTCTTGCCATGTAATCTACTACTGTTTTATCTCAATGAGATGTTTCAGGAAGTAATGAAATAACACCATTAAATAAGATCTAAACACTTTAACACAAGATTTTCTAACACTGTAATTAAAATGGTAACTTATAAAGACTCACCTATATGTGGCTGCTGAGCTGTGGCTAATGCATACTGCTGCTGCTGAGCTGCAGTTAACTGCTGGACTGTTAGTGCATTAGTCCTCTGAAAGAGCTTTATTAAGAAAAATATTGAATACAGAGATTAGTCTCATAGCATTTCATTTTTGTTTAGAAAGCTAAAAATGGAATATTACAAATACATATTTTAATCACTTTCTCAACTATAGTGTATAGTATATAATATAGTGAAGTCGCTCAGTTGTGTCCGACTCTTTGCGACCCCATGGACTGTAGCCCACCAGGCTCCTCCCTCCATGGGGTTCTCCAGGCAAGAGTACTGGAGTGGGTTGCCATTTCCTTCTGCAGGGACATTTTATTCAATAAAACATTAAAGTGTTTAAAAATACCCCTTTTATGTCAACATCTCATAACACTTCAGGCTATACTACTAGCTAAGAGGAACATTGCTAAAGAAGGAGTATTCTTTACCTGCTGCTGGGAATTGTAGTCAAAAAGGCCTACAGTAGCTCCTGAAGAGTCCATTGGTACCTGATTACCAGGATAGTCAAACTGTAAGGAATCCAGACCAACTTGTTCCATGGCATCCAGATTCTGCGTTTCAGGATTTGAAAATTCTTCAACAAGTGGTTTATTAGTTGTAGGATTAGGAAGAGGCCCCAATCCTTCTGGGGGATTAGTATTGGGGCCCAGGCGCTCAACTACTTCAGTTGGAGAGGCTTGACGACTTCCAGGAGTACGACTATGTAAAGAAAATAGAAATGAGTAAAAGTAACAAGTATGTCAAAAGGTGAAATCAGAAAGTAGGAAAATCATGGAAAACAATGGCAGTAAAACACAAAAGGCAAATTAGGGACCCCAGGTCACTAAACATTGCTCTTTATCACTTTTTTTTTTCTGTTTAGTCCAGCTTACACTTAAAAGCTGACATGTTTCATTTTTAAATTATTATTAGTGACAACTGACCCCAATTTTAATAGCATAAAGATATAATTCAATTTTACAGATAAAGAAATTGTCCAATATCACGATTTAGGCTTAGGGCACTCAAAACTTTTGTCTCAGATCACAGACAAAATGAGCAGTAGGTATGAACAGCAGACTACCATGCAACAAATATGAGAAGACTCTAAACCAAATTCTACCCACCATACTCCCATCCTGTCTACCAGCACAGCTGTCCTAACATCTTGCCTAATACTTCAGGGGGGTGGTGGGGCGGGGCGGGGAACTGGCCAGAAAGGATCATATGGCCTTCGCAACTGAAGAATACAAAAGAAAAGGGCAGTGAACCAAGACAGAAAGCTGACTCCTGACTCTAAAACATTATTCTGAGTAAATCATTTCAACACCCAGGTCCCAGCTTCCTTCAGACAGAGGAGGTGACACTGGAGTCCTAAAATAACAAAAGCAAAAAGACTATTTGTAAAAACCCTCTATGAGCTCTCCCAAAACAATCTTTATCACACCAAATTGTTTCAGTTTAAATCAAAATAAATAAAAGTCAATATTTATCAAAAGTTAAGCATGAATATCAATGAAAAGTATAATTCTATACACAGAAGAGCAACTTTCTCTACCGATTAGTCTTAATTTTCTGAAGAAATTTATTAACACTAAATTTTAAGCACTGACTTCTCTTTTTATCAATATCCTTTACAGTCTAAACTATTCTCACTTTATTTCTGGACATAATTGATCCTTATTAACAGTCTCCTTCCTTCTGTGGAAATAATTTATATAAGATCTTTTCCTTCACAAGAAGTAAATTTGTTCTGAGGAACTATCATTTCATAGTATATTCAAATATAACTATGTTAAATAAATGGTAGTAACTATTATTAACCGGTCTTTCAATGTCAACGGTTATCTGTATGTAACTGCCCCACCTTTAGGTACTTTACAATGGAATAAATCTGCTAACATGTACAGAACATTTCACAAAGCAATTGATTAATTACAAGAATTGTTTTCCAGATACTTTAGGTTTGTGGACTTACATTTTATTTCAAAATTAACCACTGTCCTTGCAACATCAGAAGAAATTTCAAACTCCTTTCCCCTTTATCCACAATTAAAATTTTCATGTGAATAATCCAAAGGCTTTTCATTCAGAATATATGGGAAGAAAAAATAAAACTGAAAGGATCTTTTTAAAAATCAGTCCATTGAAAAAAAGAAAGAGGTGGGAGGAAGGTCCAAGAGAGAAGGTACGTGTGTGTGTGTGTGTATATATATATATAACTGATCCACTTCATTGTATAGCAGAAACTAACACAACATTGCAAAGCAATTATATTACAACAACAACAACAAAGAAAAAACGAAAGCCTGCTACGTTTCTTTCATTCCTTTCAGTTCTATCCCAACAGATGATGTATCAGTTAATGTACGTAATAATGATGTGCTACCATAGTGACCATATGACCACAGCTATTACTTGGAAATATTTTTATACTTTGAAGATAATACTGCATCAGAAATACTTTATAAGCAATTTAAAAACCTACTACAAACTTAACGGAATTAGAATGCTACTGAATGTAAAGTTCACATTAATATGGAGAAATATAGTCTTTCATACAAAACAACTCTAATATAGCAAAAAAAAAAAGTAGAGGATTCAAAAGAAAAAGTCATTATGCTATAAGTGGTGCTATTTTCTTGCTATAGTTAATGGTGTATTAACACTTCAATTATAAATATATGTTCTGCAGGGTTTATAATCAACTCAGTTTTAAATGCATGCCCTTGAAACACAGATTAGGTAATAGCAGAAGAGCAAAATCAGAATAAGGTTCTAAAACAAACTGAGTAGCATTAAATTTATTTCTTGTCAAAAGAGGTTTACTGGTTTTGGATGCTTTTTTGCATTTAGAACAGATTTAAATGGCACTGTTTTTAAGAAGTATTGTTACTCTGTTTTTTGATAATTAAAGGTAATAAACATAAACATGTACCTAACAACTAACTGATATTTCATGGTTCATAAGATCGCAAAGAAACAACTATTTTCAGGTATAGGCCCCAAAGCATCTGATTACTGAAGTAGAAAGTTCAGGATATGAAGAAACAACTCCCTAATATTTAGATGAATGTGCACTGCCTAATCTAAGTCCAAAGGCTAGAACAAAAGAAATACTTGCCATAAAGAGACAACAAAAAATCTACAACTGAACTTAAATTCTGAACTTAACACTAATTTTTAGAAGTCTGATATGTTCTTCCTATTCTAATTTCAGGAATATGATTAAGTATCAGCACAAACTCAGAAAAGGGAGATAGGATACAATACAGAGATAGAAGGAAGAGGAAACTCTACAGAAAGGTGCTGAAGAACAAACTCAAGAAGAGTTTGCCAAGAAAAATCACAGATTAAACCTTAAATTCACTAAACTTTAGCAGGGAGAAAACAGTTAAAATTTAGACTACCATATTAGTAGAAAGGTAATAGCAATTTCTAACATTACTTAATAGGATGCATTGTTTTAGAGAATTTTGAAGACTTATCTTTTTTAAAAATGGCACATAATCATTAACTAATACTCCTTACAAAAAATTTTAAATCTTCCTCCAGATTAATACAAGGTACAAAGGGAAATAAAAAAACCCAAAGTTGGAAAAATACCTAAATCAGTCATATCAGCTAGTAGCAATAATCCCTAAAGAGATATGATTTTCTTCTTGAGAAAGTGAAAATCTTACTTAAAATCTTTGCAATCGGCATCCATTCCATTTGGCAAACCTCTGCCATTTATTTTAGAATCATCATCATCTCCTTGCTTAAGATCTCTGTTTTGGTCCTCCTCAAATGGAGAAGCCTTGCCTTTTTGATCTCCTTTCTCAGGTCCATCTGTTTCAGCATCTCTAGTGCCCTGAGGAAAAAGAGTCTGTTTGATTCTGAATATTTAATAGAACACAAAAAAAGGCACCACAAGGTGACCTAAAACTACACTATAGTGCATGTAAACAATAAAAACATTGAATCTTATTTTAATTTTGTAGTCAACGAATTTATCGAAGGCCAAAAAAATTGAGTACAAACCAGTGATTTATAACAGAAGGGCTAAGGCAACCTTAACTATAGCGGTGCTAGAAAAGCAGTAACACCACAAGTGAAATTAAAACTCTACTTAATGAAAGATGATTTTGTTTTTTTTAACTGTCATATCAAGTACTACCACGAATAAGCAATTTTAATCTTACAAACTTTTTTAATTAATATGATTTTTTTGGTAACATGATTAAGATTATAAATATTCCCAGTGGTTCTACTGTTTCATGTATTTCAAGAAGGGGCCAGGAGAAGAAAACAAGAGCACCAATAGCTATAAAATTACCTTTAATTCTAGGAAGGGCCAGAATAAGAAACTGACTTAAAGACAACTGAATAACCATCTAGCAACTTAAAAACATTTCTTCATTCAAAATACTTACAAAAGTTCCCTTCCTAAATCGAGAATCCAATTTATCAGCAGGAGAAGAACTTAATACATATTCTACCATGCTCACACCAAGGCCTCCACTTTCTGATCGCGGAGACAATATTGCATTTACTTCACTGTTTCCATGAAAACCCTGTCCAGATCTTCTCTGTACCATAATAGGCTGGGACATTGAATGGTCTGTTTGGAAAAAAGAAAACAATTACAAATTTGTACTTTCAAGCTAACCAAAATGTATTCACATCAATTAATATACTAAAGAAAAATCAGCATACTGAATTAATATACTGAAGAAAAATCAGCATATCGTTTTGTTTTGAATGTTACTGTAATCTTTATAAAAACATCTTCAATCTGTTTAGACTCACTGCCCTTTGGACATTTCTTGAGAATACAGATTAAGAAAGTCATTTGGTAAAAAGCAGGTAAAAGGCTATCTGAAGAATAATCAAATTCAAAAGTCATTGGCAATAGAAACAATTTGAAGTCTCCACTGTCTTTAAGCCTCTTATTAAAAAGTTCTATTGTCAATTCAGAACAACTCAAAAATCTGAAATAAAAATAACTCCTCTTAAATTGATGGAGGCACTTCTCAGGTTTATAGTCATGTATTGGACAGCTTCAGAATACATGGCTGTACTGCTATAAACAAACTTTTTTTTCATTCAAAAAAGCCAGTAATATCACAGAATTTTCTATTCTTGGTGAAAAGACTAAGTATCACTTAGTTTTATTTAAAAAAGATTCTTTTTTTAAAGATTAAAAAAAATCCTTCTAGTCTAAAAGTTTTCCATTTAACAAAAAAACTATCCATCTGGTACAAATACCTTTTCTCCGTATTTTGTGATAAAAAAAGGCAATACTTAAGATCTGAAAGCAAATACAAACATAAAAACATTTGAGGCAAGACTTACCTAGATTTGCAGAAAAAAATTTTGAACCAATATGCTAAGCATTGTGGTATGTAGGTGGGATCTAAGAACACAACAGTCCTTATACTCTAAGAGATTATAGGTTTAACAGGAAGCGATCATAATAAGAGTAAAAGCACTTCAATAAAAACAATCCAGGATACTATGGGGAAGAGACAGCTTATTCATCACTTTTTCCCAGCTTAGAGTGAATCCCAAAGGAAGTGATATGAAGGACAGAGAGCAAAAAATAGGTGAAAATGGGGGTGGAAAGCATTCTGGTTAGAGAAACCAGTATGCTCAAAGGCCTAAAAATGCCAGGAGAACACAATGAAATTAATCACAAATAATTCAGTTCAGCTGAGAAGGAAATATGTGTATAGTAAAATCTCCTGTGGTCATGGAAAGAACTGTGGAATGACAATTCTTTTAGGGCAAGGAATGTCATTTTCATATTTGTACATGCTTGGCACTCAATAAATGTTTACTTAGTAAACACAATAATCCATCCATGTCTAATTTTCTCTGTCTCCTGGTAAAAACTTATATTCATCTTCAAAATTTTATCCATACAACAAAAAAAGTTGGGAGAGGGAGTGATACAAGGAATTAACTTAAATTATAAACTTGACACTAAAAAGATATATCAGGAATATATAAACAGTTGCTTAAATGTTTTACTTTTGGGACCAGTTGTCTTCCAAATAAAACATACCAAAAATATCTCCCTAACATTCATCTTGAAAGTATCTCTCATTACCATGTTGTGCTCAAGAAGTTTTGCTTTGGAATGCTTTTAAAAATATTTGGTTCTGATAAATAAAGCAATAAACCATTTACCTTTCAAAACAAAAATCAAAACATGCTTATCAACTAAATTTTCAAGGATGTTGTTTTAGCAAAGAAAGTGTCTTTTGTGTAGAAAATGTATCGTGGTCCAAATAACTGAATAACTTAAATTATTTAAGTTCAATCTATACAGGTTAATACAAATCTGGAAAAAAAATTCCTTGAAGGCAGGGATCACATATCTCATTTATCTTTGTATTCTCCAAATCTGGCACATTATATCACATATTGGTTGAATGCAAATAAAATTCCCAGTAGTTTACTCTAATTTAGCATTTAGCAAAGTTTTCAATCTGTTTCCATTTTGATTATAAATAGTACTAAAAATTTTCAGCTTCTCCTAACTTTTTAACAATTACCTTTAAGAACAAAATTTAAAACCGTAAAGAACTTAAAAATCTTCTTAATGATTTAGAGAGAAAAAAAGTACCTGGCAATTTACACTCAAAATAGAAAGTTAATTCCAGAAACTTGATTTTATATTACTTTGATCATCTTGTGACTTTTAGTAAGCTGCTTTTAGTTATAAAGTGGAAACTTATTTGTTAAACACATGTTGAAAGTTTCACATGTACATCTCAAATTTTACTGAGAAACATTTAAAAATATAATCAGTAGTATTTTAAGAATATAAGTATGCTCTGTAATTTACCAATAAATACTGTCACCCCCGTGAGTTATACTCCTTACATTCCAGTTCCTTTTCCTTTAAGAATTTCTTCTTTCTCAGTCTTTGTTACCTATGAATATCAAAAACATTCAAAGTCTGCTCCCTTTCTGGGAATTCTATCTTACTATGGGGGTTTATTTCCTTTTTGGGTGTGGCTAATGTTTAATAAAGCCAGTCTGAGCTGCAGTTAATAGATCACTATCCATCGATACAATTCAAGCTTAAAAATTCCTATGGTTAAATTGTGTCCTGTATTTTAATGGAAATTCAGAATTTTATAATCAGAGTTTAACCCCAAATAAAACTTAATAAAATCTTACTGTGACAAACATTTCTAATCAATAAGTCGACCATTAAGTATGGCTTACTTTACATAAGAAAATGTGTATTACGAGGACACATGAAATCCTCAAAGATACCGCAAAGTTTCTCCAGGTATCGTTTGGGGGCAATAGGGTTTAAAAAAAATTCAAGTATTCAACAAATCCAGAACTCTCACACATACACCAATTAACTTACGAGAAGTTCCCCATGCAGTCTCTCTCCATTCATCATCTCCAAGAAATATGCCTTTTTGTCCATCTTTTGTTGAATCATCAGGTTCCCAAAATTTTTTGGTAGGCAAAAGCTATTTGGAAGGAAAAAAATTATTACATTTAATTTTCATCCTAATTACAAAAAGCGAAAACACAGCAGAAAGCAAACTTACCATCAATAGGTACAAGTCAATTTTCAATGCTAACGAAAATTCAAGAGTGCCCTGTTTCCTAATTTGTCTAGTTAATAGTAACTCCCCATTTATGCTTGGATACTGGTTCTAATAACTCTAGACCTGAAAAGTCAACTTCATACTTCTGCATTTTTCAAATGGTTTTACTGTCATGTGGTATTTTTAATGAATTCTTTCAAAAGACTTACTATATTTCTTAAAACAGATAATACAATAAAAATATTTATACAAATGATTAAAGTTTTCTCTTTACTTCCAAGTACTGCCCTTGGAATATCTCCTATCCTACAGCTTCAATGATAGACAATTCTTCTTCTTACTTAACAATTCAATGGAGGTGAACTTCACAATTCTTCCTATATTCTCAACAATAGCAATCTACTGATCCTAAAGCAGGAAGCAGGATGGTGGAAGAAATACATTAAGAAGACCTTTAAATACTTTTTGAGATAATCTCAAAGCCCTGTGTCCAATCCTATGTGGTAACACACACAAGAATATAAAAATTGTGTTGGTATAACCATTTGATGATAATAAAAACGTACATTTGGTCAATTCCTAATGAGACTTTATAGTGTTCATCCAGGTCTCTCCTGTCTACCTTTCCTGACACTCAGAAGAACCAGACTGAGGATATGTTTGTTTGAAAAGAACAGACTGGTTTTCTAAACCATGCATGTGACATTTAAGTAAGCATCTGTAAGACACTCATCCCTCTCAGCCCATAATTATTAGATCCTCATAATTAAGCTTGTATATACTTCTATTGTTACACTTCAAATACTAAATTACCTGTATTTGCCTCCATCAGGGCATGGTGACCTTATCTTCAGAGAGCTCACAAATATATAACACCCATAATAAAATGAATTTAGTGAAACTTATATGGGGTCTTGAGAGAGAAGACTGTGTGTGTCAGGGGTTTAAAGTGTGAATGGAAGGTGGGGAGGACATAAGAAGTGATGAACAACAGCACAACTTGAGAAGATGCATAGTTTGTAGAACAGGGTGTGAGATGGATGAACAGATGTGGGAGCTGATGCTGTGAAAGCTATCTAGGCAGATTATGAGGAACCTCAAAGTTCTAAGAATAATGGATATTCTAGATATTCCTTCCAGAGGCAAGGAAATCATTCAGGAGAATTACAACAGAGTCAAGATGACAAGAACTGAAACAGGGCACTGACAGAAAAAAACTGAGAAAATAAAATGGATTTCAGAGACATTCAGGACAGTCAATAGGATACAAACAAAAATAAGAAGCTGATTAAAAAGAATAAAACTTTACAATCTGGATAACAAGGTAAATGATAGTACTACTGACCAAAACAAACACAAAAACAGGATAAGCAGCTTTTGCGGGGAGCAGGGTGGATTCAATTTGGGTGTATGCCTAATCTATGGATCTTTTGCTAAACTAAATACTGTTAATTTTAAACTTTAACTAAGTTCTCTATTTAAAAAAAAGAAAAAAACTTTTGCATGTTAGGGTCTTCCTGAGCTGCAAATGATTTGTATTTAAAGTACAGACATTTTATTTCTATTATTATTTTAAAAGAAATTTTGTTGATGTATTTTGGCCACAACTACGTGGCTTGTGGGATACTACAATCCCAGTTCCCTGACCAGGGATTGAACCCTACCGAGGTCAGGTAAGAGCCCTACACACTGGACCACCAGGGAATTCCCTAAAGTATAGGCATTTTAAACAATATACTAACAAAGATTCCAGTAAAATACAACCTTGGTTGTTCTGATTTTTTTAAAAATCTCACTAAAAGTTTCATGCAAATATTCAAACAAAATGTCAAGATGATAATATAATACTAAAACACTGCTCTTGATATAAATTATTGAACAATTATTCACAGTGAAACCCAAGTTAATCCCTTTAAAGTACTGTATAAATAAGCCATTTCAGGCAGAAGAAAATGGTTCCTGAAAGAATAAGACTTTTATCCTATATTTCATAAAGTGTTTTAATATCAAAATAAGGATAACAAATAAGTAATCAAAAATGAAGTCATAATAAGTTAATTAGAAGCATTTATTAGACATAGAAGCGGCTGAAACAAACTAATCTGATCTTGTGAGGTAATAGAAATAAGAATTTTTTGAGGAGACTATTCCAGCCTTTTGGGGTAAGATTCCACGTAGTGCTGTTAATAGTTCACAGATCACTGCTTTGACACCCAAACTATAAAACCTGGAGGGGAGTCTACGCCAAGGACTTATTCAGTGTGCCTACTTTCTGCCAACCACTGTGCTATGACTATCTCTTCATTTTGCAAGCATTTACAAATTATCATGGACAAACAATTTAGTAGTTAATAAAATTAACACTTCTCCTAACAAAGGCCTTTATCACTGTTTCAGAGACAGCTGTGACAATGCAGACACTGATTTCAAATATTTTTAGAGAAACTACAAGCCAAGAATTAAGTTAAAATGCACTAAATATAGGGAAAGGCAAGAAAGAGAACAGCTTAAAAAAAGAAAAAAATTAAGGGGTACAATGGTTGGAATAGCAATAAAAATAGTGTTTTGCCCCTGGAGACTCTTTTACTGTAGCAGAAATGGGAAAGCACATTACAGAAAAGGCTAAGAGATCTTGAATATCTGTAAAATACATTATCCAATACTGCTTCATATTACTTCCCTAATTCTCAAAAGCTCTAAACCAAAGTCAAACAACTTGGTATTTCTTGTTAAGAAAATACTCCCCTGTCCTTCCAACTAAGAAATGATTAGGTGGACGTACAGATTCAAATCCCTACTATCCACCATTTCATTAGTTCTTTCTTTAAAGAAGCACTTATGCCTTGCTCTTTTCATCTCCAAAGAAATCAGTCAACACTCTAGTAAACTACTATACTACTTCAAAATAAGTAATAAATAAAATTCTTGCTAGAATTTATGAGTTAAACTTACACTTTAGATTTTTCTAATACAAACTGTCAGGTAAAATCACCAAACCAAAAAAATTAACATAATTCTGAGAATTAAGAGAACTTGAAGGCTCTATGTCTACATTATAGTGTTCATATAACATCCAAACTGGGACAGTTCGAGAAAGAGAGTACTAATAACAATTATGCCATGAAAACATGTATCTGGACTGTCTGAACAAATCAGGATATAAGGTGACTCTATTTACAATGGAAGTTAATAAAAGGTACAGATGCTAACAATCAGGCATGTAGAAAACAAAAGGCACAAGGGAGTTCTCTAGAACTACAGAATGGTGCTTTTCCAGACTTTAGTCCTTTCTGTTAATAAAAGATACGATACTTAATGTTTTCAAATCACAGTACTCTCAAATCTTTTACATTCTCAATACCCCTTAATATCACAGCAAATATTATTAGATGTCATCACTTCCAATGGGAAGCAGTACTGTAAACAGTCAAGGCACTCAAGAGTTCAATCTGTTGTTCAAGCATTATTACATTGTATTGGGCCAGATAATTAACTCAGCCTCAGTTTCTTCATCTGAAAAGTAAGGATAATAATACAGCTACTGTTTTAGAGTTTCTATGAGGTTAGAATACAAGAACATAAATAAACTATTTAGAACAGCATTGAGCATATGCCAAAATAAGTAGTAAATATCTTCATGACCATAAGTATGAATCTTAATATTACGAAACATGAATAACATGCTGTCCAGTAACATTTAACTGGATGATTATTTTAAATGATTATAATAACATTCATTACAAATATCTTGTCTATAGCTGTTTGCCTTCTTTTAGTTTGAGTATCCTAGGGGGACCATGAAACTACATTTATAAAAAACAGTTGCCTAATAGTTATATTTTGCATAAGGACACAGAATCAGAGGTTAAGTAAACTGTCCAAGATTACATATAATATTACATACATGTATAGCTAGTTGGGCAGCATTAGGAGTTGAATCCATAATTGCTTAATTACAAAGCCCATATTCTTTACACTTAACTACCACAGGAGATGTTTCTTTCCAATGGCAGTCTAATTTATCAGTATTTCTAAAAATATCCAGTTATTAGGCCACAATAACCATAATGAAAAAAATAAAAGCTTAAGATATTATGATGATATTCAGACCATATAATGTAGGTATTCATTAGAGTGTATAAAGTTTAAGACAGAATGGCTAAGATAGGAATTTATAGACATAACTATAATCAGCTGGTTTCCACTCCAGTTATCCCTAACATCTCAGATCAGAGCATTTGAGACATATGTGACTCATACAAATACTATTCTTATTATTACCTTCAAAGAGTCAATCTTTCTCAAGGTCATATAGCACTAGTGATAGACCTGAGAGAAAATGGAAGTCTCCTTAATCTTCTCCCCGCTATGTTTTCCACTTCACCATACTACCTGGGATCTTACTACACAAATTTTCTTTAATGTTTTCTTTAAATATTACTGTGTCAGAAAAGAAAGGAGAGAGTTTTGCCATACTAAGCTATGAAATACTCCACAAAAACACATTAACTCAATGATTTAAAGTTAAATTTTGGGTTCCCTAAAGAATTTCAGGCAGGAGCCTCTTTTTCTTATTTAAAAGTGTATGTATATATATGCACCCACACATTGAATTCCTGTTAATTTTTATATATAAAAATAGGTAGGTATGTGTCTCACTTTCACTTTTCACCTTCCTGCACTGGAGAAGGAAATGGCAACCCACTCCAGTGTTCTTGCCCAGAGAATCCCAGGGACGGGGAACCTGGTGGGCTGCCGTCTATGACGTCGCACAGAGTCAGACACAACTGAAGTGACTTAGCAGCAGCAGCAGCAGTATAGTTTTAAAACAACATACTAATGAAAATGAGTTCAACCTCCTATGGGTTAGCTTTGCCCTTTTTAAGCCATGTGACATAATACAAATTAGGGCCTTCTGGCAAAAATGTGCTATGGAAAAAATTGGAAAGGACGAGTTTATGAATGGATGATTACAAATATATTCCTATTTTGGATAAACAACCAGAAGAAACTGTCCTTCTGATGATGAGTCAGTAAAAGCTATCATGATCTACATAACCCAATACATTTGGAAATAACCCTATATGCAATGCAGTGCTTTGTACATTAGATTTACAACTTAAGACATAATAAGTAAGTAAAGCTTTATTAAAAAAAAAAAAAGTCAAGATAGGGCAATATATTAGAAAAGGATTTTGCATTGAAAAAATAAATAAGCAATTCTAAAAAACTCAAGCCTGCTTTTAGTTTATTAAAATGAATAAATTCTGGGATAAAACAAGCCTCACCTGTCAGGAAAGGAGAAGACTGGTGAGAGAGAGACAGGCAAAGAAGGAAATCCCAGAAGGTTCCCTGCTGCCTGTGAGATGAGGAAAGATAGAAAGGCTTGTGGGAGAGGGAACCCAGAGACAGAAAGCTCAAAAGGTTTCTCACTATCTCTTAGAGTAACAGAATTAGCTGGTAAACTGTTAAGAAAAAAAACTTAATTAGTGAATAACAGCTTATTTAAAAAAATACATTTTTACTAGATGGGCACAGAAGCATGACCTTCTAACTACCTGCCAAAAAACCAGACAGCCTAACCCTAACCACTTTTACTCTGTATATCTGACATTTCCACTAAGAAAAGCCTGGATTTAAGCTTTAGGTCATTTAAAAACCCAGCCTCTTTTTCCCAGAAACCTCAAATACCCCTCCACTTACCCTCCAAACAACTGAACTCTCTATACTACTTCTGATCATGACACCCTTTTTAAAACTGCAAAGATGTCTTTGGGTTTATCAACTACTACTTAGAAAGGGAGGAAAACAGTCAATTTGTAAATACATACTCAATGTAGATCTGGAAAGTAAAGTGTTATGGGGTCTAAACAGAATTAAGGTAAGGGTGTGACTATATTTGGTATTAAAAAAAAATAAGTTCAAGTCTGTTACAGAATAGGCTGAAACACTGTTCAAACTTGCTTTTAAGATATGTTATCCTACTTTCTAAAGACCAAAGAAAACAAGTAACAAGGAATAAAACAAAAGCCCTTTGAACTGTTTCTTTTTGTTCACTCAGAGTGTAAACAAGGCCTAAGCAGCCACTGCACTGCAGTGAGGCTACAAGGTCTACTTTTAACTAAAAAATTATTTCCTCTCTCAGATTTTCTTAGGGCCCAGAGTTTTACCTTAAGCACTGGACTAACAAGTTTACTTTGGCAATACTTATGCTTAAGCACCTTAACTCACCCTTAAATCAGTCCTCTGAAAATGACAAACTCTTTGGAAAACGCTGTTCTGAAGAAGGGGAGGGTTAGCTAGCTGCAGGGTGCCCTCTTGTGGCCCAGAGGAGTGACTGGACTCTTTTTCTGCATCTGAAGAGCACAGCATTGGATGGAGTGAGTCTCATGAAGGTCTACCAAAGTAAAATAATCTCCAGGAGCAAGCAGTTAATTACACATCTTAGGTCTGTTCATGGTTATTTTCTATTATCAAAGTCCACACTATGTTAGTACTACAGAACATGACAAATCAAAAATGTGACAAGGGTTTTCATAATCAATTAAAGTTTTCTAAATATTCATTTAGGTATATGGAAAACTAAGTATTTTTGATGCCTTAAATTATGTAATGATGAGGTTAAATGGGATGCCCCAATGAAAATCATAAAACAGGACTGATAAAATCCAAAGTATCAGGAGTGCTTACTGTGTGCTAGTCATTCAAAGCTAACAATCTACAGAGAAGACTAATATAAAATGAATAAACCGTAACCAGTATTATAATAAAAGTATGTATAAAGATCCATGAGAAGTCAGATGAAGTAATTAATTTTACTGCAAACAGCAAATAGATAAAGAGCCTTTTTTCAGTAGAGTCCTGCAGAGGATTATAAGTTTATTAAGCAAACAATGAACAAGGAGAAATTTTTGTGAGAGAATAGTGAACAATTAAGTGTGACTAAAGCAAACATAGCATACATATATAAAACAGCAGGACAAAGATCAAGGAGAGCTCTTTTCTGATCAAAGTTATTACGGCCCATTACTAAAATATGACATTATCTAACCAGGTCAATCAAATCAACTAGACACAGTAATCCCACTAACATTACTGCTAAAAGTTTAAAAAAAAAAAAAGGCTGAGATTTCCACAACTATAGGTTTTAAAAGCCCATATCATTTGGAAGATATCGCCACTATTTTCAAAAGATTTTCAGTTAATAAACAAGTTTCAATGGCTCAAAGACTCAAAGTGAGATACACATCCTTAGTATTCATAAATATTTACCTCTCCCATTCCCCGAGATTCTAATGCAAGAGCTTGAAAATCATGATTCATTTCATCCACAGATCAAACCTGTTGAATAACAAAAACAAAATTAGAAAAAAAAACTCTTAGACTGCATCAACTATTTTTATATTATATTCTGCTATTACTGATGTTACAGGATGAGCTGAGATGGACAAGAATACGCTTCTCTATAAAGATAAGTTTTCCTAAATAGAGTACCATAGCATAGCCATCAACACTAAAATTTGTGGGAAAACCAGGAGGTTCAAGGGTTCTTGGATTATTCTGGGTGCCAAAAGAAATCGCTACTAGTTTCTTAAGCAAAGGAATACATGGGAAGTAAAGAACAGAAAAAGTGAGCTCAAGTACTACAATACAGTTATCTTTTTTGTGTGTGGCTGTGCCATGAGGCATGTGGGATCTTAGTTTCCAGATCAGGGATTAAACCCTGACCCCCTGCAGTGGAAGCAGAGTCTTAACCAGCCCAGAATCTTCCCTGCCATCAGGGAAGTCCCAACAGTTATCTTCTTTTTCAAAAAATGTTGTAGTTCCTATTACAAAATTATTACTTTGTACTACTTTTATCAGTTTTCAAAATTTCTCAGAATTTTATTATTTGTAGTTCTTATATCAATGATAAAAGATTAATCAGCTTTGATGTTTTTTAATATTCAAAAGTTCCCTTAAAAACAATTCCTTTCCCTACAATTAGCAAAACAGCATGGAAATGACACAAAAATAAAAACAGAGATGAATGGAACAGAATAAACAGCCCAGAAATAAATTAATGCACTTATAGCCAATTAATCTACAACAAAGGAGGCAAGAGTATACAATGGAAAGAAGACAGTCTCTTTAACAAGCTGGGAAAACTGGACAGTTAGTTACACATGAAACAATGAGGTTAGAATATTATCTCACATAACATAAAAAATGAGCTAAAAATGGATTAAAGACCTAAATGTAAGACTTGAAACCATAAAACTCTTGGAAGAGAACATTGGCAGAACACTCTGACATAAATCACAGCAGTATTTTTTGGATCTGTCTCCTAAGACAAAATAAAAGCAGAAATAAACAAATGGGATCTAACTTAAAGCTTTTTGTACAGGAAAATCGACAAACTGAAAAGACAACCAACAGAATGGGAGAAAAATATTTGCAAATAATATGACTGACAAGGGGTTAATATCCAAAACAAATAGCTCATAAACCACACATAAAAAAAAAAACCAAACCCCACCCCCTCCAAAAAAAAAAAAAAAAAAAAAGAAACCTACACCTCAAATCAAATAATGGGCAGAAGACCTGAACAGACATTTTCCCAAAGAAGAAATACAGATGGTTAACAGGCACATGAAGAGATTCTCAATACCACCAATTATTAGAAAAATGCAAATAAAAATGAGATATCATCTCACAATTATCAGAATGGCTGTCATCAGCAATTCCACTCCTGGGTATCTAACTAGAAAATACTAATGTGAAAAGATACAGGTACCCCAATGTTCACAGAAGCACTGTTTACAACAGCCAAAACATGGAAGCAACCCAAATGCCTATCAAAACATAAATGGATTAAAAACATGTTGTGTTTAGACACAATGGAATATTACTCAATAATAAAAAGAACAAAATTCTGCCATTTGAAGCAATGTGGATGAACCTGAGAGTATTATGCTTAGTGAAATAAGTCACAGAAAGTATTGCATGATATCACTTATATGTGAAATTTTAAAAATAATACAAATGAATATATATGCGAAGCAGAAACAAGCTCACAGATACAAACTACTGGTTACCAAAGGAAAGGGGGGGATGCAAATTAGGGGTGTAAGATTAAGAGATACAAACTACTATGTATAAAATAGGTAAGCAACAAGGATATACTGTACAGCACAGGCAATTAGTCATTATTTTGTAATAACTTTCAATGGAGTATAATTTATAAAAATAATCAATCACTATGCTGTACACCTGAAACTAATAACGTAAATCAACCATAATTTAAAATAACTCTCTTCCCTTCGCCTCAAACTAAAACTACAGCATATTTTTCTTTTTCCATTTCTAACAGTTTAAACTGCTTTTTACCATTCATGTGACAATGTGTTCTTAAGTCACAGTCTCTTTGCCTCCTCATGTTAAGTACCGCTGGAGAAAACGATTCAAAACTGAAGCCACTACAAATTTACAGCCTTCCAACTTTGGAGCCTTACAATGTAATCCTATCTAGTATTTTTCCCAGTCAGTTCTCTCTCTTTATAATTCTATAGTATTTGATATTACAGTGCACTTCCTCTCCTTATAAGATAAGGCTGTTCTGATGTTAGGCATTCTCTCACAATTCTTTTTACTTTCTTATGTGTCTAGTTACTTCTTCTCAGGCTTCTTCACAAACTCCTATTTGTCTACTCAACTCAAACATGTCAGTGTTCTTCAAAATTCTATTCTTTAGCCCAAGCAATCTCATCCACTCTAAGTGCTTTGATACTTAAATGATATACGCACAGGACTTCACTCCCAGTTTGTATTTATAAACCAAATCACTCTCCTCTTCAGTATTTCCAAGTATTTCCTTTCTTCCATTCCCTGGAGGTACCACAGGAAATTCCAATCTTACTCTTCTGTATTCTGCACTTATAAATTATTTCCTTTCTTACACCAATATCCAATCACTAAAGTCAACCTCCTACCTTATTTAAATCTAATTTTCAGTTGTCTGGTTGGTCAGACCACCACCATCTCTTGCAATCTTCTATATTCCCATCCTACAATCTAATCTCCAAAATGTGATAAGCTACCATTTTTCTAAATTGTACTGACCGTATGAATCTCATATTTTAATCCTTAACTTCTCCTTAATGTGGCTTAGAAGTGGAGAGAACTGGATTCAAATTATAGTTCTGACAGGTAGTAGTTCTGTAACTCTAAACAACTAACCTAAATTATTTTTTCTCAATTTCTGCATGGAAAAATAGCAGCAGCAGCTTCCACACAGCACGCTGTGAAAAGTTAATTAGATAACATAAAACAAAAGTCTGGTTACGTAAGCATTCAAAAGTTAGCTATTAGATAATTCTTCAATTGTTTCATCAAATGGTACGTGAACAATGGGGATGTCCATATGCAAAAACATGAACTTCAACACCCACCATGATATAAAAATTAACTCAAAATGGATCATACACCTAAACGCAACACTTAACATTATCAGACTTCTAGGAAAACAGCAAAGCTGTGTGACCCTGCATTTGGTAGTGAATTTTTAGATCAACATCAAAAGCAGAGTCCACAAAAGAAAAGCTTATGTCTAAAAACTTGACATCAGCAATAAAAAAAATGTTCTACAAAAGATAGTGATAAAGAGAAAGAAAAAACAAGCTACAGGTAAGAGGAAAATATCTGCAAATCATGTCAGATACAGGATTTGTGTCCAAGATATACTTAAAACTCTTTAAGAGAAATAAGAGAACAAACAACCCAATTAAAAAATGGGCAGAAGATCTAAACAGGTATTACATCAAAGAAGATACATGGAAGATATATGGATAGCAAATAAGCCATCCTTTTCTCTTAACGTGCTAGAAGAGCTGGATTCATTAACAGTTCTTAGAAAGTGATAACTTTATTCATCCTTCCATTAATAAGCTTTTACTGGGCATATTCAATGTGCAAGATCTTACAGAGAAAAGAATGAATTAAAATATGGTCACTGTCCTCAAAGAATTTAAATCAGTCACAGTATCTGGTAATTGGAAGAGTAGCTCCTATCAGGCCAAACTCTCCTGCTTTTAACTCTGGACAAAATGGGCTTTCCTGGTAGCAGTGGTAAAGAAGCCACCTGCCAATGCAGGAGACATGGGTTCAATCTTTGGGTCAGATATCTCCTGGAAAAGCAAAGGGTAATCCACTCCAGTGTTCTTGCCTGGGAAATCCCACAGACAGAGGAGCCTGGCAGGCTATACTCCATGGGGTCACAAGAGTTCGACACGACTTAGTAAATAAACAACTGAAAAAAATATAAAAACAAATTGAAGGCAATGGAAAATAACAAACTGGAGGATAGTCTAGAACTGAATTTTGTGCATAAATTCAACTCAGATGTTTAAGCAATCCCTGGACTGCATTTGTGTGGGGCTGCCCACACAAGCAGCCCAATTATGGATAAAAGGACTAAGGAGAAATGTCTGCTGCTGATGTCCACGGAAGTTATGGAAATTTGAGGCTTGAGTTCCATGAGAACAAAAACAATCATAAAGACTAAAACACAATCCAAAATCACTAGACACCTAGAAAAACAGGAACGTGTCACCTTGACTAAGGAAAAAGTCAACTAATAAAAGACCAACCCCAAGATGACCTAGAGGTTAGGATTAGCAAAGATCTTAAAATAACTATTATAACTGTGCTCAAAGATGAAAGGAAAAACACACTAATAAATGAGAAAATAAATTCCAGCATAAAGAAAAAAGCAAAACTATAAACAATCAAATGGACCTTCTAAAACTGAAAAATATCTTTTAAAAATTTCACTGGATGCACTTAACAGTTGCTGTTGTTCAGTTGCTAAGTTGTGCCTGACTCTGTGTGACCCCATAGACTGCAGCACACCAGGCTTCCCTGTCCTGCACTATCTCCCACAGTTTGCTTAAACTCAGGTCCATTAAGTTGGTGATGCTATTCAACCATGCTATCCATCTCATCTTCTGTCACCCCCTTCTCCTGCTGCCCTCAACCGTTCCAGCATTAGGGTCTTTTCCAGTGAGTCAGCTCTTCATATCAGGTGGCTAAAGAACTGGAGCTTCAGCATCAGTCCTTCCAATGAATATTCAGGGTTGATTTCCTCTAGGACTGATAGTTGATCACTTAATGATAAGTTGAAAATAAAAAGTGAATTTGAACACAGATCAATAGTGATTTCCAATCTGACAAGAAGGGGAGGAAAAAGGAAAGAAAAACAATTAATGAGGTGGAAAAATTATTTGAAGAAATAATGGTCAGAAATCCCCTCATATATGATGAAAGCAAAATTTACAGGTTCACGATGCTCAATGAACTCCACGCAAATTAAATAGGAAAAATAAAAACAAAACCTGGCCCCTATGCACTGAAAAGTAATGAACAAAGAGAAAATCCTGAAGGCAGACAGAGAAAAAAATTACAAAATGGGGAAAAATGAAGAATGACCACTGATTTCACACTAGAAGCAATGGGAACCAGAATAAAAAGGATCAGACTTTAGAGGGCTGAAAGAAGAAAAAATGCTAGCCTAGAATTCTTATCTGGTGAAAATATCCTTTAAGAATAAAGGCTAAAAGACATTTATAGATAAAAAGGAAAAAAAACTGCTAAACAGATTTCCACCTCAGAAAGTCCTTTAAAAATTCTTAAGCTAAAGGGAAAGAATATCAGATGGAAATTCAGATCATCAGGAAGGAAGAGCACCAGAAATGCTAAGTATGTGCATAAGTACAGAGGACTATTTTTTTTCCTCTTTATCTCTTCAAAATATATATCCCCACTTAAAGCAAAAATTTCATTATGGGTTTGATAACATAATAGTTAGATGAACTATTTACACACACATCCAATACCTAACTAATTAAATATCTCTAGCCACACCATCATGACATGGATTTAAAACAGAAGTTCAAGATCAAAGCACTCTTTTATCACCCAACTTCTACAGCTGGCCCTCAATATCCATCCACATCTGCATGTTTCACCAACCAGGGATCAAAAGTATGAAAAAAATTCCAGAGTTTCCAAAATCAAATTCCTTGAGGGCTGGCACCTATTTACATAACACTGACATTGTAACTGATATTGTAAGTAATCTAGAGATGATTTAAAGTACACTCTAGTGTGCACACAGATTATATGCAAATACCACACCACTTGGCATAAGCAACTTGAGCATCTTCAGATGTTGGTATTGGGCTGGGGAGGCCCCTGGAAAAATGTCCTGCAGATACTGATGAACAACTGTACATTCATAAATATATTTTGGAGGGACTCCAATTATCTGATAAGTAAAGGGACTCTTGGACCATATGTGTCCTACATTTCTGTCATGCAATTAAAGTTCTACATCTAACCGTGAACAATTCACTCTAATGTCTAGTATGGTCTGCTCAAATCATCTTTGACTTCCATTGTTTCTTTAAAATTTCTTAAATTGGGGAAGGGTCCATTTTATTTTTTTGCAAGTGCTTCTTAAGATCTCCATACAGCCCTAAACTCAGTGTCCTTTATAATCTGTTTTATATTTGTGATTTTACTTTCTCCTATACCATGTATCTTACAGACCTTGTATTTTCAGATCTCCCATCCCATTTCAGCCTCAACTTCTTCCAAGCATTAACTGTTTCCCAAACCTAATGGCCAATCATCTGAAAGCTTCGGGATACTGCTAACATACTATCAGGCAGGAATCAAGTATTTTCAATCACCTTAAAAAGGTGTTCTAATTTCTTAGAAATGCTTCCATTTAAATCCCACCAATTTGACAATGCAGCCATATTAACTCTGACGACATAATTCAATTTATGAACATACATTAAGTGATATTAAGCCCTGAAGTCTGGGCTCAATACACAAATACCATACCAACTGCAGGTATTTAAAAAGAAAAAACTTCCATGTGACATCTTACTTATCTGTATCCTCTGAGAACAGACTGTCCTTATTAAGATTAATTATTCCACTAGGGCCAAAAAATATATAAGATGCTTGTTACTTAGGATGGAAATAGTTATAAAAATGGATTCATTATTCTGCAATCCTGAAGAAACCATTATGAATAAATTTTACATGTAAGATAATGTGTGTGCATGCTAAGTGGCTTCAGTCGTGTCCTACTCTGCAACCGCATGGACTGTAGCCCACCAGGATCCTCTGTCTGTGGGATTCTCCAGGCAAGAATACTGGAGTAGGTTGTCATTTCCTTCTCCAGGGTATCTTCCTGACCCAGAGATCAAACCCATGTCTCATGAGGCTCCTGCACTGAAGGCAGATTCCCTACCGCTGAGCCACCAGGGAAGCTCCCAAGATGACGTGGTAGAGTACAAATAATACGTGATCTAGATTCAGAATACAGAGTTTTGAGTCTTAAATTCTGCCTAACCTCTAAATCTGTTGTGAAGATCAAATGTATCCAAGTGTTTTGTGAGTGATAAAAAGTGCTCAACAAGTAACTAGTTGTTATTATTAAAAGCATTATACATACTATTTCTGAAACTCTTAGGTTGCTCAATGTTTGTGTCTCTGGTAGGAAGGCTTCTGTTAGTATTTCAGCCTCCTGCCTTGTTTTCAGGTTTAATACTACTTGACTTGGAACATATTACTTCTGATCTTTCTACTTAGTTGCCTTTAATCTGCAGTAAACTGTAGCCTCAGATAACTATGGCAGATTTTTAAGAGTCAATAAGCTCTAAGAAGGAAACTATTTCTAACAAACACAAACACACATTCTAAAGTTTCAATGCTTTCTTAGGAAAGCAATTTGGTATCATATATATATATATATATAGGTTCTTATCCCCTGAATCAGTCTCCCTTACTTTGAAAATCAATCCAAAGAAGAAAACCTAAATATAAAAAGGTTTTATGTAGAAAAATGTTTGTAGTAGTGTTGCTTACAGATCCTAAAAGTATAAACTGCATAACTGTCTCACAGTAAGTGATAAAACACAAGTATAAATAAAGTACTGTGTAGCTGTTAACAATATTTGCGTTTGTATGGAAATGCTTATGTTAATAGTAGCAACATTAAGAAAGAGCAAAAGGAAATATACCATATCTGTACAGTCCTTAAGTAATCAGACAGAGCACACCAATTTGTTCCATCTATTTTTATTTTATTACAATAAGCCTGTACAAAATACAAATGAGAGAAGACTTTTATTAAGAAGGAAAAATAGGAATAGACTTACATCTTCTCAGAAGTAAAAGCAGAGCTTTACCGAAGTCCCCTTTTCACTTACTTTTACTTCTAAGTTTTCGTCTGTGGTCCAAATATATGAGCTCGTAAGTTAAAGAGACTCTAGACTGAGAGATGTCTCTTAGTTCTATGGATCCACATACTTTTGTGGTGAATCATGCCCTAATGCAGAGGTCAACTAATTTTTTCTGTAAAGAAACTGACGGACAGTATTTATATACATTTTAGGCTTTACAGGTCACACAGTCCCTCAGCTTCTCAAATGCATTTGTAGCACAAAAGCAGCCATGGACAATAAGAAAATGAATGAGCACAGATGTGTCCTAATAAAACTTTATTTATGAACAGTGAAGTCTGAATATCGTATTTTTTGATGTGTAACAAAATCTTATTCCCCCCCCCAACAATTAAAAATTCTATAAGTCAATCCTAGAGAGCAGTTCAAACAAGAACAGGTGCTGGGCCAGATCTGACAGTGTAGGCCAAGCTTTGCTGACCTGAGCTCTACTGCATTTACTCTTGATTGCTCCACAAAACATCAAATGCAGATAATCCACTCTCAAATTAGAGCAAACCCAAAGTTAAGCATCAGAGCTTTGTTTTCAATCTTTCCATTTATACTATCCCCATGAACATTTTTTATTTTAATAATGAATAAGGATTTCAGATTACATTTAAATGTAGGTGGTGTTATCATTTCCTTTCAATAATATGGGCAGGTTACAGGGAAAAGACTTTAAAACAAAACCCACAAAACAAGACTCAACTCAGCTTTTCAGTTTAGGGTGTTATTTATTTTAATCATGAGAAAGAGAATGGATGAGAAAGTGAGCAAAATAATGGGACAGAAAGAAAATAAACACTGTTTCAATTTTCTGCAATAAACTCCATATTAAAATGAAGCTGCAGGAGTAGCAGGTCATACATAGGCCACTAAGAAGGACTAAAATTTTTGCACAACACCAAACTGTTATGTCAAACCACTATGTCTGCTGGAATCAACTGAGGGCAAGGGAAAACAATATGGATATAACGTAACAACTCTCCCCTGCATGGTTAGATGTAAGGGAGAAAGCAAACAACCCCTTTATTCCAACAAGCAATGGAGTAGCAGGCTCTCAGTTAAATAACACTGAACTATATTCCCTTCAGGAAAATGTATCCAAAAATTATGGCACACACTATATTGCTTGGGGGTATAAAGTCTGTTTTCAATTTTTCTGGCTTGCATTATTAAGCCATGAAGCTTATTTCCTTAAACAATTAAATTTGCTAATACAGAAAATACATAATAGAAACTTATCTATGGCCAAGACCTGGTAAAATCTTGAGGTAAATTTGAACTAAAAAGTTATAGTGTTTGAGGTTATGAGTCTTTAACACAGCTGTCACAAAAGAATGTCTTATTAGGTTTTAAAAGTGAACAGTTTAGGCTAATTTTTCTGTGGACAGCATTATTACTAATTATGTAAGAAAAACAGATAAAGTACCACAAATAACACCTTGGTTAAATTTTTTGAGTTTTCGTATGTACTAATGCATAAACCAAAGTTTACAAATAGTCTGTATACTGAACCAAGAATATACATTATTTTCTCAGGGAACATCTGATCCAATTCCTTCCCATATGCCTACCATAAAAAACTGGAATAGGAAATGGCAACCCACTCCAGTATCCCTGCCTGGAAAATTCCATAAACAGGAGAACCTGGTGGGCTACAGTACATAGGGTCACAAAGAGTCAGATACAACTGAGAGACTAAGTACACCATAAAAAATAGGTTGGGGGCCAAAAACCATTTCAGTTCAGTTCAGTCGCTCAGTCGTTTCCAACTCTTTGCGACCCCATGAATTGCAGCACGCCAGACCTCCCTGTCCATCACCATCTCCCGGAGCTCACTCAGACTCATGTCCATTGAGTCGGTGATGCCATCCAGCCAACTCATCCTCTGTTGTCCCCTTCTCCTCCTGCCCCCAATCCCTCCCAGCATCAGTCTTTTCCAATGAGTCAACTCTTCGCATGAGGTAGCCAAAGTACTGGGGTTTCAGCTTTAGCATCATTCTTTCCAAAGAAATCCAGGGCTGATCTCCTTGTGGTCCAAGGGACTCTCAAGAGTCTCCTCCAGCACCACAGTTCAAAAGCATCAATTCTTTGGTGCTCAGCCTTCTTCACAGTCACCATCTGCAGTGATATTGGAGCCAAATAAAAATAAAGTCTGACACTGTTTCCACTGTTTCCCTATCTATTTTCCATGAAGTGATGGGACAGGATGCCATGATCTTCGTTTTCTGAATGTTGAGCTTTAAGCCAACTTTTTCACTCTCTTCTTTCACTTTCATCAAGAGGCTTTTTAGGTATTAAAGCACCAGCATATAATACTAATCACATTTTCACAGCATTATAATCAGTTCTATTTTAAAGCCATAGAAGTTATTAAACTCTGCAGTTAAAGGGGTGATGAACTATCTTCACCATCAAAATGCTCACTATATATTGAATGAAAAGATCATTTTAGGAAATGTAGATTCAGATCATGCACGCATGCTCAATTGCTTCAGTCATGTCTGACTCTGTGTGACCCCAATGACCACAGCACACCAGGCTCCTCTGTCCATGTGATTGATTCTCCAGGCAACAATACTGGAGTGGGTTGCCATGCCCTTCTCCAGGGTATCTTCCTGACCCAGGAATCTAACCCCCATCTCTTCTGTATCCTGTATTGGCAGGCGGGTTCTCTACCACTAGCGCCACCTCAGTTTAGTTCGGTTGCTCAGTCGTGTCCGACTCTTTGCGACCCCAGGTACTGCAGCACGCCAGGCCTCTCTGTCCATCACCAATTCCCGGAGTTTATTCAACTCATGTCCATTGAGTCAGTGATGCCATCCAACCATCTCATACTCTGTTGTCCCCTGCTCCTCCCGAGTTCAATCTTTCCTAGCATCAAGGTATTTTCCAATGAGTCACTTCTTCACAGATGGCCAAAGTGTTGGAGTTTCAGCTTCAACATCAGTTCTTCCAGTAAATATTCAGGACTGATTTCCTTTAGGATGGACTGGCTGGATCTCCTTGCTGTCCACGGGACTCTCAAGAGTCTTTTCCAACACCACAGTTCAAAAGCATCAATTCCTCTCTGCTCAGTTCTCTTTATAGTCCAACTCGCACATCTATACATGACTACTGGAAAAACCATAGCCTTGACTAGACGGACCTTTGCTGACAAAGTAATGTCTTTGCTTTTTAATATACTGTCGAGGTTGGTCATAACTTTCCTTCCAAGGAGCAAGCGTCTTTTAATTTCATGGCTGCAGTCACCATCTGCAGGGATTTTGGAGCCCAAAAAATAAAGCGCCACCTGGGAAGCCCAAAATTCAGATCATGAAATCATCTAATATCTGGATAGTGACTGTTTATACGTGCCTTCATTTATACACAATGTTCATTTTAACAGACATGAACAAGGCTCTTCCTCAGACTTTATGTACAACTGAAAACATTAACCAACATAAAATGAGTGCAACTTCCCATTGGCACTACTTCTCCAAATTGGTCCTCTAATACAGAGAGGCTGTTGCTACCCCAAGAATCAACTATAAGAACAAAGTATATGAAAACTTAATTGATTGACATAAGTCAATATACACAAAGAGTAACTTAAGCTGCTTATAAAAATTCCTATAGTAGTCAAACTCCTTGGACTGATTTTAACAAACATCATCATTGAGCATTAATTAGTAGTATCCAGTGAAAACAGGGGAGAAAGAAATGGCAGCCCACTCCAGTATTCTTGCCTGGAGAATCCTATGGACAGAGGAGCCTGGTGGGCTATACAGTTCATGGAGTCAAAAAGAATTGGACACGACTGAGCTTCTGAGCATTGAAAACAAGTACTAAAGTCCTTAAGGACTTCCCTGGTAGCTCAGACAGTAAAGTGTCTGTCTACAGTGTGGGAGACCTGGGTTCAATCCCGGGTTTGGGAAGATCCCCTGGAGAAGGAAATGGCAATCCACTCCAGTACTATTGCCTGGAAAATCCCATGGACAGAGAAGCCTGGTAGGCTACAGTCTATGGGGTTGCAAAGAGTCAGACACGACTGAGCAACTTCACTTTCACTTTCAAAGTCCTTAAGAACACCTTAGTCTCTTCAGCACAGGAAATCACTTTTGCAAAATTTCCAACAAAACTAATTTGTTTAGCAATGCCTCTTATCCATATGACAAAGGTAAACTAAATCCAGGTTTGTGTTTATTTCTGGTAGACTATTAGCTTTCACCAACTTAACATTTGAAGTCTCTAGGAATCACCATCAACATCTAGTCATTTGTTATTTATCTGGGGGAACAAACTGAACCACACACTTTTCTAGTGGTGCTGAACAGGTCACTTAGGTGGTGGTTGAGCCAAGAGCCACAAATTTTTCTTGATATATGCTACTCATCTGTCCATGTACTTCATGGGGAAATGACATACCTGTTTTACTACCATTAAGAACAGTACTGTATAACTGACTCAACGATATTAAGGAAAAGTCAAATTTTACATTCTGAATAAAACCTGGCCCACTCAGTCGTTTGCTACCCCATGGAGTATAGCCCATCAGGCTCCTCTGTCCATGAGATTTTCCAGGCAAGAATACTGGAGTGGGTTGCCATTTCCTTCTCCAGGGGATCTTCCCAACCCGGGGATGTCTCCCACATTGCAGGCAGATGCTTTAACCTCTGAGCCACCAGGGAAGCCCCTTATCAATATACAGATTCCCAGAAACTAGAAATCTTCAAAGGCCCTAGCTTAAATCTTTTAAGAATAGAAATTAAGATTGTTCCAGCACAAGCATTAAGACATTAAATAAAAATTTACCAAATATTTATGTGCAAAAATACTTTTAGCTCTTTGAGGCGCAATCTCAGATATACTCTCAAGGAGACATAATGGGGATAAATACATACTTACATACTTGCAGCTGTAGGGCGAGGTATTTTTTCCTTAGAATTCTCCCAAAGGAGGAGACTATAGTCCCAAAGGACTATACATAGTCCTTACAAAGTTTCTTATATTACAAGGCATTCTCTCAATTGGTTAAGAAATAAAACACTGATTATTGAAATTTCTTTTCAAAAAACAGAATACTGATCAGAGAAAATCTACACACTAAAACAACCTTAATGCTAGTTTTTGAAGCTTTTACATATCACCCGAGAGCAGTAGGTCAAATAACTTAGATGGAAAATGAAGATAACTATTAGATAACTCAAAGTGGTTCTAATGAGTCCAAGACACATGTGAAATGTTCAATGTAAATTATTAAATGAGTCCCCTCAAAAAGCAGTATTTCTAAATTAACATTTTTATATATAAATTCTGAAAGTGGAACAAGCATTTATATACCTTATGATATATGTAATAAGAAACAGCACCACCACCAATGAAGAAAACTGCTTTTTTTAAAAAAGTAAATCAGTAAACATCAATTTAAGAAAGCTGCTAGATCTAAATACTGATTTATTAGAAATACGAGAAAGAGAACACACAAAATCAATAAATAACACAAGGACGCAACTGCCCAATCCAGGAATATGGAAAAAAGAAAAAAATTCACCTCATTTCACTATCTATGAAATTTTGTTATGAGGAGGGAAGAGGAAGGACTATTATATAAACTACAGGCTTAAAAGTCAAATATATTGTATAAACCTTGCTTGAATTCTGATTCTAACAAACCAACTATAAAAAAAGACTTCTGAGAAAATCAGAGAAATCTAGATATAGAATGTGTATTAGATGATATTAAGGAATTTTGTTAGCAGTAATAACAGTAAGATTGTATTTTTTTACTAAGTTCTCATAAGCATGAGAATTTATGCTTAAACTAGCTATTGTCTGGGATTTCCTTTGAAATACTTTAAAAAAGTAAAATAAGGTATAAAGATTTCACACAATGTTAAACATGGATGATCTAGTACTCTAAGGTGTACTATACTATTCTACTTAAGTTTGAAAATCTCCATAGTAAGTTTAACAAGATAACAATATGACCAGCAGCCTTGTGAAGCATTTAAAGCCTTATTAAGTATTTAAGCTGGGTTCTGAGGGATAGGCAAGTTTTGGACACCCTCCCACACACCTTGAAACAAAACATTTATCAACTGCAGCTTGTAAAGGGGGTTACGCTCTACAAGGTTAACTGACTTATCCAAGCTGTTGTTTAAACCTAATATCACCTATTTCCTCAGCGTAGTTTTGACAAGGAGTATATGAAATTAAAAACAACAACAACAACAAAGAACTATTTCCAAATGAGCATAACCTCTCTGGACTAATTTCTATCAGACACCATCCTTAAAGAGAAAACAGAATTTACTGAGCACTTGATTTTATGCCAGTGATCACAGTAGGCATGTTATATTTATTTCTCACTACAATCCAGCAAAGTAAGTATTGTATTAATTACAAACAAGGAAACTGTGCTCAACTTCTCTACCCTAGTATACAAAGCTACTAAAATGGCAGAGGAGTCAATACTACGAAGATTCCGAATGCTCCATGCTATTTTCCACACCAACCAAGCATAAACCATCACTCTCTTCCCCAACTTTTCTTTTGTTGAACTATTCTAGTCCCTTGGACAGCTCTGTCATTTTATCTCTTCATGTGCAAATCCTACAAATCTCTTTGGATCTGTCTGGCTCAAATGCCACTTTCTCCATTAAAACCTCCTCCAAATAATCTTTTTTCTCAATTCTCCCAACATTTAATTTGTATTTTTCAATATATTAATTTCATCTTACCCATGAGAATTTAAAACCTCATCAGAATTATGTACCAAAATTTTGCATACTGTTCTAGTTGTGCCAGTGTTCTGTGAAATGTGAACAGTCATGCGGGAGGAGAGCAAAAGGATACTAAATACTGTAATAAGGAGGGAAAGAAAATAAAATTATCAACTATACACCCATTAAAAGCATGAGATGGGTATATTTATGCATACATGGAAAAAATTTTAGACTATTAAGTGAAAAGGCAAGGTAAAAACCCAGTGATACCATCATTCCACTTCTGTAAAAGCAGGACACACGCATACGTATGTATACACGGCAAACAGAGTGATACAACCACTAACAGTGGTCATGTCAGGAAAGAGGTATGCGTGATTTTTATTTTACAGTTCCACACTCTTTGAATACTTATATTTTTAAAATGTTTAAAATATATACATGTTAAAAATCACTAGGCAAGTTAGCTTGGAAATCAATGGCTTTATATGGTAGAACTCAAATATACATACATATATACATGAAAAAGGTATCATGAGTTATAAAAAAAAAAAACATACAGAAAAACATCTTTTCAGAAGATTGAGCATCACTTAAAAGAAAATATTCTCCAGAATTCCCTGAAGAACCAATGGTTACGACTTGGTGCTTTCACTGCGCTAGGGTCCAAGTTCAATCCCGCCCCTTATCTGTAAACCTCTAAGGGTTTTAAAGATGTTATGACACAATTTACATGTATAACCATACCTACTATAGTAATTACCTCTAGACACACCTTCATGACATTTTGGGTTAAAAAAAAAAGGAAATCCAATTTGTAAATCTAAATATTTTATCATCTGATTAAAAGGAATTGCACTTGTGGTTAGCACTTAATTTTTTACCCTAATTCTTCTATGTACTCCTCCAAAGTGTTCAAAAAAATGGAGCAAAAAAATCCAACATTTAAATTCAACATATTTTACAGTCTGATTTACATATTTCTACTTTGAAAAACATTTCACAGTATTGTTCTTAGCGAAGAAGAGGGGAACTGGCCTAAAAAAAATTCACAATTACTCCTACCACTCAAGACTATCATTGATCTAATTCAGAATTTCACAAAGAAAGTCAAAACACTCCAGTTCTTGGCTATTATTTCATTCTATCATCAATGTGAATCAATAAGGTTAATCACTACAGGAAGCTACCTCTAAGTTTGGGGTCTCAAAGGCTTAATTACCTGAGGTGTTAATCATTCACTTGTGTCCTACTATCTGCAATCCCATGGACTGCAGCCCGCCAGGCTCCTCTGTCCATGGGAGTCTTCAGGCAAGAATACTGGAGTGAGCTGCCATTCCCTTCTCCAGGGGATCTTCCCAACCCATGGATCGAACCCAGGTCTCCTGCACTGCAGACAGATTCTTTACCATCTGAGGGAAGCCCACCTGAGGTAAAATACACCACATTAAGATCTGGGGTGGATCAAAGATGTGCTTTTTTCAATACATACAGCGAGGACCTGTTAACTGACCCTCAGAAAACTAAATGTGCTAACATTTTGAAAATCCTACATGTACCCCTCGGGGATATGAGCATCTGAATGTTAAGGTCACTGGTTATCAAATCCGCATAGTGCATGAGAATCTAGATAAAAGGTGTGAAAACTAAAAACACATCCCACCTATCTAAGACTCATCTGAATTAGTCCTAGAAGGGAGACAGGCATAGATCTGGGGGGGCTTTCCTGGTGGCTCAGAGGGTAAAGCGTCTGCCTGCAGTGCGGGAGACCCGGGTTTGATCCCTGGGTTGAGAAGATGCCCTGGAGAAGGATATGGGAACCCACTCCAATATTCTTGCCTGGAGAATCCCGTGGATGGAAGAGCCTGGTAGGCTACAGTCCATGGGATCCCAAGAGTCGGACATGACTGAGCAACTTCACTTTCTTCAGCATCAGGGTCTTTTCAAATGAGTCAGCTCTTCACATCAGGTGGCCAAAGTATTGGAGCTTCAGCTTCAACATCAGTCATACCAATGAACACCCAGGACTGATCTCCTTTAGGATGGACTGGCTGGATCTCCTTGCAGTCCGAAGGACTCTCAAGAGTCTTCTCCAACACCACAGTTCAAAAGCATCAATTCTTCGACACTCAGCTTTCTTTATAGTCCAACTCTCACATCCATACGTGACCACTGGACAGACCTTTGTTGACAAAGTAATATCTCTGCTTTTTAACATGCTGTCTAGGTTGGTCATAACTTTCCTTCCAAAGGAGTAAGCATCTTTTAATTTCATGGCTGCAATCACCATCTGCAGTGATTTTGGAGCCCAGAAAAATAAAGTCTGACACTGTTTCCACATCTATTTCCCACGAAGTGATGGGACCAGATGTCATGAACTTAACTTTTCTGAATGTTGAGCTTTAAGCCAACTTTTTCACTCTCCTCTTTCATCAAGAGGCCCTTTAGTTCTTCATTTTCTGCCCTAATGGTGGTATCATCTGCATATCTGAGGTTATTGATACTTCTCCCGGCAATCTTGATTCCAGCTTGTGCTTCATCCAGCCCAGCGTTTCTCATGACGTACTTTGAATAGTTAAATAAGCAGGGTGACAATATACAGCCTTGACGTACTCCTTTTCCTATTTGGAAACAGCCTGTTGTTCCATGTCCAGTTCTATTGCTTCCTGAGCTGCATATAGGTTTCTCAAGAGGCAGGTCATGTGGTCTGGTATTCCCATCTCTCAGAATTTTCCACAGTTTATTGTGATCCACACAGTCAAAGGCCATTTGGCATAGTCAATAAAGCAGAAATAGATGTTTTTCTGGAACCCTCTTGCTTTTTCCATGATCCAGCGGATGTTGGCCATTTGATCTCTTGCTCCTCTGCCTTTTCTAAAACCAGCTTGAACATCTGGAAGTTCACGGTTCATGTATTGCTGAAGCCTGGCTTGAAGAATTTTGAGCATTACTTTACTAGTGTGTGAGATGAGTGCAACTGTGTGGTAGTTTGAGCATTCTTTGGCATTGCATTTCTTTGGGAATGGAATGAAAACTGACCTTTTCCAGTCCTGTGGCCATTGCTGAGTTTTCCAAATGTTGACATATTGAGTGCAGCACTTTCACAGCATCATCTTTCAGGATTTGAAATAGCTCAACTGGAATTCCATCACCTCCACTAGCTTTGTTCGTAGTGATGCTTCCTAAGGCCCACCTGACTTCATATTCCAGGATGTCTGGCTCTAGGTGAGTGATCACACCATCATGATTATCTGGGTCGTGAAGATCTTTTTTGTACAAGGGTTTAATTCACAAGGACCCTAATGATTTTCCAACTAAATGTTTTGTATCATTCATCATGGCATAACAGAAACAGAAACCAGAACTGAAAGATCTAGAATATGGCACCATGTTTGCCTCTAAGTAGCTGCTGCTACTGCTAAGTCACTTCAGTCGTGTCCAACTGTGTGTGACCCCATAGACGGCAGCCCACCAGACTCCCCCGTCCCTGGGATTCTCCAGGCAAGAACACTGGAGTGGGTTGTCATTTCCTTCTCCAATGCATGAAAGTGAAAAGTGAAAGTGAAGTCACTCAGTCGTGTCTGACTCTTAGCGACCCCATGGACTGCAGCCTTCCAGGCTCCTCCGTTCATAGGATTTTCCAGGCAAGAGTACTGGAGTGGGGTGCCATTGCCTTCTCCGTCTAAGTAGCTAAATGAACTCAAAGCACTTGAACTCTGTTTCTCTTTCCCCATTTGCAAATGAGAGTAACATGTTTCCCTCATAAGGTTATTGTGGAGACTAGATAGCATGTAAAATTGCAATATAAGTCCTCTCTCGTATATTAACTCATCATAATGAGTGAACATATTTTTTTCCGTTTGAGAATCAATATATAATCCTTTGACACAGTTATTTCTCTTCTGGTAATTTAACTTACACAAACAACATAAAAGGATGAACTGAATAATGGTTATTTACTGCAACATTTGCTTGCAGTATTTCAAAAACAGAACCTAAACAAACAAAAAAATGGGTTAGCAAAAATAAAAAGTCATGCACTATTACAAGTTATTAAAATTAAAGTTACATGTACTAATAAAATATCCATGACATTAAATAAAAACACCAAGTTGCCTGAGGTGTATAATCTGATCCAAGTTTTGTTTAACAAAAGAGGAGCAATGTATATATTTGTGTGGAGTATGAAAAAATAAACACCCAAGTTTGGTAGGAGACTGGGTACTGCTGGCTTCATGCTTTTGTATTTCTGTGTTCTAAGGCTTGTTAGCGAAATAAATTGTTTTTTTAAAAATAGATTCTATATTAATACAGTTTAAATCTATTACAGTTTAGAAACTTTATCACAAAACAGAGTACAAGCAATCTTGTGCTATTTTCAATTCATTTTAGTACTAAGTTGAATGCCCAAGAAATGAAGACCTGTCTCCAATGGTGATCTAGAAATTTTCAATTGTTACACATTATCAATTAGAAGCGACATAGCACCAAGCAGAAATAACTCAAGGAATCTTAATTAGGTTGTAACAGAATTACAGGAAATCATTTGAATTCATGGTATGAGAAAACTGGAAAAAGGAAAAACCATTTTAAGCAGCAGATTTTAGTGCAACTTTTAAAAGATTTTCTTCTTCAGACAAAAATTTTCCGAAGTGTGTTTCTTAATCACCAACGCACAGCATTCTTTAAAATAAGAGGTTCCTTGTCCAATACACTTAGAACTGGCTGCTTCCCAGCACCCATTTGTTCTTTTGCAAGCTTAGCACATGGTCATTCTGGAATCCATTCTCTGTGATATTAGCATAGTAAAGGCTCTGAGATGTCCCACAATTAAAACTGCTTAACTGGGAATCCCCTAGCAGTCCAGTGGTTAGAACTCCGTACTTCATCTACTGAGGGCCTAGGTTTCATCCCTGGTTGGGGAACTAAGATTCCACAAGCCCTGAAGTGTGGCATGTACACATGCATAAATAAATAAATCTGCTTCACTTTAACTAGTATGATTGTAACTTTCTATAAACATGTTAACACAAAAGATGGTATTTTGAGAAGCAGTCATTCTAGTCTAGTCCAAAAAAAAAAGAAAAATGAACGAGTTTTCTATTTTAATTTTCTTAATTTTTCTCTAGCAAAAGTCATAACCTGTGACAGTTAAGTTTTTAAAATGTTTAGTTTATTATGACTATCATGAATAGTGTAAGAAAAATATGAGCAGTACAAATTATTGAACTAAATATAAGGAAATCTTTTAGGTGATGAGTATGAATTGTGATTTTTTTTAACAGGTTCCTCAAATATTCAAGAACAAGCTTTGAACTGGTGATCTGCTTCCCAATCACTTTAAATTGAGATGATCATACCAATTTCCTAAAGATACAGAAGTTAAAAAACAAAACAAAAAACCGAAGCTCTCATTTAGCAAACAACAAAAACTCAAAAACACCTACACTGCAGTGTCTGAAAAGAGAAACCAAATGTATGTTAGTTTCAAGGACTATGAAGGTACATACCAAAAAAAATGCCTGTGGTAGAAATAATCAAGTATAATCTAAATGAAATTCACTCTATACAAAATAAAAAAGTTTGGAAGACACACCAAGTGACTCATAGGAAATGTACACAACAAAAACTAATCTTAGGAAAATACCTAAGCAAATATTAAATAACAAAAATAGTAAGTAAACTCAAGTTTAACTTCTAAAGTCATAAAGTCATAAAGATGGGGGGACACAGTATATTATACAATGAAATTCTCAGTATCCAATTCCTTGGAGACAACCTTATTTCCTTTTTTTTTTTTTTAAGATAACCTTATTTCTAACACTAAGTTTTAAAAGAAAATTCTTATATACAGTATTATAGAGAACTCAAGAGTTGTAATTGAAAATATACTCAATGACTTGCTTAGCAGATGCAAGGTTTCATAATCTCATTTTGTAGTCAATCCTTCAAGGAAAGTCATGTGTCTAACTCCTCTAACACAATCCAGGGAAAGCAACTCACAGTAATTATGTTAAGAGTTCCTGGACAATAATGGTCTAAATCTTTCCAAGATATTATCGCCAAAGTCTTCATAGAATTGTTCAAATTTAAAATGGCCCTTAAATCCAGTGGGTCTCTACCTATATTTGCAGTCAAATCTTTTCAATTCTCCTCCCTACCTCCCCTTCTAGCTCTGCCATTCTCCCTATCTGGGTCACTACACATACTAATCCCTCTGGCTAAATGCCATTTCACCCATCTCTTGACTAAATTAACATTTCTGAGTCTTTTTACAGTCCATTTTACCTCTTCTGGAAAGCTTTTTCTGACCCCCTGCAGTGTCTACCTACCTGAGTCCACAGCACTTCTGCAACACCACCTAGGGTGGCACTTAGTGTACTGCACTGTGTAAACAAGAGATTTATCAACTTCCTCTCTACTATAAACATAACCTTATAGTTGCAGTAAAACAGTAAGGACCGAGATCACTGCCCCACCAACATCTAAACACTGTGGCACATGACAGGCCTGCAAACCTCAAAAAATGAATGCAAGTTTCTGATACTCTAGCTTGATGAACAGAGAAGACAATGGGACCCCTCTCCAGTGCTCTTGCCTGGAAAATCCTATGGATGGAGGAGCCTGGAAGGCTGCAGTCCATGGGATCGCTGAGGGTCAGACAGGACTGAGTGACTTCACTTTCACTTTTCACTTTCATGCGTTGGAGAAGGAAATGGCAACCCACTCCGGTACTCCTGCCTGGAGAATCCCAGGGACGGGGGAGCCTGGTGGGCTGCCGTCTATGGGGTCACACAGAGTCGGACAAGACTGAAGTGACTTAGCAGTAGCAGCAGCTTGATGAAATGATACAACTTAGAATATCCAGAGTAACAAATGGACTGAATGGTATCTAATACGCCATAAGTACCTTCTTAACCAGACTTAGGATAAAAATTAGCAAATGATTTGAGTACTCCTATTTTTGCTTGTATAGGCACCACATAATTTAGAGTTTAAATAAAGACTGAGCATGCACAAACACAAACTGGATGAAAAGCAATCAATTATATTTCTATTAAAAGGTGGTCCAAGAAAATATCGTAGGAAAACCTGAATTTCTAAATTCTCTACATTTCAAATCTTAATTCTGGTTATGTTGAATCAGTTTTTATGACTCAGGTTTTGCCATGGAAAATGTAATGTTTTTGCATTTAATCACGCTAAAAGTGCTAATAAAATACTATGTGTATGTGTCTTAGTCACTCAGTCGTGTCCAGCTCTCTGCGACCTTATGGACTGTAGCCCACCAGGCTCCTCTCTGTCCCTGCAATTCTCTAGGCAAGAATACTGGAGTGGGTTGCCATTTCCTTCTCCAAGGGATCTTCCCCAACCAGTGATCAAACCCGTGTCTTCTGCACTGGCAGGCAGATTTTTTTTTTTTTTTAATAACACTAAGCCACCCAGGAAGCTTTTCATTTACTTTCTTTTAATGTCAGAATGAAGAAAACCATTTTATACAGTTAAAGACTATCTCCCACTGATTCCCTAGTAAGCCTTTCAGAAACAGTGCCTAAAATCAGAGATCACCACTTAAGAGATCTAGAACTTACTACTCTTGACATAAAATGTCCCACAAACAGAAACCACAAAGACAACTCTAAAATTAAGTCTCACATACTTTTTGGGGGGGACTTAAAAAAAAAACCAACCCCTTCTCACACTTTTTTTTACATACTCTGGAAGTCAGCTACAGATTTTATTCTCCTAGGCAGGCACTGAGTAGATGGTTTCGTACTGTCACTTTATAGTCAATTTCACCAGAACTCCTCCAGGAAGCAGAATTTTTTGATCCAAATACACATATCATCCTAGGTAGGTGAAAATGACTACTTTTTTTTTCCTGTCCCATTTCCAGTTAAAGTGTTCTGACACCCTAACTATCCTTTTTCCTTTCACACTTCTTACCCACTTTTGTATCTAGCAGCTATGGTAAAATTCTGGAATATGTATGTAAGGTGGACACAATCTGGATGTTTTCCAGTACTGTAAAATCTTTTATCTCTTCACAAGATAATAGTAAGAGAATAAGTGAAAATCGGTGATATGTCTCTAAGCATACTGCTATGTGAAAATCTGAGAAGCAGCAGCATGTATTATGCACCTACCTATGTAATAATTCTATACAGCATTTCACTGGAAAAGTGTGAAAATATTACTTCTCTGGAAATTTACTTTTTCTACTACAAAAGCAACAACTTTAAAATAAAAATGTGTTCTATCTATATTGCTAAATATAAAAATCACTATTTAAGTATTAGTTTCTAAATAATAGGGTTTGAAGAAACGTTTTTCCCGCCACATCATAGAGTTTGAAGAAACCTTTTTCCCGCCACATCAGAATTCAGGAGTGAGAGACAAAGGAGCTAAGACTGATGGTAATCCAAATGGCTCCCTTATTTCTGAAAAGCAAAATCTAAACCTAGACCAAGACAGCGTCCTAACCACCACACTCCATAATTATCCTAACCCAGTCACAGGTAGCACTGGACAATCACAGTCCTCCTCCAAAAAGGAACAGAGTCTATCACTGGTGGCCTCGGGAAGAAGCAAAGTGCTTTCTGTGAGGGGCAGGCTCCCAAAGAGAAAGAGGAAAGGCGCTGAGCCATACATGATCAGTTCCTTCTTACAAACTCATCCAAAGGAAGAGTGAGAAGGTGGAACAATAGGAGCAAGTCAGACTATTTTTATGCTTTCTTAAAAACAGCAAAAAATCTAGTGTGTAACAATCTAGTATGTAACATGTGTACCTGTTACAGGTACAATTATTATCTTAATCATACCTGTCAGTAAAATGGCCTCAAACTGTGAATGCAAGCTGAACAAAGCCATGAGGTACAACTATTCAGATATTTCAAGTATGTATCTACAAGTTTTAAAAACATGAAAAAATACAGAGTGTTTTCCTCATCTTAGAAACCCAACAAATTCAAAGGTGGCTGAATTACAAAGTACAAAGAACTTGAGTCCAGGAAACAGAACCAACCTCCACTTAAAACTATGAAGACCCTATCAGTATCAATAAAAAGGAGGCAGTCTGGTCACAGAGAAGACTGGCTTTGGATGTCACACCTGGCCTTAATCTCTGAAAGTAATGACTTCTGTTAACTTGGATAGTACCTACACAGGAAGTAACTACATAGGAAGATAAATTATCTTTCAACACCGGAAAGATTTATAAATAAGTATGGAAGGTTTAAGAGAAACAAAATCCTAATATTAGTATCTGTGTTAAGACTGCTCATTTGGCTTATTATATACTTGTAATGCCTAAAAAAACTGATCTATTAAAGTGACAACCTTGCATGACCAATTTAAATATGGCAGTATTTAGACTTTATAAAGCTGAAATTTTATTAATATCAAACATCTAAGATAACTTTAGACTCAAAATAAGAAAATTACGTATTAAAATTAAAGTTTAAATTGTTTGAAGATATTTGTTAATTGCAAATGAAACTTGAAGAGTTACTGTGCAAATAACAAAAATGAGCTTTAAAACCTGAAGAACCAGGATTCTGAAATATAACTTTATTAAAAAAAAAAAATATGGCTTATTTCATACAAAACCCGCCCTCCGGGACACCAAAAGACAATTCTAAACAACTCAATGTCACCAAGAAATTGGACTTTTGAAAGACATGCTTGAAATAAGGTAAAATACCAGTAACTATTTAAGGAGGACTGTGCAGATAAAGAAAATCATTTTTTTAAAAGCAGGGAATTAAAAAACTAAGAATAGAAACTTAGCCAATTAAAACTATTTATGTTTGTGTTTTTAACCGGATTCCTAGCCAGAAATCCTTAAATCATCCTTCAATACTCCAGGTCACATGGTGAAAGAGTCACCTATTAAACACGAATCTAAGCAGTAAACAAGTCTTCTGAAATTCTTAGGTAACACCCTTTATTAAAATTTTCTTGATATACAATAACTTTCCAAGTACTACATTTCACTCAAACATTTAAAAGCTTTTTTCTAGTACAGCTTCCCCCACTCCACAAAAAAACCTTTGCCCCTAAATCTGTCACCAATTTTTAAGCGAAAATCTCACAGAAGTACTAAGTCCATATTTTAACACGGTTGTATTATACATGATTAACCCCGCAATTCCCATCCCATTTAAACGTTTAAATGTGTCAGAACGAAAAGCTAAAAAAAGTTGGTTTTCCCTAACTGTGGTCTCGGAAGTTAACACTAACTTTTACACGTGTGTTTGGGCAAAAAAAAATTTAACATGTTTCCCAAACTTGGCCCAGGTCAGATACAAAAGGATGGCTACAATGTGTGAAGTTTTCATCTCTTCTTTGATTTTAATGTATACACATTTCCGTGAGTCTCGAAATCGGTTACAGTTAACAAAAACACAACAATCCTCACCAGTGGCACCTAACACAACGAACCCAAGCCGCCGTCTCTTTCGTCCCTACACCTGTCTACCGGAAGCTTTTCCTGGACACGCTTGGACCTCAAGCATTCATCCCCACACTTGTTTTCATAAACCCGCTCCTTCCTCTTCGCCCACTTCCAACTCGCATGCTTCTCGGGATCCACCCGGCCTCTCTCCCCCCGCACGTTCCGAACCTTTAAGGGCTGGGCGGGCGGACAGCTCGATCTCTAACCCCAAGCGCGCCAGGACCCGAGGAAGAGCCGGGAGGGGCCCCCCGCAAGCTCCGCGAGGCTCAGACGCGGGGAGGAAAGGAAGCGGGGAAGGTGTGAGCAGCCCCCTACACACACACACGCCGGGCGCACACCCCCTTCCGGCACCCCTCCTCCCCCTGCATTGTGCGAGCGGGCCGCAGGCCGCGGCCGTCCTGGGTTGCCCGCGGGCCCCGTCCGCCCTCCCGCCGGCGGGTTGCCCGCAGCCGAGACCGCCACACAAAGCCAGGGGAGCCGCCCCGCGGCGCCAGAGCACGGGGAGAGGGGTGCAAGCGCGACTGACTTACGGGGCTGCTGCGGCCGCGCTGCCTCAGCCGGGGACACCGACCGTTGGGCACACGGCGGCGTCGCTCTTGGCCGTCCTCCCCCTCCTCCGCCTTCGGTGGCGGCAAGATCTTCTTTCTCCACCTACCTCCCTCCCCCCCACCCCACCTCCTCCTTCTCCTCCCCCTCCTCCTCCTCCGAACCACCGAAGTACCGAGGGTGAGACACAGAGACTCACAACAACATGGCTGCCACCGCCGCCTCCCCTCCCCTCCCCTCCCCCCCGCCCACCGGGCGCGCGCAAAGCACTCCGGGAGGAAAGGGAAGGGAGGGCGGCGGTGGCGGAGGGGCGGGGGGTAGTGCTCACCAAGGTGCCGCTCCTCTCAGTGGCTTCCGACGCTTCTCCCGCGCTCCAGGCGCCCGCCGACGGCAGCTCTGCGCTTGCGCACGCTGTCCGCGCTCGCGCGTTTCGGCCGTCCCTCCGGCGTCTGCGTCCCCGCCCTCACCTTGCGGGCTCGCGGCTGGTCCTGAGCTCGGCTGAGGCGCCGGGCGAGAGCGCGCGCCGGTCTGGGGCGGCGCAGGCGTGGTGTTTTCGAACGCTGCTTTCGTGTCCGTCTTCCCGCGTGGGGCCTCGCTGGCCTTGCGCTTCCTGTCCCGTAGTTCATTGTTCTCCCCCACACACCCCGACTGCCTGTAAGGGTGTCAGCGCCCTCCCCACCACGGTGTAGTCCTCTCAGTTCGTCTTTCGGGGTGCCGGCACCCGCAAGACCCGGATCAGTAATCCAGGCCTTTAGGTTTCACCCTTATCCTCACCCCGAAGGAAGACGGTGGGCGGGGACACAAGTGTGGAAAAGTGAACCCCTTAAGTGGACTTATGTGGGGGGCTGCCCCCCCACCCCTGTAACCTCTGTGCTTCGCCTGGTAAACAAAGAAAACGCGGATGTTCTGCTAGGCCAGGGATTCTCTCTCGCGGCTGCTTCCCACGTCTGGATTTCTGTAGCAGGCTCGTTTATTAGCCTGCCTGTGTTCAGCCTCAGCTGCTGTAAATATCAGGTGTGCTTGATATTTAAGTTGGTCGTTGTACGTGTCACTGACAGTGATGCCTGACAGACATTTTAATCATCTGGAAGCTTAGAAATGCAGAATCTTAGCCCCACTCCAGAAATTAGTGAATCAAAATCTGCATTTTAACAAGATTTCCAGGCAATTCCTCTACACAATGAAGTTGAAGAAGCATTGGTGATCCAATCACAATAATTCCATCTCAATAGGAACTGTTTCTGCAATGGGTGTGTCATCCATTTAAAGCCAGTGAGGCACAAACGTGCCAACTCAGAGCTTTGCGGGGAGGGCTCTGTAAGGAGCCAGTCCCTCCTGAATGTAAAAAAGACAGCAGGAAAGCATGTTGCCTCAGTTCCTGCTGTCAGGCATCTTACGACCACAAAGGAACCCAGACTGGGGTCAAGTAGCCTACTCAGAGTGTTCATTCTCCTCTTCTTGAGTAACTAACAGATCCAGTGGACGTTCTGGTTGGACAGAGGAGGCATAGGATGAACAATTGTCCTTCGCTTTCCAGCCACACGCATTGCATATGGCCTGTTGAGACAAGTGCTTCTCAACCAGAGTTGGATATCAGAGTCACCTGGTCAACATTTTAAAGATCTCTATTTCCAGGCCCCATCCCAGAGATTTTATTTAATGGCTCTGAGAGGAGATACTGATGTTTTTAAAAAGCTCTTCAGTGGTTATGCTGTGTAGCCATTGAGAACCACCAGCTTAAACAGATCACATTTTACAGCATAATGCTATTTCAATATTCCCTGTGCAAATACCTGCTTTCCACTGGGACTGCTCGCTCAAGAAACTTCTTATAAGCTCCTTTTAGAACTTTGTGGTTTTAATAAAAATCATTTAAGCCTTTTATAGAAGCTTCAAGAAATAAGAAAATCTCCAGGAAAACTGGAGTGAGTAGTCTATCCCTTCTCCAGCAGATCTTCACAACCCAGGAATCAAACCAGAGTCTCCTGCATTGCAGGCAGATTCTTTACCAACTGAGCTATCAGGGAAGCCTAAAGAAAAGCTCAAATCACCCCAATTTTAATATCTCAGAAATACTACAAATAACCACGGTTGGTGAAAGCCATTATTACATAGATAAATACAGATAGGTGGATAGAGAGCTACATATGTAGAGTGACTATAACAGGGGTACGCTCAATTTGCACATGTTTTTAAAGTACAGTATTGAATTTAGTCTTAACTTGAATTTAACTGAAGGATCTACTCAGATGCATGTTTCTTCACTGCAAGAGAAATTGACTCGTGAGAAGTTTCTCAAAGGTTAAACACAATTATAAAAATCATTAATAGGACAGAGTAACTTTTTCAAACTACATGCTTCAATATTGGTCACTACTGAGTTCCCTGCTATGAAAGATAGATCTGCACACTTTCAGTTTCTTCTACCCCTGTCCTGTACTTCCTAATTTTTTGCTTTTATGATTTTTCACTTTGTCAGGGTTTATAACATTGACATGCTATTTTAATCCGTGATTTCCGTACTGATTTGTCTTAATTTAAGCATTTAAATATATTTTTCTTTAATTTTTAAATTATAGTTGATTTACAATATTGTGTTAGTTTCTGATGTATAGAAAGTGACTCAGTTTTATGTTTTCAGATTCTTTTCCCTCATAGTATATTACAAGATACTGGGTATAGTTCCCTGTGCTATATAGTAGGATCCTGTTGTTATCTAGTTTATACAGTAGTATGTATCTGCTAATCCCAAACTCATAATTTATTCTCCCCCCCTGCCCCCCCCATTTCCTCTTTTGGTAACTGTAAGTTTGTTTCTATGTCTGTGAGTCTGTTTCTGCTTTGTAAATAAGTTCATTTGTATCTCTTTTTTTTTTAGATTCTACATATGAGTGATAGCACATGATATTTGTCTTTCTCTGTCAGACTGACTTACTTTAGTATGATAATCTGTAGGTCCATCCATGTTGCTGCAAATGGCATTATTTTGCTCTTTTTCATGGCTGAGTTATATTCCACTGTACATATATACCTCATCTTCTTTACCCATTCATTTGTCGATGGACACTTAGGTTGCTTCAATATCTTGGCTATTGTAAATAGTGCTACTATGAACATTGGGGTGCATGTGTGTTTTTTAATTAGTATTTTCTCTGGATATATATGCCCAAGAGCACAATTGCTGGATCATATGGTAACTCTATTTTTAGTTTTTTGATGAATCTACATATTGTTCTTCTTAGTGGCCACACCAAATTACCTTCCCACCTACAGTCTAGGAGGGCTCCCTTGTTTCTACACCCTTTTCAGTTAAATGTATTTATTGTTTATTGCTTCTTCATTTCTGACTTCATTTTGATTTAGTAGTATGGATTTTGTCATGGATCAGCCTCTTGTTGCTGTTGTTGTTTAGCCTCTAAGTCATGTCTGACTCTTTTGCGACCCCATGGACTGTAGCCTGCCAGGCTCCTCTGTCCAAGGAATTTCCCAGGCAAGAATACTGGAGTGGGTTGCCATTTCCTTCTCCAGGGGATCTTCCAAACCCAGCGATCAAACCCATGTCTCCTGCATTGCAGGCAGGTTCTTTACCACTGAGCCACCTTGGAAGCCCTTATCAGCCTCTACTTGGGTTATAAACCACCCTCAAATATCTTTCCTATATCCGAGTTCTGTGGGTTAGTCGGATGGGCTGCATTCAACTGAGAGTTTCAGCTGATGTCTCCTGGACTCACCTATGTGATTGTGGTTGGCTAGTGACTGACCACAGAGAAGGCAATGGCACCCCACTCCAGTACTGCTTCCTGGAAAATCCCATGGATGGAGGAGCCTGGTAGGCTGCAGTCCATGGCGACGCTAAGAGTCATATAAGACTGAGCAACTTCACTTTCACTTTTCACTTTCATGCATTGGAGAAGGAAATGGCAACCCACTCCAGTGTTCTTGCCTGGAGAATCCCAGGGACAGGGAGCCTGGTGGGCTGCCATCTATGGGGTCGCACAGAGTTGGACACAACTGAAGCGACTCAGCAGCAGCGGCTGACCAGGGAGCCTGGGCTCCAATCTGGTGGTCAGCCAAGGCCGTTTGTAGCCCCTCCCACAGGCTTGCTCAGACCTGTTCATCCCTCGGAGAGGGAGTTTGGAAGTGGCACTGTCCCCTGAGGCGTAGGCTTGGACCTTATATAGTGTCCCTTCCAAATCATTGGTCAAAGCAAATTATAAATCAGCATGGATTTAAAAGATAAAGAAACAGACTTTACCTTTTGATGAGAGAAGCTTCAAAGAATTTGTGTCCATTTGCAATCTTTCATGATAGTTTCCTATTCCCTAAGTTATTTCATGCTTGAAAATGTCTTCCTGTTTTATTTAAACTCAAGCAACAACTATTCTTGGGTCTTGCAGGACTTTGCAAACATTGCTTTTAGTGAAAAGTGGAAAACCTGAGGCCGATTTGATTTTAACCTACTTAAGAATTTTTTCTGTATTTTTGAACTTCAGTGTCTTAACAACAATGTGTCTCACTGTCAATCATTCTCTAACATATTTTCCTGATATTAAAAGATAACCTTGATATTTGCAAGTTGCAGTTTTTTAATCATTTCAGGGAATTTTTTATGTGTAGTAGCTCTGAATATTATTTCTGTGATCTTTGATAGATTCTCTGCTTCAGGAACAATGATTATTCTTATTTGAAATATTTTGTACCACTACTATTGTAAAGCTAATGTAAAGATACTATTAAAAAAAATTTATGTGGTTGCAGGATCTTAGTTTCCCAACCAGAATTGAACATGGGCCTCCAGCAGTGAAAGCCCTGAATCTTAACCACTGAAATGCCAGGGAATTCCCTAAAAAGAATTTTTGAAAGATAAAAACTTTGTCCTCCACATGCGTCATCTCCTTACTAATTTCTTTAACATCTTTGTCTTTTTCTTGAGAATTCATTATATTTAAATCAAGCCTTTTTATCAAATTATTAATTCAGCTTTCAGTCAAATGGTACAATGGTGCAGTGTTGCAGTGTTGTTTGGTTTCAGGGTTTCCTTAACCCTACGGTCTTCCTTTTCATCTCATTTTAGATTGTTATCCTCATCTATATTGAGTGTTAATCTATTGTACTTCACCTCCAAACTTTGTGATGCTTAGGCTAGGATCCTGCAAACAGCACTTCTTTACCAGGTGGCTCCCCCAGGTAGACATTGCCAATTGTGGGCACTTGCATTAGAAGGTTAGAGAAAGAGGCTTCTTGCCCCTTCTAGTTCTCATGTTATTCCTGTCAGAATAATCTCAAAAGAGCACTTCAGCTCAACTGTAGAAGTTGGTTCTAGTTTCTAACTCCTTTGCACACTCCTGGAACTGGCCAGTTCACCCTTCAAAGTTGTACACAGCAGCTGGTCAGGGCCCCGCTTCAGACAGAGGTCTAAGGCCCAGTTCCCGGGGCCTCTTTTCTAAACTGAGTAGGAGTAACTGGGGTGCACCCTCCAAGGAGGTCCAAGTCCCCTGGTATTTATAACTCTGTACTACCTCACTCACCCTTTCAGCTCTTGAATGCCAGTTTAACCAATTCCCTGTGTTAAATTCTCTCTGTTAAAGTAATTAATGTGGTCTCTATTTTCCTGACTGGGCCTGAGTTGATACATCATCTGGAACTTATTTTCTTGAAGTCATGGTATTAAAATATAATATACACATTTACAGAAAATGTGGCTGTTTCTTTTCTTTCTAACACTCTTTTCTCATGCCTTCATTGTCAGTTTTTTCTGAATCTTATTTTTTGTTTTAATGGGTCTCTTCTTAGAAACTTTGCTGGCTCTTATTTTTAAAGCAGTTTTATTAAGCTACGACTCACAGGTCATACAGTTTGCCTGTTTAACGTGTACAATTCAATAGGTCTACTTGCAATCATCAGCACAGTCAATTTTAGGATATTTACTTCACTTTAAAAATAAAACATACTCTTAGGCTACCACTCTACACACCCTCATACCTCCTAGCCCTAAGCAACCACTAACTCACTTTTTATCTGTGTATATAGTTTGCCTGTTCTGGACATTTTACATAAATGGATGTGGGGGGTTTTGTGTGTGTGTGACTGGCTTCTTTCACTGAGCGTAATGTTTGAAGGTTCATCTATGCTGTGGCCTGTGTAAATACTTCATTCCTTTTTATGGCCAAATAATATTCCATTGCACAGATATACCACATTTTACTTACCATTCAGTTGATAGACATCTGGGTTGTTTCCACCTTTTATCAATACACTGCTGTGAACGTTCATGTACAAGGTTTTATTAAGTAATGCTTCTGTTCTTTGATTATGGTTACTCTCAGAAAGATTTGCTATCTTTTGTGTGATGTATTCCTCCCTGCCTTGCCCTCCTGTGGTACATTTGCTTAATGGAAAGACCACTTTTATTTTCTTGCCATTCACTCTAACCCTGGGCAGACCTGGAAGGCTTTCTTTTGCTTTGAGTGACTGCCAGTAAAATCTCTGATACTGTTCTCACTCATCTGGGACTAACATGTCTTCCCTTCAAAACCGTAGTTTAAGTACTGGTACTTCCCTGGTGGTTCAGACAGTAAAAGCATCTGCCTACAGTGCAGGAGACCCAGGTTCAATCCCTGGGTTGGGAAGAGCTCCTGGAGAAGGAAATGGCAACCCACTCCAGTATTCTTGCCTGGAAAATCCCATGGACGGAGGAGCCTGGTGGGCTGAAGTCCATGGGGTCGCTAAGAGTCGGACACAAGTGAGTGACTTCCCTTTCCCTATAGTTTGAAGCCACTTTTCTGTAGCCCCAGGAAACCATGGTGGGAGGGGGAAAGAGCTCAGTCAGCACTAAATTGATTTGTTTTTTTCTTGCTGCATGATCTAGATTCTGGTTACTCAGTAGAGAGTCTCTTGAATGTTCTCTGCCAAGGCCAGTGATACTGGGTGAAAGGTCTATTCCACTCCCCTGGGCTTCAGCTTATTCTGTCAATTAAGAGTGTCCTGAAGATGGTGACCTATGGTGACAACCACTTTGCTTCCTGGCTTGCCGCATCATTGCAGCCTCATCTATTAGAGTCCTGTCTCACCACTAAAGTGGAGCAAGACCCTGAGTAGCCTATGCACAGCTGAAATAAGCCACCTTCCCCTTCCAGGACAGAGCCCAATTTCTTAAGGAATTGTATAGTTGTAGAGGTGTGGGTTTGGGCTTCCCTGGTGGCTCAGTGGTAAAGAATCTGTGTGCCAATGTAGAAGACATATGTTGAATCCCTGTGTCGGGAAAATCCCCCAGAGAAGGAAATGGCAACCCACGCCAGTATCCGTGCCTGAAAACTTCAGTGGACAGAAGAGCCCAGCAGGCTACAGTCCGTGGGGTCACAAAGAGTGGGACACAACTGAGTGACTAAGCATGAGCACACAAGCAAGAGGCATAGTTTACAACATTTTCTTATTTTTAAAATTATGAGGAGAAATTTTTCTTAGATGTTCTTTATCTGGTGAATTTCCATAGCATGGAATAATCCCTTGCTCTCAAAGGGAAGCCTCCAGTCTCAAGCATAGCATTTCTCCAAAGCTTTTATTTCCAATCTCAAAGTGGTTTCCACAGTGGTATTCTAAGGAACACATGGCTTGAATTCCACTCCTTGCCCTAAAGCCGGTACAAAATAAATAAAGACACTCCATGCTCCCCGCTCTCAACCCCCCAACCGCACCCCACCCCTCCCACCGCTGCTGTCAACTAAAACTTGACTGCCAATTGCTCTTCCATGACAGGCAATTAAACAATGGAGATCTGGATTGTGGTATGTTTTGGGTTCTGGGAACACTTGTTCTAGCTTGGATAAGCTGTGGTGGCTATGGGTTTACTTGCTTGTGTTCTCTAAATGTTTGTTCCTAAAGCCAAGGCTGTTGTGATCTCATGTGTTCTATTGCCCTTGAAGGAGAGGCCAACTGAACATTAGAAGGAGAGCCAGAGGCATATCCCTGGATATAAACGTGCCTGGATAGGGTGGGGTGCTCCCAGCGTTTTATGGGTTTCAGAGGGAAATCCTGGCCATCTGGGCATCGTGGGGAGCAACAGTCTTCTTGGCTTGAAATAAGAAGGGTAGATCCTAGAGACTGTGAAATCTATAACTTTATCCAATGTCTCTGACCAAGACAAGGGCAGAACTGGAACAAGAAACTGTGTACTATCTCAGACTTCCATAAGTCCCAGAGTCTGACTTGCATTCCATTGGGGTGATTTCTGAGGCAGTGAGGTGAGTCAGGGAGTCAAACTATGCTCATAAATTCAAAAATAAATAACCATCTGTCCTTAGTGTCTATGAAAATCTACTAGAATCTTCTGCTTTATAGACTGCCAGGGATGGAGATTTTGAAAGTAGATTGTATTTTCTCATTTTGTCATTAAACGAGAGATGCATTTCCATGGGAAAAAAACATATACAGAATATTACTGATAACATTCTAGTAGTATACCAGGATCATTGTGAAATTGTGATTTATAATAAGAAATATATATTTGCTTGTAGGCTGCATTCCTGGCATAGAGCTCCTGAAACCCTTGGAATTTTCTACATGAAAAGAAAAACAAAGGTTTCTTTGGCTATTCATAACAAGTCTCTTTCAACCACACATGAGTTTACATTTACGAAAGTGACTTTTGGAAAACTTCTAAGGGTGGAGTTTGGCTGGTTGCCAGGGCAACTGACTGGGTAATCAAGATAAAAGATTGAAACTTTCAACCTCACCCCTTGATTTCCAGCAGAACTAGGAGAGACTGAAGATTGAATTCAATCACCAACTCCAATGATTTAAGCAATCTTGTCTACAAATGAAGCCTCCAAAACCCCTAAACAACTGGAGTTTGGGGAAATTCCGAGTTGGTGAAGATGTTGGGGTGCCAGAGGATGGCACATGTGGAGAGGATGTGGAAACTCTGCACCCCTTTCCCTGTGCCCCATTCTAGGCATCTCTGCCATCTGGCTTTCTGAGAAGTATTCCTTTACAAATAAACTGGTAATCTATTCATCAGTAATAACTAGTAAAACTAGTAAACTATTTTTCTGACTTTTGTGAGCCTCTGCAGCAAATTACTGAAGCCAAGGAGATCATTATGGAAACCTGGGAACCTCTGATTTGTAGCCAGTAGGTCAGAAGCCAGAGAAGGCAATGGCACCCCACTCCAGTACTCTTGCCTGGAAAATCCCATGGAGGGAGGAGCCTGGAAGGCTGCAGTCCATGGGGTGGCTAAGAGTCAGACACGACTGAGTGACTTCACTTTGACTTTTCACTTTCATGCATTGGAGAAGGAAATGGCAACCCACTTCAGTGTTCTTGCCTGGAGAACCCCAGGGACGGGGAGCCTGGTAGGCTGCAGTCTATGCGGTCGCAGAGTCGGACACGACTGAAGTGACTTAGCAGCAGCAGCAGCAGCAGCAGCAGCAGCAGCAGGTCAGAAGCACACATGACAACCTGGACCTGCGATTGACACCTGAAGTGGGGGAGGGTGAAGCAAGTCTTCTGGGACTGGCCCTTAACCTGCAGAGTCTGCCCTAACACTGGGTAGTGTCAGAATTGAATGAATTATGTTAATAGGACACCAGTTAACATCCAGAGAGAACTGGAGAATTGCTTGGTGTGAGAACTACACCCCTCGCCCCACACCCCTCGCCCCACACACACATATTTGGTGACAAGAAGTGAAATATTAAGAGTAACAGAGGGAGAAAAGTTTTTTTCATTAGTTGGTACATAAAGGAAGGAAAGTTATGACCAACCTAGACAGCATATTAAAAAGCAGAGACATTACTTTGCCATTAAAGGTCCATTTAGTCAAGGGTATGGCTTTTCCAGTGGTCATGAATGGATGTGAGAGTTGGACTGTGAAGAAAGCTGAGCGCCGAAGAATTGATGCCTTTGAACTGTGGTGCTGGAGGAGACTCTTGAGAGTCCTTGGACTGCAAGGAGATCCAACCAATCCATTCTGAAGGAGATCAGCCCTGGGTGTTCATTGGAAGGACTGATGCTAAAGCTGAAACTCCAGTACTTTGGCCACCTCATGCAAAGAGTTGACTCATTGGAAAAGAATCTGATGCTGGGAGGGATTGGGGGCAGGAGGAGAAGGGGACGACCGAGGATGAGATGGCTGGATGGCATCACCGATTCAATGGACATGAGTTTGAGTGAACTCCAGGAGTTGGTGATGGACAGGGAGGCCTGGCGTGCTGCGATTCATGGGGTCACAAACAGACATGACTGAGCAACTGAACTGAACTGAACTGAGGAAACAAAGGCTTCCCAGATGGCTCTAGTGATAAAGAACCTGCCTGTCAATGCAGGAGACATAAGAGACGCAGGTTCAATCCCTGGTTCAGGAAAATCCCTGGCAGAGTACATGGCAACCCACTTCAGTATTCTTGCCTGAAGAATCCCATGGACAGGAGCCTGGCAGGCTACGGTCCATAGGGTCATAAAGAGTTGGATATAACTGAAGCGAATTAGCACACACACAGAGGAAACAAAAGAGTTTTTCCTATTCACTCACCTTCAGTGTTCATGGTCCCCTGTGTGCTGCCTGTGTCAAAGGGGCTTTAAGTTCCCCCTGCACCCACCCACATCTCTGATGCTCACAGAGAGGGCTGATCCTAGAGAGCTTATCCAACACCAAATTACCCTATTGTATTGTCTTGCCTGGTCAATAAATAGAGCCAACATTCAGCATTTCGTAGAACATATTAGAAAGAAACAAATTCTCCTTTGAAATACAGACATAAGCAAAAAGTAACAATCCTTGGCCATGAATAGTAACAAATGGTTTGAAGCAAGAAGTTAATGTCCCAGAGACTTTCCTGACAATCCAGTGGTTAAAGACTCCACCCTTCCATTGCACAGGGGGAGTGGAAGGTGGGGTGGGGAATGGGTTGGATCCCTGGTCCAGACACCAGGGACCAGACACCAGACACTCCCTGGTCCAGGAACTAAGATCCAACATGCCATGCAGTGTGGGGGAAAAAAAAAAAAAAAACAGGCAAAACACCCTGGAGCAAACTACATCAGGTGGGACAATCTCAGTGTGGGCCCCAAAGTTGGACATGGAGGAATCCTGAGGGGAAGAAATTAATCTCTTGGCCACATTAGTTACACATTTTTACCAGCTTCTAAGCGAGGAGAAACTGAGGGCAAAGATCAGAACCTTCTGGCCAGTATTTATAATTCAATGTCCATGGGAATCTAGAGTAAATGGATTGTGGTTCTCATTCCGCAGTTTGTGCTCCTCATTTTCAACTAATCCTTTTAGTGTCTACACACAGTTCCACATAATCTCAAGATTTCTCTATAGATAACACAGAGCTGGGTGAATCTTATTGGACTGTTCAAGTCAAAGGCCAGTGCATACACTGGTTAAAATTAAGATGAGTAGATGCTCCTTCAGGCTCCTGCTTTAATGAGATTCTGAGTGTGCCTTACGGTACATGCATGTCATGATACACACCCGTGTGCATGTGCTAACCTGCGTCTGCACCCGTATGCCCACCAGCAGTGTCCTGTCTTCACTGGGCCGCTATTGCACTTACATGCCCATCAACACCTTTGCAGGGTCACCACCTTCAGTGGGCTAAAATCGCTAAGTCAAGACCCTTGGCATGTCCTGATTTTCATTTCCTTCTCAGAGAAATACAAGATCCCAGGGTGCAAGGCAGTTCCTCGCAGCAGCTTCCTTCTTCCTCTTTGTTCAGATCAACAGTCTGAGTCATCCCTGGAGTCATCTTTATCTTTCTCTAATATCACACACGCAATCCATCAGAAAAATCCTGTTGGTTTGCCTTTGAAATATATTCAGTTCCACCCATTTTTTACTCTTTCCATCATGACCACTGACCACCATGGTCTGGGCTACCATCATCCCTCAGCTGGATTATTGCAAAACCTCATCTCCCTACGCTTACCCTTGCCCTGCCCTAGTCTATTCTGCACCCAGCAGCAAGTGTGTCCCTTTCATAACTCAAGCCGGATCATGTCTCTCCTCCACTCAGAACCCTTCAATAGCTGCCTGTGTCACTTGGAATAAATCCAAAATCTTTACCATGCCATTCGTAATCTGGCTCCCAGCTACGTCTCAGACCTACTCCTTTCACCCTCACTTAAGCCACGCTGGATGCTGAGCTGGTCCTAAAACACACCAGACACTCTTGCTTCAGGGTCTTTGTGTTTTTAACTCCTCTGCCTGGACCATTTCTCCCCAGATACACTCATAGCTCACTTCCTCACTTTCTCCAGGTCTCTGTTCAAATTCACTTTTCTCTGGAAGATCTCTGAAGACACTTCCTTAGATCACACACACACACACACACACACACACACACACACACACACACACATTTCCCACACAGCCATTCTGTATCTCCTTACTGTGATTGATTTTTCTTCTTGGCATGTAGCACAGCACCGTCCCAAGAATTATTTATCATTGGTCTTCCCACACAAGAATGTAAGCTCCATGAGGGTGGGGACTTTGTTGTCTTCAGTGCTGGACCCCAGATCCTGAGATAGTGCCTGACATGAAGGCTCATGAGCAAGGTGTGTGGAGTGAATGGATGAATTCATCGTAAGCAGTGTCTGCTCATGTTCACCTAAGCGTCTCAGGGGAGAATGCTTTTATGGGGATTTCCTCCCAACCCTCTGAAGGGAAGCCATCAAGGAGGGTGCTGTCTGGCTCTGCTTTTGACCTCACTGCAGCTGGCAGCTGTCCCATAAAGGGCATTTGAGATGAGGGAGGGCTGTGAGATATTTATGCCACTCTTTAGGAGTGCAGGCGCTGTGAAACAGAGCCATCTAAACCTGTCTGACAGGAGTGATGCCAGGATTCTGCCCAGACTTGTCAAAATTCTGCCCACACTAGAGAATCTTGGCGGCTTCCCAAGTTCCGATTCTGTCCATGCCGAGTGAGACTTGCAGAGAGGGCACTGTGATGGTCCCAGAGTTCTTGCAAAGGGCCAGGGACCGGGAACTGAGACAATGAGGGGACAAGACCTTGTCCCAACACACAAAGATAGAAGCTGCAACCTAGTTTTGCCAGGAAATCAGCAGCAGCAGGAAAGTAGAGTCTAACTTTCAGAGTCACCCATTCACTGGGCAAATATTTCCTGAGTATATGCCATGTGCCAAGCACGATTTTAGGCCTTAGAGCAGACGCCCCCAACCTCCAGGATCTAATGCCTGATGATCTGGGGTGGAGCTGATGTAATAATAGGGGCTTCCCTGGTGGCTCAGACAGTAAAAAAACAAACAAACAATAAAACCTGCCTGCAATGCAGGAGACCAGGGTTCGATCCCTAGGTCGGGAAGATCCCCTGAGAAGGGATGGCTACCCACTCCAGTATTCTTACTTGGAGACTAGAATTCCATGGACAGAGGAGCCTGGAGGGCTGTAGTCCATGCACTTGAATCATCCCCAAGCCATCCCCACCCCACCCCATCCATGGAAAAGTTGTCTTCCATGAAACCAGTCCCTGGTGCCAACAAGGTGGGGGACCATTGCCTTGGAGGGTTGTTCTAGGAGCTGAAGATTCTGGGATATGGACCACAGGGAGGGACCCAAGTTGGCTCAGGAGAGTGCCCAGACCCCCTTCATGTTTCAGACCCCCTCAGTCTACCTTTTCTCTGTGAGGGAAGCAGCTGAGGTATCATGGCTGCCTCCCCTCCTCCAGCAGGGATCGGCGCTGCCTGGGTCAACGAGGCTCTGCTGACCCAAGGAGGCACCACGCAGCCTCTGGAGATTCCTACCAGTGCTCCTCACCGGGAGGACTCCTCGTCCCCTCTCCCTAACTGCTGCTCACCCACTGAATGCCGGAGGGTCAGCTCCATCACCTGCTGCCCTGTGTGTTGTACCCAGAGCTCCACCTGCTGACAGACTCTCCCCTCGCTGCCCTGGAGCCTGGCCTGGGCATTGGCTTTGTGGTTTGCTGGCTTCCCTCGTAGCTCAGTCGGTAAAGAGTCTGATTGCAATGCAGGAGACCTGGGTTCGATCCCTGGGCTGGAAAGATCCCTTGGAGAAGGAAATGGCAACCCACTCCAGTATTCTTGCCTGGAGAATCCCATGGACAGATTCTCATGGACAGAATCCCATGGCAGGCTACAGTCTATGAGGTTGCAAGAGTCGGACATGACTGAGCAACTAACCATGCGTGCATGTGCCTGGTGGGGACACAGACAATGGAACAAGATGTGTTTCTTCAGTGCAGGGGGTTTAGGGGTGCTGGTCATGGGTGAAGATATCTCGGGAGCCTTCTCCAGTCAATGGTGTGGGAGTTTAGAATGGTGCCTAGCTGCTGACACCCAGAATTCAGGCCTGGAGGGCAGTGGGAGATCCACAGAGTCTCCAGCAGGGTGTGACCACCCTGAGGTGTCACAGGCTGGCCTCACTCATTCACTCTCAGGCACGGTGCCTCAGGATCAGCCCAGACTTCTGTAGGACTTTGGGAGTGAGAGCACTTGTGTGATAACTGTCTTCTCCCTGGTAGCTGAGAGGAGGTGTAAACACTTGGGTGGATGTCTGAAACTGGATGGTGAGGCTAAGAACACGCCATGGCTGATGGGATCTGGTTTCCAGAATATGGCACTGCCTGCCGGGCCCATGCAACTCTTCCTGAGTTCTGGCAACGACCAGCCCAGTGAGTCTGAGTCTGTCCTCACAAGGAGAACTATGGCATTACTTTGGGTCATCTCTGGGGAGGCTTCCAGCCCTGCTATTCTCAGACTTCAGAGAGGAGAGAGACATCTACTGGGCTTTTGGCCTTTTCCATTTCTCTTTAAGAACACTCTGAGCTCTGGGCACAGCACTTTCTCTTTTTTTAAGCAATATTTATGTATGATTCTTCGGCAAGAACCCAGATCCATAGCAGGCCTGGCCAGAGGTTGGCATTTGCAGAATCTGGGCACTGGGGATGTGCCTGAACCTCAGTGCTCCAAGTGGGGGAAGCTAGTGAGTGATATGAAGGGTAAACTACAGACAATAAGGCATTCCAGAGGGCCTCAAAATACCTGAAGGGAGGCTTACCCAAAGGGCTTCCACCTCAGAGAGAGGGAGGGAGGCAGGAGGTAGAGGAAGATCTCATGATTTTTAAAAATTAGTTTGATTTTTTTTTAATAACCTCTCATGGCAACCAGATGTTGCTGAAGTCTGAGCTTTTGGGTGAAGCAAGTAGGGTTGCTCCAGGGCGGGGGTGGTAAAGTATTTCACAAAATCAGCAATGTTTGTACCTGGAACCTAGCTCCTCCAACACCTCAGGCAGCAGCTTTGGACATGGAAAACATTCTATGGAGCTGTGGCCTTTGCATGAGGGGTGCTGGCACTGAGGCCAGGGAGAGGTACCCTCGATGCAGGTGTAGGTGGGGACAGGATCCCTGGGGAATTCTACTCCACTGGGGAGTGTCCATGGCACTTGACCTATTCACCAAGCTTCTTCATTACACAAGACAGGGACTGTTCATCATTGTGCTCCAGTAATGCCCATTGGGGAGCACTTCCTCATTTCCTCCCCCTTCTCTGGACACCACCATCTGGACCACGAGCAGCAGATGACTTCACTTAACTTGCCTACAGGTGACTCCAGAGCTCTGCAGACTCGACTTACACGAATTAAAGATTATTTAAAAATTGTATCTGAAATACTTTTAAAAATTATTCTTATCTGAGACAATTGAAAATAACCATAACTCACCCAGTACATCAGCAGTCAGTTATACAATGGTCACCAGTTCTGTAGAGCTGAGCTGTCTGCTGTGGTTGCCACTAGCCACATGGGCCTATTTAAATATTTTCATGAATGAAAGTTAAATAAAATTTAAAAATACAGATCCTCAGCTGCACCAGTCACATTTCAAGTGCTCATTAGCTTTGTGTTCCTAGTGCTGCTGTATTAGTGCAGACAGAGAACATTTCCACCATGGCAGAGAAAATTTATTACCACTCTGTTCTAGAATCCTCCAACCTCTGAAATGGCTGAAACCCTTATCCAAGTGTGACTAATGAAAACATCCCTTTCTAGTCCTGTCCATTTCTTCCTCATCACTGATTCTGTAGCTTTCTCACCTGCGACCCTCATCCCATGCCGTCTGACCCAGAAGGAGTGCCTCCTAATATCTTTGCTGATTTGCCCTTACAAAGAACTCTGTCCTTCCATCTGCGATTGTTTGGAGTTTACATTTTAAGTTCAAAATCCTCTTCAACGAGCTCTTCACCAATGGCATTATAGAGAGTGAATCCTGGGAGCTTGTATGAAAACCTCTCCTTTCTGGAACTTGGCTGAGATGTCTTGGGAACCTATGTGCCGAGTTTACACGAGTCTGAGTCAGTGAGGTGCCAGACACAGAGCCTAGAACAGGAACCAGAGTCTTCAGAGCCACCTGCTTATCTCTGATTCAAATGCCCTTGGGCTGCTGCGGTCATTAACTCTTGCAGGTGGCTCAAATCATCTGCTTCTGATCAACCCAAGGCAGCTTCTACTGAAGTCCTGGGATGGGGGGGAGAAATCGAAGTGAGAGGATGGCAGACAAGGGCCTGGGGGTGGGACCCTGGGGCGGGATGGAAATTGGCCTGCAGCGCAGCGTTCCTGATCAGCTCTGGCAACTTCACGTCTCCAAGTTTGTGTTGGTCCCCGCAGACAGCCGTGGGGCCAGCCCCATGGTCTGAGCAGTCTGTGGTCTCCTGGTCATGCTGGGCGCTGTGTGCTGGGCTGAGCTAGGCACCCGGGTTCCTGAGTCCAGGGGCCGGAGGTGATGTCCATTTACACCTCCCCTATCCATGGCTCCACGCCTGCCTTTCTTGTTACCTACATGCTGGTGCTGCCATGGGTGCACTTTGCTGAGCATGCACAGCCCTTTAACCCTGCCTGTGCCTCATAGCCCCAGGCCCCGGGCAGCCTCTTATCTGAGGCTGACAAATGTGCTGAGGCCATTCACATGCTGTTCGGGCTCAACACCCAGTGCTGAGCTGTCCCACCACAAGGAAGTCCTCCTCATCCACTTACGCTCCAACTTGGACCCTCACCTTACTCCACTCGGGCTGTGAGACCCTTTGCAAGCCAGCTGTTCCCCATGTGGCTCCTTCCTTGGGCTCCAGCCTCCTAGGACTAGTTACTTTTGGTCTTAGTTCAGGCTGCTATAACAAAGTGCTGAGAAATGCAATATTTCCTGCCATATTGGTAAACAGGATATCACAGTCATCGACTCGTTGGAAAAGACCCTGATACTGGGAAAGATTGAAGGTGGGAGGAGAAGGAGACAACAGAGGATGAGATGGTTGGATGGCATCACCGACTCAATGGACATGAGTTTGGGTAAACTCCAGGAGATGGTGATGGACAGGGAGGCCTGGCATGCTGCAGTCCATGGGGTCACAAAGAGTCGGACACGACTGAGTAAATGAACTGAACTGAATGTAAGCCAGTGAGCCCTGAGGACACTCAAGAAGGAACAGAATACTTGCTATCTAGCAGCCATCAACCGAGAAGGCAATGGCACCTCACTTTAGTACTCTTGCCTGGAAAATCCCATGGGAGGAGAAGCCTGGTGGGCTGCCGTCCATGGGGTCGCTGAGGGTGGGACATGACTGAGCGACTTCACTTTCACTTTTCACTTTCATGCATTGGAGAAGGAAATGGCAACCCACTCCAGTGTTCTTGCCTGGAGAATCCCAGGGACGGGGAGCCTGCTGGGCTGCCATCTATGGGGTCTCACAGAGTCGGACACGACTGAAGTGACTTAGCAGCAGCAGCCATAAGATTGCAATCACTCTCTATGGTGAGCCCTGAGGAAACTCAGGATGTGAAAACACAGGATAGAGGCCTCAGACAGGTGAAGTGCATATCAGAGGAATGATTTCAGTGAGCCCAGACTCTTGCATCTTTTTCCATACGTACAAAAGTGCTAATTTCCTTAACCTGGGATATCCCATTTTCTTTAATTAGCAATAATCTTTTGATGTTCAGACTACCTGCCCTTTGTTGCAAACCTTCTAAATAACCTAGGTCCCCCCCTTCACCTCCTCAGAACAGTTTTCTCAGGGTTGCTTGAGATGCTACTTCCTGGGCTAAAGTCCTAAAAATTTCCACTGAATGCAATATAACTCTCAACTTCTAGGTTGTGAATTTTTTTTTTTTGAAATCCACAGTGCCTTGGACTGGGTGGCATGTAAACAACAGACACGAGTTTCTCATAGTTCTGGAAACTGGATGTCTGAGATCAGAGTATCAGCAGAGTTGGTTCTGGTGCGGACCTTCTTCCAGATTGCAGACTGCCTGCTTCTCACTGTGTCATGAAAACAGAGGGAGGGAGCTCTCTGGAGTCCCTTTTGTTTTCAAGGGCACTAACCCCACGCATGAAGGCATCACCCTCATGCCTTAATCACCTCCCAAAGCTCCAGCTCCTAATACCATCACATTGCGAGTGGGATTTCAACATATGAATTTGGGAGGACACATTCTGTCCACTGCACTCTTCCCTCACATGTCGTCCTTACTCAGCTGATGCTCCAATGCTACTGCTGCTGTAGCCTAGCCCACCACCCCCGACCACCTGTGCATGCCTGTTTTGCTCGGTGCCACCAAGTGACTTCTGGACCGAATTGATGGGAAGGGAAAGGGAAAAGAAAGAGGAAGAGGGATTGTTACTTTATTTTTAATATGTAATATGTCCCAGCACTCACTGACCACTTTGTGTCTACTTCCCCTGGTGCACAGTGTGCCAAGTTGCCTTTTATTTCAGGAACTTGTTGCACAATTTGTCCAGCTCTATGATACTGTTTTCCTTCTTTGGGGACTCCAATTCTGTGCTTGTTGCATCTCCACTGTCTTCTCTGTGTTTCAATGTCTTTAGGATTTATCTAGAAATTATTTCTTCAGATTTTCTATGCTTGTTTGATCTCTATTCTCAAGCACTTTTTCTGTATTTTTACCCCCACTCCCCTATTACTTCTCTACTTTTGTTTTGATTTCTGTGATTTTTTTTCTTGTACCTCTTTTCTGAGTTCTGCAAATGTGCAAGATTATTTTCTCTTATCTTCTGACTATTTCTTCTCTGGGATTACATATTTATTTTATTCATTCTTCCTTATTGAGTCTATTTCTTTGTTAAGTCTTTGAAAGTAATGGCCACATGTTCGGTCAAAATTTTCACCTGTTTCTTGGCAAACAGATGATTCCTTGTAAGCTGGTAAGTTTAGCAGCAATTTCCTGTCTTTTTTTTTTTTTTTTTTTTTTGTCCTTTGAATTAATGCTGGCTGCCTTTGAACTTCCCTTGTTGACCTATTTGTTGGAGTTTGTTTCAAGGGACAAAGTTTTGTTAATGGTTTTCTCATGTTAGTTGTTACCAGGTTGTTTAACTTTTCTCAAAGAAGTTTCTCTCCCGTCCTCATTAACTACCTTGCATGTGTGCATGCTCAGTTGTTCCGACTCTATTCGACCTCATGGACTATAACCTGCCAGGCTCCTCTGTCCATGGAATTTTCCAGTCAAGAATACTGGAGTGGGTTGCCATTTCCTTCTCTAGGGGGTCTTTCCAACTCAGATTTTGAATCCATGTCTCCTGCTTTGGCAGATAGATTCCTTATCACTAGCACCACCTGGGAAGCCTGTATCACAGCTCTTGTATGTGAGGGATACCAGTTCATCACCTCAGGTTGAGCCTTTTACCTAAAGGAAGTCTTCATGCTGGAGTTTCTGGGATCTGTTACCCTGGGGCAGGTTTGCATTTCACTTCCATACTCTAGAGGCTTTCACAGTGTATTAGCTTCATAAAGATTATGAAGTAAATTTAGCAGCTTTTGGTAGCATTTATGCATTTTTGAGTTGTGGATTTTATGTCTCTTAGTTTGGCTGAATATGAAATTTCAAAATGGAAATAAATTTTTTTTATGCTGAAAAAGATTCCTGTTTCCCTGACTACTACTCACACTACCTCTGACACCAAAGGTGAGGGATTTTCCACACCAAGCAATTCTCCAGTTTTTGGTGGACACCGACTGGGTGTCCTTTGATTTAATTCTGACACTAACAGACTCCACAGGTTAAGGGCTCAGTTCCATAAGACTACCTCCCATTCCAGCTATCAGTTGGAAGTCCCAGATTGTCTGTCACAGTCTAATCAGGTGACAGAAAACACACAGCAATTTTATTAACAGTAACTAGAGATAAATAGAAATAATTCATAATAAATAACTATAATACATAATAAAAATAAATAAAGTAAAAATAATTAGAAAGTAAATATGGAGGATTGTCAACCACATAAAATCACTGTAAGGACGAAAGAAGAATGGTATATGTGAAATACTAAGAAAAACATGTGTTGGTCTCAGCCTTTGGTCTTTGATCCCAGTTCCACAAAGTTCCTAAAACCCTTGTCATTCCCTGGGTGATAAAGATGTGAAGACCATCTTTTATGCTGTTATTTGCTCTCTGACCCCATTCTTGACACAGAGCTCTTAAAATCCTTGCAATTTCCTAAGTGATGGGGGTTGATAAGAGCCTCTTAGCAGAGTTCAGCTTTCCAAATCCCTTGGAATTTCCTGGGTGATGGGAGCATCTTTTGTTTTAATGCAGTGAACTCTCGGTGAGCTTCTGAGTGGGAACCGGTCACTAGAAAGACTAAGCATGATCAGAAGCTTGGAACTCAGTCCCAAACCTTATTCTCCAGGGAGGGGATAGGGACTAGAGATTGAGTGAACTATCCATCATGCCTAGGTGATGAAGCCTCCAAAACAGTCCCGAAGGTACAGGCTTCAGGGAGCTCCTGGGTTAGGATAGGGTGGTACACCCCAACTCCATGGAGACAGAAGCTCTGGTACTGGGAACTCTTCCAGACCTTGCCTATGTACCTCTTCATCTGACTGTTCATCCGCATCCTTTCTTATGTTCGTAATTATAAATCAGTAAACTAGTGCTTCCCTGCTTTCTGTGACCTATTCAAACAAATTGTCCAACTCGAGGAGGGGTTGTGAGAAGCCCTGGTTTACAGTATTAAACTCTAGCAAATGTTGGTTTAGTATGTTGAGATAGTATTTTTTTTTTCACTTAATGAGTTAATATGGTAAATTAATTATAATAAGTTTTCTGAAATTTAGACATCTTTGTGTTGGTGAGGTAAACCATTTTTTATCATGATAAACCAAAAAAAATAAAAGACACATGTTGGATTCAATTCTCTAATGTTACTTTCAGAAATTTTCCATCTGTATTCACAGATGGGATTAACTTTAAAATTTTTCTTTCTTGACCTGTTCTTATCTGGTAGTGGTAAGACTGTTCTAACCTCATCAAATAATTTGGGCAATGTTTCCAGTTTTCCCTTTTCTCTGATAATTTGTATTAGAATGCTCTATGCTTTGAAATTTGACAGAATGTTCCTATAAAGTCACCTAGACCTTTTTTTCTTATAATTTTTTAAACTTCTGCTTTAATTTATTTAATGGTTTAGCATATAAGTCATCTATTTTCCCTAAATTTTAAATCTGTTGAAAAAGTAGTATGTAATGTCCTCTTAGTCTCTTTTTTTAAATTAAAAAAAATTTTTTTTGCTCTGCTGTGCAGCTTGTGGGATCTTAGTTCCCTGACCAGGGATCAAACCTGTGCCTCTTGCATTGAAACCCTAGAGTTACCACTGGATCACCTGGGAAGCCCATGAATTAACTTTATTTTTATTTAATTGTTTAAAAAAGTCAAAATATTACCGATCTTGGTTCCACTCCTTCCCACTCCTCTCACTTCTGTCCCAGAGAGAATCACTTTTGACTCTGATAGCTATATCTTCTTTTTTCTATTTAGAATTCAGACATCTTTTTTCCATATATTTCTGTCTTTTAATTCTTCCAAATTTTCTTCACATTCTTTTATAGCATTTTTGCATTATCTCTTTAATCCATCTGGATTTTAAAAAAGTTACATATAGTAAAGTAAACGTGAAGTCGCTCAGTCATGTCCAGCTCTAGAATTCTCTAGGCCAGAATACTGGAGTAGGTACTTTTTCCCTTCTCCAGGAGATCTTACCAACCCAGGGATCGAACCCAGGTCTCTCACATTGCAGACGGATTCTTTACCAGCTGAGCCACAAGGGAAGCCCAGGAATACTGGAGTGGGTAGCCTATCCCTTTTCCAGGGGATCTTCCAGACCCAGGACTCAAACTGGGGTCTCCTGAAATTGCAGGCGGATTCTTTACCACCTGAGTTACCAGGAAAGCCCCACATATAGTAAAGGAACTAGCTTTTTTTCTCATTATGTCTAGCAAATTGTAGCTGCTGCTGCTGCTAAGTCGCTTCAGTCGTGTCCGACTCTGTGCAACCCCATAGATGGCAGCCCACCAGGCTCCCCGTCCCTGGGATTCTCCAGGCAAGAACACTGGAGTGGGTTGCCATTTCCTTCTCCAATGCATGAAAGTGAAAAGTGAAAGTGAAGTCTGTAGCCTACCAGGCTTCTCCGCCCATGGGATTTTCCAGGCAAGAGTACTGGAAATTGTAGCAGGATGTTATATTGAAAATTTCCCCTTCCTCTAATATCCATTTCTGCAGGTCCGTGGAGCTGTGCTTCTCACAGCTTCTCCCAGCCAATTACTGAGTAAGCTGGGGTACTCAGGCCCATTCCTGGGAGACAGAGGACTCTTGAAAGAGTGACTGTGGCCTGAGAAATACCCACTCACTTTCTTTCTAACTGAACAGCAAGCTTCCTCCCAACTTTTCTTCCTTCCTTGACTTTCTTCTTCACTGCAGGTCAGACATATACCATGGATTGACATCTCTTCCCACCTTTACTGACTTCCTCCTCATTTTCTTTCACTGAAATTTCTTCTGATAAGTTTTCTGTACATTTCATCTTGGTATCTGTTCCTTGGAGGACCTGCAGTAACACATACATGCACATATTGGGACCAGAGTCATGTGGAGACAAGAGAACTCCAGATATGTTTGGGGATCTGAGGGTGGAGGAACTTGTGTTTACTTCCATGGGGAAGGCCCATGAAAGCACATCAAGTCATAGAATCCTCCCATCGTGCAGACAGCACATGATTCAGCATAGAAATGTAGAAATGCCAGCATGACACATTTAGGCAAAATGCCTCAAGACATCTTCTCTGGTGCCCTGTGGCTCCAGAGTAGTGCTGGAGTATCAAAGCCTTCCCCATGCTTCTTACACTTGCAGCAATAGCAGGGGAGCTGTTAAGACAGAGCAGATCCCAACAAGGGCTGTGGAGGACCTGGACAAAGTGAATCCCCCCTGTCAATAGAGCATTGAGCAGCCAAGTGGCTCACTTGAAACTTAATAAGTAGCTGCATCGTATGCTATAAACTCTCTATTGGTGACATTGTTTCTGGCAGCATTCTTAGTTGTAAGCAACAGAAACTGATTCATGCATAAAAAGACTTATTACTATGACATTAAGTAATAAAGCAGTACTAACATTTATTCGTGGCAACTTTTATTAATTTTATTAACATTTATTAATAGCAACTCCAGTATTCTTGCCTGGAAAATCCTATGAACAGAGGAGCCTGGTGGGATACAGTCCATGGGATTGCAAAGAGTTGGACACCACTGAGTGACTTGAGCACATACACAGCATTTGTTAAGCATTTAAACTTTGCCAACTATCATTTGAAATTCTTTGCTTGTATGAAACCAATGTAATCCTTACCACAACCTTTATGACAATAATAATAGCTGTTGTCATAGTATCTATTACTATGTATTTTATCGTAATATATCCATTACCATAGTATTACCATTCTATGGTTAACCCCACATTGATAGTATGTGATTGACACTATGGTTGATACTATGATACTAATGTTGATACTATGATACTATGGTTAACTGTACATTATGATGGAAAAATTGCATAGAGAGGTTAGGGAACTTTCTTAAGGTCACACAGCCAATTAGTGATAAAGTTAGGGTTTAAACCCAGACAGTTGGACCACAGAGCTTCTCTGTTGCCCGTCAAACTCTATAGAACATGGTAGGAGTATTGTGTGTGTGAGGAAGGAAAGAAGACTGAAAAACTAGGCTTGGAGGCTATGAAGACAGGGACAATATTCCAGATCATTACATAGAAATTATGTGATGAAGATCCTGGGAGAAACCCTGAAGTTTGCATTGCCCACACCAATGATACTGACACTGTCCCTAGAACTGTCACCACTAGTAAACCAAATGGGTTTCCTACTTCTTCACATCACAGTTCTCCGATTCAAAAGGTAAATGCATCTGTTTGGCAGAACCAAGATCATATGCCCACACCCAAACTGGAAGGGAGTTTGAGGAATATTTTTTAGCTTCTGTAGCAGGATATATGGACTTCCCAGGTGGCTCAGTGGTAAAGAATCTGCCTGCCAATGTAGGAGAGAGGGGTTTGATCCCTGGGTCAGGGAAGATCCCTTGAAAAAAGGAAATGGCAACCCACTCTAGTACTGTTGCCTGGGAAATCCCATCAACAGAGGAGTCTGGCAAGTTACAGTACATGGGGTCACAAAAGAGTCGGACACAACTTAGAGACGAATCAACAACAGTTCAGTTCAGTTCAGTCGCTCAGTCGTGTCCGACTCTTTGTGACCCCATGAATCGCAGCACGCCAGGCCTCCCTGTCCATCGCCATCTCCTGGAGTTCACTCAGACTCACGTCCATCGAGTCAGTGATGCCATCCAGCCATCTCATCCTCGGTCGTCTCCCCCTCCTCCTGCCCCCAATCCCTCCCAGCATCAGAGTCTTTTCCAATGACTCAACTCTTCGCATGAGGTGGCCAAAGTACTGGAGCTTCAGCTTTAGCATCATTCCTTTCAAAGAAATCCCAGGGCTGATCTCCTTCAGAATGGACTGGTTGGATCTCCTTGCAGTCCAAGGGACTCTCAAGAGTCTTCTCCAACACCACAGTTCAAAAGCATCAATTCTTCGGTGCTCAGCCTTCTTCACAGTCCAATTCTCACATCCATACATGGCCACAGGAAAAACCATAGCCTTGACTAGACGGACCTTTGTTGGCAAAGTAATGTCTCTGCTTTTGAATATACTATCTAGGTTGGTCATAACTTTCCTTCCAAGGAGTAAGCGTCTTTTAATTTCATGGCTGCAGTCACCATCTGCAGTGATTTTGGAGCCCCCAAAAATAAAGTCTGACACTGTTTCCACTGTTTCCCCATCTATTTCCCATAAAGTGATGGGACCGGATGCCATGATTTTCGTTTTCTGAATGTTGAGCTTTAAGCCAACTTTTTCACTCTCCTCTTTCACTTTCATCAAGAGGCTTTTTAGCTCCTCTTCACTTTCTGCCATAAGGGTGGTGTCATCTGCATATCTGAGGTTATTGATATTTCTCCGGGCAATCTTGATTCCAGCTTGTGTTTCTTCCAGTCCAGCGTTTCTCATGATGTACTCTGCATATAAGTTAAATAAGCAGGGTGACAATATACAGCCTTGATGTACTCCTTTTCGTATTTGGAACCAGTCTGTTGTTCCATGTCCAGTTCTAACTGTTGCTTCCTGACCTGCATACAGATTTCTCAAGAGGCAGGTCAGGTGGTCTGGTATTCCCATCTCTTTCAGAATTTTCCACAGTTGATTGTGATCCACACAGTCAAAGGCTTTGGCATAGTCAGTAAAGCAGAAGTAGATGCTTTTCAACAGTGATTAATCAATGATTCTGTGGGTCAGCAATTTAGGCTGGGTTCAGTGGATAGTTCCATGAGCCTTTGCTGGGCTCTCATAAGCTTCTATGGCTTTCCCTCCAGTTCTGGAGGCCAATAACTCCTCACATTTCTAGCTGTTGGCTAGGAGAATAGGACGATTAGTTTTGTGTCTCTCACCGCCCCTCTCAACCACCTACTTCATTCGTGTGGTTGATGTCAGGGTTCCAAGGGGAGTGAGAGAGGGTGAGCTTCAACATGCAAGCGCTTATTAAGCCTCTGCTGGCTTCAAGTTTGCTGTTATCACCCAAAGTGACATACAGCCAAACCCTAAGTTATTATGGGAGGGGATGGAATGATGTGAGTTTGAGAACTGATTGTTAAATTTCTAGGAGTTTTTCACACTAGTTGTTAAACAGCTTGTAGCTTGAAATCGCCCACAGTGGGAACATTTATACCACAGAAATTGGCAAATGCTACCAACCAGGGCTTTTTTTTTTTTTCCAGAGAACCAATTTACTAGTATGTCACTAGGACTGTCTGAAGACATGGGCACATGGAAAGAAATTATTGCAGCTGTTTTTGAAACAATCTATCATACTGAATGTATTTCTAAGCATGACCATTGTTAGAATTGCATATATATATATATATATATAAAGATAGGATTCATATATATATAAATTTATATATATATGTGTGTGTGAAGTCGCTCAGTCATGTCTGACTCTTTATGACCCCGTGGACTGTAGCCTACCAGGCTCCTCCCTCCATGGAATTCTCCAGGCAAGAGTACTGGAGTGGGTTGCCATTTCCTTCTCCAGGGGATCTTCCCAACCCAGGGATCGAACCCGGGTCTCCCACATTCCAGGCAGATGCTTTAACCTCTGAGCCATCAGGGAAGCCCTTATATATACATATCTTTATATACATATAAAGATAGGATTGTTTGAGTGTTGAGCAGCCAGTAGTTCACATTATTGTGGTCATTTGCATAGTTTCATCTTTTCCAGTTACAGACCCTGCTTGAACCAGGCTAGGCCACTCTCATGATATAGTGACTTATCCAGAGGACAAGCATGTGAACCAAATTAATTCAGTCAGAATTATTCCCTGGGGCTTTTTCAAACTGAAGTCGAGGGAGGAAGGTCCCTCTCCTTTCTCTTACAAATTATGATGATATGAGCCATGAGCTGCCAGCAGTCATAATGACATTTTTGTAGGTGAGAAAATGCCAGCCTGGGAGAGAAAAAGCTAACATGTACAGATTTACATGACAGAGAGACAGGAAAACAGTGAGAGAAAGAAAGTTAAGGGGAAGAGAGGAAAAGATGGATCTATCCTGACCCTTCTTGCTGTTTGGTTGTGTCTAACGTTATATTTATATATTTATATATATATATATATTGTTGTTTTGTTTTTTGGCCTGTAGTATACTGAATTAACAGTTTCTGTCATTCACAACTAAACAGTCCTGACTAATACATGAGCAGCGATATCTTATTGAAGCGTCTGAGAAACTAAGAAAAAGAAGGGACCAGTATTGCTGTGCAAAGACAGAATCTGGGTCAGGGCATCTTGTCCATTCTTGGGGGGTAAATCATGCAAACATATCCATTGGTGACATTGGTAATATCATATGAAGAGTGCCTCTGACACCTGTAACTCTCCTCTCTACCCACTGTGTCAGTTTAAGGTATGCTTGCAGATAATGAAAATGACTCCAGAAACTGAAATAGAAAGAGACTTATTACAGGGGAGTTAGGTGATTACAAAATTGTTGGAAGGGCAGGAGGGGCAGACTGAGGGCTGAGCTTCTGGGTATGGCTCCCCTCACACCACAGAAATGGCCTGCTAAGGAAGTCATTGTTCCAGCTCCTGGCTTAAGGATATATCATCTTCACTGCAATTCACATAAAAAATGGAATGCACTGTACTCTGTCTCTTTGCAACTACAAAGTTATACCAGCCAAGGAGACTTCTGCTTTAGTAACCACATGAAAAACAAATACCGGGCTTCCTTGGTGGCTCAGTGGTAAAGTATCCACCTTCCAATGCAGGAGACACAGGATTTGATCCCTGGTCTGGGAAGATTCCACATGCCATGGAGCAACTAAGCCCATGTACTACAACTATTGAGCCTGTGCTCTAGAACCTCGGAGCTGCAACTACTGAGCCCACGTGCCTCAACTGCTGAAGCTCAAGCTCCCTAGAACACTTGCTGTGCAACCAGGAAAGCCAGCCTAATGAGAAACTTGCATATTGCAACTGGAGAGTAGCCCCCACTTGCCACAACTAGAAAAAAGCCCAAGCAGCAACAAAGACCCAGCATGGCCAAAAATGAATGAATGAATAAATAAAGTTATAAATAAGATGGATATTAAAAAAAATATCCTCTTGACAGTACTTGCCAGCAGAAATGCCAGCAACCACAGAACCGTATATTCATTCCTCAATCTCACTCCTTAGAGGCAACAATAGTTAACATTTTCTTCTGTATCCCTCCATAAATTTTTCAAACGTACATAAACATACATGTAAACATATATGTTACTAATTGATTTAAAGGACCTTTATTTGGATGTCTTTTCTAAGTAAAGAATATAACTGGGTTTTTTAAGCAGGTCACTCTGAGCCCTAATTTTAATGTGGAACCAGAAACCTTGGAAATAAAGATAAAATATTTAGGAAGAACATTAAGAATCAATTAAATAATGGAAGAGACACACAACTCCTTGAAAATCACATCAAAATGAAGTGTTGTTTTAAAAGTTTGGATTTGTATATACACATCTTTTTCATTTAAAAGCAAAATGCTTCTATAATTTATGAAGGTGAAAATGTACATTATTAATTTTTAAAAGAGCAGAATTTTATAGTTTTGTCTAAATTCCACTTCAAAATGTACAGAGCAAAGAGCAAATACATTATTCTTTCAAAAACACAGTGATGCTAAAGCTGAAACTCCAATACTTTGGCCACCTCATGCGAAGGGTTGACTCATTGGAAAAGACCCTGATGCTGTGAGGGATTGGAGGCAGAAGGAGAAGGGGATGACAGAGGATGAGATGGCTAGATGGCATCTCCGACTCGATGGACATGAGTTTGAGTAGACTCCAAGAGTTGGTGATGGACAGGGCGGCCTGGCATGCTGTGATTCACGGGTTCACAAAGAGTCAGACATGACTGAGCGACTGAAATGAACTGAAAGAGCAAAAATTAAAACAATTTTTATATACCCGCCAAAGTTAGAAACGAAAACCCGCAAAAATATAGAAAGAAAAAGAATTCTGAATCTCAGAGTGAGTGACTTTTAAGGGCTTGATTTTACATATGAGATACTAAGATCAATCAGTGCCACAGGATCTGACTCTATAAAGTTCAGTGTTGTAAGAGAAAGAAAAGTCTAGATGACGAGAAAAGAAAAAATGGAGTCGTTTGTCAGAGAAGGGCACCGGCCTCATCCTCACTTCTCACTGGGCACAGGCATGTCCCGGGTCCTCACAGGGGCCTGGGGACTGTGTGAGCGGCAGACTGTGTGAGTCTGGGGGAACCTGAGTTACTGCCTTTGTGCCCTGACCCTGCTCCAGGCATCCATCTCTGTCTGTGATTCATGGATCCTGGTGCCGCTCACGACTGTTAATCATCGCAGCCTAGAGAGGGGCCTCTTGAGTGGGAGCCTCAGACACAGAGAGATTCCATCCCGTTACTACGGGCAACCAGGCAGGGCTAAAGTCTGTACCACCCGGCCTCCTGCTCCAACGTGGGACCATGCCCCTGGCTGGCCTGCTCTGGGAGTGTGGTGGGGCCTGTCTGGTCTAGAGAGGGAAAGGCTGTGAGACAGTTTGGCTCAGACAATGGGGACCCCTGAGTGAGGTACGCGGGCTGGAGTTAAAATGCATCTCTGGGGAGGAGGGTGGTGCTTTGGAAGATGAACCTGGCTCCCTGAGCTGGAAGGAACTGAGGGTGAGCACTGTCTGTGGAGGGGACCTGGGCTGGTGGCAGAGGGTGTGAGGGATGCGGTGGGACCTGGGGCATACGGCAAGGAAGACTGGCCTGCTTTTCTTGATTGTGGGTGGGGAGGAGGAGACATTGGCCAGGACTCAGGGTTGCGCCCAGAATGCATTTCCTGGAAAGGGGGTTCTGAGACAGATTCCAGTTCCACAGGTTGATTAGGTAGCTCTCTTGGCATCAGCCCCTGGAGGAGGGAAGGAAAGGAAGCAGGATGGGAAGATGGACAAGTGAGCCACAATGCAGCCTCAACAGCAAGCCCAGCTGACCACACGTGGATGACCCTGCAGAACTGCACCAACCCCAGTAATGGGGCGGGGCTTTCGATTCCCACAGTGATGGTTCTTTGGATGTAGACTTCACTGAGAAAGGAGTGGGCATAGCTAAGATGGGTCCCTGCTGCTGACGATATCCTTGAGGCAGATGGACAGCTGAGGGCTTTCTGCCAGCAGCACTCCTAGCATTTGGGGATTAAACCTGTCCTTCCTGAGGGAGAGTTTGTTGGCCACCAGAGGGTACACCTCTTAGAAAAAATGGAGAATGATCAAGGAATCCTGGCAGGGCTGGTAGGAAAAGAGGGCCTGGGGAAGGTGATGAGTTCTGATTCAGATGTGTTGAGTTTTGAGGTGTTTAAGGGACAGGTAGATGGAGAATCCAGTAGACAGCTGGGTGTATAGGTCTGAAGTTCTGGAGGAATCTCAAGGACAGAAATACAGATTTAGCAGAAACATAAATGTGGAGTGGAAATCAGGATCAATGGGGCAGTTGGAGGCATGGAGAGATGAAACCCGAGCTGACCCGTCTGGCTGCTGCCCTTCAGAGGGTATCTCTCAAGAGGAAACACCTGGACCAACCCAGCAAAAACCCCAGTGGGTTCAGGAATTCCCATCTCGGTTGGAGCTCTTGGAGTTGAGTGAGAGCCCTGGTTGCACTCAACCAGATAAGAGCTCTTGGTGGCTGGCGTGCAAGTCAGGCAGGAACACGGACCATGTGGCGGGAAAAAGCGCTGCCCAGGGACGGAGGTGCCCACGTGGAGACCTCTCCGCTTCAGCTTGCTCCATCTCCTGTGTCCTCCCCACCCCAGCCTCCTCTGCCCTCCTGTGCTTTGAGGGCTTTCTCTCTCCCTTTCCCTGTGCCTTCCCTCTCCCCAACTCTCTCCTTTCTATCTAGTTCTCTCTCCCTCCCTCCCTCTGGGACCACTAGAGGGCAGCAACTCACAGTCCAGACCCAGCGTCCACCCTCCCAGCCTCTGCCAGTGCTCTACCTCTGTCTAGGGGTGAGGCTAGGGGTAGGATAGATGGGGTGAGGTAGGAACGCCATGCTCAGTAGAGAGGGCAGGGACTACTCCTTCTTCACTGTGCTTGATTGAAGCAGAGAGACACAGTAGCCTATTGAATGACCTTGGACAGATAGGGTGTTTCAGGCTCAGAGAAGAGCCAGGGCCTCCTCAAGATCTTTGAGTTGACAGTCCCTTTCCTCTGCTCTCTCAAGGGCTCCAGAGCCTTAGAAATTGGAACTGGGCCTTATCCCCACTGTTCATGTCCCAGGGCGTTTTTGAAAGGATTCTTCCAGGAAATACAGGCTCTCAGATTGTCCAGGGTGTCAAAAGCCAGGCTGGACCCCAGGCTGCTCCATCCCACCCCACCTGGAAGCCTCACCTGGGCCTGATTGCCTGGGTGCGTGAGACCCCATGTTTGAGACTCTCAGAGTTTCCTTGTGGCCACAGGTCAAAGAGGCTGCGTCTGAGCATGTCTGGCCAAGAGAAACTAAGTTTTTCCAGATGAAGGGGAAAATATGGAATGATATGGTGGGAGAGGGGGCGTACTGGGAGGGAACCCCCACAACAGAGTATTTACTTGGGGTCAGGCCCCAATTGCAACCCATGCCTCTCCCTCAACTCCCCTATACCATACTTATATTCATGCACACGTCCATACATGCAGGCATACTTACATGCACACACACACGTACACATGCATACATACACACATGTACACACACATGCACACATAGGCCAGCTTCAAAGCTGTGACCACCCAGGGGCAGCCTCAGCTCCTCTGGGCTCTGAGAACAGCCCTAGTGAAGAGGAGTTTGAGGACCCGGGCCTGGGAGGCCAGGGCCTTTGGTAGCAAGTCACTGCCCCTGACCAGCATCCTGCAGATCCCTGGATCCTGGGGTCACTTTCTCTGAGCTCAGCCACAGCAATCTGCAGAACCAGTCCATTCCTCCTGCTTTAGCTGAGCTGACATGGCTGGCTCTGTAGCTCCTATTCCTTCCAAAAGAGGGTGGAAGCCCAGCAAGAGGCAAGGTCTAAGAAACACCACTTACAGAAGAAATACCACTTCCCTGGCTGGAGCGTGGGAAGGCCAGGAATGGAACTTCCGGTGGCTGGCCTAGGCATAACTGCGCACATGGGCCAATGCAAGGCCAGCCCCTCTCATCCATGATTCCACAAGCCCGACTGCTTTCATTTCAGCAACAGCCATGATGTCCCTGATGGAGAGTTGGGCTCTGAGGTTTTGTGGGCATCTGGTTTCACCAAATTTCTCTCTCTCTTCATTTTTCAAAAATCTGTCTCATTTTGGTTTTTCTTTTTTCTTTAAATTTGCCAAAACAGAATAAGTGTTTGTTTCTCTAGTAGCTGGCCCACCCTTCATCAGACTCTGCCATCTTCCCCTTAAAGTAGCACAGAATAGGGGCCCCCTGGCCTGCTGAGATCCTGCTTGTCAGGGGTGAGGGTAGCACTTGCAGATCTTAAAGCAATGTCTTTGGTAACCTCGGACTTTCTGGATGCCCTCTGGATTTCCCAGGTGGTGCTAGTGGTAAACAATCTGCCTGCCAATGTAGAAGAAGCAAGAGATGTGGGTTTAATCCCTGGTTCGGGAAGATCCTCTGGAGTAGGGCATGGCAGCTCACTGCAGTATTTTTGCCTGGAAAATCCCATGGACAGAGGAGCCTGGTAGGCTACAGTCTGTGAGGTTGCAAAGAGTCTAACACGACTGAAAGACTGAGCACAAACACACAAGCTTTCTGAATGTTCTCTAGCTCTCATTTCAAGAAACAAGCTTGATATACTCACCACAGAGCTTCTTGCTCAAAGAAGAAAAGCTTCCATTCAGTCCATGGCTGCTGCTCTCACAAGGCTTCTAGCCAGAGGGACGAAGAAGGACAGGATGTTTCACCCAGACTGGAGGTGGAGAGCTGAGCTCTTTGGCCCAGAAGTATGTAGGGAGGATAACAGAGAGACAAGAGAAATAAGAAGTTGGGTATGTGTGTCTGGACTTCCTCTTCCTATCTCCACATCAGATGCGGGAGCTATATCAGTTCAGTTCAGTTCAGTCACTCAGTCATGTCTGACTACCTGAAACCCCATGAATCGCAGCACGCCAGGCTTCCCTGTCCATCACCATCTCCTGGAGTTCACCCAGACTCACGTCCATCGAATCCGTGATGCCATCCAGCCATCTCATCCTCTGTCGCCCCCTTCTCCTCCTGCCCCCAATCCCTCCCAGCATCAGAGTCTTTTCCAATGACTCAACTCTTCACATGAGGTGGCCAAAGTACTGGAGTTTCAGCTTTAGCATCATTCCTTCCAAAGAAATCCCAGGACTGATCTCCTTTAGAATGGACTGGTTGGATCTCCTTGCAGTCCAAGGGACACTCAAGAGTCTTCTCCAACACCACAGTTCAAAAGCATCAATTCTTTGGCGCTCAGCTTTCTTCACAGTCCAACTCTCACATCCATACATGACCACAGGAAAAACCATAGCCTTGACTAGACGGACCTTTGTTGGCAAAGTAATGTCTCTGTTTTTCAATATGCTATCTAGGTTGGTCATAACTTTCCTTCCAAGGAGTAAGTGTCTTTTAATTTCATGGCTGCAGTCACCATCTGCAGTGATTTTGGAGCCCAAAAAAAGTCTGACATTGTTTCCACTGTTTCCCCATCTACTTCCAATGAAGTGAGGGGACTGGATGCCATGATCTTTGTTTTCTGAATGTTGAGCTTTAAGCCAACTTTTTCACTCTCCACTTTCACTTTCATCAAGAGGCTTTTTCGTTCCTCTTCATTTTCTGCCATAAGGGTGGTGTCATCTGCATATCTGAGGTTATTGATATTTCTCCCGGCAATCTTGATTCCAGCTTGTGTTTCTTCCAGCCCAGTGTTTCTCATGATGTACTCTGCATATAAGTTAAATAAGCAGGGTGACAATATACAGCCTTGATGTACTCCTTTTCGTATTTGGAACCAGTCTGTTGTTCCATGTCCAGTTCTAACTGTTGCTTCCTGACCTGCATATAGATTTCTCAAGAGGCAGGTCAGGTGGTCTGGTATTCCCATCTCTTTCAGAATTTTCCACAGTTTATTGTGTTCCACACAGTCAAAGGCTTTGGCATAGTCAATAAAGCAGAAATAGATGTTTTTCTGGAACTCTCTTGTGTTTTCCATGATCCAGCGGATGTTGGCAATTTGATCTCTGGTTCCTCTGCCTTTTCTAAAACCAGCTTGAACCTCTGGAAGTTCACGGTTCACATATTGCTGAAGCCTGGCTTGGAGAATTTTGAACATTACTTTACTAGCATGTGAGATGAGTGCAATTGTGCGGTAATTTGAGCATTCCTTGGCATTGCCTTTCTTTGGGACTGGAATGAAAACTGACCTTTTCCAGTCCTGTGGCCACTGCTGAGTTTTCCAAATTTGCTAGCATATTGAGTGTAGCACTTTCACAGCATCATCTTTCAGGATTTGAAATAGCTCCACTGGAATTCCATCACCTCCCCTAGCTTTGTTCGTAGTGATGCTTTCTAAGGCCCACTGGACTTCACATTCCAGGATGTCTGGCTCTAGATGAGTGATCACACCATCATGATTATCTGGGTCGTGAAGATCTTTTTTGTACAGTTCTTCTGTGTATTCTTGCCACCTCTTCTTAATATCTTCTGCTTCTGTTAGGTTCATAGCATTTCTGTCCTTTATCGAGCCCATCTTTGCATGAAATGTTCCCTTGGTATCTCTAATTTTCTTGAAGAGATCTCTAGTCTTTCCCATTCTGTTGTTTTCCTCTATTTCTTTGCATTGATCACTGAAGAAGGCTTTCTTATCTCTCCTTGCGATTCTTTGGAACTCTGCATTCAGATGGGAATATCTTTCCTTTCCTCCTTTGCTTTTCACCTCTCTTCTTTTCACAGCTATTTGTAAGGCCTCCCCAGACAGCCATTTTGCTTTTTTGCATTTCTTTTCCATGGGGATGATCTTGCTCCCTGTCTCCTGTACAATGTCACGAACCTCATTCCATAGTTCATCAGGCACTCTATCTATCAGATCTAGGCCCTTAAATCTATTTCTCAGTTCCAGTGTATAATCATAAGGGATTTGATTTAGGTCATACCTGAATGGTCTAGCGGTTTTCCCTACTTTCTTCAATTTAAGTCTGAATTTGGCAATAAGGAGTTCATGATCTGAGCCACAGTCAGCTCCTGGTCTTGTTTTTGTTGACTGTATAGAGCTTCTCCATCTTTGGCTGCAAAGAATATAATCAGTCTGATTTCGGTGTTGACCATCTGGTGATGTACATGTGTAGAGTCTTCTCTTGTGTTGTTGGAAGAGGGTGTTTGCTATAACCAGTGCATTCTCTTGGCAAAACTCTATTAGTCTTTGCCCTGCTTCATTCTGCATTCTGAGGGCAAATTTGCCTGTTACTCCAGGTGTTTCTTGACTTCCTACTTTTGCATTTCCGTCCCCTATAATGAAAAGGATATCTTTTTTGGGTGTTAGTTCTAAAAGGTCTTGTAGGGCTTCATGGAACCATTCAACTTCAGCTTCTTCAGCGTTACTGGTTGGGGCATAGACTTGGATTACTGTGATATTGAATGGTTTGCCTTGGAAACAAACAGAGATCATTCTGTTCACATAGCACATATAGCGGGGGCGGCTGCGACGGCGCACATAGCACAGCCGAGAGGAGCTACCCCACGTCCAAGGTCAGGGGCGGCGGCCAGGAGGAGCTACCCCATGTCCGAGGAGCGGTGGCTGCTTGGGCGCAGGAGGACCTAGAGGAGCTATTCCACGTTCAAGGTCAGGAGGGGCAGTGGTGAGGAGATACCCCTCATCCAAGGTAAGAAGCAGGGGCTGCGCTTTGCTGGAGCAACCGTGAAGATATACCTCACGCCCAAGGTAAGAGAAACCCAAGTAAGATGGTAGGTGTTGCAAGAGGGCATCAGAGGGCAAACACACTGAAACCATACTCACAGAAAACTAGTCAATGTAACCACACTAGGACCACAGCCTTGTCTAACTCAATGAAACTAAGCCATGCCCCTGGGGCCACCTAAGACAGGTGGGTCATGGTGGAGAGGTCTGACAGAATGTGGTCCACTGGAGAAGGGAATGGCAAACTACTTCAGTATTCTTGCCTTGAGAACGCCATGAACAGTATGAAAAGGCAAAATGATAGGATACTGAAAAAGGAACCCCCCAGGTCAGTAGGTGCCCAATATGCTACAGGAGATCAGTGGAGAAATAACTCCAGAAAGAATGAAGGGATGGAGCCAATGCAAAAACAATACCCAGCTGTGGATGTGACTGGTGACAGAAGCAAGGTCCGATGCTGTAAAAAGCAATATTGCATAGGAACCTGGAATGTCAGGTCCATGAATCAAGGCAAATTGGAAGTGGTCAAACGGGAGATGGCAAGAGTGAACGTCAACATTCTAGGAATCAGTGAACTAAAATGGACTGGAATGGGAGAATTTAACTCAGATGACCATTATATCTACTACTGTGGGCAGGAATCCCTTAGAAGAAATGGAGTAGCCATCATGGTCAACAAAAGAGTCTGGGAGCTATATAGATACACAGATTAAAAGGAAAACTGAAAACAGAAGGGTTTTCTACCCTGCTCCCTGTTTGGAACTCTGGGAGGAGAAAGGTGTGCGCAGTGACCTTGGCAAATGGGGACAGACTCTGCAAATGTCCACATGTATAGTCTTTTAGGGGCAGAACCTGAGCTAGTGCTCTCCCAAATCCTCATATAGAATGGAAAAGATCTGGACGTTCTTGCATGCTCTGTAGCAGGATGCCCTTGGTCTTTGTGTGGGAAATCAGTAGGTTGCCACTGAGAGGAGGCAATGTGGTGTCACCAAAGTTGTGGGGCCCTAAATGGGAAACCTTAAAAAGAAGGGCTAGCTTTGCAGTTTAGAGCTAAGATGGCGCCTGGCGGAAGAGATGAGGGTGCTGCTTAAGTTGTTTGTCAAAATTTTTGATTGGCTCTCTTGATTTCCGTGCACGTGGACAACGCGTGATCACCATAGACCCCTGTTATGATGTAAGCACGTGGTTATCTGACCTTTAACTTTTAGAACTATGGAAAGTCCCTCACAAAACCCCCCTGGTTGCCTATATAAACCAGGAGCTTACGACAATAAAGCGGAACTGCTTAGACAGAACCCCTGTCGCGTCTGATTGTCTCTCGCTCGCTGAGGGGCTGGGTTGGCGGACAGCAGGCTCACTTTTTCTCAGGACCCCTCAGCTCTGCTGAGGGAAGTTCCACTGCCTCTCTCTTTCTGCGGAGCGCCCCCCGCACAAAGTGGCTGAGGGATGGCCAGGCTAAGCTTCAGGCCAGATGGAAGATGTGTTTGATAGATATGCTCCCGGAAGACTCCCTTGATTAAAATTTTAGTTTCCCTTAACGCTGGCTGGTTAACTCGTGCTGACATCTTCTACCAAGATGGCACCATGACTGATGCAACCTGTCACACGGGCTGAGATTCAGAGAAAGAAAGTTCTGGTTTGTTTTTGAGAATAGTCATGAGAAAGCCACTGAAGACAAGTCTTAAGGTATTTTTAAGTGAAAACAAAACAAAAGGTTAAACAACAGTGTGCAGAGGCAGGGAAGGGGGAGTTAATGTTTAAGGGACAGAGATTCCGTCTGGGAAGATAAAAACATTCTGGAGATCGGTGATGGTAATGGTTTCACAACAGTTTGAATGGACTTAACTAACGCCACTGAGGGGCTTCCCAGGTGGCACTAGGGGTAAAGAGTCCACCTGTCAAGGCAGGAGATATAAGAGATGTGGGTTTGATCCCTGAGTCAGGGAAGAACCTCTGGAGGAAGGCATGGCAACCCATTCCAGTATTCTTGCCTGGAGAATCCCATGAACAGAGGAGCCTGGCAGGCTACAGTCCATAAGTTCTAAAAAAGTTGGACAAAACTGAAGCAATTTAGCACATAAACAATGCCACTAAATTGTACACTTAAAATGCTTGAAATGGTAAATTTTTTGTGAAGTATATTTGCCACAGTAAAAAATAGTATATCCAGTATAATCTGGTATTTATAAATTAACAGAACATATAGGCAGGGGAAAAAGACTTCAGGAACACATGTCAACACGTGACAGCATGCTGGGTACTGGAATTACAGGTGCTTTTTCTTTTCATCCTTCCTTCCCTCTGAGCCCAAAGCGTTGTCTGGCCCAGGTTCTCAGACCCTCTTATCTTTACATAGGCTCTTCCCTGCCCTCCCTCCACCCACTGTGGAGTTTCTTGGTAAGTGAAGAACCAGCTCCCTCCATAAACACCCACCCTGGTCTTCCTTTTCTCTGATCAGGTAGAAGAGGTAGAACATCTTTAACATCTCATTTGTCTGTTCCTTCTTATGTTCCTTCTGGGAAAGTTCAAAGCACAAGCCATAGCTGGGCAAAGGAGTCAAGTTGAAGGTAGAATTGATGGAGAAAGGGCTGAGCAGGCAGAGGGGTGAGGACTGGTTCCATAAGCCATGTCAGCCCAGGGTTTCTATATAGCCAGGGTCAGGTATGGAAGAAAAAAGGGCATGGGGCTGACCATCTGGAGACTGAGGGACACAGGGGTCAGGATCCTTGACTTCAGGGAGCAAGAGAGGCATGCACTTATGTATAAGGACCTAGCAGGAGCCTTGTTTAAACTTCTCATCAGGTGTGGGCACTTCCAAGCTCATGGGAGGGGAGGAGGTTGAATCACCCTGCATAGATCAGGGACCACACAGATAAGCCTGCGCTGAGAGCCTGGGGTCTGTCCGGTCAGCAATGAGAAGGACCAGCCAAACCTCTTCTGGTCTGTTCCAAGTAGCGTCTTTGGGGGCTCTGCCCAGGGGTACGTTCTACTGTCTCCTTACCCTGAGCTTCTCAGGGCCGCTTCCCCAAGGCTGTGTAGTGCTGATAGCTCTTTCCAAGCTCCTTCCCACCTCATGCAGGCAACCCAAGTAGTATTAATAAAATCCCAGACAGCCCATGGACACCATCACTTGGTTCTCAGACTCATCTCTGAATTCAGAGCTTAGCGGGGAGGTTGTGCATTCACACAAGCTCTTATTCATACTTTGACTCATTCGCTTAGCTCTAATCTAATTCTTTACTTGCTCACTCATTCATTCATTCTCTCACCCCTCTAGGAAATGTTTCATGATCCCTCTTGCTGGGCTCAACTGTAAGAGATACAGAAAAAAATGAGACCTATTTCCATCTTCAAGAGCTCACCTGGTGAGTTCAGTTCAGTCCAGTTGCTCAGTCGTGTTTGACTGTTTGCAACCCCGTGGACTGCAGCATTCGAGGCCTCCCTGTCCATCACCAACTCCTGGAGTTTACTCAAACTCATGTCCATTGAGTTGGTGATGCCATCCGACCATCTCATCCTCTGTCGTCCCCTTCTCCTCCCACCTTCAATCTTTCCCAGCATCAAGGTCTGAGAGGAGAAGCTAAAAGAGGAGGCAAATACTTAGAAAATGAAACAGAAAGTGGTAAGTGCCGTAGAAGGGATACAGAAGCTACTGAAGTTTGAAAAGTGAAAGAAAGTGAAAGTGAAGTCGCTCAGTCATGTTTGACTCTTTGCGACTCCATGGACTCTAGCCTACCAGGCTCCTCCGTCCATGGGATTTTCTAGGCAAGAATACTGGAATTCAGAGGCAGGAGAAATCTCTGGAAGGGCCATCTGACATGGCCACTTTGGTCTTGATCTGTTCTGTTGAGACCAGAGTTCACTAGTGTGCATGGAGTCTACAGTCACTCCACCCAGCACGGCTGGAGTCTCTGGCTGGCTCCAGACCTGGACTCTGTATTGCCCTACTTTGCCCTGTAGTGTCAGCACCAGTAAACAGGATGTTATTGGGTCAGCTCACCTCCGGGGCCCTGCCAAAACTGTACTTCCTGTAGCTCATGAGGGGGTTAGGATAGTGCCTCCCAGAGGATAGGCTAATATTTAGTTTGTTTTAGATACAAAGTTTGCATTTATAAACACTCATGTATCCACAGCACTGCATTTTCTGGGTGCTTGCGGGTACATTATGCAGACAGGGCTCTCTGTAGTAATTGTGAGGTCTGACCGCAGGGGTTAATAGTCAGCTGCCTGTTGCTCTGGCTAAACCATGAGAAAATCACCATGGGAAAAGACTAAAAGCAAAATATACCAATACTGCATAACCCAAATAAAAGTACATCAGGTTGATCAGTTGGCATTGTCATGCCCTCCTAAGCTAAGGAAAAACACAGGGTGAACCTTGGAACACCAGGTCAGTGCAAGTTCAGAATGCTTCTTGTGTACACACCAAGGTGTTTTCCTAAGGCATATACAGGTCTATGACCTCCAGCTAGGTGATACCCCTTGTACAAGAAAAGAACAAAGATAGTTTGAAGTAATCAATAGAATGGGAGACATGACCAGGGACACGGGAGGCTGACTTCATCGTAGCACAACAGATGCTTTCTGCTTGCCAAGACACTAAATAAAAGTAATGTGGCCCTGAGGAACAGGACTCTAGATCCACGAGGTCTTGAGTCCCCCAGGCCCATCTTTAAAACTTTCATTCTGTTCCTAGTTTCTTTTCCCAAATTGTGCGTCGATTCCTACCTGCTGTGCTGGCTGCAGCATCTGACCACAGGGGGCAGGTCTGCTTTTCCACTCTCCCAGCAGAGTAGCTGATGGACAAGGAGATTGACAGCAGTAAACAGCTGGGGTCGTAGTGGGTAACTGACGAGGAGAGCCACAGGAGAAGACTGGACTTCTGGCTACCTTGGTGTTGGAGAGACAGGGTAGATTTTCCCTAAAGCTAACAGAACTCAGGCTTTGGGACCCTGAATTTGCATATTCCCCTTCCAAAGCTCAGCAGCTAATTTTTTTTTAATTTAAAAAAGTTTGAGATAAAATTCATATATAAAATTTACCATTTTAACAGTTTAGTATAGTCATAATATTGTACAGTCATCAGTGCTATCTAACTCTAAAATATCCTCATTGCACCTCAAAGAAGCCCCATTCATATTAAAGCAGTTATTTCTCAGCCCCTGGCAACTAGTAATCCACTTCCTATGGATTTACCTATTCTGGATGATTTATATAAATGCAGTTGCAGTGCATTTATGTCTGGCTCCTTTTGCGACCTTTTGTGTCTGGCTTCTTTCACTTAGCATAGTACTCTCAGGGTTTATTGATATACTATGCAGATGACACCACCCTTATGGCAGAAAGTGAAGAGGAACTAAAAAGCCTCTTGATGAAAGTAAAAGAGGAGAGTGAAAAAGTTGGCTTAAAGCTCAACATTCAGAAAACGAAGATCATGGCATCTGGTCCCATCACTTCTTGGGAAATAGATGGGGAAACAGTGGAAACAGTGTCAGACTTTATTTTTGGGGCCTCCAAAATCACTGCAGATGGTGACTGCAGCCATGACATTAAAAGACGCTTACTCCTTGGAAGAAAAGTTATGAGCAATCTAGATGGTATATTCAAAAGCAGAGACATTACTTTGCCGACTAAGGTCCGTCTAGTCAAGGCCATGGTTTTTCTGTGGTCGTGTATGGATGTGAGAGTTGGACTGTGAAGAAGGCTGAGCACCGAAGAATTGATGCTTTTGAACTGTGGTGTTGGAGAAGACTCTTGAGAGTCCCTTGGACTGCAAGGAGATCCAACCAGTCCATTCTGAAGGAGATCAACCCTGGGATTTCTTTGGAGGGAATGATGCTAAAGTTGAAACTCCAGTACTTTGGCCACCTCATGAGAAGAGTTGACTCATTGGAAAAGACTTTGATGCTGGGAGGGATTGGGGGCAGAAGAAGGGGACGACAGAGGATGAGATGGCTGGATGGCATCACTGACTTGATGGACGTGAGTCTGAGTGAACTCCGGGAGATGGTGATGGACAGGGAGGCCTGGCGTGCTGCCATTCATGGGGTCGCAAAGAGTCGGACACGACTGAGCGACTGAACTGAACTGAACATGTATTAATATTTCATTCTTTTTTTGGCTGAATCATATTCTACTGTATGGATATACCACACTTCATTTATCCATTCTTCAATTGATAGACATTTGAGTTGGTTTTTCTGTTTGGCTAAAGGGATAATCTGCTATAAAAATTCATATATAAGTTTTTGTGTGAATATAATTTTTTAATTCTAGTGGTTATGTATCTAGAAATGGACTTTGTGGGTCATGTGGTAACTTAATCTTTAAATTTTCGAGGAACTTCAAACTGGTTTCCACAGAGGCTGTACCATTTTATATTCCTATGTGAGGAACGTGTGAAGATTCAGTCGTATTGAGTGTGTGAATTTCTTGCATCCTCCTCAGTATTTCTTTTTTTTGTTTTTTTTAACTGTAGCCATCCTAGTAGGTGTGAGCAGGTGTCTCCTTGTGGCTTTGATTTGCATTTCTAATGTCTAGTGATGTTGGTCATCTTTTACGTACTTGATGGCCATTTGAATGTCCTCTTTAAAGAAATGTATATTCAAATCCTTCATCCATTTTTAAAATGGGTTGTCTTTTGTTGTTGGATTGTAAGAGTTCATTATGTATTTTGGATCTGGACTCTTATTGGATACACTGTTTGCAAATATTTTCTCTCTTTCTGTGGGTTGTCTTTTCATTTTCAAGATAGTGTCCTTTTATGCACAAATTTTGATCAAATCCTATTTATTTTTTTTCTTTTGTAGCTTGTACTTTTGGTGGCATATTTAAGAAATTATTGCTTAATCCAAGGTCATGTAGATTTACAAGTATGTTCCCATCTAAGAGTTTTATACTTTTAGCTCCTACATCTAGGTGTTTGATCCATTTTGGGTTATGTTTTTGTATATGATGTGAAATGCAAGTCCAGATTTATTCTTTTTCATGTAGCTATCCAGTGCCCCAGCACCACTTGTGATTGTCTTTTATGTGTGTGTGTGTGTGATTGTCTTTTAAATTAGATAGGAAAAAGGAAGATGTAAAGACAAAAAAAATACATTAATTTTTTTATATTTATCTGTGTTATTACTTTTACCAGTGTTCTTTATTTCTTCATGGGGATTTGTGTTACTAAATAGTGACCTTTCATTTTGGCCTGAAGGTCTACTTTTAGCATTCCTTTTTTATGATTTCTCTCTCTTTATTGGTATTCTGTTTCATGAGACATTATCTTGTGGTTTCTTTTAATTCTTTAGGCATGGTTTCCTTTAGCTCTTGACATGTACTCAAACTGTAACATCTGATGTACATCTTTGTCTAGTAAGTCCAATATCTGAGCTTCCTCAGGGATAGTTTCCATTGATGACTTGCCTTTGCTGCCTTCATCCATGGGCTATATTTTCTTGGTTTGTTTTTTTTTTTTTTTTGGCATGCCCCATTATTTGCTGTTGTTGAAAACTGGGCATTTTAAATACTATAATATGGCAAATCTGGAGATAAGATTGCCTTCCAAGGGTTTTTTGGTGCTGCTTATAGAAGTTGCTCTTTGTTTAGTGACTTTTGTGAACTGTTTTATAATATCTATATGGTTGTGTGTGGCCCCTAAGTTCTCTGTTCTATTAGCTTAGTAGGCAGCCAACGATCAGAAGGAGAGTTTCTTCAACGGCTGATATCAACAAAATCTCTTAGTCTTTGCAGATGGGCTCTGTGTATATGCTAGGGTCACGCCAGTGTTTAGCCAGCTAGTTTACAAAGCTTCCTGGTCTGACCAGGATTCAGCTTTTTTTTTTTTTTTTTTTTTTCTTGTTTAAGCCCCAAATGCCTTACTATCTGGTCCTTTACAGAGAGAGCTGCTGATCCCTGATATCAGGCACTGACAGGCAAGATTGGAGCAGGACGGGGAGCGGAGTGGATGCCATGTATGGATGGAGGCTAGCAGGCTGGTTTTGAGCACAGGTGAGATTTCTTGTGATGTCTCAGATATACTTGAGGAGACACGGCAGGGGCCTAGAGATCAGGCATGATTGGGGGCAAGAGCAGGAAATGTGAGGTTCTTTTTTTTTTTTTTTAAGTATTTTTATGTATTTATTTGGCTGTGCTGTGTCTTAGTTGGGCTTCCCTGGTAGCTCGGTGGGTAAAGAATCCACCTGGAATGCAGGAGACCCCGGTTTGATTCCTGGGTCAGGAAGACCCACTGGAGAAGGGATGGGCCACCCACTCCAGTATTCTTGAGCTTCTCTTGTGGCTCAGCTGGTAAAGAATCCACCTGCAATGTGGGAGACCTGGGTTCAGTCCCTGGTTGGGAAGATTCCCTGGAGAAGGGAAAGGCTGCCCACTCCAGTATTCTGGCCTAGAGAATATGCAGCCCATGGGGACTTTGATCTTCATTACAGCATGTGGCATCTTTAGTTGGGGCATAGCGGATCCAGTTCCTTGACCAGGGATCAAACCAGGGCCCCCTACACTGGGAGCATGGTATCTTAGCCACTGGACCATGAGGGAAGTCCCGAAATTGAGTTTTTGATAATACAACTCCATTCATCTCCCCTGGATGGTGGGATACAAGGGATTTTGGCTTATTCTCATGAGCACTTCTGTGGGAGGATCATCCTCATTTTAGTGATGAAAAGTTGAGTTAATGAAGATCTTGTTGAGAACACAGTGATGAAGAAGACAGTGCTCTGGTTCTCAGATGCTGAATTTCTTCTCGCTGCATCTGTTCTGCTGAGCCTCAAATTGGGTCACATCGGCCACCACTTCCACCTGTGGTGGCAGCACAAGGACGCCGTCTGAGCTTGCCTCTGCTTCAGGGGCGAGGCGGGTCCCTGCTCATAGGCAGACCCTGACCTGGAGCTGAAGACCACGCTGTGTTAGATTCTGGAAAGGCTGCAGAAATTGCTAACTGAAGCCCACAGAACCCTGGAGTCTCCAGTTCCCTCATCTCAGAAAGACTCTGCAGTGGGCCCTTCCCCACTCTCCCTTCCACTTGTCTCCTTCCCATTCCTGGCTAGTCCCAGCCTCTTAGTCTGGCATTCAGGGCCTCCTCTCTTGACACATGAGGTGAGTCGTTAAAAACAATATTTAGGGACTTCCCTCGTGGTCCCGTGGTTCAGAATCCATCTTCCAATGCAAAGGATGTGAGTTCGATTCCTCGTTGGGGGACTAAGATTCTGCATGCCTTAGGGCAACTAAGTCCTGGTGCAGCGACTAGAGAAACCTGTGGGCTGTAAAACAGATGCAGTGCAGCCAAACACACACATACACACACAAAAAAAACCCCCGATATTTATGTGCTCATAATGTTCTTCAGGTCACAAGTATCATATCTGTGTGGCAAAGAATTTAACCTTGCTCCAACAGAGGTCTGGACCTTACTTTCATCTTCTGGCAGGTAATCTCTAAGCCCTTGGAATGTCATGCTTGATCAGAATTGCCTGGGGGTCTTGGACCAACCAGATAGTATTAACAGTGTGATTTTGGATGGGATCTTTGGGTCATGAAATGTCACCTTGACCTCCTGAGGGGCTAGAAACTGAGGTCAGCCACAGGAGCAGCCAGCCATGTCTAAGTGGTGGGACCCCAGTAAAGAGTGGACATAGAGAGCCTCCCTGGTTGGCAGTGTGATGTGTGTGTTGTCAACACTGATGGCAGGAGAATACCAATGTCCTGTTCCACTGGGCGAGGAGGGCTGGCAGCTCCGTGTTTGGACCGTCGGTTTCTAGGCTTTGTCCTCCTCTCCATGGCTGACTTTAATCTGTATCTTTTAGGTGTAATAAAACATAACTTGCGTAAAAAAGCTTTTGGTGAATTCTGTGAGTCCTTCTAGCAAATTATTGAGTCTAAGGGTGTTCTTGGAAGCCCTGAGAGCTGCCAGTGGTGTGAGAGGTGACCCTGACCTTGAGGACTATTCTCACCCTCTGCACTTGGCTAACCTTTACAATACCAACCGGCAGCAGTGCCTGGAGAAAGGCAAGTCTGAGTGTCTTGGTTACTCTTTAGCTATGACCAGAAAGGCAGCTGGTTTCCTTTCCCAAGCCTCCAGTACTCTCTTCTTTCCTAACTTCTTTCCATCAATTCTTCTATCTACTTTCTTTCTTATCTGCTTCTTTTTCCTCTTCTTTCTCTTCCTACTGAGTAAGGATGTTGGAGGACCTCCTTTTGAATCTTGGAGGGCCCCTTTTCCAGAGTTATTTCTGAGGAAGATGGCCCTATAGTTTTTGAAGACTGCTGCCCTTTGGGCTTTGGTATAGCAAGGGGAGGAAGCAGGATGGATACCCCAGGAATCAGTGACAGCAACGCCCTTTGCATCTGTCCTGAGTTTTATTGATTACACATGCACATGAGATCCAAGCAGTCCATATGGCTGGCTTGAGCCAGGCCAGTCTGTTCAGGTGACTGCAAGTATCTCTCTGCCCACTTTGGATGCCAGCAACTTGACCCCAAATACCACTGAGTTCCATTGACTCTGCATAACAATACCAGTGACATTCATAAGTCAAGATTTGAAAAATATAAGGGAAGATCAATTAAAAAGTTATATACCATATCTTGAAATGATTGTCCATATGTCAATAAAATTATGTTAAATTAAATATCAATCTATCTGTCTATCCATCTTTAGGAAACTAATGAAACTCTTAGCCAGATAGTGATGGCTAATACATAAGGAAATCTTACTACACGTCATTTGCTATTCTAGCTACTTTCAATGGGTTTTAAGTTATTTGGTACTTAGAGTAACCCTATATAGTGGATATTGTAATCAGCTTACTGATGAATAGGGTGAGGTTCAGAGGCCTTGTCTCAGGTCACACAGCTGTGAGGAGCTAGAGCTGGGCTTTGAACGAAGGTGGTTCCACTCTAGACCCTGTATACTTAACCACCTACTCCCTTCCTGCAGGGGGAACAAGTTCTCTCTCAAAATATTTGGATCCTCTTCTTTAAACATTTTCATTCTGCTTTAGAACAGGACTCATGTCATTTTTCTTGGAATCTGAATAAAGCTGGGATTATACTGTTTGGCTGATAAAAGTATTCCAGAAGTTTCTTAGGGTCCTAATGTGCAGTAACTCAGCAGTCATACTGTTGGCACGGAGCATTCAGCCAACTGTGATTCCACCGACATGTTGCTCTGGAATTGGGCACCAGGGATTCCTCCTAAAACCTGTCTTTCCTTAACTTTTCCTGAGCTGCATCACTGAACAGCTCTTGCAACCTCCCTGTCCTGGGTTCTGGCTGGACAAGGACTGGGAGATCAGGAGAGGTGTGGTCCCCTCTGAATGCTGTGTTCTGGCTCTCTGGCCCCTGGCTCAGATTCCTCCAGGCTCTGTAATCATTAACTCCTGCAGGAAGCCCATGAGCCTGATAGGTATCAGAGCATCTGCTTCTGCTCAGTTAGCTGCAATGACTGTTGAAGCTCTGGGATGAAGAGAAGTCAGCAAGGAGATGGCGATGAGAGGATCGTCGAGCAGGAGGCAAGGGATGAGAGGCTGAGGCTGAGGAGGGACATGGGCCTGTGGCTCCAGCATCTTCATGTCACCACAGGGCGTCTTGGTCTACATGGGCAGCCCTGGGGCCAGCCTCATGGTCTGGGCAGTCTGTGGCCTTCTGGCCATACTGGGTGCCCTGTGCTATGCTGAACTGGAGGCTCTGGTTCCCGAATCTGGAGGGGAATATACCTACATTGTATGAACTTTTGGCTCCTTACCCGCCTTCCTGGTCATCTACATGTTTGTGCTGGTGGGCAGACCGGCCACCATCGCAGCCAGCTCGCTGAGCTTTGCCGAGTATGTCCTGGTCCCCTTTTACCCAGGCTGCTCCTCGCTGCCCCAGGCCATGCTCAAGGTGGTGGCTGCCACCTGCATCCTGCTGCTGATGTTGCTCAACTACTGGAGCTCGCAGATGGCTGCCATGCTGATGAACGTGTTCATGACCGCCCAAGTGTTCTCCTTGCTGGTCATCATGGGGGGCGGCGCCGTGGTGCTGGGCCAGGGCCGAGGCTGCACGGAAGCCCTCCTGTCTGCCTTCCACAACACGTCCCAGCAGGCCGGGCACATCAGCATGGCCTTCTACCAGTGCCTGTGGTCCTTTGATGGCTGGAATAGCCTCAGCCAGGTGATGGAGGAACTCAAGAATTCAAACGTGAGTCCATGACACTGCTTTAGAGGCTGAAATCTCCAAACAGTAGTAGTTCCGATAATTGTTATTTGTGCAAAGACTCTGAGAAATCAGCTGAAAAGAGGGGCTCCCTTTCTGTACTCATGGGACTAAAGTGCCAGCCCAATGTATTTTCTGATTAGTTTATGTAATTATATGAATTCTAGCTTCTCAAGTAAGGGGGGAACTTTATTGTTTCCTATCCATGGGCTCATTTTGCTTTCCTGAAAGGTAGACATTATTATCCCATTTTTCATGTGGGAAAACTGAGGTTTAGAAAGGGGGAGTGACTTGGATGTCAGACCCCTTGTAAGAAGCTGTGTTTGATGACTCAGGTTTCTCTCTCCTGGATTGTTCTCTCTGGAACATTGCAGTAGATACATAAGTCATATTTGCTGAAGCATGGGAGGCCACTACGGGACATAGATTCAGGGCTGGGACAGAGAAATAAGCCAGTCCTGCCTGTCTCATTCCACCTGTGAACCTGGGGCTGGCTAGTCATTGCTTTGGGAGGGGGTTGGTCTGCAGGGCTCTTGGGAGGGAGTAGGAAACTTTGGACTTTACAAGGGGTCTGGGGTGATATCTGAGGACCAGCTCAGCACCCAGGCTGACCCCAAGGACCAGAAGTGGGCTCCGAGACTATTTCTTCATCTTCCATGCCCCCTGCCCTTCCTCCCAAACCCTCTTCCAGACTTTTCTGCAGGCAGATCTCAGCTCTGGCAGAAAGCTCTAGAAACTGCTTTTTAAAGTCTTAAATATTTCTTTTATTTGTTTATTTTTAATTGATGATTGCTTTACAATATTGGTTTGATTTCTGTCATACATCAATATGAATTAACCATAAATGTACATATGTCCCCTCCCCCTTGAGTCTCCCTCCCACGTGTCACCCTTTCCTCTAGGTTATTACAGAGCCCCATAGAAACTGCCTTTTATGTCATATTGGAGAACAGAAGATATGTGCATCAGGGGTAGATGCTTACATGAGAGACTGTCCTTTCTAGGGGTGGGGAGGAGGTCTGCCTGGAACACTGGTGCAGCCCACACAGGGACAGCGCCATCCCAAGCCTGAAAGAGAGCTCCTTGTGTCTTAGTGAGGAAGGGTGGCTTCTCTGCATTGTTTCACGTGTCAGGAATAGCAATGTCATGTTCTGTTGTACCGTTTGGTACTGAAGGGAGGGGTTGTACATTCATCAGTGCTTGCCTGCTCTTCCCAAGGTCAACCAAAAGACCTCTAGAGAAAGCCCTCCAGGAGACCTGGGAGTGCTCTGGACATGCTTCTCCCACTTTGAAGTGTGTTCGTACTGTGGAGTCTAAATATGTTTATGCAGGGCTAGTCTGAGCCTAGGGAAATGCTGGGTCAAGTTTGAGGGAGGCCCTTTCCCTCCATTTGCTCCTGGCTCCAGAATGATGTCCAGAACAAGGGGTACGGAGTGGGAGGGAGCAGTCCACACTCTGATTTCACCTACTTTTCATGCATTCCTCAATTTTTATTGCATGCTTGCTGAATACATTTTTGGGGGTGGCCCAGGTCAGCTAGGCGCTGAGGCTCTTACCATGCAAACCAGTCTCAGTGCCCACAGCCCCTGTGTCCAGGCCCTTCCTTCCCCTTCCGCTTTGCTGATCCTCACACACTGCAGAGAGGCAGGACAGTGGGGAATCACAGTTCACAGATCCCCAGTGATCCCCAATTTCCTCTCTAGGAGACTGAGGGTCAGAAGAGAACCCCTGGATGGAATGGCCCTCAGTCTGGGCTTGTGTCCTGGGGACCCAGAGACTAGGCAGAGTTGGCACTGTGGGTCCTGGAATACAGGCTGGAGGGACCATCTGACCGTGGAGATCTCTAACTTTCCTGCCTCTTCTCTGCGCCCCTGCTCTGCAGGTGCCCCTGCTCTGCAGGTGTCCCTGCTGGGAACTCCCCTCCCTGCTTCCCACCTGCCGGAATCTCCTCCACTCTGCAAGGAGAATCCAGCATAAGGCCCTGCTTGTTCCGGAAACTCTGATAATGGCTCCCCCCCTCCGCCGCGTCCCCACCCTCCACAGTACCTCCACTGCTCTGACTGTGAGTCCTCCTCATGGCCTCCTAGCACACCTGTTGGTTGGCCTGTCCATGCCGTGGGACTCTAAGTTCGTGGAGGAGGGACAAACGGCCAGTGCCCCCTGGCCTGGCGTGGGCCCTGGGGGTAGGATCAGCTCGGTGCTGCACTCCTGAGCTTGCTCGGAGATCCTGGGAAGGACCTCACGGGCTAACACGTGGCCTCTTCTTCCCAACTCTGCAGCAGAATCTGGTGTGGGCACTGATGATCACCATCCCCCTGGTCACTGGCCTGTACATCCTGGCCAACGTCAGTTACCTGCTAGTGCTCTCGCCCAGTGAAATCCTTTCCACCGATGTGATGGGTGAGTGAGTCACGTGACCTGTTCACAGCCCCGCCCTGGGGAAGGAAAGTCCCCCATGAGTATTCCAAATTGCCCCTGGGTTTGCTCACTCTGTTTCTGATGTGGCCTTGAGGCTGTCTTCCAGGTTGCTGCTGGAGATCCTTCCCTCGATTCCTCTGTTGTGCTAGGAGCCAGGTTCTGGGGGCCTGGGCCTGGCTGGTGCCCTTGGCTGTCGCCCTCTCGTCATTCGGCTCTGTCAATGGGTCATTCTTCAGCGGAAGCCGTGTGTCCTACGTGGCTGCCAGAGAGGGCCACCTGGTGAGACATGGGGTGCATGCTGGGCAAGGTGATGGGGGCAGCAGGAGAATACAGAGTACAGAGTTTAAAACATTAGCCTTTTAAAAGCTGTTGATCTCATATGGACAACAGTGAGGCAGGAACTATGGAACTGTGGGGGGACATACCTCGAAGGACAGCCAGCTAAGCTTTCTCTTCCCGGAGCTCAGCATTTAGCCTCAACCAGGGCTTCCTTGACTGGAGAAGGCAATGGCAACCCACTCCAGTACTCTTGCCTGGAAAATCCCACGGACAGAGGAGCCTGATAGGCTACAGTCCATGGGGTCTCGAAGAGTCGGACGTGACTGAGCGACTTCACTTTCACTTTTCACTTTCATCCATTGGAGAAGGAAATGGCAACGCACTCCAGTGTTCTTGCCTGGAGAATCCCAGGGATGGCGGAGCCTGGTGGGCTGCTGTCTGCGGGGTCTCACAGAGTCGGACACGACTGAAGTGACTTAGCATCAGGGCTTCCTTGAAAGACAGAGCCCTCTTTTCTGCCGAGAGTAGGGCTCACGTATTCCCTACCTCTCCACTTATACTCCAATCCTTTTACCTCCAGGTTCTGGGAGACTGCCGTGCTGGGTCACACTGTAGAGGTTTGTGGGTGACAGGGACATATTTGTGCAACACTGGTGCCGGGGTAGTGGGGAGGAGCCCCAGGAGCCAGTGTGTAGCCTCTGGGCCCCCCATGCCTGGGGGACTCTCTGTCACTCTGTCAGTTTTTGCTGCAGTAATGCTGTACGGGAGACAGCCCCTAATTCCAAAGGCTTAGGACAACAGACATTCCATGTTGCTCACGAGTTAAAGGGTCAGAGTGGCTCGGCTGCAGGCCAGGGCTTGTGTTCACATCTTCTCACTCTGACTGCGGGTCTGTTCTAATCCTGGGACCCAAGCCATAGAGGCTCCTGGGGCATGTTTTTGCCATGGCAGGTGGCAGGGGTTCAAGAGACCAAGCCAAACCACGCACACAGATTTAGAACTTCTGGTGGGTCTCTCCTGCTCAGAGTTCATTGGCAAGCTCAAATCAGTGGATGGAAACTATTAATATATTTCTTCCACAGAGGTGGAGAGCAGGGGACTAAGTATTTGCTGAATGATAACACAGTCTACACTGTAACCCAGTATCCCTCTCCATGCTCCACCCATACCTGGCTCTTCCTCTCCCCTCTCCTCCTCAGTCTTCCCTTCCTGGGCCCTCTTTCTGTCTTCAGGGGGAGCAATAGAAAGTCAAAAGATTTGGTTGGCCAGGCACCTGCTACAGCTCTCCACATTGCAACCCCACATCCTAAGCTACAGGGTCTTGGATGGTCTGAAAGGATGGGCCCCCCTCCAACCTGCCCCCTGAGTCTGATCACTCCCCAGTGACCTACATCTGAAAGGAAGCCATGGGAATTGGGGACTATCTGGTTGGGTACCCTGGTGTCCTGAGGGACTTTGGCAGGAGAAGAGGGTGGGAATTTCTGGGGAGAGACCCCCAATGCGGCTCCACTGGAGGTTACCTGACACCTGACTTTGCTCCGCAGCCCCAACTTCTGTCCATGGTTCTCGTGCATCGCCTCACTCCAGCTCCAGCTCTGATGTTCACCACAGCAATGGCTTTGATCCTGGTCATCTCCGGAAACTTCAACACCATCATGAACTTCTTGAGGCAAGTGAGACTGCCCCCTCAGGCTATCTCATGGCCTCTATGTGTACCCATTTACAGACATGCACACATATATACTCCTATGTGCATGCACATTTCCAGAAGCCGCTATGATACACGCACATGCGCACACACACAGAAACACATGCACACACTTCTGGAAGCTCAGGCTCAGAGCGCCTGCACACACACACACACACACACACTCAGTTTTAACCATTCTCTCCCAGTTAAGTTTCCAAAATTAAACCTAGCACCCTCCTCTCTTGCACTGCTTCCATAAATTCAATGAGACCAATTTTTACCAAGAAATAAAGTCTTGTGACTTTGTTGTTTTCTTCCTTTTTTCTTGTCCCTTTACTCTGTCTCCAGGACAATGTGAAAAGATACTCAGGCTTCACTCACATGACTCATAGCCTTTGGCTTGGTGTCATTTTTCCTTTGTAGTCTGGTCTTTGTTCTGGATCTGACCCAGCAGAGCTCTGCTGAACTCAGGGCAGACCCACAGCCAAGCTGTGTGGGCACACTCTGGAATCGCATCAAAGTGGGGAGATGTTCTGACCCCCTTTATTGCCTGCTCTAGGGCAGAAATGATGGGCTGTTGTGATATCCAGTTGTCATTTTTAAACTTCTCTCAACAAGCAGACTCTTAACCCACCAGGCAGGCCTGATGTCTGGGGCAGAGGACTTCTCAGAGTAATTTTGCAAGCATCGCATGTTCTCTTCCTCTGCTGTCCTAAGAGTAACTAATCTTTTGGAACAGGATGTATAGTACTCAATGTGCCTTTCTTCAGAACATTAAGTAACAGACATTGTTTTTCTTTTCATCTTTTTCCCCTGAGAAAGAAAAAACTCACTGTAGGGTGAAGATAAAATCAAATCCGTGGTGTCTCTTAAGGGTCTTCAGCCTGAGATAGGGAAGACTGAGAGAATGTCCTGGCCCAGATGAGAACTCAAGGATGATTCATGTCAGCCAGGGCTCCATATCTCCCCATCTGGACAACCTCAAGAGATGGCCTCCAAGGTTATGTGGAGTTTACATCAGACCTACACCAGACACAGGGGCCAGAGGTTTTTCTGGTGCCCATCACCAACTCCAAGGTGGCACAGTCTGCTATGAGTGTGTGGCCCTTGAGGGGAACACAGCCTTCCTTGAGGTTCCACAAGATTCTTTCTTTGGGAAACACAGATAATCCTCCTTCCTTTGAAACTGTCCTCTTCCAGCCAGCCAGGGGCAGTCAAAGGAGGCCTGACCTGGGCCTTGTGGATGGGTGGGCTTGTGCCTGTGCCCCTTTGTGCCTGAAGACAAAGCTCCAGGTGGGCCCTCTAGCACACCGTGTCCTCAGTGCCCCAGCCTTGCATTCTTCTTTCCTTCGGCCACATGGATCAGGGGAGCTGGGAGTAGCTGAGAGGCCCTGATGTGCTTGCAGCTCTACTCTAGGTTTGCACCTAGTAGGCCGGCCCCTCTTGCCAGCCCCACCGTGGCAGGGCCTGTTAACAAGTGGCTCACGTTTGCCTTTCAGCTTCCTTGGCTGGCTCACCTACGGAATCACCTTCAGCTGTCTCCTGTACTTGTGGATAAAGAAGAATCTTCCCCTACCTTACAAGGTAGATTTCAGGACCTACATGGGCTTCTTTTTCAATTATCAGCTGTTGCATGACACAGACGGTTGGACCACGGTCTCACTTGGGGCCCAGAGGAAGAAAGAAAGTGGTCAACACTGTTGTATTTGGGAGGGAATTTCTGTGTGTCCTGGGGGGTGAGGGACAGTTGGAGCACAAGGCATTGACTCTCCTTGCTGGGGATGCCTTTCTCCTCGAGGACACAGAGGGAGAACAGTGGGAGTTGAACAGAGAGAGGATGCACGCACCCAGCAAGACTCACGTAACAGAGAGGATCAGGCTGGGCACCAAGTCTCTGCTCCCTGGAGGGGCCTCTATAAGGGGTGTCTCCTTTGGCCTGACGAGTTGTTATGGCAGGTTCTGGAAGAGAGGAGTTGGTGGCAGGTGGAAGCAGCAGGAAGGCAGGCAGGCAGAAGGGACAGAGCCCAGGCGCCCTGTGCCACCTCCCAGGCACGTCTTCATCATCCAGGTCTCTGTCCCTGCAGGTCCCCATCATCATCGCTGCCACCATGGTCTTTGCATCTGTCTACCTGGTGCTGGCGCCCATCATGGCCCATCCCCAGCCAGAGTTCCTCTCTGTCTTTCTGTTCCTGCTCAGTGGCTTCCTGGTCTATTTCCTGTTTGTCTACTTCCGGTACCAGCCCGAGTGTTTGCAGGTGGTCACCCTGCATCTCCAGCTGCTCATGGAAGTTGTTCCAACCACGAAGAATGCTGACTAAAGGACTGGATATGTTGGCACTGCCCTGCTTGCTGTAGACACTCCTATCTGCACACAAGAGGCCTGGCCAGCTTCTCTGTAGGTTAACTATGCATAATCCTAATAAGTTCCTAAAGGGCCATGATGCAGGTGATGTGGAGTTTGGGGTTATCTGCCCAGGACAGTGTTCTTCTCTTCTGTAAGAGCTGCTCCATCTTCACAGGTGGATCTCACAGTCGTGCTGGAATTATATGACTGTCTCTCTAGGTCACAGTTATTTGGTATTTCAGGTGGACAGCTTGAAACACATGCCCTTCTTTTGAAACTTTGAGACTAGAATTCTGATGGTTGCTTGAGCTGAGGAATTGTAAATCTTGGGATCTTCCATGATGTGGGTAGAGAAGTAGGGAAAGCCACCATGGAGAGAAGAATGAAGACTATGGGCCTTCCCTGGCATTCCAATGGTTAAGACTCTGTGCCAACAATGCAGAGGGCATGAGTTCAATCCCTGATATTGGGGAACTAAGATCCCACATGATATGTGTGTGGCCTGGTCAACCAGGAAGGATGAAGGAGATACATAGTGAGATGGTGTTGAGAAATTATGTGGTCCCCAAGAACTAGGAAAACCCGCTTTTTGATTGTCTGGAACAACTTGATACTTATAATAAATCAGTTTTGGCTCAAGTGGGTTTGAATGGATTCTTATTTATTACAACTAGAAAAGCTCTGGTTCTGACAAGCCTTGTTCCAGAAGACTCGATTCTTCAGCTAATGTTTAAAGCTGATAACTTGCTTGAACAGAGAAAGAAGCAAGCGGCATATCCTTGGGAAAGAGGGGTTTTATTTGGTTTGGGTACAAGGGGGGACAGTCAAATTTCTCAAAGAAAGGACGAAAAGTTAGAACAGGTCCCAGGGGACTTCCCTGGTGGTCCAGTGGCTAAGACTCCACATTCCCAATGCAGGGGGCCCAGGTTCAATTCCTGCTCAGGGAACTAGATCCCACATACTACAATGAAGATTGAAGATCCTGCAAGTTACAACTAAGATATGGTACAGTCAAACAAACAAACAAATAAATGTTAAAAAAAAAAAAAAGAACAGAGACCAGAAGACTAATATGATTATAGGACTAAAGTGGAGAGGTATCTGGCTGCCCAGGTGGGAATGAGGGACAGGAAGGAATGACTTCAATACCTGGAAACGCTGAGGATGCAGCTCCTGAAAATGTCAAGAGAGGTGACTCCTGTGTGTGTGTCACTCTGTCAGCCTCACTGGAGCCTGCGCCCCAGTGTCTGGTTTTGGGTCATACTCCCCTCTGGGGGATGGGTTTGGTGAGGATGGGGATTAGTTCTTAGACATGTTTGCGTGTCTTTTAGTTCCCATCTTGGTCCTGGGCTCCTTGCTAATCAAAAATGCCTGGTGAATCAAAATACCGAGCTATTTGTTGAACGATAAAGGAACATATCACATCTATATTTTTAATGACTTGCTCTCTCTACCCATTTGCCCCTGCTCTGCCCTGGGCTCTGAGGCCCTGTTCTGAGAAGGTTGTCTGGGATGAGGGACATCTTCTAAGTCTTGAGAAGCCCCCTCTAGCTGGCAGTGGATGCATGCTTGGCTGTGGAAAGCAGAGTAGGGTTTGGACCACCACTGGCCCCAGGTCATGCAGCCCAGGTAGGCTGTTTCTCACTTTGTGACTCCATCTTCCCATCCTTCCCGTGACCAGCTGCATTTTGACTCCCAGTCCTACAGTGATGGCACAAAGGGTCCCCAGGGCCAGGGTCTTGGGAGGACAGCTTCCTCCTGCCTGCAGTTGATCAGCACACCTTACCTGAACTCCTGTCCTGCCCAGGACCCCTTCTTGGGCTCCAAGATGGTAGTAGGAAGCAATCCCAGAAGAAAATCTGAGAATTATTAAGAAACTAGTACATTGGACTTGCTTACTCTGAGCCATGGTCATGGTGTCCACTGTTGCTTTTCTTCTCTAAGTCCAGATATGGTATAATGTGTCCTTTGGACTGAGAAGAAATGTTCTGAGTCTTGAGGACAAAGGCTGGAGTCCCTACTGTTTCCTCCAGAGAAGCATCAAGTACCAGGAAATATCTGGAACTGGAGCTGGCTGGGTTCCTGGGGGCAGGGCAGTGTTCTTTCACCCGAGGTCAGTCCATCAGCACGTGGATGATCTATTTTGGGCAAAGCTTGGTTACTCCAAATCATAAGCACTCAATCTTTGGCCATTTGCACTCTCTTCTGCTGAGTAGTTAGAGTGGGGAAGATGAGTCTCATAGATTGTTGTTGTTGTTTAGTTACTAAGTCGTGTCCAACTCTTTATGACCCCATGGACTGTGGCTGTCCAGGCTCCTCTGTCCATGGGATTCTCCAGGCAAGAGTACTGGAGTGGGTTGCCATTTCCTTCTCCAGGGGATCTTCCCAACCCAGGGATTAAACTTGCGTCTCCTGCATTGGCAGGCGGATTCCTTACCACCGAGCCACCAAGGAAACCCATCCTATAGATAAATCTGCACAAATGAATGCCATGATTAGAATTTCAAACATTGCAAAGGATATAAAGTGAAAGGCAAAATTTCTTGCTCCACACCCACCATTTCCAAAGCAATCAGGTTCCTTGTTTATTTCTGGAAAGCGTCTATACATACTTGTGAACCATGGAAGGGAGTCCACTGCTGTTTTGCTCATTGAGGAAATCACAACCCATGTAGTTGGTTCCAACAGGTGGAACCAACAGGTAATTCCACCTGTTGAGGGGAAGCAGTTGTCTCTTCATACCTCCATCCACAGGCCAGGGATTTGAGCCCTCCACTGCTGGTCATTTGTGCAGTTTGCTATTTTTAGCTCTCCTTCTAAGTCCATGGTAGAATTGCATTTCCCTACCTACTTGAAGTGAGATGAGAACATGTGACTTGTTTCGATCACTAAAACATGAGTTGAGGGAATTCCCTGCCGGTCCGGTTGTTAGGACTCGACACTTTCGCTGCTAAGGCCTGGATTCAATCCCTGATTGGGGAACACAGCCCCCTTCCCCCAAAATGAGTTGAACTGTTACATGTCATTTCAAGGCTAAACTTTCAAGTGCCAGGGCATAATTTCCTACACTTTCCACTTCCCTATGCTTTGGTGATTAGCAGTCTTCCAGTGGCTGCCCAGTTAGCCGGGGTCCTGGGATAAAATGATACACCATTAAAACAGCTAAATAAAAGGAAGAAAAAATATAGCATTTTGCTAGCCATCTCTGAGCATATGCCCCTGGGAAACAGCTTTTATTATGGGAATAAAGCTTAGATTTAGAAAATCCCATGGATGGAGGAGCCTGGTAGGCTGTAGTCCATGGGGTCACGAAGAGTTGGACATGACTGAGCAACTTCCCTTTCACTTTTCACTTTCATGCATTGGAGAAGGAGATGGCAACCCACTCCAGTGTTCATGCCTGGAGAATCCTAGGGACGGGGGAGCCTGGTGGGCTGCCGTCTATGGGGTCACACAGAGTTGGACACGACTGAAGTGACTTAGCAGTAGCAGCAGCAGCTTTTCATTTTAGAATTAGGTATACTTACAGTTTTTAAGGGGGAAAATTGATATTATCTATTTTAAAGAGGCCATCTTTAGAGTCAGTGTCCCATTAGAGGTGATCTGATCAAGGTGTCACCAATGCCATGTGATCTGGACAGAGACGAAAAGGCAGAGAAATAGATAGTGAGACAAGAACTGGAAAAAAGACAGATAGCCCCTTGGCAGAGAAGAGCACCGGCCTCATCCTCACTTCTCACTGGGCACAGGCATGTCCCGGGTCCTCACAGGGGCCTGGGGACTGTGTGAGCGGCAGACTGTGTGAGCCTGGGGGAACCTGAGTTACTGCCTTTGTGCCCTGACCCTGCTCCAGGCATCCATCTCTGTCTGTGATTCATGGATCCTGGTGCCGCTCACGACTGTTAATCATCGCATCCCAAGAGGGGCCTCTTGAGTGGGAGCCTCAGACACAGAGAGATTCCATCCCGTTACTACGGGCAACCAGGCAGGGCTAAAGTCTGTACCACCCGGCCTCCTGCTCCAACATGGGACCATGCCCCTGGCTGGCCTGCTCTGGGAGTGTAGTGGGGCCTGTCTGGTCTAGAGAGGGAAAGGCTGTGAGACAGTTTGGCTCAGACAATGGGGACCCCTGAGTGAGGTACGCAGGCTGGAGTTAAAATGCATCTCTGGGGAGGAGGGTGGTGCTTTGGAAGATGAATCTGGCTCCCTGAGCTGGAAGGAACTGAGGGTGAGCGCTGTCTGTGGAGGGGACCTGGGCTGGTGGCAGAGGTTGTGAGGGATGCGGTGGGACCTGGGGCATACGGCAAGGAAGACTGGCCTGGTCTTTTGGTTGTGGGTGGGGAGGTGGAGATGTCAGCCAGGACTCAGGGTTTGCCTCTGGGTGACTTGGTGAGCGTGTATGTTTCCTGGAAATTGGAAAGAGGGGAGGAGGGGAAGGACTGAAGGAAGGTCAGGTGTTTTGCTTTGTTCAGTTTGAAATGCTGTGAGTGGTTCCTGTGAAGATGGTTAGGGGCTTTGTGTATCTGGAGCTCAAAAACCAAGTCATGGCTGGAAATGCATATTTAGAAATAAAGGGGGGAATGGAAGCCATAGGAGTGAATAAGAGTGCTGAAGACAGAAGTTTTTGATGTCACAAACAAGCTGTTTAAGTGAATGATCAACCTCATAGAAATCTACTAGGTCTATTCTAAAAATAGCCCCCACACTCCATTGTAGAAACACACGTGCACGCTTTCTGCATATGGGTCACCACACTCATGCCCCTCCCTGGACTTCATCCCACAGAGGAGCTCTTAGAGATCTTTCCTCTTAATATGGGAGAGGGGGAGGGGGTTTGGTCCATGCAAGCAACAAGGCACTTAGAGGATGGTCAGCTCCCTTGTGGTCTGGGGGTGCAGTCTCAGCCCCCTGTCTTTAGAGCAGTCCCTCCCAGGCCTGCCACTCTCAGAGTCCTGGCCCCAAGTCTGGCCTTGGGGATGTCTGAACAAACCACTAGTGCTTGGAAGACAGTGTGGGCTCCTTGGCACCATAGAAGATGGCCCCAGGAAGATGGTAGGAGGGATGAAATCACATTTAGAATCAAAACCTATCTCTCGACCTCACTTCCCAAGGCCTGGGGTTTGTTTCTGACCTGCTCAGGGGCTGGTTCTGGTCCCCAGCTGCCCCTTTCTGGTATCAAGTGCTGTGTGTGAGGGCCATCTGCACACTTGATCTTGCCCTGGGATCCCTTCTGATGCTACACGCCAATTGCTTTACCCCGATGCTCTCTGCACAGCCTCTTGTCTCCTGCCTTTTGTCAACTGCTCAGCTACTGAGGCTGAAGAGACCTGGAGGCTTCCGCTGCTGCTCTCAGGCTGAAGAACTCATGGAGGGGAGAAGCTGGCAGGACATTGAGCAGACAAGAGGGAGCAAGTCCTTTCTCTCCGCCTACTTGCCAGTCTGCTTCTGGTGCCACAGACTGGCAGTACCTACCAGGGACCACTGACAAGGGACAGGCAGGATCCCAGGGCTCCAACGCTAGTGGCACAAAGCAGAGAATCCATGTGGGTCTGGAGCAGAGACACCACAGCTCGAGGACTGACTAGCACATTGTCCTGCCCACCTGCCTTTGCTCCACAAACTCTTGCCCACCCTCTGGGTCTCAACTCAGCTGTGGTTTCCTCCCAGCAACTTCCTCGGGACCCAGAGTCCTCCCAGTTTCCTACAGAAACTTGCACCCACTTCTGAAGAGCACAAGCCAGCTTGCAGGAAAGCCCCCTCTTTTATGTCAGTCCCCTTACCTCTGGATGAGAGGGATTTTGTCAACTTGTAAAATCCTCAGGGTGATCACACAGCTCAGGAGGTCCTTAGTGAACTCTAGTTTCTGAAGTTGTAAGCGCTCTCTGGAAGAAAGCTAGGGACTAAGTGAGCAGCGATGGTTTTGTTTTCCCTTACCTCCCAAACTGGGATTCCCAGACACTGCCATTTTTTCCCTCTAACAATAGTAATGAGTAGCATTGACTGAATACCTAGCAGGTACCATTCACTTTTTTTTCACATTCTACACATATTAACTCATTTAATCTTCACAGACTTATGAATGAAGGCAAAGAGAGGTTTATCAACTTGCCTAATGTCACACAGGTAGAAAGTGGTAGGACTAAAATTTGAATTCAGGAAGTCTGAATGCCAGGGACTGTGGCTTTAGCTGCTATTTTGCCCAGGGATAATGGGAATTAGAAAAATGTGGCCAGCTTCTGTAGTTGATGCCAATGATGATACTAATACTGCTGATAAGTGGATACCTTTCCATCATAGTTTCTGTTTCTAACAGATCTGACAAGCTGTTGGAGGAATACCCATGAAGGAGGAGGAGGAACAGGAGGCATTTAAGATGGCGGAGTAGAAGGACATGTGCTCACCTTCTCCCGCGAGAGCTCTAGAATTATAGCTCCCTACTGAACAACCATCGACAGGGAAATGTTGCATCCCACCAAAACAGTATACCCCACATCCAGGGGCAAAGAAGAAGCCCCAGGAAGATGGTAGGAGGGATGAAATCACATTTAGAATCAAAACCTATACCTGCCAGAGATGCTTGGAGGGCTCAAACAAAACCTTGTTTGCAAGAGGAAACTCCACAGAGACTGAGCCAGACCTGTCTTTGAGTGTTTGAGTATCTCCTGTGGAGGTACAAGTCAGCAGTGGCCTGCCACAAGGGCAGGGCATCTGGGTGCAGCAGACTTGGGTATGGCATAAGCCCTCTTGGAGGAGGTCACCATTAACCCCACGATAGAGCCACCAGAACCTACACAGGACTGGGAGAACAGACTCTTGGAGGGCACAAACAGAACATTGTGTGCACCAGGACCCAGGAGAAAGGAGCAGTGACCCCACAAGAGACTGACCCAGACTTGCCCGTGAGTGTCCAGGAGTCTCCAGTGGAGGCGCGGGTCAGTGGTGGCCGCTGCAGGGTCGGGGGCAGTGAGTGCAGCCGTGCATGCCTGGGACCTTTTGAAGGACGTCGCCGTATCTTCACTACCTCCACCATAGTTTGGCCTCAGGTTAAACAACAGGGAGGGAACACAGCCCCACCCATCAATAGAAAATTGGAGTAAAAATTAACTGAGCATGGCCCCGCCCATCAGAACAAGACCCAGTTTCCCCCTCAGTCTCTCTCATCAGGAAGTTTCCATAAGCCTCTTATCCTTATCCATCAGAGGGCAGATAGAATGAAAACTACAGTCACAGAAAACTAATCAAACTGATCACATGGACCACAGCCTTGTCTAATTCAGTGAAACCCTGAGCCATGCCATGGAGGGCCACCCAAGAAGGACGGGTCATGGTGGAATGTCCTGACAAAACATGGTCCACTGGAGAAGGGAATGGCAAACCACTTCAGTATTCTTGCCTTGAGAACCTCATGAACAGTATGAAAGGGCAAAAAGATAGGACACTGAAAGATGAACTCCCCAGGTCAATGATAGGTGCCAAATATACTACTGGAGATCAGTGGAGGAATAACTCCAGAAAAAATGAAGAGACGGAGCCAAAGCAAAACCAACACCCAGCTGTAGATGTGACTGGTGATAGAAGCAAGGTCCCATGCTGTAAAGAGCAATATTGCATAGGAACCTGGAATGGTAGGTCCAGAATCAAGGTCAATTGGAAGTGGTCAAACAGGAGATGGCAAGAGTAAATATCAACATTTTAGGAATCAGTGAACTAAAACAGACTGGAATAGGTGAATTTAACCCAGATGACCATTATATCTACTACTGTGGGCACGAATCCCTTAGAAGAAATGGAGTAGTCATCATAGTCAATAAAAGAGTCCGAAATGCAGTACTTGGGTGCAATCTCAAAAACGACAGAATGATCTCTGTTTGTTCCAAGCCAAACCATTCAGTATTACAGTAATCCAGGTCTATGCCCCAACCAGCAATGCTGAAGAAGCTGAAGTTGAATGGTTCTATGAAGACCTACAAGACATTCTAGAACTAACACCCAAAAAAGATGTCCTTTTCATTATAGGGGACTGGAATGCAAAAGTAGGAAGTCAAGAGATACCTGGAGGAACAGGAAAATTTGGCCTTGGAGTACAAAATGAAACAGGGCAAAGGCTAACAGAGTTTTTCCAAGAGAATGTACTGGTCATGGCAAATACCCTCTTCCAACAACACAAGAGAAGACCCTATACATGGACATCACCAGATGGTCAACACCGAAATCGGATTGATTATATTCTTTGCAGCCAAAGATGGAGAAGCTCTATACAGTCAGCAAAAACAAGACTGGGAGCTGACTGTGGCTCAAATCTTGAGCTCCTTATGGCCAAATTCAGACTTAAATTGAAGAAAGTAAGGAAAACCATTAGACCATTCAGGTATGACTTAAATCCCTTAAAATTATACAGTGGAAGTGACAAATAGATTCAAGGGATTACAGAAGTTCATGATATTGTACAGGAGGCAGGGATCAAGACCATCCCCAAGAAAAAGAAATGCAAAAAGGCAAAATGGTTGTCTGAGGAGACCTTCCATATAAATGAGAAAAGAAGAGAAGCTAGAGGCAAAGGAGAAAAGGAAAGATATATCCATCTGAATGCAGAGTTCCAAAGACTAGCAAGGAAGATAAGAAAGCCTTCCTCAGTGATCAGTGCAAAGAAATAGAGGAAAACAATAGAATGGGAAAGACTAGAGATCTTCTCAAGAAAACTAGAGATACCAAGGGAACATTTCATGCGAAGATGAGCACAATAAAGGACAGAAATGGTATGGACCTAACAGAAGCAGAAGATATTAAGAAGAGGTGGCAAGAATACACAGAAGAACTGTACAAAAAAGATCTTCATGACTCAGATAACCACAATGGTATGATCACTCACCTAGAACCAGGTATCCTGGAATGAGAAGTCAAGTGGGCCTTAGGAGACATCACTACAAACAAAGCTAGTGGAGGTGATGGAATTCCAGTTGAGCTCTTTCAAATTCTAAAAGATGATGCTATGAAAGTGCTGCACTCAATATGCCAGCAAATTTGGAAAACTTGCTGTGGCCACACAGCAGTGGCCACAGGACTGGAAAAGGTCAGTTTTTTTTTTTTCATTCCAATCTCAAAGAAAGGCAATGCTAAAGAATGTTCAAACCACCACACAATTGCACTCATTTCACATGCTAGCAAAGTAATGCTCAAAATCCTCCAACAACAGTACATGAATGGTGAACTTCCAGATGTTCAAGCTGGGTTTAGAAAAGGCAGAGGAAACAGAGATCAAATTGCCAACATCCTCTGGATCATCGAAAAAGCAAGAGAGTTCCAGAAAAACATCTAGTTCTGCTTTACTGACTATGCCAAAGCCTTTGACTGAGTGGATCACAACAAACTGTGGAAAATTCTGAAAGATATGAGAATACCAGACCACCTGACCTGCCACCTGAGAAATCTGTATGCAGGTCAAGAAGCAACAGTTAGAACTGGACATGGAACAACAGACTGGTTCCAAATAGGAAAAGGAGTACATCAAGGCTATATATTGTTACCCTGCTTATTTAACTTATATACAGAGTACATCATGTGAAATGCTGGGCCTGATGAAGTACAAGCTGGAATTGAGATTGCCAGGAGAAATATCAATAACCTCAGATATGCAGATGACACCACCCTTATGGAAGAAAGCAAAGAAGAACTAAAGAGCCTCTTGATGAAAGTGAAAGAGTAGAGAGAAAAAGTTGGCTTAAAGCTCAACATTCAGAAAACGAAGATCATGGCATCTGGTCCCATCACTTCATGGCAAATAGATGGGGAAACAATGGAAAGAGTGACAGACTTTATTTTGGGGGGCTCCAAAATCACTGCAGATGGTGACTGCAGCCATGAAATTAAAAGACGCTTACTCCTTGGAAGGAAAGTTGTGACCGACCTAGACAGCATATTAAAAAGCAGAAACATTACTTTGCCAACAAAGGTCTATCTAGTCAAAGCTATGGTTTTTTTCAGTAGTCATGTATGGATGTCAGAGTTGGACTACAAAGAAATCTGAGTGCCAAAGAATTGATGCTTTTGAACTGTGATGTTGGAGAAGACTCTTGAGAGTCCCTTGGACTGCAGGGAGATCAAACCAGTCAATACTAAAGGAAATCAGTCCCGAATATTCATTGAAAGGACTGATGTTGAAGCTGAAGCTCCAATACTTTGGCCACATGATGCAAAGAACTGACTTATTTGAAAAGACCCTGATGCAGGGAAAGATTGAAGGCAGGAGAAGAAGGGGACAACAGAAGATGAGATGGTTGGATGTCACCACCAACTCGATGAACATGAGTTTGAGTAAGCTCTGGGAGTTGATGATGGACAGGGAGGCCTGGCGTGCTGCAGTCCATGGGGTCACAGAGAGTCAGACACAACTGAGTGACTGAACTGAATGGAAGGAATAATATTTCTTTTCTTTTATGGAACCAAGGTGCCCAGATTGCTAAACATACAGATCTAGAAAAGGTGCTAAACATAAAATACCCTGCTTTCATGGGTGGACACACGACCCGTGTGGGACTAATGAGAACCCTCTTTGGCATTTTCACTAATAGATGAGGGAACACCTCATGGCAGGTGAAGAACTGGGAGATGCTCCAGGGTTATAGGAGAAGACAGACAGAAAAAGAAGCTTCTTTGCAGAGAAAAGCAGGGATGAGAGGAGGAGAGCATCACCTTGATTCTGCTCTTGATTCTCTGAACCAGTAGAGTCCTCTTTTGCCTCATCTGGTTTATGCTGGTCTTCTCACACCTGTGACTATAAGAGCCCTTCTGTGTGTGCGCGCTAAGTCGCTCAGTCATGTCTGACTCTTTGCAACCCTATGGACTGTAGCCTGCCAGGCTCCTCTGTCCATAGGATTCTCCAGGCAGGAATACTGGAGTGGGTTGCCATGCCCTTCTCCAGGGGATCTTCCCGACCGAGGGATCAAACTTGCACCTCTTACGCTCTCGGCATTTTATGGTTTATGAAGGCCTTTCCCTAATAGTTGGTTCTTACACCAGCCTGAGGAGGAGGTAGGGTCAGTATCATCTCTCTACTTCTCACAAGGGAAGCTGAGATCAGGAGCAGCTAAGTGATTTGCCAAGCAGCAAGTGAGAAGCCAAGCGGGCAGAGTGGCCAGCGGTCTGCCCCTGGAGCCGAATTTCTGTCTGGTTTCCCCCTGGGCTCCCGGGTGCCCAGTGGAGGAGGGTCTTGATCCATACCTCCTTCAGTGCTGCTGCTGCTGCTGCTGCTAAGTTGCTTCAGTCGTGTCCAACTCTCTGCGACCCCATAGACAGAAGCCCACCAGGCTCCCCCTCAGTGCTAGTGGCCCCCAGATTATTTTTTCTGGCTGTGTGGCATGTGGGATCTTATTTTCCTGACCCAGGATCGAACCATTACCCCTTGTGGTAGAAGTATGAAGTCTTAACCAATGGACTGCAAGGGAAGTCCCAGTGGTCCCTAGACTTTGACCATGCCTTCACCTCCATTCATTCCTCCAGTTGCTTGACATGGGGTCTGGAGGGAGTGGGGCTGCAGAGTAAGAGACTGTTGATGGACCCCATGCTTCCCATGACCTTGGGGCTCACCGGGCCGTATGGGACAGAGAGAGATGCTGACACACAGCATAGCAGCTGTGAGACCTGCCAGCAAGCTGAGCACCCAGGGCTGGGGCACCAGTCACCCTGACCCTGTCCTCCTGGGTACCTCGACAGCCTGCAGGAACCCTTCCTCTTGCCAGACCAGGCTTGGAGTTTTCTCTTCAGTCTGGGCCCCAGCACAGGGAGGGAACTGGGTGCAAGGGTCTCCTCTGGCTGGGAGCTGGAAAACTGGATGTACCTCTGGGTTGAAATTAAAAGATGCTTACTCCTTGAAAGAAAAGTTATGACCATCCTAGACAGCATATTAAAAAGCAGAGACGTTATTTTGCCAACAAAGTTCCGTCTAGTCAAAACTATGGTTTTTCCAGTAGTCATGTATGGATGTGAGAGTTGGACCATAAAGAAAGCTGAGCACTGAAGAATTGATGCTTTTGAACTGTGGTGTTGGAGAAGACTCTTGAGAGTCCCTTGAACTGCAAGGAGATCCAACCAGTCTATCCTAAAGGAAATTAGTCCTGAGTATTCATTGGAAGGACTGATGTTGAAGCTGAAACTCCAGTATTTTGGCCACCTGATGCGAAGAAGTGACTCATCTGAAAAGACCCTGATGCAGGGAAAGATTGAAGGCAGGAAGGGGACGACAGAGGATGCTTGGGAGTTGGTGATGGACAAAGAGGCCTGGCGTGCTGCAGTCCATGGGGTAGCAAAGAGTCAGACATGACTGAGCGACTGAACTGAACTGGGTTGGGAGGCTGGGGTTGCATAGCGCTAGCACCGGTGACTATTCTGAATCCTGCTTTAGAATCTTCTCAACCTGACCAGAAGAGGGGGTGGAAGGAACTTCATGTTATTGCCAGTGTTAGGACTGGTCTGAAGGGAACTCCTTCTGTGGTCAATGTGATCTGTGACCTCTCCCACCCTCCTCTTAGGCTGACTCATACCCCGCATCCTCCCCATCCACTCCGGCAGCCCTGATCTGGGCTCCCTCCAGCCCAGAGGAACAGGTCTGCTCCTCTCTAGTGGCCTGGACCAGAAGCTCTCTTCATGCCACCAGCAGGCGCAGTGGCCCATCCTGTCTGTGCACCCATCTGATGGCTTCTCACACCCCCTTTGGTGGCATCCTACTTCCCAAAGAAACTGAGATTGCCAAATTTAGCAAAAAATAAAGTGCAACAAAAAGAAGATGCCTAGTAAAATTTGACTTTCATAAAAACAAAATACTTTTAAGTGTAATGATGTGTGATACTTTATCTGTGACCCCTAAGAAGAGCTCAAGGTCAAGCAGGTGAAGTGGGTTGGATGGGCCCTGTGCCTGGCAATGCAGCGTTCCTGCCACTCAGCCAAGCGCTCTCTACATCCCATGGCCTGCCAGCAGGTCAAGCTTGGTCTTTGCTGTAACTCCTGCCCTAGAGTCATGGGTGCTCCCCTTTAGGTTGTGAGGATAGGGCTGGAAGCAGGGATAATGGTCTAATTCCACCTGAAAAGGAAGCAGGCACTCTGCAGCAGTGGTTTCAAAACCTTGTCAACCTTGTCAAAGACCAGCAGCAGCAGCATCTGTGATGGTTAGTTTTCTGTGTCAGCATTTCATGGGATGTGCTCAGACATTTGGTCAAATGTTATTCTGGGTGTGTCTGTAAGGCCATTTCTAGGTGGGATTAAGATTTGAATCCTTAGGCTGAGTAAAGCAGATTCAGTTCAGTCACTCAGTTGTGTTGACTCTTTGCGACCCTATGGACTGCAGCATGCCAGGCTTCCCTGTCCATCACCAACTCACGGAGATTGCTCAAATTCATGTCCATCGAGTCAGTGATGCCATCCAAACATCTCATCCTCTGTCATCCCCTTCTCCTGCCTTCAGTCTTGCCCAGCATCAATGAATCAGTTCTTCACATCAGGTGGCCAAAGTATTGGAGCTTCACCTTCAGCTTCAGCCCTTCCAATGAACATTCAGGGCTGATTTCCTTTAGGATGGACTGGTTGAATCTCCTTTCAGCCCAAGGGACTCTTAAGATCTTCTCCAACACCATAGTTAAAAAGCATCAGTTCTTAAGCACTCAGCTTTCTTTATGGTCCAACTCTCACATCCATACATGACAACTGGAAAAACCATAGCTTTGACTAGACCTTTGTTGGCAAAGTAATGTCTCAAAGTAATGTCGGCAAAGCAGACTGCCCTCACCAATGCGTGAAGGCATGAGCAGAATGAAAAGGTTGAAAGTGAAAGTGAAAGTTGCTCAGTCGTGTCCATCTCTTTGAGACCCCATGGACTATACAATCCACGGAATTCTGTAGGCCAGAATACTGGAATGGGTAGCCTTTCCTTTCTCCTGGGGAATCTTCCCAACCCAGGAATCAAACCCAGGTCTCCCACATTGCAGGCAGATTCTTTACCAGCTGAAACACAAGGGAAGCTCAAGAATAATGGAGTGGGTAGCCTATCCCTTCTCCAGGGGATCTTCCCAACCCAGGAATCAAACCGGGGTTTCCTGTGTTGTAGGCCACTTCTTTACCAACTGAGCTATCATGGACCCTCCTGCAAATAAGAAGGAACTCCTGCTGCTTGGTTATTTTTGAGCTGGGACGTTCATTTTTCTTGCCTTGGGAATCAAACTGCAATATTGGCTCTTCATGGGTATCAAACCTGCAAGCCTTCAGACTGGAGTTACATCTTGCTCTCCGGGGTCTCCAGCTTGCCAGCTGCAGATTTTAGGATTGAACTGAAAGTGTTAGTGGCTTAGTCGTGTCTGACTCTTTGTGACCCCAAGGACTATAGCCCTCCAGTCTCCCCCGTCCACGGAATCTCCAGGCAAGAATACTGGAGTGGGTAGCCATTCCCTTCTCCAGGGGATCTTCCCGACCCAGGGATCAAACTTTGATCTCCCTCATTGCAGGCCAACTCTTCACCTGCTGAGCCACCCAGGAAGCCCTTTCTTAGGGTTCAGTTCAATTCAGTCACTCAGTCGTGTCTGACTCTTTGCGACCCCATGAATTGCAGCACATCAGGCCTCCCTGTCCATCACCAACTCCCGGAGTTCACTCAAACTCACATCCATTGAGTCAGTGATGCCATCCAGCCATCTCATCCTCTGTTGACCCCTTCTCCTCCTGCCCCCAATCCCTCCCAGCATCAGAGTCTTTTCCAAAAAAGCTCAGCAATTGGAAAACTAAGATCATGGGATCTGGTCCCATCACTTCATGGGAAATAGATGGGGAAACAGTGAAAACAGTGTCAGACTTTATTTGGGGGGGCTCCAAAATCACTGCAGATGGTGACTGCAGCCATGAAATTAAAAGATGCTTACTCCTTGGAAGGAAAGTTATGACCAACCTAGATAGCATATTAAAAAGCAGAGACATTACTTTACCAACAAAGGTCTGTCTAGTCAAGGCTATGGTTTTTCCAGTAGTTATGTATGGATGTGAGAGTTGGACTGTGAAGAAGGCTGAGCGCCAAAGAATTGATGCGTTTGAACTGTGGTGTTGGAGAAGACTCTTGAGAGTCCCTTGGACTGCAAGGAGATCCAACCAGTCCATTCTTAGGGTTTAAGACCACCTCTAAACCGTACATAGATAGTATCTGCTACAGAGTGATACAGGCTTCCCTGGTGGCTCAGACAGTTAAGCGTCTGCCTGCAATGTGGGAGACCCGGATTTGATTCCTGGGTCAGGAAGATCCCCTGGAGAAGGAAATGGCAATCCACTCCAGAACTCTTGCCTGGAAAATCCCATGGATGGAGGAGCCTGATAGGCTACAGTCCATGGGGTCACAAAGAGTTGAACACGACTGAGCGACTTCACTTTCTTTCACAGAGTGATAACAACTAAAGCTTACATCACTGAGCAAAATCCTGCTTGGAAGACACTTCAAAAGATAGAACTGAGGGGCTTCCCTGGTGGCTCAGTGGTAAAGAATCCACCTGCCAGTGCAGGAGACACGGATTCCATCCCTGGTCTGGGAAGATTCCACAAGCTGCCACAACTATGGAGTCTGTGCTCTAGAGCCCAGGCACAGCAACTACTGAACCCACATGCCCCAACTACTGAAGCCCTCATGCCGTAGAGGCCATCCTCTACAACGGAAGAAGCCACTGCAGTGAGAAGTCCATGCATTACAAAGAGGGGTAGGCCCTGCTCATGGCAAGTGGGGAAAAGCCCGAGCAGCAATGTGCTGGGCTTTACCCAGCACAGCCAAAACCAAATAAATAAAATGATTAAAAAAAAACAAAAACCCAAACCACTAGGCCCAACGCACTTAAAAAAAAGAAAAAGAAAAAACTGAGTAGAGGTACATTTAACCCAAATTATATTATCAATGTTCTTAGCCTTCATAATCACACGATCCATTTCTCTCTATATAAATTTATGTATTTTCCTTTTAAACTCTCAACATATTAGACAATGCCATGGTAGTGAGAGTGGCCTCCTTATCTCCTTCACTCCATCTACTGAGATACAGATGTTAAATCTCTTCCAGAAACATCCCTGTAGACACACCCAGAAATAGTATTTTATCAGCTATTGGGCACCCCATAGGCCAGGCATATTTACACATGAAATTAACCATCACAGACACCCACGATCGTGCTCCCTTGCTCTCTACTTCACTTACTCTGTTTCTAAAAGATTTTTTTGCTGAGTGTGAGTTACCTGCTCAGTGCTCTTGTTGCTTCTGTCTCACCCTGTGGAGTATTTTTGAATGAGCCTCTTCACCTCCGTGTGCCTCCATCTCCTCGTCTGTACTACAGGGAGGCTGAGCCCTGCTTCACAGGGAAGTGGTAAGAGTTCCGCTAGCTTCTGAGAACTGAGCACGTGGGGTGGGGAAGTTGTTAAGATTTCATGTTCACCCTCTTCTGGTGCCATTGACATCTGGGCATCGTATGTCACCAGAGGGGTGGGAGAGCCTGGCTGGGCCGGGACTCTGAACAGCATGAAGGACCCCTATAGCAGGCCCTGGCTGCAGCCACCAACACCTCCTACCGTTGGGCCAGTAGATCCCGTCGTGGTGGAGGTATTGGTGGTGGGAAAAGATGCTGCATTGAGTTTGTGGCCAGACCCAGGGGGAGAATCACAGTGCAGATCCTTGTGGTTCTGGAGGAAGGCCATGCCCTCTGGGGCAGAGAACTAAATGCTTTTGACAAACAACCTCTGGTATGTCCTGGGCCCTGGAACAGACAGAGCTTCTGAGCAAAGGACATCAAGTGACCATGCGGCTGACACTGCAAATCATAAAGCCACCAGATCACAAGGTTGAGCAGGCCGGCAGCAATCCACAGTGAGACGGGAGAGGACATCTCTGAGTGCGAGCAGGACCAGAGGGCACAGCAAACAGGTAGCCCAGAAACCCCCCGGCACCCACCACATTTGCACCAGAGGCTGTAGGTAGGACCTTAAATGACCAGCTGCAGGAAGAGGAAAAAGCTCTCCTTCTAGATAGATTCCCTTGGTTATGTGGGTGTAGCTGGAAAAGGATGGCAGCCACACTATTGACTTTAAACCACATAGGTTAGAGTACCCGGGTGCTGCTTTTCGTGAATTCATTTTCTCATTCATATATTAGTTTCATCCATTCATTCTCTCTTTCATAAAGTATCTGTGGTTTGGCCTTGATCCTTCCGGCCTCCTCCTGATGCTTTTACTAAAGTCTTCTCTCTGGTACATCTCCAGCCCTTACCTTTATGTGGGACCTTTCCATTGGCATTTAAAAATGCTTAAGTCTCTCTTACCTTACAAGAAAACAAAACAAATGTTCTTGGAAAACAGAAACAAAATTTCACTCCACTTCCCTCTAGGTCTATTGCCCATCTCTCTTCTCTTTAAGCTGAACTTCTTAAAAGAACAGATATCTGCTGTCTCAGTTTTTCACCTCCCTAGCACTCCTCAGCCACCTCCTCCAGGCAGGCCTCCATCTCTGCCTCTCTCTCTAAACAGCCTCTGTCTCTGGCAGGATTCCCTTCTCTCCATCCCTGCTGCCACCAGTTTCACATTCTACACAGATCTCTGTGATAGTCTCCAAACTTATCTTCAAGTAACATTTTTTGTCCTCTCAGCATGCAGGATCTTACTTTCCTGGCCAGGGATTGGACCCATGTCCTCTGCATTGGAAGTGTGGAGTTTTAACCACTGGACCACCAGGAAAGTCCCTGAGTAACATTTTTTATTCCTTGGATCTATCCCACACACAACAGGATGATCTTTTAAAAACAAAATTCTCGGAATTTCATATGTTTTTTTATGTCTGCTAGGGTTACCATAGCAAAATGCCACTTAAATAGTGTAAATTAATTTTTGCTCAGTCCTGGAGGCTGGAAGTCCAAAATCAAGGTGTTGGCAGGCTTGGTTTCTGGTGGGAATTTTCTCTTGGACTTGAAGATGGCTGCCTTCTTTCTGTGAGTCCTCACTTGACCTTTTCTTGAACAGGCCCTCACTTTCTCCTGCATCTCTTCTTCCTCTTATATAAGAAAGCCAATCCTGGGACTTCCCTGGTGGTCCAGTGGTTAAGACTTCATCTTCCAAAGCAGAGGGTGTAGGTTCAGTCCCTGGTTGGGAGCTACAATCGTGTGTGTGTGTGTGTGTGTGTGTGTGTGTGTGTGTGTTAGCTGCTCAGTCGTGTCCACTTCTTCGCAACCCCATGGGCTATAACCCACCAGGCTCCTCTGTCCTTGGGATTCTCCAGGCATGAATACTAGAGTGGGCTGCTATGCCCTTCTCTAGAGGATCTTCCCAACCCAGGGACTGAACCTGGGTCTCCTGCATTGCAGGCAGATTCTTTACCATCTGAGCCACCAGGGAAGCCCAAGACCCCACATGCCTAGTGGCCAAAAAATGAAAACATAAAACAGAAGCAATATTGTAACAAATTCAGTAAAGACTTCAAAATGGTCCACATCAGAAAAATCTTTAAAAAAAGAACATCAGTTCTGTTGGATAAGGGCCCCACTCCCGTGACCTCGTATAACCTTAATGACCTACTTAAGGCCCTATTTCCAAATATGGTCACATTGGAATTTAGAGCTCCAACATATGAATTGATGGGGCACACAATTCAGTCCAAGTCAGCCGAAATCCTTTATATGGTCTTCAAGGGCCTGCACGATCTGGCTCTTGTCTGTTCTGTCTCAGGTGGTCAGCTGCCCCCATCTTCTCAGTTTATTTCTCAGTTCCTCAAACATGCAGGCTTCTTCGCTTTCTAGGGCCTTAGTATATGCCGTTTCTTTTGCTTGAAATATTCCCTTTTTACCCTCTCCCCCACTCCCTTAGTTTATAGAATGCCTACTTATCCCTTAAAAATCAGTCACATGTCTTCCTCAAAGAAGTTTCCCATGACTTAACACCATGCCAGGATCCCTCACTTGTATTTCTTCTTTGCACGCCTTACTTCTCCTGTGACACTTACTACCAGTGTAATTAAATCTTTAACTGTATAATTAATTGTTTAATGCCCCTCTCCCTTCCGTAGGAGGAAAGTTCCAAAACAGTAAGGACTGTCTCTGTTTCATCTACTGCTGTAACCCCAGCACCTAGCACAACGCACTGTACACATGAAAACCCTAAAAACAGATTATTTAAAGATGGAAGGTAGATTCTTTATTGGATTTTCAGGTGAAGAGAAATGCCAGAAATCATCAATAATTAAAAAACTCTCTCCCTCAGTGAACCTCTTTCTAGTCAGGAAAGCCAAGGTTGTTGAGAAGTATATCATCTTGACATATTTTGGAATTTATACAGAAGACTCTAGCTAAAATCTCAATGACAGATTTCCATCTCTGCCCAAACTGCTCAATCATGGGAGACTGTCTTGAAGATAGTTGAAGCAATTTGTCCAATAACCCATGACTTTGCTGCTCCTTCTAACAAGGAGGAATGTTAGCTAGTCTTCCCCTTAAATCTGGACTGGCTCTGTGACTTGCTGTGGCCAATAGAATTTCACAGAAGTGATGCTGAGTATAGGCCCTGCCCACTAGTGTCCTTAGAGCATTTTGGAATGCTACTGCAGGACCACCATAGAAAGGAGCTGGGTTAACCTCCTGGATGATGAGAGAACAAATAGAGGGGAATCCAGGCAACCAGCCAACAGCCAGCACCAACTTTTAGACATGCAAACAAAAACCTTTTAGGTCTTCCTGCCCAGCTCATCTTCCAGATGAAATTAACCACAAGAGCAAGCCCAGAGAAGCCAACAGAGGAACCCACAGAATTGAGAGAATAACAGATCATTGCTGGGTGCTTCATTACCAGAAATGCTGAATGGAGCGTCAGTCCTCCTGATTTCTGCATGATCATCTCATTTCCCGTTCTCTAAACACTCATGCCCTCCCTCCTGACTCTCACTGTCACACTCAGTGTGAATCATCAGAACACTCTAGAATGCTGATATTTCCAACTGTAAATCCAGAAAAGAAAACAGACAAGACAACTGACTAACAGTGGGGTCTATATATGTGACTTCAGCTGAGTCTGTGGGTAGGGCGTTGTTAGGGAGCATATTCTTAGAAAGGGGGCCACATTCCCTCACCTAGGACACAGGGCTCTTGAGGTGGAAGCCAGAGGCAGGGTCACTGGGCACACCTCATTTGACCATGGCTGCAATTTCTAAACTTAAAATGCAACCCAGGATTTTTGCCATGTAGAAAACTTCCTATGACACAGGAGGAGATCCTAGAAACTTCCATGTGTACCCACTGGCCTGTCCACTTGCAGCATTGATCACCATAGCATTGTTTGTATCAGAAAAAACTTAGGATAACCCAAATGCCCAACAATGGATATTTACATCATGGAATACTATACAGGTAAAATGAATGAACAAGAGCTCCATGCATTAACATTTTTGTTGTTGTTTAGTTGCTAAGTCATGTCCGACTCATTTTGCAGCCCCATGAACTGTAGCCCACCAAGACACATCATTGAGAGAAAACAGCAAGTTGCCGAAGTTATGTAAAGTGTGATACTATAACTGAAAGTAGGGTCCAGCTGCTTGCTGCTCAAAAGCCAATAAAGAGGCAAGGTTGTTGGAAAAGAAAGTTTGCTTTATTTTGGATCCCAGGGACTGGGAGGTGTGTGTGGTGTGGTGGATGCTTGTTCAAAGAACAGCTTTACTTTCCCCTCACAATCAGAGGGCAAGAGCTTTTACAGACAGAGAGGGAGGGGGTTCCATGTAGAAACAGCAGTCAGTTCTGACAGTCATCTTGAAACTGGTCATCAGCAGTCTATCTGCATCATCTTGATCCTTTTAAGTGCAGTTCAGCTTCAGTTTCAGGGTCTGTTTGTTCCCATTTCTCGGAGGCCAGTTCTCAGAATTGTGGCAGCTTATGTCATGGCTCCAGTCTGGTCATCATGTAGTAAACTTTTTCCACCTGGTGAGTGTTGCAGTATCTATAAGACAGTTCACAGGATATGGCTCAGAACATTGTCTATAGCCCTTGAGAAGGAACTAAATGTCCTTGAAACTGCTTAATGACTAAACTGTTACTATTTTATCTCCTTTGACTGTTTTCCTTTGTTTCTGCATGTTCTAACTTCTCTGACTAATTTTTTTAAATTATTTAATTTATTTATTCTTTGGCTGCGCTGGGCCTTCATTGCTGCATGCAGTCTTTCTCTAGTTGCAACAAGCGTGGGCTGCTCTCTAGTTGTGGAGGGTGGGCTTCTCACTGCGGTGGCTTCTCTGGTTGTGGAGTACGGGCTCCAGGGCACGCAGGCTTCGGTGGCTGCTGCACGTGGACTCAGCAGTTGTGGTTCACAGGCTCCAGAGCACAGGCTCAGTAGCTGTGGCACACAAAATTAGTTGCCCTGCAGCATGTGGGATCTTCCTGGACCAGGGATCGAACCTATGTCACCTGCACTGACAGGCAGGTTCTTAACCACTGAACCACCAGGGAAGCCCCCTAAACTTATTCTTTGTCTAAGCTTTTCCACAGACAAAAAACAGACCAAGGGCATGGGGGGCAAGGATCATAGAGTCCTGCTCCATTTCAATACTATTCGTGCAAAATTTAAAACATGTAGAACACCACCAACTATTCTTTAGGACGCATTTGTATGTAGTAAGTGTATAAGTAGATGCATAGGGTGTTAAACAGTATATCTGAGGGAGGGAGGGTGGGGAACAGGATGCAGGGGTACACAGGAGTTTCACCTGAACCAAAATGATTTGAAATAAATACGGGATATTCAAAGATTGTCAAAATGGGTGGTAGATATCATTCTCCTTACTTTTGGGGCTTCCCTGGTAGCTCAGAGGTTAAAGCTTCTGCCTGCAATGCAACCCTGCCTGCCTGCAACCCAGGGAGACCTGGGTTCGATCCCTGGGTCGGGAAGATCCCCTGGAGAAGGAAATGGCAACCCACTCCAGTATTCTTGTCTGGAGAATCCCATGGACGGAGGAGCTTGGTGGGCTACAGTCCACGGGGTCACAAAGAGTCAGACATTACTGAGCAACTTCACTTTATTTTTTTTTAGCATTGAAATCATTACATGACCAAAAAATACAAAGCCCCCATCCCCACCCCCTTCTTCTTACTGGTCAGGTATATCTTTTCTGCAATCTAAGACTTTCAATATTGCTTTGCGGTAACCCTTCTGCCACTTGGGAAAAAGGAAAAACATTAAGAGGTCGATGACCTGCTTAGTTTTATTTTACGACTATAGACCTTTAAGTCATGGAGTTTCAGAGGAAAATTCTGAGAGTCTGGAGAGTCGCCTCCAGGGAGTGTGAGCTCAAGAAATGACTGCGGAGGGCTGAATGGCTGGCAGGACTTCCTACGTGTCGACTTTAAAGACAGACACTGCCTGGGTAGAGAAGCTCCAGCGGAGGCCTGCTTCTGGAAGGGAGCGGGTGATTCACTGAAGAAGGACAAGGGAATGAAGGGACAATGTGGGAAGCACACTTCACTTCAAGTGAAGAAAATGGTATTTGTAGCCCAAGAGTCCTGGAGTCACTTCTCTGTGTGAGCTGGGCAGTTAGGAGACTGTCTACCCAGAGAAGCCTGGAAATAGCATTGTGTTTACCTGCTCCTCTGAACCAGGGGAGGTGGCTGCTGCCCCCAGCCCAGCATGCTCATCAAACCTTGGTTTCAACATTTACTTGCAGTGTGACTGTAGGCCAGTTGTTTAAACTATCTAATCTCTGTGTCCTTATTGCTGAGTGGTGGAGCTAATAATAGTGAAAGGCAAATATAACTGGGTTGACTCAGTTCTAGCTGTTCTGGGTTGCTTTCGGAAGACATATAACTTCAGCTCAAAAAAATCTTGAAAAGAATGCAAATATGTACATACATCTCCCACAGAGGCGGTCAAGGGGAGCCACAGTGCAAGACGCAGAGAAAACATGTCTTGAACATCCTCTTAACCCAGCAAATTCCCCAGAGCTCTGTCCTTGAGGCAGCCCCTCCCCCAAATGTCTCTTCTCTCAATCTCACACCCCCACTTCTCCCTGGACCTCTCCTGTGTCCTTCTGGACAAGCTGTTTTCTTCTGGGAGAAGCTCCAAAACCTTTTAAATTGTAAATCAATGTGGTCTTTCAGCTCCTTTCCATTCTGCTCCCCACTCATGATCACAGAGAAGAGTCTACAGTCCAGCGGGCAAACCCAGAATAGCTCTGGAAAGGGGTGAGAGGGAAGTGGTGATTGGAGAAGACTCTCAGTATCAGACCCTTTTTGTCATTATCACAATCGCACCTTACTCAAGCTCGTTGTGAGAATTAGATGAGATAATGTATGTCAACAACTTAAGAGTAAATAATAAGTAAGTCCCTAAATGATTATTTATTATTCCTATTACTATAATCACCATCATTGGTCTTATTATTTCTTCTTTCTTTTTTTAAAAAATATAAATGCATTATATTATTTCTAAGAACTTATTTATTTTGTTTGAATTCCAAGAACTTCAGCCAAAAGTTTAAAAACTCCAGTTGCAGTCCAGAGGTTGTAGAGCATTCTCCATTTGGGCTGAGCCACCATCTGCCTGCTATATTTTGTCACCCTGCTTATTTAATTTATAAACAGAGTAGTGAAGAAAAATTGAAGAGAAGTCGCTCAGTCGTGTCTGACTCTTTGCGACGCAATGGACTGTAGCCCACCAGGCTCCTTGGTCCATGGGATTTTCCAGGCAGGAATACTGGAGTGGGTTGCCATTTCCTTCTCCAGGGGATCTTCCCGACCCAGGGATTGAACCCGGGTCTCCCGCATTGTAAGCAGACGCTTTACCGTCCAAGCTACCAGGGAAGCTATAAACAGAGTACATCATGTGAAATGCCAGGCTGAATAAAGCACAAGCTGGAATCAAGATTGAGGGGATGGAGAAGGAAATGGCAACCCACTCCACACTCTTGCCTGGAAAATCCCATGGATGGAGGAGCCTGATAGGCTACAGTCTATGGGGTCGCAAAGAGTCGGACACGACTGAGCGACTTCACTTCACTTCAACACTAGAAAACTGGGCTATGTGCCTTATAGATGGTGCCAATATGTAATTTCCCTGGAAGATAAAGATTCTACAGGGCAGACTAAGTCAGATGACCTGAAGATATACTGGGCTACATCTAGTGGAAGTTCTTAACATAAGTCTTACTTGTGACTTTACTAATACTGCTGGCTATGTTATTTGTATTTCACCTGTTTTACAAAATTGCTGTTTCTTACACTGTCAAATATGTGTGTGAGGCCTCTAATAGCATAATATATAGTCCCATATGAGATCGATGATGGTAACAGTGTAACTCTAGATATGGCAAGAAGCAACAAGAGGGAGTATTTTCCTGGACCAAGAAGCTAGTAAGACAGGTGGTCCAGAGAATTTTGGATACTGTTTTATGGCCTAGTCCAGTAACAGCACATTGAGTGGCCTGTCAACAGAATCTTTGCCAAACCTGAGAATGGACATTCTCAGCACTGTGGGATAAAATGGTCATGAAATGCCCCCCTCAAAATCATGGTCAAGTTTATGAGCAAAAAGGGGCTCTGCCAACTGAAGACTGACACTCGCCATCTACATCTACAAAGATTAAATCATGGCCGCTACAACTGCTGACTTTCAATGTCCCTGAAAGGAGTTCAGGGTGAAAATCAGGAATGAGGCACTCTGTGCTCTGGAAAAAACTGGCAGAACAGGCCTTCAGATAGTTAGATCTTTTCAGGAGAAGATTTTATGAGTCCCAATTCTTGCATCTTCTCGTACCTAGAGAAACACTGACGTCATTAACGGTGAAATCTGCTTTGGCTATTAAGGAAAAGTTTACAATTAAAAGTCAAAATAGAGTAGCTATGGTTCAGACATCCTGGGAGATAACTAGGTGATGCTATGGGTATACTTTCAGATTAGACCTTGTATTGCTAAACACTTGAGTTTTCTGAGTCGTGTCAGGCTTGGATGCCACCATTTTCAAAACAATGTATGCTGGAAGCTAGTAACCTTACTTTTTTTTTTTTTATAAAACTAGGCAACTGGCTACATGGCTACAAGTCTCCCTGAAGTGCCAGGTCCAGACTGGGTTTCAGGCCTATTCTTCTAAAAAGAAATAAGATTTATTTTGTCTACTAAATTCCAGTTATCACTCCTCCAACTACTTCTAATTGGGTCTGTTACACCAAAATGGCAGACCAAGGGATTCGGATTTTAATCATATAAGACTCAGATCTAGAACTTGGAACTCAGAAATACTTTCAATTCAGTGTCTATACTCCAAGCTGGGGCAGTCCTATGCCCCATTTTGACAGGAAGTTATCACAGTTATAGTTGCCTAGTTCCCTAAAATTAAAACTGAGCGGGACTCTGTGAGGCTCTGGAGTACAGATCTGTTCTGTGTTCTCCATTTCTTATCTGTAGGATATAGACTTTGTTTGGCCTCCTTGACCTTCCCTGAATTCCAAAGCGTGGATTCAAACAATTGCTGATCAGGGAAGGGAAGGGATACAAAAACAGAAACAATCAAAGGTTGGTACAGCCTCCAGACAGAGTCCTGGTTCCTACTCAGACAAATATGCATAACAATGTCTTTGAGCCCCCACCCAGGTGGAAGATGGTAACTTCAGACTGAACACAAGATTCCTGGAGCACAGCTCTGTTGCCTCACCACCAGCCAATCAGAAGGGGTCACAAACTCTGCAACCCTCACCCCAAATGTTGCCTTCTGTTTCCAGGGACCAGAGATGACCATCCTGTTAGGTCTCTTGTTTGGCCCTTGTCTATTTCATCTCTGAGAGGGGCCAACTAAATTGCTGTTGCAAGGAGATCCAACCAGTCCATTCTGAAGGAGATCAGCCCTGGGATTTCTTTGGAAGGAATGATGCTAAAGCTGAAGCTCCAGTACTTTGGCCACCTCATGCAAAGAGTTGACTCATTGGAAAAGACTCTGATGCTGGGAGGGATTGGGGGCAGGAGGAGAAGGGGACGACCCAGGATGAGGTGGCTGGATGGCATCACGGACTCGATGGACGTGAGTCTGAGCGAACTCTGGGAGATGGTGATGGACAGGGAGGCCTGGTGTGCTGCGATTCATGGGGTCGCAAAGAGACACGACTGAGCGACTGAACTGAACTGAACAAGGGTAGAAGCTGGTTTCAGATGTGGAAAACCCCAACTTAGATCAGGTAGAGAGAGACTTCTGCTCTGCTAGGCAGGCCTATGCCCATGCACAGCAGGAAGAAGTTACAGAAGAAAGAGACCTCCGCCCCAATTCCCAAGAAGTATCTTGAGTATGAAGTCTCTCAGGGGGCCTATGTGCTGCGTTAGGGGAAGAACGTTGTTTTTATGTGAATCACTCGTGGGTAGTCAGGGAGTCCCTGGCCAAGATAAGAGAAGGGCTGAGTCAGAGAAAAAAAGAGAAAGAGAAATGTCTCAAAATTGGTTTGAATCCTGGTTCAACTCATCCCCCTGGTTCACAACTCTCATATCTTCCTTGGTAGGGCCCCTGATTATCTTGTTACTGCTATTCGCCCTCGGGCCATGCTTACTAAACAAATTGGTGGCCTTCATTAAAAGCCGCATCAACCCGGTGCAGCTCATGGTGCGCAGATCCCAATATACGGCCTTGCCAATGGTCCCCTTAGCGGGAGACAATATAGAGCTGACCCCAGACCCATGATTGGGTCTGTCCTGTATCCTAGAGAAAGGGGGAATGAAGAATCTAAGCTACTCCATTTTGTTAACAGAAAAACGCCATTTTGTAAGGTTCTGGGAAAAGAGCCTTTGGAAATTCCCTGACCTCGCCCCACTGCCCACAAGCCAACCAGACCCCAGACCAAAATCTCCTGACTTAACGCTCAGGAACTTGTGGTCTACCTAGACAATAGGGACCAATCAAGAACCAACACACAATCCTTCGAAAGAAAGTGACCAATCAGATGTTCCCCTACCTAGAAATCCTTTTTCTTCCATGTATACTCCCTATATAAGCAATGTAATCCAAAACCCGGGGCTCCTCCCTATAGCCCCCCAGCTCGAGGTTGGTAATAAAAACTCTCTTGCTTTTGCATCGGAAAAAAAAAAAAAAGATTGAGGGGAGAAATATCATAACCTCAGATATGCAGATGACACCACCATTACAGCGGAAAGCAAAGAACTAAAAGCTTCTTGATGAAGGTAAAAGAGGAGAGAGTGAAAAAGTTGGCTTAAAACTCAACATTCAAAAAACTAAGATCATGACATCCAGTCCCATCACTTCATAGCTAATAGATGGGGAAAAAGTAGAAACAGTGGCAGATTTCATTTCCTTGGGCTCCAAATCACTGTGGACAGTGACTGCAGCCACAAAATTTAAAGCTGCTTGCACCTTGGAAGAAAAACTATGACAAACCTAGACAGTATATTAAAAAGCAGAGATATCACTTTGCTGAAAAGTTCTGTATAGTCAAAAATATGGTGTTTCCAGTAGTCATGTACCGTTGTGAGAGCTGGATCATAAAGAAGGCTGAGCGCCAAAGAATTGATGCTTTTGAACTGTGGTGTTGGAGGAAAACTCTTGAGAGTCCCTTGAACTGCAAGGAGATCAAACTAGTCAATCCTAAAGGAAATCGGTCCTGATTATTTACCACAAGGACTGATGCTGAAGCTGAAGCTCCAAAACTTTGGCTACCTAATGCAAAGAGCCAACTCATTGGAAAAGACCCTGATGCTGGGAAAGACTGAGAGCAGGAGAAGCGAGGGACAGAAAATGAGATGGTTGGATGGCATCACCGACTCAATGGACACGAGTTTGAGCAAGCTCCAGGAGATAGTGAAGGACAAGGGAGCCTGGTGTGCTGCAGTCCATGGGGAATCAAAGAGTCTGACACGACTGAGTGACTGGACAACAAAGACCAACTGTCTGCCCTCTCCTACCTGTGACCAGCGACATTGACTGTAGTTGGTTTGAGAAGCTGTGAAAAAAAGCCTGTTGGGCCACCTCCTTGAGGTTCTGGGCAGCCCACTAAAGGGACTTCCTTCCCCAGTCTCCCCTTGCCGGCTGGCCAGGGTGCCGGGTGCTTCATACTCTCTCTGTGCTGTATGGAGCATCTTATGCAGTTTAGCTACTGGGCCTGGGATATCTTGGTGGCGGCAGCTCTGTAGAGGAGCCTTACCCTGCAGCCATCTGACTGGCCCATTCACAGAACCAACAGGTCTGAAGACCACCCCTGAGGCAGCCTTCTGGCTTTGGGTGGGTCCCTTATGCAAGGCTCAGGCTAAGCACATAGTGCTGAGAAGCTGGCTTCTGGGAAGGCAGCCAGGGCCTACAGAGGTTACCGGGTTCTGGGAACCAGAATAGCCTAAATACAGGAAAACTTGGACAGAGAGTACTTTCCAAGAACTGAAGGGCTGTTCTGTAACAAGGAAGAGACTCCCGAGTCACGTCAGACCCACAGGAGCCACAGGAGGGCGCTCTCCCTCAGGGCAGTCTAAATGGGGGATATTGTACCCATCTTTGGTGCACAGAGTGTCATGGGGAGGGGGGGCGCGTGGGGGTGGGACAAGCAGAGGGCGGACGACCTCTCTCTTAGGAATGACAGCTAAGAGGTTCCAGATGCTTACTGTGGGCCAGGCCCGGCTGTAAGCACTTTACACGAGACATCTCATTTAACTCACGCTTGCCCAGTGAGGGAGGCAGTGCTAACGCCTTGATGCCTGGAGGAGAAACTGAGACAGAGGGAGGCCTTGTCCAGGACCACACGGCTGGCCAGCAGAGGCCGGGGAAGCGGTAGCCTGGCTGCGGCGCATGCTAGATCAGCCCCCACACCATCCTTCCTCCAGCACAAGGCAAGGGCAAGCCCGGGCAGTGCTTCTCACACTTTGTGTTCAAATGAATCACAATTCTGGGTTCTGAATCTGTAGGGGCCTGGGCTGGGCTGGGGCCTGAGATTCTCTGTTTCCAAGAAATGCTAATGAAACCCTCCGGCCACACTTTGGGTAGCAAAAGCCTTGAAGCCCATGGAATCTCTCAAGGCTGTAAGAGTCACGTGTGCCTGTGGGCCCTGCAGGCACCAGGGGACCTGGAGCCCTGTCCGGATGGTGGTTTGAGGGAACAGAGCAGGGCACTGGGGGCACTGGATCTCCAGAGAGTAGACTCTCCCTTCTAGACAGACATAGGGCTGGCCCTCCCTTCCCCTCCCCTCCACCTCTTCCCTCCCTTCCCCTCCTCTGGGAGCCAGAGCAGGCACCTCGCTCAGGACACAGCTCTCCCAGGAGGGTGGGCGTGGGAGGTGAGCTGGCCCCAACACAGACACAGATACATGGACACACAGACGCAATGATACACAGGTACAGAAGGACACAGACAGGTATACAGACAGACACACACACAGATACAGACCACAGACACGTACACAGATATACACGTAGACGCACACAGATACACACAGACATAGATAGACACAGACATAGACACAGACACACACCCAAGCCCTGCTGGGCCTGACAGGGCAGATCTCTTCAGGAACTAGACAGAGTGCAAATAGCAACCTCACCTGCAGAAGGCCTTTCTCCAAGGCTCCCACTGACCAGGAGAGGAGGTGAGGGCCTGGGAAGTGGAAACGCACCGCCCACAGGTCCAGCTGTTTGCTCAAACCTCCTCCCTCCTCTCTGCCTGGATAACAAGAGGGGCCTCCTAATCTGAAGCCAGGCTCTCTACTTCCCCTACCTGAGCTGCCCCCCGCATGCAGGTAGCCTGGCCTCATGACACATACCTAACATGTCACCCCAGAGTTTAAAAACTCTGATGGGATCACATATATATTTAAAAAAATTTTCAAAGACTTTCTATTGCCCACAACGTAAACTACTTACTTTCCGCACAGAAAAGGATTAACAGAGCGAATCTGACTGCTTGTTCTTAGAAAGGCCTGCTCACCAGGCTGGCCCCTGTCTGGCATCTGGGAATGGAGATTTTGAGTGTGTGTGGGGGAGGGGTTCCCACCATTAGCCGGGAAGAGTGGCTGTCTGTGCCTAAACCGTCTGTACAAACAGTCCGTGTGGTTCAGGCTGAAGCCCTGCCTTCCTTCTAGGATCCTGGAATTTGGGTACGTGCCAGGCAGAGGCTGCCTCTGGGGTCAGCCCCTGTGTTAGTCAGGGTTCTCCAGAGAAACAGAATAGGAGACATATATGGAGAGGGAGCCGGTGACTCATTTTAAGGAATTGGCTCAGGCAAATGTGGGAGTTGGCAAACTTGAAATCTGTAGGGCAGACTGGCAGGCTGGAAATTCAGAGTTGATATTGTGGCCTTGAGCACAGATTCTCAGGGCAGCAGGCAGGGGTTCTCCCTTCTTCGGAGGATTCTCCCTTCTTAGGTAAACCTCGGTCTTTGCTCTTAAGGTCTTCAACTGATTAGGTGAAGCCCACTTATATGATGGAGAGTGATCACCTGACTCAAAGTCCACTGATTTATAGGTTAATCTTCTCTAAAAAAATACCTTCACTGACAACATATAGACTTGTGTTTGATCAAATGAGGCACTATCGCCTGCCCAAACTGATGTAAACAGTTAAATATAACAACTTGCAATAAAATCCTGGGCACTGAGTCTCTAACAAGCTTCTTGGTTGGCAGTGTTTTACATACGTTATGGCAACTCATTGCTGGAGGGAGTAGGTGTGTCCCCTGTGGCTCCCTGGAAGAGGACTCTGATCACGTACTCTCAAGAACAATTTCCCTTGCACCTGGAGTCCCTTAGACTTCATCTCGTGTTCCTCTTCCTTTGCTGAACATGCTCTGCATCCTGTTCTAATAAATCACAGCTGTGAGTACAACTGTCCACTGAGTCCTGTGAGTCCTCTTAATGAGTCGTCATCCTGGGGATTTCCAATCCATCCTCAGATGCTCTGATCTGAGCCTGGCCAGCCTCCTCAGTTCCAGCTCCTGTTTCTCTCCACCGTATACCCCACATTCCCACCATACTGATATACTTAGTGTCTGAATATGCTATGCTATCTCATGCCTCCATAGTCTAGAATGCCCTTCTTTTCCTCTCTTGGCCTGGCTAACATTTTTTGGGGGAGGGATACACCACAGAGCTTGCGGAATCCTAGTTTCTCAACCAGGGATTGAACCTGGGACTTGAAGAGTGGAAGCACAGAGTCCTAACCACTGGACCACCAGGGAATTCCCACTACCTGGCTGACTTCTATGCAATCACCAAGTCATCTTGTTTGTATGACAGTCTCTAGGTCCATCCACATCTTTGCAAATGACAAAACTTTGTTCCTTTTTGCAGCTGAGTAATATTCCATTGTCGGAGAAGGCAATGGCAACCCACCTGGAAAACCCCATGGACGGAGGAGCCTGGTAGGCTGCAGTCCATGGGGTCGCTAAGAGTCGGACACGACTGAGTGACTTCACTTTCACTTTTCACTTTCATGCTTTGGAGAAGGAAATGGCAACCCACTCCAGTGTTCTTGCCTGGAGAATCCCAGGGATGGGGGAGCCTGGTGGGTTGCCATCTCTTGGGTCGCACAGAGTCAGACACGACTGAAGTGACTTAGCAAGCAAGCAATATTCCATTGTATATATGTTTCACATCTTCTTTATCCATTCTTCTGTCAATGGATATTTAGGTTGCTTCCATGTCCTGGCTAATGTAAATAGTGCTGTAATAAGCACTGGGGTGTATGTTAGAAAAATGGTACAGATGAACCTATTCGCAAAGCAGAAATAGAGACACAGATATAGAGAACAAATGTATGGACACTAGGGTGGAAAGGGGAATGAGATGGAGCGGGAGATTGGAACTGGCATATGTACATTACTAAGTATAAAATAGGTAGCTAACGAGAACCTGTATATTTTCTATTTAATGCCCTATGGTGACCTAAATGGGAAGGAAATCCCCAAAAGAGGGGATGTGTATATGTATATATATGTATATGATAGCTGATTCCCATTGCTGTACAACAGAAAAGAAAACATTGTAAAGCAACTATACTCCAGTAAAAATCAAAAAAGAAATAGACAGCCTATTTGGTTATCCATTCCCGTGGAACAAACCATCCCAAACCATAATGGCTTAAGACAGCAACACTGCATTATTTCTCATGATTGTGTGGGTTGCCTCAGGTAGTTCTCCTCTTTCCCATGGTGTTGGCTGGAAGGTTAGGAAGCGAAGTTCAGTTGATCCCACCCACATAGCTGGTAGTTGATGCTGACCACTGCCTGGTAGTTTAGCAGTGGCCACTGGCCAGGGACCCAGCTATTTTCATTTGGGCTTCTCCGTGAGTGTCCAAAAAGCATGGCAGCCCGATTCCAGGAAGAAGCATTCCCAACAGGCAAGCCTCAATATGCAAGTATTTATCAAGCTGTAGCTTGCATCATTCTTGCTGATGTCCCACTGGCTTAAGCTAGTCACATGGCCAAGGTCAGACTCACCATGGGAGGGAACCACACAAGGAAATGAATACTGAGGCTGTAGTTCATTGAGGGCCATGGTAGTACAACACACCTTTTAGTTCAAGTCTGTTCTGGCCTCTCCCTATGCCTATTTATAGTGCTTACCACACTGGATTGAAATAGTTTAATTGTTATGACTACTGTACTATATTGTCACTTATGTTTATGGACTGGAGCTCTTCTGAGGGCTGGGACTCTGGTTCCTCCCTGAAAACAGTGTGTCTGCAGAGCAAGTGATTGAATGAGAGCAGCAGCTGTCATTACCTTCTTCATATCTGCCAGGCTCAAGCTCGGCCCCTACGTTGTTTAGACAGAGGAAGTTCAACAGCTGTGAGATGCCAACTACGTCAGGTCCTTGTGTGCCTTAAAGCAGGGCGGCTAGCCCTATAGCAAGGTCCTGATGTACAGGAGGCCCCTGGTACATGAGTGTGGAATGAATGGGTGAATGAATGAGCAGGTGGACTTCCTAGGCATATCACTGTGATTTCCAAACTACAAATGCATCGATTTTTTTTCTTAAACATACATCGTAACCAGGCTGAGCAGAAATCACACAACTCCACCTCTCACAGATGAAACAGTTTCATCAGAGAACTGTCGAAAAGAGAGATTTTTCAGTGCTCTCCTTTTTTGACTGAGGACCCTCATGAAGAACAGTCTCTTTCACTGAGCTATGTTCCACTAGCCTGTGCGCCTGAAGCAGAAGCCGAGGTCCTGGAATGGTGGAGCGAACTGTCTTCCATAGTCTCCCCACGACTATGACATCGGCTCCCCAGACTGGTTGGTTCTGAGCAGAGGCTCCTCGTATAGGCTCTGTCTCATGCTATAAATAGCCACAGCCACATCTTCAGTGACAGCACACTGGAGTGTGGAAACTCATTGTGTATGCAACTCCTCCCTATTGCAAAATTCTGATATCATCAGAGAACACAAGAAGTGAATCAACCCTGTATAAATACTTTGATTAGATCACTTGCTTTCAAGCCTGAAAAAAGGAGGGGAGTGGAAGAGAAAAAGCTTGGTGTCATTGCCTTCCGGATTGACATAAGGGTGTAACGTCTCCCACCCAGCTGAATGCTAACCCCGATGGAGCTGTGGGGATAACTTTTTCTTACTTAAGACTATGTTTCTCTACTTTCCATCCTTTGGAATATTTCATCTTTTGAACCTTAGTCTAAATAACTCAAATAGAAGAAGGTCTTGAATAACAAAATTCAAGAAAAAATATTTTTTTGTTTTATGAAATTACTTTTTCAGTTTTTGAAATAATTAACAGTATTGTTTTCTTCCCAAGCAAGTAAAGAATCTGCTTGCAATATGGGAGGCCCAGGTTCAGTTCCTGAGTCAGGAAGATCCCCTGGCGAAGGGAATGGCAACCCACTCCAGTATTCTTGCCTGGGAAATCCCAAGGACAGAGGAGCCTGGTGGGCTACAGTCTATGGGGTCGAAAAGAGTTGGACATGACTGAGTAACTAACACTTTGACTTTTTCTACAGGTGATCCCCTCTGATCTGTAAAAATTGAAATTCATCTAGACAGGGGCCACACACTGGTTCTACCTGGCCAAATCCAGCCTGCTCTGTCTGTGCCTTTCTTGGCCAGCACCGTAGTTGGTTGTTTTTAAAAAAATTTGGCTGCGGCATGTGAACTCTAGTTCTCTAACCAGGATTGAACCCAGGCCCTCTGCATCGGGATTGCAAAATCTTAACCACTGGACCATGAGGGAAGTCCCAGGAGTTGGTTTTTAAGTTCTGAGCTTCTTCTCGCTCAGATGGGGCATGTTCTCCAGTTCCCCACAGTTTCCACTGCTGCAGTTATATCCCACACATAGTTCACTGCAGAACCCTGTAGGCAATTGAGTTTCCAGTCTCTGAGTGCTAGCTCTTATTTTACAAATGGGGAAACAGACTCAGAGAAGTTGATTTTCCCAAGACTCTACAGCTAAGAACTAGAAGACATGAAAAGTGGTTCTCCAGGCTCCAAGTACACAAGACTGTCTCTCTTCTGCTTACTGTTACCTCCACATCACTTCCCGCAGCTTTGGCGAAATGAACAAATCTATGTGAAATTTCAATAACTGTCATAGAAACAGCAAGCTTTCCTCAGGTGGATTTTGTAATAACAACACATCTAAGGGTGAGTTCTGTGACCTTCCTCTTTCTGTTTTGCCCATCCACTCCACAGGGCAAGACAAACTTCACCCCACAGTGTCATTGGGCAACCCTCAGGCGTAAAAAGAGGAGCATTTTCCTGCTTCTCCCTTTTCAGCAAATGGCTCTGATGCAAATCTTTCTCCACATGATATCCATACTGGAAATGATTCAGATGGTGCAGATGGGCACGTCTTCTGGAAAAATCCTACTGGTTACTCAAAGCCCTGCTCAACCTTGAACTCCTGTGTGAAGCTGGCTCCACCCTTCAATTACATATAAGTGAGGACTTATCCCACAGCAGGGGCTGAGTGTGTCCCTAGCTGGTAGTCCTAAGGCTTACTTACTTACTTAACCTTTTGGGTCTTCACTTCCCCATCTCCACTCTCTCCTCTCAGTCCATATTTTCTGAATTGAATCGAGATAACTGAGGTTGATATGAGAGTTCCAGAAAACAAACTGTATCTCTCAATTTTCTACCCAAATTGGACAAGGACTAGATTTTGGTTCTTTTCTCTGGAAAGTAAGTGTTAGTTACTCAGTCGTTTCAGACTCTTTGTGACCCCATGGACTATAGCTGTCTAGGCTCCTCTCTCTATGGAATTCTCCAGGCAAGAATACTAGAGTGGGTAGCCATTCCCTTCTCCACGGGATCTTCTTGACCCAGGGACTGAACCCAGAGTCTTCTGCATTGCAAGCAAATTCTTCACCATCTGAGCCACCAGAAAAGCCTAAGTCATTGTGCAAAAAATGCCCAAATAGCATCTACTCTTCAAGAAAACATTGCCTAGTGCTGGGAAAAGAGTCAGACACGCAAGGGAGGGGGCTGCTGCATTGAAAAGTCCTACAGGGGCCTGGCTTGGAAAGTGGTGATGAAATGGGACAGGGAGACCCTAGATAGCCCCCTAACCATAGTGTTTATCTGAGGATCTGAGCCTGTCTGAAATCCAGCAGTAGAGTTTAGGAAATAAAAGGAAATCCTACCTCTAACTCCCAAGGGAAGATTAAGGAGCTCCAGGGGCCTCATATCAAGGTGACTCCCTGAAAGGGTGGGTGGTGAATGAGAGAGTACAAAGGAAGTCTCAGGAACTTGTAGATCTTTTACAGCAGTACTGTCCAAGAGAAATATAATGTAAACTGCAGGTGTAATTTAAAATATTCTAGTTGTCACAGTAAAAAAAAAAAAAAAAAAGGTAAAATTTATTTGAATTGCATATCCAAATATATCTAACATTAAATCTCATACTTTAAAAATGCATTATATCCAAAATATATCATATCAACATATGATTAATATAAAAATTACTCATGAACTATTTTACATGTTTTTCAATCTACGTCTTTAAGTTCTAGCATTTATTGTATAATTGCAGCACATCTCAATTTGGGTGCTAAATTTTCATCAAAAATATTCAACCTGTATGTAGATTTCAAAAAATTTCTAGTAAGAAAAAGTAGTTTCACATACTCAATTTGTTTCAAACATACATAAACATTTCCCAACCACTAACTGAATTGAATATCAGTTTTTACTAGTTTTTTATTAAAAATTTTTTGGGGTGGTCCATATCAGTGCTGGGCTTCCCTGGTGGCCCAGATGTAAAGAATCAGCCTGCAGTGCAGGAGAAATGGGTTCAATCCCTAGGTTGAGAAAATCCCTGGAGAAGGGAATGGCAACTCACTCCAGTACTCTTGCTGGAGAATTCCATGGACAGAGGAGACTGGCAGGCTACAGTCCATGGAGATCACAGAGTCAGACACAGCTGAGCAAGTCACACACACACTCACATCAGTGTTAATTTGATTATTCAGCTTTATTGAGATATAATTGACATCTAAAACTATGTAAGTTTAAGGTGTACAATAACAGTGTTGATTTTTTTTTTTAATTTAATGTTCACTGGATCTTAGCTGCAGTGTGCAGTATCTAGTTCCCTGATTAGGGATTGAACTCAGGCCCCCTGCATTGGTAACATGGAGTTTTAGCCACTGGGCCACCAGGGAAGTCCCAGTGGTGTTGATTTGATATATTTACATATTGGAAAATGATTACCACCATAGCAATAACTAACACCTCCATCACATCACATCATTACCATTTTTTTTAACCATTTCCTTTAGTGGTGAAAACATTTAGGAACTACTCTCTTGGCAATTGTCAAGTATATAATACAGTATTTATAACTAAAATCATCGTGCTATATATTAGATTACTAGAACTTATTCATCTTCTGCGTGCATGCTAAGTCACTTCAGTCGTGTCTGACTCTTTGTGACCCTATGTACTATAGCCCACCAGGCTCCTCTGTCCATGGCATTCTCTAGGCAAGAATATTGGAGTGGGTTGCCATTCCCACCTCCAGGGAATCTTCCAGGGATTCATCTTCAAACTGGAAATTTATACTCTTCGATTAACATTTCCCCTTTTCCCCTACCTTGAATATCACCTTGTAAATTTAAATTTATTAAAATCAGATAATATTAAAAACAGTACTTCAGTGGTACCAGCAGCATTTTACATGAGGCTATCAGCTACTAGGTCGGACAATGCACTTTTAGACTGATCAGGAGCTGCCGCATTGCGCACTGCCTGCTCCCCTTGGTGTGACACGGGGAGTCTGATCAGAGGTCAATGTCCACATTTTGAAGCTTAACCTTCTAGCTATGGTTGTTCTCCTGTGAGCGCACCCTCTCTGTCTTAGGCTTGGGACTAACCGGGTCACCATCTCGGGATGGGAGAGGGTTGTCTGAATTGCTGTTGCTTATTATTTAATTTATATGCAGACTACATCATGAGAAACGCTGGGCTGGAGGAAGCACAAACTGGAATCAAGATTGCTAGGAGAAATATCAATAACCTCAGATATGCAGATGACACCACCCTTTTGGCAGAAAGAGATGAAGAACTAAGGAGCCTCTTGATAAAAGTGAAAGAAGAGAGTGAAAAAGTTGGCTTAAAGCTCAACATTCAGAAAACTAAGATCATGGCATTCGGTCCCATCACTTTATGGCAAATAGATGGGGAAACAGTGGAAACAGTGGCTGACTTTATTTTGGGGGGCTCCAAAATCACTGTGGATGGTGATTGCAGCCATGAAATTAAAAGATGCTTGCTCCTTGGAAGGAAAGTTATGACCAACCTAGACAGCATATTAAAAAGCAGAGACATTACTTTGCCAACAAAGGTCTGTCTAGTCAAGGCTATGGTTTTTCCAGTAGTCACGTATGGATGTGAGAGTTGGACTATAAAGAAAGCTGAGTGCTGAAGAATTGATGCTTTTGAAGTGTGGTGTTGGAGAAGACTCTTGAGAGTCCCTTGGACTGCAAGGAGATCCAACCGGTCCATCTTAAAGGAGATCAGTCCCAGGTGTTCATTGGAGGGAATGATGTTGAAGCTGACACTCCAATACTTTGGCCACCTGATGAGGAAAGCTGACTCATTTGAAAACACCCTGATGCTGGGAAAGATTGAGGGCAGGAGGAAAAGGGGTCGACAGAGGATGAGACGGTTGGATGGCATCACCGACACAATGGACATGGGTTTGGGTGGACTCTGGGAGTTGGTGATGGACAGGGAAGCCTGGCGTGCTGCAGTTCATGGGGTTGCAAAGAGTCAGACACGACTGAGCAACTGAACTGAGCTGAACTGATAGCTGGAGAACCCAGAAAGCAGTTTGAAGCTATGTAATGCACGGCTGAATGGGTCCCAAACAGACCATATGGGATCAATTCGATTTTTCCATATGAAAAAGCACAGTTAGGTCTACAATAGCCTTTCCCTTTTAGAAATTCACTGCATTGAGAAGAAAGGTTGACAATTTTCCTAGACACTCTAAGCTACTACTTGAATTAGAAATAGTTTAAAAATCAAAAGAATGCCAGGAATGTCTATGGTATTGCTGGCTTCCAGTAAACGCTTATCCATAAATGAATTATTATTAGTTCTAATTATATCAGATTATCCAATGATGGTTTTTTAGCTGGAGGAGAAAGCAGACGATTTTTGCAGTTTAAATTACTTTATAACTTTCTATACATCGTGATTAGGTTAAAAGAAATTCCATTGGTATATAAATTAGTAAGTTTCCACAGCTGTTATCTCCTCTAATCTCTTTTAGTCATTACTATTTAACTAGGAAGGAATTAATTTTTTTAAGTGTATGTGAAAAAAGTTCTGTGTGTATATAAATATATATGTGAAGAATTTTTAAAGAAGCTGCTTGTGAAACAAGCAGAGGTTTTACATCCCATGAAATATCTTAAAAATAGTCATAAAATGCCTCCCTTCTGGCTAAAGTTTCATATAATCACATATATAATATATATAGAAAATATTTGTAAGATATTTGTATATAGTTTATATATGTATATAAATTGCCAAAACTCGTTGGATCATGGAGAAAGGAAGGGAATTCCAGAAAAACATCTACTTCTGCTTCATTAACTAGACTAAAGCCTTGACTGTGTGGATCACAGCAAACTCTGAAAAATTCTTAGAAACAGGAGTACCTGACCACCTTACCTGTCTCCTGAAAAAGTTATATGCAGGTAAAGAAGCAAAAGTTAGAAATGGACAAACATACCGGTCCCAAATTGGGAAAGGAGTACAAGGCTGGATATCGTCACCCTGTTTTTATATGCAGAGTATATCATGAGAAATGTCTGGCTGGATGAATCACCAAGCTGGAATTAAGATTGCCAGAAGAAATATCAACAACCTCAGATATACACATGATACCACTCTAATGGCAGAAAGTGAAGAGGAACTAAAAAGCCTCTTGATGAGGAGAGGAGAGTGGAAAAGCTGGTTTGAAATTCTACACTCAAAAAACTAAGATCATGGCATCTGGTCCCTTCATTTCATGGCAAATAGAAGGGGAAAAAGTGGAAGCAGTGACAGATTTTATTTTGGGGGGGGCTCCAAAATCACTGTGAACGGTGACTGCAGCCATGAAATTAAAAGACACTTGCTCCTTGGAAGGAAAGCTATGACAAACCTAGACAAGGTATTAACAAGCAGAGACATCACTTTGCCCAAAAAGGTCCCTATAGTCAAAACTATGGTTTTTCCAGTAGTCATGTACTACTGTGAGAGTTGGACCATAATGAAGGTTCAACTTCAAATAATTGATGCTTTCCAGTTGTGGTGCTGGAGAAGACTCTTGCTGAAAGGAATGTTGCTTAAGCTGAAGCTCCAATATTTTGGCTACTTGATTCGAAGAGCCCCCTCACTGGGAAAGATTGCAGGCAGGAGAAGGGGGCGGGAGAGGATGAGATGGTTAGATAGTGTCACTGACTCAGTGTACATGAATTTGAGCAAACTCTAGGAGGTAGTGGAGAACAGAGGAGCTGAAGTCCATGGGGTGGCAAAAAGTCAGACATGACTTAGTGACTGAACCACCACAATTATATATATATATTTTTTTGTTAGGGAAAAAAAAAAAAAGCCCTGTAAAAATTGCCACAAGGTGGCACTAAAATCCAATGAACATTCCAGTCTCTTAGTCTGTTCTTGTCTGTATGGAGTGAGGGCGGCAGGAGAGGGGGGCTGATTTACAGGCAACATGTAGGAGACAGTGGACAAAAAAAGACGAAATAAATTAAGCTGAAGACAGGAGGTAGATTAACATCTCCCTTTTGTCTGAAGGATAATTTCCCTCTCTCACTAGTGTGGATATCTGTCATACAATGAATGTATAGGTTAATAAAATTAACTATTAAAATGATTTGTTCTTGATGATTCAGTTTTATCCTTGCCTTCTGCCAGTGTATTGTGAAGGGAGGGGAGAGGCAAGGAGGAGACCCTTTGGGACATCATCTAGTTTGGGAAAGTTTATCCTGTGACTGGTACGATTTTTGAAGTAGCCACTGTCCAGAAAGCTTGTCAAAGTACCCTGGATATACAAATGAATACCATGAAAAGAAGTTGCTACAGAACATAGATTTTTTTCTACTTGTTTATTTTGGCATAATTTACCAACTGAATATTTCTAGAAATTATTTTGATATTGAGATTCAAGCTTGGAACACCTCATATAATATGTCTAAGAATCAGGAAATGAGTGAATTGAATCCTTCTTCCTGATTCTTTGTTTTCCTGTTGTTTTCTTTTTAATACATGGTACAAAGCTTTAATTGTTTGATGTTTTCTTAATATTTGAAGCTTAACGACACAGCTAAGATTCCCAAGCTATATTAAGATGAAGGAAAGTAGTATTAACAATACAGCTATAAAAGGTTTTGACTATAAGAGGAAAAACTTAGGTAAGATTTTTCTAATAGGCTAACTAAAATTTAAAAGAAAGGAAAAAGTTTCAAGAATGGAGCCTTAAACAAATGATCCAAAAGAAAAAAAAACAAACAAAACCTTACTTTCTCTTGTGAGATTCTACTGTGGAAAAATTGTTTACTTATTGACAGTTCAGTTTCTTAGATCTGAAAAACAATCAAAAAAAACACTAGGCATTGTAGTGGAGGTAATCCGACATGAGGGAAGCAGATTTGGTCATTTGAACGTGGTTAGCTTTTAAAGGATACTAGAACTAATGTCTTATTTGACCTGATGATATCTGTGTCCATCTGAGACCTACATCTTGACACATGGATCACATTTTTTGCATATATGAATAAATGGTTCAGTTACAGCTGGTGCCCAGGTTTGACTGGATGGTTAGCACAGACTGGAGTTTGAGATAAGAGACTTCCAGAAAGTTCCAACTAAGTTCCTGAGCATTTAAGTGAATTCTCCACAGTCATTTACTGATTTTTACGTAGACTCCGGCATTGTGCCAGAGCTTCAAGATGCTAAGATAAGAAAGAATTCGGGCCTTCTAATGGCTTCCAGTCAGAGGGGGAGTCAGAAGTAGGAGGCAATAACCTCATCTTGATCAAACACTGAAGGCAGGAGGAGAAGGGGATGACAGAAGATGAGATGGTTGGATGGCATCACCAATTAGATGGACATAAATTTGAGCAGGCTCTAGGAGTTGGTGATGCACAGGGAAGCCTGGCGTGCTGCAGCCCATGGGGTTGTAAAGAGTCAGACACAACTGAGCGACTGAATTGAACTGAACCTCATCGTGATGTAGTGAGCCTCTCCTTTCTGAAACACCAAGAAGCATCCCACTCCATCCAGAATGGAAATGGCCCAACCTGTGTAGTTGGTTCCTCTACAGCTGGTCTCCATCCTGAGTTTCAACTCTTTCTCTCCCAACCAAGGGAAGCCACACTAAGCTATTCTCTTTTGCTAGAATTTGTCTTACTCTTTCCCCACATCTCTGTTTTTGCTCAAGCTGTTCCTTCTTCCTGGGAGGTCCTCCCTCCCTTCCTCCTCCCATCCGCCTCCCCACCTCTTCTGTTCATTAAGATGCTTTGACTTAGGCCCCTCTAGATCAGACATAAGTGTCATCTCCTGCAGAATACAAGGAGTAGATGAAATAAGTCCTGGTGGGTCGCCAGAGACTAGGGTTCTAGCACACTCCCCACCCTCAAACACACACACTAATTTGTCCTGTTCTAGCCTGCAAGTTTCTCAGCCCACCCATCCGGGCTTCAGCCTATTCTTGCCTAATGGGGTGTGGGGTGGTTGGATTTTATTGCACTACTTACTTCAGATAAACCAGGATCCAAATTAATCCTGCAAACCAGGACTGAGGCTGCCCTTTTCTGTCTGGTTACTTCCTGAGTGTACCTGAAGTTCTGCAATCAGCCTCGACCTTCCCCTTTTCACTGACCCTCTTTCCCTGAACCTTCACCTGGAGACCTAGGCTGGGTGCCCGAGAAAGGGGTAAAGCGACTGGCTTGTTAAAGCCGGAAACCGGAACCAGGCCCACCCATGAGGCACCCTCTAGCAGATCCAAACACGGCCCAGGGAGAGAACCCTCGTGGAAGGATGGTGGCAGGCTCGACAAGGGGAGGGGCTGCTTCTAAGAGAGAAAAAAAAAAACAAACCACAACCTTGATTGGAAATAAGCCTGTGTGCGTGTGTGTCTGCGTGTCTGTGCATTTAAAAACAAAACCACGTTAAAGGAGCCGCTCTCTACCCCACAGGTCCGACCACCCGCTGGGAGTTTGCGAAGCAAGCAGGGCAATACGAGTGGGAGAGAGTCATCCACGCGCCCACAAAGTGCCTCCTGTCTCGGAACCGCTCGCCCAGGCCCCGCGGGCTGCTCCGGGCAGCCGGCTCCAAGCCCTTCGCTCCGGCGCGCAGAAAGAGCGAACCTTGACGCAGCCAGAGACCCGCAGCTCCCGCCGCGGCGGCAAACTCCCCAGTCGCCGCCTCTCCCAGCCCCGCGGCCTGGGCAGTCAATCAAGCCCGCCCGGCCCCGCCCGAGGACGGCCAATCAAAGCCAAGCTCCGCAGCGATGAGCTCAGTCGGCTTGCTTCCCATTGGACGGCTATATTAAGAAAGTCGCCGAACTCTTTAAATAGCGGGCGCTAGGGCCGCAGCCTGCATCTGCCGCCGCAGTCGGGCTGAGTTCGTGTTCTCTCTTGTGTTTTCGCCTAGGCCTAGGGAGATCCAGGAGGGAGCTAGGCCGCGTCCGCTTGCTCTGGCCACCGTTTGCTCACAAAGGCGCCGACCCGAGACCAGGGGCGAGGAGAGCGGCCGCCGCTCGGGAGCAGCGCGGAGACGCACCGTGCGCCCTATGCCCCCGAGTCCCCCACTGCCCCCGCCGCGGCAGCCCGAGCACTACGAGGGAACGCGCGCCATCCCGGGACCTGGGTACAGCTAGCGACCCTTGTCCCCAGCGCGCAGCCCGAGGTGAGCAGTGAGCGGCGAGCGGGACGGCAGCGAGGCGTTCGCGGGGCCCCTCCTGCTGCCCGGGCCCGGCCCGCTCATGGCGGCCATCCGCAAGAAGCTGGTGGTGGTGGGCGACGGCGCGTGCGGCAAGACGTGCCTGCTGATCGTGTTCAGTAAGGACGAGTTCCCCGAGGTGTACGTGCCCACCGTCTTCGAGAACTATGTGGCCGACATCGAGGTGGACGGCAAGCAGGTGGAGCTGGCGCTGTGGGACACGGCGGGGCAGGAGGACTACGACCGCCTGCGGCCGCTCTCCTACCCGGACACCGACGTGATCCTCATGTGCTTTTCGGTGGACAGCCCGGATTCGCTGGAGAACATCCCCGAGAAGTGGGTGCCCGAGGTGAAGCACTTCTGCCCCAACGTGCCCATCATCCTCGTGGCCAACAAGAAAGACCTGCGCAGCGACGAGCACGTCCGCACAGAGCTGGCCCGCATGAAGCAGGAACCGGTGCGCACGGATGACGGCCGCGCTATGGCCGTGCGCATCCAAGCCTACGACTACCTCGAGTGCTCGGCCAAGACCAAGGAGGGCGTCCGAGAGGTCTTCGAGACGGCCACGCGCGCCGCGCTGCAGAAGCGCTACGGCTCCCAGAACGGCTGCATCAACTGCTGCAAGGTGCTATGAGGGCCGCGCCCGACCCGCCTGCCCCTGCCAAGCGCGGCTCCCCATCCCGGGCCCGTCCCCCACGAGCCCGGAGAAGGGGAGAAACTTGCCCCCCCAAAGACCCCCACCGGACTGCCTGGCGTCTGCTTTCAGCCCCGGCAGCCGTGGCCTGGAGACTCAGGCTCTGGCACCCGAGAATCGGCCGCGTGGTAGGCACCCGGCGCCCCCTTTCCAAGTGTCTGTGCGTCCGGCTGTGTGGCACAGGCTTGGCCACCACACTGAGTGCCAAGGGTCCCCTGAACACCATTTTCTGAAGAGCCAAGCCTCTTCAGGGTGTGTGGCTGTGTGTATGTTCGACTCCCCGCTGCCGAGTTTTCACCCCACGCCAGCCCCTGCTCCCCGGACATGAGCTTGGCGCCCGGGTGCGGCCGCGCCCCATAGGATGTGCGTCTGTAACCAGTGAGCGCCTGCTATCCCCTGTCTGTAACATAGACCTCGGGACCTGCGGGAGGGGAGGGCTGGGGAGGATGGGGTGTTATATAAATATAGATATAATTTTATTTTCGGAGGTAGGATGGTGTTATTTAATGGTAGTGGTGGGTGGAGTGACAGGGCGCTAGAACAGCTCCAGCCGGGTCTGAGTGAGGCGTCATCCCAGCATGAGCAAGACTTGGCCATGTTTCCTACCCCTGGGGAAGACATTTGCAGCTGACTTGGGGCCTGAGAGGACACAGCTTCCAGACTCCTGTCTCCTGCCAGCCAGCCCCCCCCCCCACCACACACCCCCCGGCGAACCCCTCACTAGCCATTGAGAAGGAGGGGTGAAGTGTGCTGCAGGTTGTTTTTGCCATAAGCGAACTTTGTGCCTGTCCTGCAAGTGAAAATTGTTCAGTCCAAGAAACTGATGTTATTTGATTTTATTTAAAGGCTAAAACTTGTTTTTTTTTCTTCTTTTTGGAACGAATTCTTTGCACAATTGTTTCATTGTTTGACATTTAATGCACTTGTCATTTGCATAAGACAGTAGCATTCTGACCACACTTGTACGCTGTAACCTCATCTACTTATGATTTTTTTAAAAAAATGATGATGACTTTTAAAAAACAAGGAGAAGAAAAAGAAACCACTAATTTTTTTCTTTTGAAAAAAGTGGCAACACTGTTCTATTTTGCGATTTTATTTGTGCACGTATGCGCACTCTTGATAAAGGGCAGTAACCAGTATTAGGGCCTATCTAAAACCTTTTGTTGTTTTTTTTTTTCTTCAAGGCAGTCTCTAAAGCTGTGTGAAATTTTCTCTGCATCTCTGTACAGAGAATAAACCTCCCTCTTGTGTCTCTTTTCTCCCCCTCCCTTCCCCATCCAGTGGTACTTCTACTAAATTGTCTTGTTTTTTTTTTTATTTTTTAAATAAACTGACAAATGACAAAGTGGTGAGCTTATGATGTTTACATAAAAGTTCTATAAGCTGTGTATACAGTTTTTTATGTAAAATATTAAAAAACTATGATGATGACATTTATAAAATGGCTCCTGTGGTTTAATGATGTGTAAAAATCTTGTGAATTTGAGGGCAAGGAGAGAACTCTGCTAGGTGAGGCTCCACTAACCCTATTTCCCTCCAAGTGTTTGTAGGAAATGGGGATGAAATCTCTGAGGATGTGAGGGGGTTGGGTGGCCATGGATGACCAGGTTGCTCCTGCCCCAGGGCCAGAGGTTACCCAGGCTCCCAGTGCCACAACCTTTGACCTAATGTGAACTGTCTGAATGGCTTATACACTTGTGTCTAAGTCTATTTTGGAGCTTGTGTATCCTATTCTTTGAAACTTGGAAAGTTGTCATTTGTGCATTCAGATAACTTTTTAGATACCTTTTTTTTGGGGGGTTTGTTTTTGTTAAGCACTGTCTCAAAGACTGGTTCCTGGGTTCCCTTCAGATCTTCAGGGGTTACACAATGTCCCCCCTGAGATTGTAGGATGTTATCTCTGACCTGAGCTCCTGGGTAGAAGTGGGGGAAAGCCCAAATCAGAAGCCAATCCTTCTGCTGTGGAACTTTCATTTGAGTGTCTGTATGGAGCCCAGAATGCTTTGTTCTAAGTATCAAGAGTAGCCGCCTCACCAACAGAACACTGGAGGTCTTGGGTGGCTGCTATTTAAAGTTGGAGCGGCCAGGTTCTGAGGTAGAAATATGATGAGCTCTAATTTCAGACACTCAGCCTGCTGCAGTGGGTCTCAGAACCAGACAGGCAGATTAACCTTCAGAGACCACATCAAAATCCCTCTACAGGTATGATGGCTCAAAACTGCCAGCCTCAGCAGCTTCTAGGAAAGGTAGCAGATACTGCCAACCTCCCCTGACTACCTAAGACATGTGGTTTTTGTTTTTGGAATCAACACTTTATGGGTTTCTAGGCCTTAGTTGCCACCCACTCCATCCCTCTGCCTCCCTTCCCCCCAGGCAGAGCAGAGAAGGCCCCTTTTAAAGCCCTTTGCTTTAAAACTTGAGGCTTCTGTCTCCCAGTCTTTCCCCAGACTCCCAAGAGCTTTTGCTGAGTAAAGCAAGCCTGGTTACTGATGACTTTTCACCCACTTAAAACACATCAATAACAGGGCCTCCTGCACAGCCAGGCTCATCGGTTAACAGAGGATAATTGTCTGAGCTGCTGGAGGCACAGAGCAAAGAGAGGGTCCACTCAAGCTGAGGGAAGGATCCGCAGCCTCATCCTTTCCCCAGGTCCTGACCCCACACTCCTCCATCCCTCAGCCATCTTTGTCTTCATTTTCAAGACAAAAATTTCCACTGAAAAACAAAATGTTGACTTGCAAGTTTTACAGCTTGCAGATCCTTTGGTACCAGGGAGTGCAGGACTCTGGAGAAGAGCTCAAGCTTGGGCTCAGCGCCCAGGATTCAGCTTTGCAACTGGCCAAGAGCCTGGAGACCTTTTGAAAGGGCCTTTTCTGGGTTTCCTGCCTGCTCTAATCTGCCTGGTACCTATTGCTGTCTGTTTTTTTTTTTTTAATTTTAGGAAGACAGCCACCCAGATGACGCATGGCAGCCTGGGTTATGCTTGTTTTTAAATGCATGGCATTTAATAATGCTGCCGGAACACACTCTTCTTGCTGCATTAGATCCAACTGGAAAATATAAAGATGAATTGCTGTAGGCTGGAAAATCAATTAGGAAAAAAAGAGGCAAAACATCTGGTGTTACTCCTAGGATATGAACATTCATTTTGCACATTTGAAATAAATGTGCTGAGTTCATTTAATTGCCTGTTGAATGGTTTCATGGATAACAGTGGGGTGTTTCATTGATCCTGGGCATTTCATAGCAAAGGGCATTGGCTTGGGTTCTTGTTTAATCTTAATTTGAAGTCAGTCTGGCTTGTGTTTCTAGGGTCTTTTTTCACATGTGTTTCCGTGTACTTAGAACGGGTTTTCAAACTCAAGCCTGAGTTAGAATCATGTGGAGGGCTGGTTAAAACACAGATGGCTGGGCCTAGCTTCCAGAGTCTCTGATCAGCACATCTGGGGCAGAGAACAAGTGATGCTGACACTGCTGGTCCAGGGACCACACTTTGAGAACCCCTGGCTTGGAATAAGAGAGAGTTCTGGTCATTATACCGGGCAGGGAGGTCGTTTCAGCAATAAAGGGAGTCACATTCCTGAGGCTGATGGTGCAGTGGCCTGTAGCCCTGACTGCCCTACCTTAGGGAGCACAGCACTAGCTTTCAGAGAAGTTCCCAGAGAAGTTCAGGGAAGTTTTCAGAGAACTTCCCTCCTACGAAGACCCACACATAACCCTAGTCTTCTCTTCACACTCTGGTACAACAAGGGGTTTAATGCCCTTCAAAAGATTTCTTTCTGCCATTCCCGAGTTCAGAATGCAGCAGCACTCTGCTCTGCTAAGACAAGGGTTGCAAAAGCAAATAAGACACAGTCCTTGTCCTGGTGAGGGCAAGTTCCAGGAAGGCGTCCACTGAGCATGCTCAGATGGAGACAACAGGCCCAGGGCACACTAGGAGCCAAGGGGAAGGTGGAAGGTCTTCATGGAGAAGGAGACGTTTGAACCGAATCTTAAAGCAGGAGTGGGTGATGTGCAGATGGAAGATACAGCTTCTTTATATTACTATGATAAATATTTATATTTATATTACTGTCTATACTTTATATTACTGTAATTACTTTATATTACTGGCCTCTGGTGAATACAGCTCTCTTGGGTGAGAACTACCTTCTACTTTTAGCCCCTCTGGCATGCATTTCTTCAGTGAAGAAAAATGATGTTCCCTAGCCAAGTCAAACAGCCTCTCCCCGGCCCTCCCTGTCCACACACAGACTAGGAATGGAAGTTGGTGATGATGGTTTCATTGTTTTCTCTGTGCCTCCCAGGGATGCGGGGCAAACACAAGGGCTAGCTTTGTGAGAAGTGTACTCCTGGAAACACGTAGCCTGGGCTCAGGGACATGGCAACACCCCAAAGGGAGCTGGTACTCCAGCCTGTTGTGGGATAGACTCTTAACCACTTTACTTGGTACATCTTCTGGCTGGAGAGAGAAAGTGGGTACTCAGGCTGCTCTTTCAATCAATTCTTGCAGCCCCTTTCCTGGCCTGAGAGGTGTAAGAGTCTGGAGGACCCTGGTTCATTCCTTCTGAATATTTATTGTTGACTAAAGGACACTGTGCCTGGCACTGTGCTAGGAGCTTGGAACTCAGTAGACAAATAGGCAGGCATGGTCCCTCCCCACATAGAGATTTAAATCTCTATTTCTGTACAAGTAATAATAAAATGATGATGACAATAGCTACTATTTATTGACTAGGCATCAGGCCGCGTTCTAGGCTCTTTATTTGTTCTATTTTATGTCTGTATTGGGCTTCCCAGGTGGTACTAATGATAGAGAACCTGTCTGCCAATGCAGGAGACATAAGAGATGCAGATTTGATCTCTGGGTTGGAAAGATCCCTTGGAGGAGGGGATAGGAACTGTAGTCTTAGAAATTAGACCTTAGGCAACAAGGAAAGGGAAGTCCTTTGTGTTTCTGAGGCCCTACTCTAGGTGAATTTAAGGTATTGCCAGGTGGTAATGGGGTGTGGGGAGGGAGGGAAATTTCTGCTCCAACTGGGAAGAATATTATCCATGTCTGGGCAGGTGGGAAAGAGAAGCAGCACTTCTGAGGTTTTCTGCCATGGTGCTTTGAGCTGGGATCAGAGAAAGTATCACCAAATAAAGGCATTGTGGGATAAAGAGTCGTGGTTGTGATGCTCAGCCATCCCACTTTACATGGAGATCGGTTTCCTCATTGCCAACCACAAGTCAGGATGCCTACAGGCACTGTCTGGCACAGAATTGGGTGAGTTTATGGGTCAGCTGAACCAAGAGGGAGTCATTAGGGCACAAGTGGCAATGGAAATCCTTGGAGAAGAAATGAGATGATCCAGGAAGAGTTTGTGGAGTGAGAGGGGATTGCAGGTCAGGTGCTAACCTTCACAGTGAAAAAGTTGGCTTAAAACTCAACATTCAGAAAACTAAGATCATGGCATCTGGTCCCATCACTTCATGGCAAATAAATGGGGAAACAGTGGAAAGAGTGACAGACTTTATTATTGGGGGCTCCAAAATCACTGCAGATGGTGAGTACAACCATGCAATTAAAAGACGCTTGCTCCTTGGAAGAAAAGTTATGACCAACCTAGACAGCATATTAAAAAGAAGAGACATAACTTTGCCAATAAAAATCCATCTATTCAAAGCTGTTTTTTCCAGTAGTCATGTATGGATGTGAGAATTGGACTATAAAGAAAGCTGAGCACCAAAGAATTGATCCTTTTGAACTGTGGTGTTGGAGAAGACTCTTGAGATTCCCTTGGACTGCAAGGAGATCCAACCAGTCCATCCTAAAGAAAATCAGTCCTGAATATTCATTGGAAGGACTAATGCTGAAGCTGAAACTCCAATACTTTGGCCACCTGATGTGGAGAACTGACTGATTGTAAAGACCCTGATGTTGGGCAAGATTGAAGGCAGGAGGAGAAGGGGATGACAGAGATGGTTGGATGGCATCACCGACTCAATGGACATAAGTTTGAGTAAACTCCGGAAGCTGGTGATGGACAGGGAGGCCTGGCATGCTGCAGTCCATGGGGTCACAAAGTGTTGGACATGACTGAGCGACTGAACTGAACTGAACTGAACCCCCACAGTGAGCAGAAAGGCCATGTCTGCTCCATTACTCCTGTGTGTCTACTGCCCAGTAGGTGTTGACCCATACGAGCACCTCAGTAAGTAGCAAGAGAGTGAATGCATTGATTAAGCAAAAGACAGAAGTTTAGGGAGCACCCACTTCTAAGAGACCCAAGGAAGTGACAAAGGCTGAGAACACCTGCTCTGGAGCATGAGAGAAAGGTCAGTTAAAAAAATGACAGGATTGCACAAAGGGTCGCACAGTCCACAGATACTGGATACTCAGAATCAAGCAGATAAATCACTCTGTTCTGACAGGAGTTATGTATGACACAGCAGTGACAAGTAACCAACTGCTTTTGCTGCAGAGGCTGAGTCTAGGGAACTTAAGAAAGTGCTTCTGTGAGGCCAGGCCTTGGGTGCCAACAGCAACTAGGGAAGGCCTTCTCTGTACCCCACCTCACAGGAATCACAACGTGCTCTTGGCCTGGTGAGGTTTCTGGGGAGGTCCTCCTAGAGACCCCAAGATGATCAGACAGTGGAAGCACATTTCTAGGGCTGTGGGCCACCCTCCACAGGACCACCTGGGGGTCTGGGAGTCCTCAGTGGTTGGTCTCTGCTGTGGGCTGAGCTTCAAGCATCAGAGGGAGCTGAGCAGTTTGGTTTCCGGGTTGGGAGCTTGGCGTAACTGGCCATGCTTTTCATTTTAGAAACCATGATCTGAAAGCACCATTCTAAGGGGATATACAACCAGGCCTTGAGCTTTAATGACTCTCTGTGACCTCTGTCCTCTGGCTGTCATTTGGAGCTATTTTTCTTCTCCCTTCAATCTTGAAAAGGGAAGAAACAAATCTTCCCAGAAGCAAGTTTCTCATCCCTTTGTTAATGATTGATTTCATTTGATTCCAGGACTTGTTTAACCTTTGGGTAAGCAATTGAAACCTTCAGGAGGCACCTAAAAGGAATGCAGGAATGTGTGTGCTATTTAATGGTAGAGAGATTATAAATGGGACTCTGACAGAATAAAAAGTATTATTTATATGAGTGCTAAAAACAGTCACTTGTAAAATACACACTCGTCCGTAACAGCCAAATATGGCAAAGCATGATATCTGGTCGCATAACCAGGCTGACTCTGTAAATAGGGAGATCAGTCCATCCACTCCCTTCCTCTCAGTTGAGCAATTCTGTGGCTACAAATTTCCTCCCAGAAAGTCTAGAATTGTAGACCAAATGGAGATCCAAGCTACATGTACAAGATAACACCAGCATAAACGAGCCAATCTGGGATCTCTGAAGGTGTGTGTAGCTGTGCCAACAGAGAATTGTTCAAAGTTTTTACTTCATGGGTAATGGCAGAAATTACAGACTGTATCATTGGTTGCCTGCCAAATCTGAACGCACGAAGATGAAATGCCATGAAGGCAGAAACAATTCAAAAAGGAAAAAGACTACTAATCAGGCATAAAATGCCATGAGTTCTACAGTAGACTGATAGGATCCAACCTCCATCCATGACCTAGTGACCAATTAGTAAGAAGGCTCACCAGTTAGCCAAGGGAATTCAGAAGGCCCAGCATCATCATGGGGTGTGATATGGGCCGTGGGGTGGGGTGGGGTGCAGAGCAGGGCCCAGAAACAGCGGGGACCATGGACCAATTCTGGGCACCTGTAACCCTCTTATCCTCAGCTGGATGTGAGAAGAGATGGTAGCTCAGGGAGTTTGCCAGGAACCTCAAGAAAGAGGGGCAGGAGTGGCGCAGTGCAGGTGTGGGCCCCTGCTCTGTCACGTCACTTCTCCTTCTGTATTGCCCATCTTTTTTACCTTCAGGGAAGTCAGGCTGCTTGGTGGGAAAGTTGAGGCTTATAGGCAAAAGCCCCCGCTCTGTCCTTCACAACCTGAGCATTATTGGACCAATTACTTTTACCCTCTTCTGCCTCAGGTTCCTTCTTTGTAGAATGGAAATAATTTTGGAGATTAAACAAGATCAAACCAAGTACTCGGCCCAGAGCCCAGCGCATTCTAAGTCCCAGTAAATCTTGATTAACCCTCCCTCTCATGGATTCATCTTAGCACCTTAAGCACAAGTAGGAGTGGGATAAATCTTGCTGGATAAATGAGTGTGTAATAATAACCACTCATTTGTTTGTCAAGGAATTTTTCAACGATAAGCTCCTCAGGATAACACATCATCCTCATTTTTGCAACCTCAGCATCCAGCTAGAGGTTGGGCATGTAGTAGTTGCTTGGTAACTGCTAAATTACTGAATAATATCTCAGTTCAGAGGGTCCTTGATAATCTGGAGATTTCTCAGGGTTCAGTTCAGTTCAGTTGCTCAGTCGTGTCCAACTCTTTGCGACCCCATGGACCGCATCATGCCAGGCCTCCCTGTCCATCATCCTGGAGTTTACTCAAACTCATGTCCATTGAGTCAGTGATGCCATCCAACCATTTCATCCTCTGTCGTCCCCTTCTCCTCCCGCCTTCAATCTTTCCCAGCACCACGGTCTTTTCAAATGACTTGCTTCTTCGCATCAGATGGCCAAAGTATTGGAGTTTCAGTTTCAACATCAATCCTTCCAATGAACACTCAGGACTGATCTCCTTTAGGATGGACCGGTTGGATCTCCTTGCAGTTCAAGGGACTCTCAAGAGTCTTCTCCAACACCACAGTTCAAAAGGATCAATTCTTCGGTGCTCAGCTTTCTTTATACTCCAATTCTCACATCCATACATGACTACTGGAAAAACCATAACTTTGCTAGACCAACATTTGTTGGCAAAGTAATGTCTCTACTTTTTAGAGTTGCTCATAACTTTCCTTCTAAGGAGTAAGTGTCTTTTAATTTCATGGCTTCAGTCATCATCGGCAGTGATTTGGTTACACAGGATGAATTTGGCACTCGGGGAAGAAAGTACCCACTGCTTGGGTCCCACAGGATGTGGTGGCAGAAGCTGAGCCATCTGAATGCCAAGAGGAAACTATGGGGGACCAGCAGGCTTTCTTCCTAGGAGCATGGTGCTCATGAGTCCTCAGCAGAGTCTGGGTGGACCACATATCCCTCTGTTGACCCAATAACACATAACGAGGAGCAGATGGGCAGCACACGGGGCCAGGGAGACCTTGCCCGCCCTCCTCTCTGACATGGCCACAGAGTGAAGAAGAATCGGTAACTTCTCCAGATGACAGGAATACCAAGAAGAATGCTGACAACTCATAAGTGATACGGAATGTATGCTAGAAAGATCTAGCCATTAGTCCTGTGTGTGCAAGACCCAGGGTTCAGCTGCTATGTTTGTAACCTGAGAAAGTTAAGTCCCTGCCTATTATGCTGCTTAGCAAAACCAGCAGACTCCATACCCCACCATGAAAGGGAAAACAAAGAAATGGGGAGACTTGATCACCTGACCACAGCACCTCTGAGAGCAAGAGCCCAGAGCTTTATTTCTGCAGGAGTTTACCAAACTTCCTGCAAGTGAGCTGGGCCAACTGGTTCTCCTGGCACAGAGGTAGGAGCTGAGCTTAATTAAACTACAGGATTAGACTGGAGCAGAGATCTTTGTTCAGAGTTGGCTCCAATTTTGTTTGTCATTTTTTACATTCTCATTGAATAAGAGCAGAAAAATCGAATTATCAGGGACAGAGCATAGGAACAGGGTTGTGGTATAGAAGTTCCCATCCAAAGGTGAGTCTCTCCCTGTGCACCCTATCCATATTTTGGCTTTTTCAGATAGCTGACCTTGAACTTGAGTTCCTGGTAATGCCCGACCTTGACTGAATCTGGGTCAGTGTCCTGGGGAGGGCCAGCAACCGATCAGAGACTTGGCTGTTCCCATCTCACTTTGGCAGGTTTTCTCCAAGTGACTGGGAAACAGATATTTAAGTCAACTGTGCCAAGGTCCAAGATCTGAGGACTCTGGGCCAAATCTGGGGGTTGGTGGCCTGGTGACCTCCAGGCCTGGGGACGTTCTACTCTGGCAGTCAGTGGTAGAAGGCGAGGTCAGGGATGGTCACTTGCCTTATCATTTTTGGAAGCAAGGGCTAGTTTCAGAGATTGGGCTAGAAACTGACACTGGGATGAGCTAACTTTTGGTGCATCCTCTTCAAACCACACTAAGATTTCTGAGCCCCCGCTTCCCCACCTTGGTCAATAGGCCAAGGGCTAACATGCCATCTGAGCTCAAGGAGTTAGGACTTGCATTGGACCTGAATTTGCTTTCTGGAGGGCAGTAGAATACGCCATCGGATGGGATTAGCCCATCAGATCCTGGTAGTTCAGGAACCAGAGAGAGAGAAACTCAATGGGTTAGGGCTACCAGATATGAGTTTAGGCCCTGATGAAAAAATCTGAGGGCTCCATCTCAAGGGCAGACAGGCTAAAAATCTCTATGTGGGATTTGATGCAGCTCATGTCTGGACACTTGATCCTTGCTAATTAATATGGTCCCGCATCATACAGGCTACTATAGTGGTCAGTACATGACTCAAGGGTCATGAGCCCTGCATCCATGAACATGTCTGTGCTGCCGCTGGTTGAACCCCGTTCAAAATGTAGTGGAAGGAATTCAAGCATCAGGTGGTGGAGCTCTCAGAAGGTGAGAACTGCTGATGGTGCTCCCAGGTGCTAGAGAAGAACAGGATGAGGGGAAGACAGGGGAGGAGCTAGCTAGGGGTGCTCCTTGGAGAGGTCCCCCTGAAGACATAAGCCTGAGTTTTGTTCCCACTAAATCTTCAAAGCAGGGCTCAGACTTCATCTGCCTTTCCTGACTTCCTCTATCTTCCTCTTGTATTGAAAACACATTCTTTAAAAAAGAAAAGAAAAATAATTGAATGGAAAAAAGAGTAGTTTTAGTTTAAAAAAATAAAAAAAACTAATGAAAGAAAAGGAAGAGTAGTTTTAATTAAAAAAGGAAAAAATTACAATGAAAAAGTAGTCTCAATTAAAAAGAGAAATTAATGAAAACAAAAAGTAGTTTTAATTTTAAAAGGAAAAAAAATTAATGAAAAAAAATCCCACATTGTTCCTTCCTTATCACTCTCAATCCTCTTCAATGTAGTCATTCATCTGTTATCTGACTCCATCTAAAATGAAGTCTACTGGAGCATAGGGACCAGGTCTTATAATGACTTGTATCCCTGGCATCTAGACCTGGGCCTGGTCCAGGTGTTGAGTAAACATTTGTTGAATGATGGACTAAATGAGGACCTTTCATGAGACAAAGAGCTTGTGGCCCTGCTGGGGAGGCAAAAATAACACATGTGCAGAGAATACAAGGCACAGTTAGTGTTGAACTATATGGCTTTTCACCAAGAAGCTAGCTTGGGGTCCGCTGGCCTACTGGCCTTGTCTGAAAAGTTTAGGGAAAGAGGGATGCTTCTGTTAGAACGTGAGGACCATGAGAGCATGGCCTTTGTTCATTGCTGCATGCCTGGCTTGAGGCAGGTGCTCAATAAATACTCCTGGAATGGAGGCACTTTAGTTGTTTTAGTTTGTTTCCTTAAAGCAGATAGAAACGCTGTTGTTGATTAACTTGTCCTCAAACTATGAAGGCGAACTCCAAAAGGAAATACACAGAATCGGAAAATCCCTACTGATGGGGTGGACTTCAGGGCAGGTGACCTGTGCAGTCACACAGAACCTGGTGCTCAGAAGAGCCCTGATCTAAGTTTAACGTAATGCACTTGCCATTTTGGAATTCTCAATTTTTGAACGGGGAGCCCACATTTTCATTTTGTACTGGATTCACAAGCTATGTAGTTGATTCTGCCCACAGAAGGAGACACTGTCAACCCACCGCATGGCCCAGCAGAAGTAAGGAAGAATCTCTGGTTCTGGGCACCTACCTGGAAAACCTACTTGCCCTGTGGACTCTGGGGCAGCTTGTGGGGGCAGCTTGTGGGGGCAGCCATCCAGGTGCTGTCTCCTCTTTCTCACCTGGTACATGTCTGTAGCTGCTTCTTTGCTTGGTTCCAGCTGCCCTGGAGTGACCTCAGGGAGTGGCCAGGGACCTCACACCTCCTGTCACTGCAGTGTGTTGTCACTGCCATGGGGAGGACTTTTTCCCTACCCGTCTGACACGTTATAGCACACTTCATAAGCAGTGGCCTCACCAGTATGGTTCTAATAGGATCTCCCCACCCTCCCTTTTCAAGGAATTTGGGGCATCCTTCCTCCTGGGTTGAAGGACGCTGAGGGTACCCTCAGAGTGCCTTTTGCTGATGTCAACCATTTTCCTATTCTAGAGATGAATCCAAGGAATCCTCTAGCTAAGGATGAGTTTACAGACAACTGGCGCACCATCTCAGGGTGGGGGTGATTTTTCTCTCCCTCTGGTTCAAGGTCTTTGATCTTGGTGGGCTGGAGCCCTCCTGCAATGCCCAGTGCCCTGCTCATTCCTCTTAGGGAGACTAGCAGAGTGTCATGCTTGTAGGGCACATGGTAGCAGAGGTACCTACAGAAAATACCTTATTCTGGGGATCCATGCTTGCTGGTCTGGCGGGGTGGGCTGGCCACTGGTAGAGTCATAGTCATCCTGAGAAACGCCTCCTCCCTCTACTTCTGGAACACAAGATACGTGGGGTGGCCAGGCTTTGGAAAGGGGACTCTGAAAGCCATACCCATGTTGCCCAGCTCCTGTCTCCCACTGTTTCCTGCTGCTCTGGAGCAGAGCTGGGATGGAACCAGCGGGCTCAATATCTCCTTGAAAGGCTGCTTTCAATATATCTCTAGTTTCCAGATATATTCTGGGTGTCCTGTGAGCAGTCACGGGTGTGTGTCCCTGGCATTGCTTTATCAAGAGCTCTTCTGGCTGAAGTCAGGGCTCACTAGCAGGACAAGTGCATGCCAGACTTTTTAAGTTGGCCCTGAGTAAGTCTGAATATTCCCTACTGCTTCTTAGACAATAACCAAAAAAAAGGGTGGGGGGATTCAGGTTCATAAATAGAAAACAAAGATCATGCAGGCAGATTTTTACAATTTAAAAGTCAATGCCATTATTAGAATTAAGATTTTTTTTTTTTCTGTAAAATACTATTGTTCTTCCCAGGTGGCTCGGTGGTAGAGAATCTGCCTGCCAATGCAGGAGACAATGGAGACTCTGGAGTTCTCGGTTTGATCCCTGGGTTGGGAAGACCCCCTGGAGAGGGAAATGGCAACCCACTCCAGTATTCTTGCCTGGAAAATCCCATGGACAGAGGAGCCTGGTGGGCTATGGTCCATGGGATTGCAAAGAGTCAGACAACTGAGCGACTGAGCATGCACACACTCACTGTTGTTTTAAATTTCTATTACTGCCAGAAGTGAGATGGAGACCACATGTCATTCAGTTCAAGCTCCTTGTTTTAAAGATGGAAAACTAAAACTAACAAAAGGATAAAGATGGAAGACTGAGGTCCCTGGAGTCTGGGGGTGCTTCCCAAGGTCACTCAGATCACTAATAGCAAAATAAGAACTCAGCTCCCCTCCAAGCCTCAGGCCCCTTCTCTCTCTCCAATATAAAGTTCTTAAGATATTTTAGTTATTAACTAAACATTCACAGTTAAAGAGCTGAGCAGTAGCTGGATCAGGGTATGCTATGTTTTCAGTACACTGGCAGTAAAACCCCAGTGGGTTGTACGAGTACAGATGGTCCCAGACTTAGCACGTTTCAACTTTTGCTTTTTCAACTTCTACAATGGTGTAAAAGTGATACACATTCAGTAGAAACCATACTTCGAATTTTGATCTTTCTCAGGGCTAGTGATATGGAGTGACACACTCTTGTGTTACCGTGGAGTGGCCGCCGCAGCTCCTAGTCAAGCATACAATCACGAGGGTAAACAGCCAACACAGTTACAACCACTCTGTACCCAGACCCATTCTATCTTTCAATTCAGTATTCAATCACATGAGATGGACAACACTGTTATAATACAGCTTTTGCTTTAGATGATCTTGCCCAGCTATAGGCTAATATAAATGGTATGAGGGTGTTTAAGTTAGGCTAGGCTAAGCTATGAGATTTGGTAGGTTAGTTTATTAAATGCATTTTCTTCTTACAGTATTTTCAACTTACGGGTTTATTGGGACATAAACCCATGGTAAGTAGAGGAGAATCAGTATTATTCTTTTATTTCATCATTCATCACTGACTGTTTATTGATCAAATGCTTTGTGCCAGGTCTTATGGTCAGTAAGACTGAGCGACTTCACTTTCACTTTTCACTTGCATGCATTGGAGAAGGAAATGGCAACCCACTCCAGTGTTCTTGCCTGGAGAATCACAGGGACGGCGGAGCCTGGTGGGCTGCCGTCTATGGGGTTACACAGAGTCGGACACGACTGAAGCGACTTAGCAGCAGCAGCAGCATTAGTAGAAATATCAATTAGAATCAGATATGGTTTGTGCCCTCAAAAACAACTTGTAACTAGAAGTATCTCTATGTGTGCATGTTCATGAACATAGGTTCATGTACCCAAAGCTAGAAGCCCCCTCCATAGTATCTTTTATAAGAGATCACTTTGCCTTCCACACAACCAGTTAGGAAACTAGGCTTGAATTGGAATTTGGAGGAGTTAACATTCTCAGTGTCCCAATAGGTAGAGGTGTCTTTCTTTGTTTTATTTCCAGCCCAGAACCAAAGGTGGATTCACTGGCCCTGAGTGTGCTGTTTCATTGGCTAATGGAGGCACCTAGGCCAATGACTGTCTGTGCCTGTGCTCAGCTGTTCAGTTGTAGCAGACTCTTTGCGACCCCATGGACTGTAGCTCACCAGGCTCAGCTCTGTGCATGGAATGTTCCCAGTAGGAATACTGGATCAGGTTGCCATTTCCTCCTCTAGGGGATCCCTGACCCAGGGATCAAACCACATCTCTTAAGTCTTCTGAATTGGCAGGCAGATTCTTTGCCACTGAGCCACCTGGGAAGCCCATGCCAATGATTAAACATGAGCATACGTGAAATCACACACACACACACACACACACACACACTCATACACACACACACACACACATGCATTATGTAGAACCAGCTCTAGGATCCAGACTGTCAGTTCTGGATTATATGATCTTTATCAGATGAGAAAATTGAGACCCCAACCACTTGCTTAGTTGTTAATTAGTTAATCCAAATAGCTAGTGAATTCCTTAAACCATTTAAACTTTTAGTTTATTCAGGAACTGAAAAAATGGGAAGTGGTTTCTCTTAGAAGTGACTTCACCTGAAATGTCATCGCTCCTAAGATTAACATCTTGGAGAGGCCATCAAGACGGCCATGGTCTCTCACGGTTCCTTCATAGAACCCCCGGAAGTCATGGCTATTAGGGAGGATTCCAAGCAACTGGAAGTCACATTAGACAGTCCCAGATGCCAGCTGCCCCCTCTAACAGAGGCCTGAGACACCCCAGCTGGGGCTGGGGCAGGTGCTGGGCAAGCCTCCACTCCCCCTCTCTTCCCCTGCCGCCAGCCCAGTGAGTCCTTATGGGGAGCTGGAAGGGTGGCAGGAGGGATGAAGGATGTATTCACAGTACAGGCCCCACCACAAGATGTTTTGGTCTGAGCATGGGATTATTGTTCTCCCATCACAGCCCAGCTATGAAAGCCATTCAGGAATGCCCTGCAGGGGCAGGAGGTTTGCTGCCAGACCCTCCCTCAGTAATCAGCTCAGCCCATCCACAGACTCAGAACCCAGGGCTCCTTGAGTGGGAGAGATGTCCAAGTCAACTGAGTCCAAGTTCCCACTGATGGGTTCCTTCCAGAGAATTCTACTCCTGCCTAGACTGCTCCAAAGATAGGGAGTTGCTCATTTATAAAAGCACCATTTCCAGCTTTCCTAGGGAAAGGCCACTTTCCTGGAATGTTGACCTAGGGGTCTCAGCCCTGCAGCCTGGGGCTCACCCTGCTCTCTGCTGTCTGCTGCCCTGGGGAGGTTTGAGTTCAGTGTGTAAGACACTCTGGGCCAGTCATCCGCAGGTCAGTGCTTGACTCTCCCTCTCAGATGTGGTTGGGAGGGAGAGTCCTCCCTAGCCCTCCTCTGAACAGGGGGATCCTGAAAGCATGAGCTCCAGATCTCCTGGAAAATCAAAAGCCGAACAGTCCAGTTGCAGACTGACCAAAGCAGAGACAAATAGGGCTGTGGTCTTCTTGGCCTCAGGCTTCTCAGTGACATGGAACACGGAAGCCATAGAGCCACTGGGGCTTTCTACCTCTTGCCCTACAGACTCTGCCAAAAGTGCATCTTCTTACCCCAGGGCTGACCTCTCCTCTATTCCTCTCCGACCTCCCATCGCAACATAATTTCTAGCTGGAGGTAGAGAGTTTTCTAGGTGTTTTTGAAATAGCCAGAGGAAAGACCACCACGCTGCCTGCTGCTCTTGGTTTTATGGGCTCCAGCTTGGGGAGTCAGGGCCCCGGGGCTGGGCTCACTAGGCATTGTGTTCTGGGCCACTGGTCACAAGGGCATATGGTTGGGTGAGCAGTGGGAGTGAGTGGAGATCTGGGTGCTGGGACAGGGACCCCAGCTTCATTGTCATGTAAGACTTGACCTCCAGCCATTTGGCTGGTGTTGGATAAGAGGTGGAGGCCGACACTGGGCCAGGTTGCAGTGCCACTGGGGGAGTTCTCAGAACAGAGTGTGACTTGACGCCCCAGAGGCGACCCTAGAGGACTGGGCAGTGTTTCCTGGACTGTTCCTTAGTGAACTCACCAGGCACATGGCCCTTCCCTTCCATCCACTCAGAAACATTTATATTCAGCAGAGTAGTTCTGGCGAAAGCAATTCTTTGATTGCCTGCCTAGCAGGATGAGCAACCCCTCTAGGGGTTATTTGGACAAGAGTATAAACGATCTCAAGAATGTGACCTGACCTAGCAAGTACAGGGGGAAATCAGGAAAGCTTCTTCAAGGTCTTGAGGGATTAAGTGGTCAGTTTGAGGGGCAGGTGGATGACTCTGTCTTGGGTCCTATTTCTTATGCACACACTTGCTGTTTAGTCATTCAGTTGTGTCCGATTCTTTGAGACCCCATGGACTGTAGCCCACCAGGCTCCTCTGTCCATGGGTTCTCCAGGCAAGAATACTGGAGTGGGTTGCCATTTGCTCCTCCAGAGGATCTTCCTGACCCAGGGATCCAACCCGTGTCTCTGTTGTCTTCTGCTTTGGCAGGCGGGTTCTTTACCACTAGCGCCACCTGGGAAGCCATATATAGGATCCTAAAACCCAAAGGGGTTTCCTGGGTGGCTCAGATGGTAAAGAATCTGCCTGCAATGCAGGAGACCTGGGTTTGATCCTTGGGTTGGGAAGATCCCCTGGAGAAGGAAATGGCAACCTACTCCGGTATTCTTGCCTGGAGAATCCCTGGGACAGAAGAACCTGGTGGGCCACACAGTCCCTGGGATCACAAAGAGTCGGAAACGACTGAGTGACTAACTAATACTTTCACACTTTCACAAGCCCAAAGACCAACCTGAATTATTCTGCTGATCAGCAACTAGACTTGAATTATCCCTCCAGGCCAACAATGGCATTGGGCTAGAGTCACACTACATAATTCAGCCTGAGTAGACTGCCAAGGATTTTGGTGACTCCCAGACTACTTAACTGGGCAGATGGAAAGAAAATAGAAGGGCAGATCAGCCTGGAGTCAGAACACTTTATGTCCGCTCAGGGAAATGGCTGGGGCTTCCCTCAAGTAGGGGAGGAGATTCACTCTGTAGAGGTGGGGCTATATGGAATTGCTCTTGGAAAGAATCATAGATCTAAGCATGAGCTCTGTTCAGCCCCAGGTCTGTATGAAGAGGAAAGCTCACTGAACTTGGACTCTGCCTCATTCAGGATGAAGACCCTCCCATGATCAGGGGACCCTTTTAGTAGCAACTGCCTTGTCTTGATTCCAGCCACTCTTGGCCCTAGGCTGCAGTCACCGGGCCTCTTTCTTGAGGAGCAGAGATATTGGCCACTGCGAGGATGGGCCCTGCTGGAGATCTGGGGCAGCTGCTGGCCTGCTAGGGGCTGTGGGTGGTCAGGACCAGAGCAGAGCAAATTTGGTCACAGTGCAGCCTGGGGAGTTGGTTTCTAGGACCCCTTGGTGGCTTTCTTACCCAAGTTTCATCTATAGCTCCTACAACTGAGGCTACAACAACAAAGTAGACCCTCTGTACATCTTTGATGAATGGATCTGTCAAATAATACACAATGAGTCAACTTTTCTGGGGCTCAGTTGGTGAAGAATCTGACTGCAATGCAGAAGATGCAGTTTCACTCCCTGGGTCGAGAAGATACCCTGGATAAGGAAATGGCAACCCATTCCAGCATTCTTGTCTAGGAAATGCCATGGACAGAGGAGTCTGGCAGGCTACAGACCATGGGATCACAAAGAATCAGACACAACTTAGCAACTAAACCATCACCACCACAACTTCTCTACCTCAGGAAGCAGAGCTCACTTACTCTGACATCAAAGACTTTCTTTGGTGACTTGTAAAATTGCAGGGTCCTGAGATAACCATCATTAGCAAACCTGGTGGCTTAGACGGTAAAGCATCTACCTGCAATGCGGGAGACCCGGGTTCGATTCCTGGGTCGGGAAGATCCCCTGGAGAAGGAAATGGCAATCCACTCCAGCACTCTTGCCTGGAAAATGCCATGGACGGAGAAGCTTGATAGGCTACAGTTCATGGGGTCGAAAAGAGTCGGACACGACTGAGTGACTTCACTTTCTGTGGAAGAGCATTAAGGATAACGCCATAGAACACTCTTGTTAAAACGTGACCTTTTCATTTTTGCTTCAAATCTGTTTTATTTGCTCAATAACAACAAAATCATTATGTAGAAAACATTTCAAAATTTTGTAATTCTTTTTAGAGATCTTTATCTGCTCACTTGTGAATATGGCATTTGATCTTGGCAGCAGTCTGGGGCAATAGGTAACTTTGTTATTCCCATTTTGCAGCTGAGCACATGAAGGCTGAATGCCTTCTCAAATCCACACAGCTGAGATGGCACTGACCTGTGACTCTGCTTGATGCCTTTCCATTGCCTCAAGCTGGGGAAGCCGGGCCATCAGAGTGTATTATTTTCCTTTTGTTCCATCAAATGAGAGGTGGCAGTTTATCTGGTCCTCATGGAATTGCCGCTATAAGCCAGATGTAGGTCCCGAACAGCTCTGCAATTACCACGGAGAGGGTATAATTTGGGGAACTCCGTCTGGGTGGGCTTTATTCTGGAAATCTCACTTATGATTAACTCTACTATTATCAGACAAGATTATGTGTGGGAACCAGAAGCAGTTGGTTCTGATTCTATCCCTGGCTCAGAGTCAGGCTGTCCTCATCTCCTTGGGCTACTCCTTGGATTCCACGTCTGAGGCTGCTCACTCTCCCTAAGCTCAGTGTGAAAGCCGCCAAGAAAAACCCAGGCATCAAGTCCCCATGGTGACCATCACCGCCCAGGTCCCATGGTGGCCACGCCCCTGCTCCCCTGGCCCCATTGTGGACTGAACCTGACCCCCTGCATCCATCAATCACCCCACAGTTACCTGCCGCTGGAGGATACTCATCTCAGGTGCCAGCCCTGCTGGCCTGGGCCGTGACTCCAAATGGGAGTCTCAGTTGCAGCCTTGGTGGATGGCTGTTTCACCTCTGATTTTCACCGTTTCAGTTTCTTAATCTATATAAAATGGGTGTTTGAGCAGCTGCCACATGCTATTCTAGTGGGGTAGCACAGAGACCCACACAGTGGGCTCCTGCTCTGAGCTCCATATTATCTTATTTGTTCTTCAAAATCATCCTCTGGGCAGGTATTCTTATTTCCATATTGCAGATGGAGAAACTCTGACATAGAGAGATTTAGTAACCTGGAGAGAAACAAAACCAGAGCAGCCGCTGATATTTGGAAGCTGGCCTCCCATTCACAGTCTGAGGTGTTCCAAGCTTACAGGATACCAGCCCTCACAGGGCACCCTGAGGCCAGGCTAAGATAGACCCAGCAAGACCACTTTGCAGTTTTGGCTGAGCATGCACAAAAACACCGCTGGGCTACCCACAAAATATCACTGCCTTCCTGCTCCCCCTCCCCCCGCAAATGAGTGACTTCTTCACCAGCTGCAGTTAGATCAGTGTCATAGCCCAAGGGAAGCTCACAATCAAGACTGGGGATCAGAGCTCCAGAATCTGTTCCTGGTGGCCACGACTGTGATCTTACAGTCTGATCTTCCTGTGTGCTCAGAAATCATCCCAGCTTGGTGGTTTTCTGCTTGCTGACTGTTTGAAAGAGGAAATGGTGAATGCGAACACTCCTAATCTGTCATGCGGTCACCCCGCCTTGGACCGGCCAGCAGCACAGGGGGTGCCCACAGGCTGCAGGGAGACTACCCCACCCGCCCCCATGGCCCACGCATGCCTTGGTAACTGGCACATGGAGGCTGCCATGTGCTCTGCTGGCAAAGAGAGTCAAAACCTCTTCCCCGGTATGGTCCTTTGTTCCTGCTGCTGTCTCTGCAGCAGTGTCTTTGATCCCAGCAGGACACTGGCCTGAGATGTAAGGAGATGACTAGTCACCCTCACAGACCTCCCAGAGCCCAGTGGTCCATATGCCTGAAGGCTCTAGACCCAGACTGTGGCAGCACTCCCACCTGAGGGCATCCGATACCAATTCTAGGGAATCTTCCTTGCTGCCACAGCTGCTAAAATAACAATAGTTACTGTGGTCACCGGTTACCAGCACCATTTGTCTTACTGTGCCAGAACATTTCTTATACTTCTGTGATCCTCATAAGAAAACCTTAGTAGGTAGGTATTATTACTCCCATTTTACGGATGAGGAAACTGAGACTCGGCAAGTTCGATGGTAATGTAAGCTGATAGATTGTAAACGGCAGAGTCAAGATGTGGTCAGACCCCTCAGGCACTCTGCAGCTTCCTTCTCTGGTCTCTGAGCATCTGGCTGTCCTAGGTGCACCTGGGTACCTGCACAGACCGTTCAAGAAGACAATGTACTCCACCAGACCTCCCACCCCAGGACAGGGGGACTTAAGCCCCAGTTTCCCTGAGTGCAGCTGGTGGACAGCCTCTCTGGGAATCGCCCTCTGCTGGAGGAAGCTGCCTTGCTCATGGTTGTGCCCCTTCTAGGGTGCAGCCCATATCCAGCGCCTGATCAGTGGGGGAAGGTAGACAGGCCAGGCCCTTGCCTCAGCTGGGGACAACTCTGAGGCCACCCCAACTTCAGTGTTCCCCATGGGGTCAGCTGATGTCTCACTGGGATTGCTGTCAGCCCAGCTTCTCCTGCCATCCAATCCTGTTTCTTTCCTTCTCCATAGGTGGGCATCTTGAAGGTGCTCCCTAAGAAACTTCCCACATGCTGTCTCCGTCCCAGGATATACTTTCCAGGGAACACCCTCCCCTACCCCCAACCCCGCTCCACTCCCATGACAAGGATGTTTTATAAGATTAGCTGGGGGTTTGCAGGTTTATCCACTGGTTTCTATGAGCACTTTCAATGTCTGCAGGGTGGTGTTCCCAGAAGGAATGACAAGCATTCTTGTGTCCTTTGCATCAGTCACATGACCTGAAGGCAGTCCATTTGATGGACTCTAGGCATTTACCCGTTTCAAAGACGTTCTTGGCCACAGAGATTTGCTAAACATATTTTTAGTAGGAAAGTCCAGAGTTGGCCTTTTTGTTAAAAAAATAGTTTGCAGATTAGAGGGACTGACAATGAAGTTTATTAATTTATTTTTAAACTTTTTAATTTTATATCAGCCTACAGGTGATACAGAGAAGAGACTCAGCCATACATGTATGGCTGTATATGTATGGCTCCTTCAAACTCCCCTCCCATCCAGGCTGCCACATAGCATTGAGCAGAGTTCCCTGTGCTATATAATAGGTCCTTGTTGGTTATCCATTTTAAATACAGCAGTGTCCATCCCAAACTCCTAACCATCCCTTCCCTCCAACCATACTTTCCCTTTGGTAACTGTAAGTTCGTTCTCTAAGTCTGTGAATCTGTTTTGTAAATAAGTTCATTTGTATCATTTCTTTTTAGATCTCGCATATTCAAGTTTATTTTTAAGGTAGATGAAGGCTATTCTTTTTTCTAGTTTAACGCCCAAAGCACACTCAGTCATTTACAATGCCTTGACCAGAGCCAACTGTGTGTTAATGAAGATAATATTATCTGATTCTACAAATTGGGCAACTACTTAGTTCTCTCTGCCAGCCTCTAGAGGATGGTCTGGGAGGCACAGGTGAGAGTTTCTGCGTTTGGAGGAGCTCACCATCTAGTAGGAGGGTTGACATTGAACTTGTCATACTAAAAAATACAGTGATGATAGTTTTGAGGATCTAGAATCTCATTTAAAATGTTAAATGAAAAAAAAGTGGATGTGTATTTCCATACTAAGTCAATAAAAATTTTGAATAGACAGATAAGAAATTGTCATCTAACGCTATTACAAAGAGGAGCATGATTTAGGAATATGCTCATCTTTCTCCCTAGCTAGGCAGGCCTCAGCTGTAAGCTGGTGTTGGAGCTGCTCAGAACCTTAATGGAAAATCTTCTTCAGCTTGATTTGTATGTGAAAGTGCTTCATGAGTTTGTCCCCTTTGGGTCACCTGCTGATGTCTATTGTCCTAGCATATTCGTCAGTTGTATCTCTTTTGTCCCTTTCCACCCCCATTGCCTAGTGGATATAAAGTTCAACACCTCTTCTTGCATTGAAAGTGAAAGTTGAAAGAGTTAGTGTCTCAGTTGTGTCTGACTCTTTGCAACCCCATGGACTGTAGCCCACCAGGCTTCTCAGTCCTTGGAATTCTCCAAGCAAGAATGGGGTTGCCATTCCTTTTTCCAGGGGATCTTCCCATCATTTCCTCCCAAATGTTTCTCTTTGGTCCAACTGGTCCATTCATTGAACTTCAAACTCAGGGGACCCTTCAAAGAGCCCTGGTCTCCTTGCCTTTGCTCATGGCAGCCCCCTCTCCTGGAATGCTTTTTTCACTTCTTTTGATCTGTCCAAACAGAGCACATCTTTCAGGCCAGCCAGAATTTTATCTCCTCTATAAAGCCTTACCTGGACATCCCAATCTGAAACGACCTCTCACCTCTGAGAGGTCTTACATTATCCTTTTATGGGACAATGAAACCCCATTGTCCTGTGATGACCCTTCATTCTGCCCTTGGCCTTTCATTGTGATGTGCTCCATTAGGTTTCACGTCTCTCCAGAACTAACCTGGAAAGGTCAGTCTTGGATATTCCCAGAAATATCCCTTCGGGCAGCAGCACTGCTTGTCCTCCACACTGTAATTTATTGGGCCAGGCTAGAAACGAGAAGCGTCTCCTTTCCTGTCTTCATGAAGATTTGGCCCATTTGGCTTCCCCAAGTATTAAATAGAATGGAGCCAGCCACTTTGGAGGAAAGAGAGAGCATTCTTCACTGTTGAGAGTATATTAATCTAATTTCCTTTATTTTTAAGGAAAGTAATACATCAAAAGGGAAGAAAGAGCCTTATGTGACCCTAACTTGGTTCTCCAGGAATGGCGTAACCTGGTCTCATCCCAAAAAGGTGAAAGAAAATGTTTTTCAAATTGCTAGAGGCTGTTTGCATTTGAGAACCATTTAGTTCAGGTTTTTTTTTTTTTTTTTTTTTAAGAAAAATGTATTGTGATCCGTGTGTGTGTGTGTGTGTGTGTGTGTGTGTGTGTGTGTAAAGGGTGCCTGCCTCTGTGTGATTTATGTTCTGGTGTATGTCCAGCTGTCTTGTCACACTGCCCTTGAGCTTTTCTTCAGTTGAGAACAGATCTGGAATGGTGCCCCTACAACCCCGAGGGATATGAGGCCTACACTTCACGGGACAGGGCGGGACTTCTAAAGGACACGGGTCAGAAGCGGCCGCAGTTGTTATTTTTAAAAGGCAGACACAGAAGCCCACAGGACTACACCCTGCTCTTTCTGGCTCCCAAGGTCATGGGTGTGTCCTGGTAAACGGGAGGCCCTGACACTCTGCCAGGCTCACCACGGGAACGGCCCTGAACTAAACTTCTTCTTGGCCCTTGCTGCCTCGGCAAAAGCAGAAACCACAACCCTCCCCACCATCCCTCCCCCCAACTCCCAGCAGGGCCCAGGGACTGGACTCCTGACACTCCTGAAAGACCTCCTGCCTTCCTGGGTACCAAGCCCAGACCCCGACCTCATTCATTCTTCTCTGAGGCTGTTGTGGCCTCTCTGGGTGGTCCCTCACCCTCCCAAGACAGCCAGGGAGAAACCAAAGTGCACATCAGTTTGAGGCATGTCTGTTGGGACTTTGTCTTGAGAATCCCAAGCCCAGGGGTGGGAGGAATATTTCACTCATGAGGGGTCAGAGGCTCCAAGCGCCCCAGCCCCAGCCGGCCGTGGAAACTTGGCCTTCATGCAGAAGAGAAACTAGATGGGGTTCCCAAGGGATCAGGCCGAGGAACCCTCTAGTTCTGCTTCTGTCCCTGCCTCTCCCAGGACCCGGGAAGATGGGCACGTGGCAGCAGCAGTCAGAGAGGACATGAACGGTCATTCTGAGCAAACCCTCCAGGGGCCAAGCCCAGTGTGTGGTACACACACACACACACACACACACACACACACACACACACGATCTTGGCCAATCGCTTTGATAGCCCAGCAAGATGCAGAAGGAGTCAAACGCTGTGAGATCTATTCCCGAGGGAGGCCAGGGATGCTCCTCCTCCCTCGTGACCAGGTCCGAGTGCCACCTATGAGGACCATGCTACCCACCATGAGAGCAAAAAATGACGCTGTCCATGCAACATACAAGGACAGGCTGTCAGGACAGGGTTAGAGGGTGGGACTCTTAGGAAGTACAGCAGGGGACCATCAACTTGGCCAGTGCCAGGAGACGTGTTGCTCTGAGGCAGGCCCTGTATCTGGGCTTGCTCTGTCCCTGCCCTTTTCTGCACCCCTGGTGTTACTTCGGATTCCCTGCTTCCATCAGGCAGAACAAGAAGAGGGCCTGGCACTTAGGAGAAAGGTCCAGAAGAAAGATGTGTGTTTGAGAAGAAAGAGCCACAGGCTGATGTAGACTGACCGCAGGTGTCCCCCAAAGTTATATGCTGAAGCTCTACCCACCTGGGGTGATGGTATTTGGAAGTGGAGCCTTTGGGAGATCATTAGGTTTAGATAAGGTCATGAAGTCAGGACCCCCATGATAGGATCAGTGTTGGCAGATTTTATTTTCTTGAGCTCCAAAATCACTGCAGACCATGACTGCATCCACAAAATTAAAAGACACTTGCTGCTTGGAAGCAAAGCTATGACAAACCTAGATAGTGTATTAAAAATCAGAGACATCACTTTGCTGACAAACATCCGTATAGTCAAAGCTATGGTTTTCTAGTAGTCATGTATGGATGTGAGAGTTGGACCACGGGGTCCAACAATTCCACGACTGAGTGCCGAAGGATTGATACTTTTGAATTGTGGTGCTAGAGAAGACTCTTGAGAGTCCCTTGGACAGCAAGGAGATCAAACCAGTCAATCAGAAAGGAAATCAACCCTGAATATTGGAAGAATTGATGCTGTAGCTAAAGCTCCAATACTTTGGCTACCTGATGCGAAGAGCTGAGTCACTGGAAAAGTCCCTGATGTTGGGAAAGATTGAGGGCAGGAAGAGAAGGTAGTGGCAAAGAATGAGATGGTTGGATGGCATCACCGACTCAATGGACATGAGTTTGAGCAAACTCCAGGAGACAGTGAAGGACAGGGAAGCCTGGTGTACAGCAGTCAATGGGGTTGCAAAGAGTTGGATATGACTGAGATATTGAAAACAACAACAAGACAAGGTAGAGACTGGAGCTGCCTCTCTCTCTACCATGTGAGGACACAGTGAGAAGGTAGTCTGCCATCGAGGAAGAGGCTTCTTACCAGAATCTGACCGTGCTGACACCCAGCCTCTGAAACTGGGAGGAATAAAATGTCTGTTGTCTTAGCCATCCAGTCTATGGTTATCTTGTTCTGGCAGAGTGAAGGCCTGGACTTACAATCTGAGTTTTGGGGGAAACTGAGACTGCTGTGGGCATGAGCTCCCTGCAGTGAGGAGACGGGAGCATGTGGGTAAGGGGTGCTGTGAGCAGACGGGCCGGTGGTGGGACTGGGAATGCACCCAGACTCTTGTCTGGCCGGGTCAGCTTGCCGCCCTCATTCTGCCCCGGGCTGCCTGAGACAGGTAACTTCCTCAGACAACCTGCTTTGGATGAAGCTGTGATTCCTGGGCCAGACGTGCACTTTAGCTCTCACTGTGTAATTAGAGGAGGAACGGCAATGGGCCGCTCGCCCTGGCACGCAGCTGTCTGTGGAAAGGCCTGGCCCCGCCAGGCCACGTAGCGTCTCAGCTGACCTCGGGTTCCTCCCCTCCCCTCCTGAGGGAATTCTCCCTCTCAGAGCTTTACTCCTAGGGGGGCTGAGTTGTTGGGGAGGAATAATGGCGTCTCCTGGGTGGACAGAGCCTTCAGACCTGCCTGCAGGTCCTTCCTCTGACAGTCTCCTGATCAGCCCAGCCTGCATTTCTTACACAGCTGAGTTTCTGGCTGATGAGACCTTCTAAGTGAAGGTCCTGGGGCCAGGGCCTCCTGTGGATTTTGGCTTCATACAGTGTTGGACTGAGTACTGACTTGGTGCCCAGTGTGGGCTCATGGAAAGACGCTCTTCCGGACAGGGCCATCCGTAAGGAGCCTGGTGGGGGGTGGGCCTGGGGGTGTCTCGCAGTGCTCAGGAGACCACCCCACCATATGTCTGACCTAAGTCAGCAAGCAGATTTCTTCCAGCTGGAAAACTCTGTGTCCTGTGAGTTTCCTCTTTTAAATAGAACTCAGTGAAATTGATTTCCAGCTCCTCTTACATCTGCACGCTGAAGGCAGTTCCTGGGGCCCTAGAGATCTGAGCGGTCTGTTTAAAGCTGCCTTGGACAGCTGACCAGGTGGTGGGGGAGCGGCTGGGGGTGGGGGTTGAGAAGGACAGGGAGGGAGGAGAGGAGGTGAGTAAAGGGGAGACTATTTGAGACATTTGAGAAGGCACTGCCCAAGCCTGGAACTGAGGTCACCTGGGAACCCTCAGTTCTGTGCTTTGGAGGCGGTGGTTTGGATGGCCCATTTCCTTGCACATTTTGGGAAATGAAAGACACTTAAGAATTTAGGCATAGGGCCTGGGGCTGCAGCCACAGAAGGCGGTCTCGCTCTGTCCCTCTGCTCCACCCTGCAGCTGGCCAACCTTCCCTACAAACACACACTTCCTTTTCTCTGCTTGGCTCCTGCCGGAGCATAGCCAGAGGGAGGTGTTCACCTCTGGTAAGGGAGGATGAGCTTAATCACATCTGAGGGCCTGTTTCTCTGAGATGCTCAGGAAGCGATGACAGATTTGGCTGCGTTGTAAAATGCTTGATGCAGCTTTTTACCAGCCAGATGAGGAGTCCCAGCAGGTCTAGCCACTAACCATCACCGTCTTTTGTGCAGCTTAGCGGGACTGAGGTCAGGGGAGGCCAGGGCTTCTGCCTGGGTCCTGAACTTCCTGGGTGGGAGGCAGGGCTTGCTGTTGCTGAGGCCAGGTTGTTGTGCCCTGATGGGCCCTCCTCCATGCCCATGGGCCCTCCTGGGTGTCTGCCTGGTCCCGGCTCCAGAGCTGCAGGGTGGGGACCTGGGGACTGCTGGCTCAGCATTCACAGCAGCCTCTCAGAGCCTCAGCCTGATGCCTGGGTCCAAGGATGCAGATGCTGGTCCCTATAACCCTCCTCTCGAGAGTGGGTTGTGGCTCTCCTATGACATGGAGGCTCAGACAGCCTGCAAAACACTGAAACGAGAAAGGGGCAGCAGGGTTGGGGGATGGAGCCCTGGGCAACCTTAGGAAATGGGCTCATCCCCTGCTCTGTCACAGACAACCATTTTGCACCTGAAGGGGCATCTTCCCCGCCACTGTACCCATTTGCTGGGTGAAGGGCTTGAGTGGATGACTGAAGACCTGGTGCAGGGCTGCAGGCTATGGCTCACTGTATCACTTTCTCTCCTTCTGTTTCCCTCTCTCTCCCCCACCCCTTCTATCTTCTCTCTCCACCCTGCTCCCTAGGGATGCCCCTAAGCCGCAGCCTGAACAAACCAAGGAGGGCCCTAGCCCCTGATGTTGGGAAAAACTGAGGGCAGGAGGAGAAGGTGGTGACAGAGAACGTGATGGTTGGATGGCACCACCAACTCAATGGACATGAATCTGAGCAAACTCCAGGAGACAGTGAAAGACAGAGAAGCCTGGTGTACTGCTATCCATAGGGTCACAAAGAGTTGAACATGACTAAGTTCAGTTGAGGATGAAACTTCTAAGCCAAGTGAAAGCTGCTCAGTCATGTCTGACTCTTTGCAACCCCACAGACTGCAGCCCACCAGGCTCCTCTGTCCATGGAATTCTTCAGGCAAGAATACTGGAGTGGGTTGCCATTCAAGGGGAAACTCAATTACTATGCCCTTTCGTCTTTTAAAAAAAAATTATTCTCTAATCTATCTATTAAAAAACAACCTCGAGGAAGATCCTAAATCAATGAGCTTTAAGCAAGGGAATTATTGACGTGATTCATTCTCCCTCGGGGCAGATATGCAATTTATCTTTCAGCAAAGTGCCCAATGACTTAACCTCAGAACAATGGCCATCAATCCCATCTGTCCCCACAAGAAAGAAGCAGCATTCCATGCCAGCACTCTGACCCCATTAGGGACTTCTCCGGGGTGCTCCCCTAATGGTGATATCTCAGCTAAAATGGGCTCGGAGAGCAGAGAGCTGCAGACCAGGGAAGGAGGCACACCTGGGAGCCTCCAGGGTTGAGAGCTGCGCAGAGGGTGACCCTCCTTTTCACAAGGAGAGGGTGGTGGGGGCTGCCCATCTCAGGAGCCTGTGCTGATTGGCTCAACCTCTATCTTTCTTGCTCCCTGGAGTCTCCTTCTAGGTTGCTGCTGCAAGGAGGAGAGTGCCCCCTGGCATAGGGTGTTCACTCCTCTGGTGTCCTGTACCCTCGCTGCAGTTATGAGGGTACCCTGAAGGAGTAGGGAGACCTGGTGGGGGTTGGGTGGGGGGGGATATGCCTTGATTAGCATAAGATTGGCATCTAGACACTTGGCGCCATAGCAGCTGCTACCCTGCTCTACAATCACTGAATCATGGGCTGGAACAGGTCCGGGATACGGAATTGAAGCCGTTCTTCTTTTTCTGTCTGGAGGCGGTCACTGTCCTTGCTCTGCCTCACTCTGACCTGAGAAGAAGGCTGTTTCTTGCCCTGGACTCGTCTAAATGCTCGCAGCCCCAGCCCTTCTCCTGGTTTGAGCTCAGGCTCTTCCTGCCAGCATCACCCAAGGCACCCTGCTTTATCTGGAAGTCCAGCATCCAGAGACCTGTGGGGGGCTGCCATGGTGGCGTTACAGCCTTGATTATGAGTATACCTGCCAGGAGCTATGGAACCTCATGGAAACAGAAGCACTTAGCAATTGAAAGCATTCTCAGAACACTTATAGCGTCACAGAAAAATAGAAATTCACGTTTGGAACAGGTTTTTCAAGTGGTCTATCTTCTTCCAGCACAGCAGCCTCCTCTGCCTTCTTCCTTTCTTCTACATCTGCTGTCTCCCTGGAAGAACACTTCTCCTCAATGTACACATTCCAGAGCTTCCCTTTCCTCTGGGATCCATAGGCTCCCACACTCTGCATCACCCCCGCAGTTAGGAAGGGCCAAGTGGCATTTCTGCCTGTGAAATATTACTACGAGCACAAGGAACGTGTGTCCTGCTTCTGAGGCTCCGAAAAGTCATCTTCTCTCGTGCTCCTCTTCCCTCTCAAGCATTGGTACAGCCAAGTGTGTGTTGATATGGCAGGGCCAAAGTTTACCTGAGTCAGCAAGACATTGCATAGAGGACAGGGTCCCGGGAATAGGCCAGAGTTCCAGCAGCTTTTTGTGTGAGGGAGAGATACACTTGTTGAGACTTAGGAGCCATTGGTAGCCTGTCTTGACTGTGAGATTGTGATTTATTAATATAATAAGAAATAGATATGTATTTAGTTTTCCTCACCATGCCTGGCACCTAAGTCCCTTGGAATTTCAGCAGTGCAGAAAGCTGAAAAAGGTATCTTTTGTTATGTTAATGAGGCACGTTTTGGATCTCCATCTAAGGATGGGGGCTGGTTGCCTGGAGTACCAATCAGGTGATTAGAAGTTTGGAACTTTCTGTCCCATCCCCCAACCTTGGAGGAGGGGTAAGGGGCTTGAGATTGAGTTCAGCAATCCGTCTGGCCAATGATTTAATCAAGGTGAATGGATACATAAACTGTGGTACATGCAGACAAAGGACTGTCATTCAGTGCTTCAGTTCAGTTCAGTTGCTCAGTCGTGTCCGACTCTTTGCGACCCCATGAATTGCAGCACGCCAGGCCTCCCTGTCCATCACCAACTCCCAGAGTTCACTCAGACTCATGTCCATTGAGTCAGTGATGCCATCAGAAAGAAGTAAACTATCAAACCATGAAGGAACCTGGAGAAAAATTAAAGCATATTACCAAGCAAAAGAAGACAACCTGAAAAGGCGACATACTGTATGACTCCAATTCTATGACATTTTGGAAAAGGCAAAGCTATAGAGATAGTAAAAGGATCTTAGGATTTGGGGGGTGATGAAAAGTGGAGCACAGAGGATGTTCAGGGCCGTGAAGTACTGTGTTTGATACTATAAGGTGGATGTCATTTTACATCTGTCAAAACCTGAAGAATATGTAAGAGTGAACTCTAATGTCAACTATGGACCATGGGCTCTAATGACATGTCAGTGATTGTAAGGAACATTCCCCTCCAGTGGGGGATGGTGATGGTCAGGGAGGCTAAGCCGATATGAGGCAAGAGTACAGGAGAACTCTGTACCTTCCTCTCAATTTTCCTGTGAATCTAAACCTTCTCTAGAAAAGTCTGTCAGAAATCCCCTACAAGGCCTCCCAAACAGAACTGCACCTCATCTTGCCTCCAGGAGGGCTGGAAGCTGGTGGCCTGATAAAGGATGCCCTATTCCTGTGAAGACCCAGCTTGGTAAGCCCACACCTACTGTCGGATCTGCAGATGACTTCCCCTGCACTCATATGGGTCAGTTCTGACTTCTGGGAAGGACCATGTTGTCTTGATATTTGCAAACACAGACGGGCTAGCTCCTGCTTGGCTGCACTGCTGTGTGGGCTCCAGCTTCCTGCGGGGCCTGCTGAGCCAGGCCTCCAGGTTTTCTGCCCAGAATCAAGGCACTTACTTCTTAAAGCATAGTCTCAGATCAGGTGCCTGGCTGGGGCTCCTGGAAAACGCAGCCCACAAAGGCATAGACTGATTCCATTCCCGCTGGATACCAGCTCTGAGAGCCTAGGCGGGCCATCACCAGGCAGGGCTGCACCGGGAACAGCCTGTCAATACGGGGACCTCTGATCCTTAGGGTGGGAGGCCTCAAGGCTTTGAAACTTTGGGGAGTCCCTCCCTGTTCCCAGGAGAAGGCTAACCCTACTGGAAATACATGAGGCCTTAACCCAGCTCTGTAGCTCTGGAAACCAGGCCTAATGTGGAGGGTTCCCCCCCGCCCCACTTCCAAATTCAAAGTGCTGGGGCTTCCCAGGTGGCTCAGCAGTAAACAATCCTCCTGCCAAAGCAGGAGATTCAGGTTCCATCCCTGATGTGAGAAGATCTCACGTGCCTTGGAGCAACTAAGCCCATGTGCCACAATTAAGCGTGTGCTGTAAAGACTGGCAACTGCAGCTTCTGAAGCCCATGTGCCCTAGAGCCTGTGCTCTGCAACAAGAGATGCCACTGCAAAGAGAAGACCGAGCACCTCAGCTAGAGAGTAGGCCCCACTTTGTGCAACTAGAGAAAAGCCCAAACAACAGTGAAGACCCAGCACAGCCAAAAGTGAATACATAAATAAATAAAATTATTTAAAAAATAAAATTATATTAAAAAAATTTCAAGTGCTTACTCATGACTCATAGAGAAACAGGCAGGCTCATCCCAAGGCTTTTCTTGTGTCAGAACCACTGTCTAAGGCTCTCTGGCTGGGTCTTCTGTGTAGTCAGTGACCAATGTTGACCCAGGCTCTATGTGCTAAGCTCCACACACTTTCCCCCTTTGCTTTCCCCTAACCGTCCTCCTAGTTCCCCCTCTTCTTTTTCTATTTAAAAGTTTTATTATGAAAATGGTTAACCACACAGAAAATTTGAGAGGATGGATTATACTCATCACCTACATATAATAATAATTAACATTTTGCTGTAGTTGCTTCACATATACTTTTGCTTAAGTATTTTAAAGCAAACTACTGACATACATTTTACCCCTAAATATTTTAGTCTGCATCTCCAGAAAAATAAGAATTATTACTTAATAATATCCTTGTCACATCCATCAAAAGTAACAATAATTCCTTACTACTGTCTAACACCCTGTCCTATTCAAAATTTCTGCAATGGTCATAGAACTATGTTTTGCGAGTTGTTTACTCAAATCAGAATTCAGGCCAGATCCATGCCTTGCATTAGGTCATTAAATCTCTTAAGTCTCTTTCAACCTAAGTCTATACCACCCTTCCCAGGGCATAGACAGGTTGAAGAAACCAGGTCAGTTGTGCAGGTGACACTCAGCCTCCTGACCTGTGGGTTCCAAGGTGGAGGCACTGCTCCTTCCTTCCTGGGCCTGGGGAGTCCCCCAAGGGCAGCACACTGAGGAGGTGCAGGGTCCCTTGTGGTCCCTTGTGGTCCCTGAGCTGTTTCTGCTCGGAGGTACAGAACTTCAGAGAAGCTGGGGAACCACTGTGACCTGCAGAAGATGGTCCAGACCAATAATGAAGCTTTTAGACACTTATGGTCACACCAGATCCCTCTGGGAGGGAAGAATCACTCTGAGTCTCTGGAAAAAACCTTTGAAGATGAAGGTCAATGACTCAGAGTTTGGCAGGACCAGCCACTCGGGGACCTCCCATCCCCTGGGAGGAGGGGCCTGGCAGCCTCCCCTCTGGAGCACACACAGTCCCCTTTGATGGATGCTCGGCCCCGCCTTTTGGGTCCCAAAGGCCTCCCCCTCAGACAGCTTCTCTTCTGCCTCCAGTTGTGTAGCAGCTGTCGCTATCCACCCACAGCTGCCCCTGTAGCAGCTGTGACAGTGTCCAGACCCCTTCCTGCAGGCGCTTTGGGCTGCAGGCCCGCCTCCACCCGGCTCTCCCTGGCGGCTGCCAGGCCTGTAGCTCTGCTCATGCTCACTGCGAACAAACAGAACTTCTCAAAGCAGTCTAACAGCTGCCACCTTCTCATGGTGAGAGGCTGGGCGGGGCCCGGGAAGAACTTGTACAGCAACAATATAAAGGAGGAGGCAACGCTTTTCCCCTGCTCGATGAGAAAAATCAGTCTAAAGGTTGATCATCTCCAGTGTCGTCGAGGGATGGGGAAGCAGTCTCCCTATCTCTTGGTGGAGTACAAACTGGCCAGCCTTTTGGAAAGTAAATTGGCGACACTTATCAACATTGAATGGGCTTCCCAGGTGGCTCAGTGGTAGAGAATCCGCCTGCCAATGCAGGAGATGCAAGAGACCCGGGTTCCATCCCTGGGTCGGGGAGATCCCCTTGGAAGAGGCAATCTCAGCCCACTCCAGTATTCTTGCCTGGGAAATCCAATGGACAGAGGAGCCTGGAGGCTGCTTTGTGACAGTCCATCGGGGCGCAAAGAGTCAGACACTACTTAGCAATGAGAACAACAACAATCAACATTGAAAATGTAAAAGTCTTTTGATCCATTCTTTCATTCAACAATATTTACTGAGTCCCACAGTGTGCCAGATACTAATGTAGTTGAGAGTTGGGGGCACAGCAGTGAATCAGACAGCTCAGAAACCTGTTTCCATGAAGCTTATATTTTAATGGGAAAACAGACAATAAACAAGCCTACATTGTAATTTATGGTAAATTTTATCAGTACAAATAGAATCAGGTAGAGATCGGTAGAGGGTAAGTTGTGGCTCTTTCAACCCTTTGGCATAGGAATTCCTCTTCTATGGCATGCTCAAAAATACTTACATGTGCACAAAGACACACACAAATGTTCATAAGAGCAAAAAACGTAGATGCTTAAAAACAGAGGGGATGATGGACGAATTGTCCATCCACACAAATAGATAATCTGCAGCCTCGTGGATGAGGACATATTATTAAGCAAAAGTGAATGTCTTAAAATAATATGTATAGTAGGACCTATATTAGTAAAATGATACTTAGATATATCTGCAAATGCAGAGAAAATAGACCAGCAATAATTAACAGTATTTTCTGGTATAAGGAAGGGGGAGGGAGTCATTGTAAAACAAAACTTTCACTTTTTACTCAAAATACTGTTATACTGTTTGAATCTGGCCGGGGGAGGGGGGAGGTCCTGGCAGTGGGCAGGTCCCTCTTCTGCTCTGAAGGCAAATGAGGACCCTTCAGCCAAGCTGGGTGTTGGCCCGTCCCTAAGCCCAGGACCAAAGGAGACACCACCTTCTGGGCCCTAAAGTCCTGGGAAATCTGTCCTTCAATCTGCAACAATGACCATAACCCGAGTTGAGAAATGATAGTGATAGTGATCATAATAGTCAACGTAGAACAATAATAGTAGTGATGACAGTGCTGGGCAGGCATTGTTCTAAGCATTTTGCAGACATTGATTCATCTAATCTTTTACTAGTATCTTTTACTAGTAATCTTTTATCTAGTATCACCCTCCCTTTAACAGATGAGAAACACTGAAGTGCAAAGCATTTAATAACTGGCCCAAAGCCACACAACTAGAAAAGGACAGACAACCAGGGTCCAAATTCCCATAATCTTCAGAACCCCCACTCTTGACTTTTGTTATGCCGACTTCCTCAAAGCTAGTCAACATGTGCAGTCCTTACAGTGTGCTGAATATTGTTGTAGGTACTTGAAGTATATTACCATGTGAATTGTTCTGAAGCAGTTGTAAGAAGTAGATACTATTAATAGCTTCATTTTACAGATGAGGAAAACTAAGCGCAGAGAAGTCAAGTGACACATCCAATGTCACACAGCATGTAAAATGTGGAATCTGAGCCCACACCTTCTGACTCCAGAGTTTGTGCTCTTTAACTTTGCACTGTATTAAGAGACAGGCCCTGAGACTCGAATGCCCTCAGGATACACTTTCTATTTCTAGAGGAGTTCTGAGAGCCCCCTAGGGGCATTTTGGTATTCACTGGAGCAACAACTGGTAATTCCTGATCTCTAGTGTTCTGTGGTTGAGGAGCTAGTTGTTTGTTGCCTGGTAACTCACTGCCCTGGGATGGACACGCTAATCCCTTTACTGTCCGGCTGATACCCCTGATGACCCGCGCTGCAGGCACAGTGCGAGGCGAGGCTCCGGGATGAGTGAGTCCCTTCTAGAATGGAGCAGGGTTGGGGGAGGGGGTGTTCAGGGAGACAGATTGTACTGAGCCTTCTCTCTCCCTCACTTCCTAGCCTCGTTCAACTTCTTGAGGATGAAGTGGCTGCCTAGCTGCACTCAGGTTGTAGCCAAAAGAGCAGACCAAATCTGCTGCCTTTCTGTGCTCCCACTGGGAGACAGGGCGGGGCCAGGGCCTCGAGCACTGCTCTGGGGTCACCTGGAAGCTCAAGGATGTCTCAGGCAGGCTCAGAAGCAGGTTGCTTCCAGGCAGCTTGTGCCCTTGGTGGCTTCCTTGGGAACTCGTCAAATGCCTGGCACAGACACTTCCCTTCTCTGGTGACGGGAGCTTATGCTTCAGGAAGTATTGAGCTGCTCTGAAATGCTCATGGCGTCTGTCAATTTCTGCACTCAGAATGCTGTTTTCTACAGCAGGACTATTCGTCTTGGCCTTCTGGAACTGTATGGGCTTCTAGATCCCCCACTTGCTGGAGCAGGTTTTGGGTGGTAGAGATGGTTCAAGAGGGCAGCTCGAGGTGGTGGGGAGAGGTGGCTGAGAGCTCATAGGAGCCGCTGCCTCTCTGTGTGCCATTTGCTGGGTGGCAGGAGGCTTCTGGGGACATTCCTTGGCCAGGCAACCAGCGCAGTTGCGGATGACAGCAGCTGCAGAGCCCAGAATAGGTCTGATTGTGGCCTCTCCCTGCTTCAGCCTGGCAGACCACCTCCTATTCCTGCTCCCTGGCCACGCTGCTGTCTCTGGCTGGAGACACAGGGTACTCAGCCTTCCCCCTGCCCGAGGTGTGAGCAGGTGCAGTTGGGGAGGGTGTCTTAGGAGGTGAAGGACAATAGGAGCAGAAGGGCAGAGGTGGCATTGTGCCTGGTGTTCACGGGACTGAAAGGAGGACACGTTCCTTGTTTGGAGGGATTTGTCATTTAAAGCATAAATCTTTCTTCAAGAAGGTGCTGCTGTAATAGGGTGAGCGCTGAGCAAACACTGCAAGGTTTTGAGCAGGGTAAGAACAAGATCGGGAAGCACGTCTGCCTGCGGGTGGAGGGATGGGGGATGGAATACACACACTGGAGGCTGTCCAGTGGTCCAGGTGGTGGCCATCAGGGACTGGACAAAGAAGTGGGTGGTGACTATGGAGAGAGGGGAGCACTGGAAGATGGAAGACTCAGGGCTTGGGCAGAGGATGTAGGATTTGAAGGGGAGGATGGTGCTGTTCTCCTCTATCCTTAGTCCTGGTCCCACAATTTGTTTAAGACTATCCTTTCCCCTTCTAGGAGCTCACTGGACTCCCCTAAGTCCTAAAGAACCTGACAAGGGTTATCAAACAAGTCTAGTGGAAACGTCTTCCAGGAACAGTGAGGAATCTTCCTGCTGGTATCATGAAGACTAGAGATGATGGAGCAGCTATCTGAGTGACTCTATTCCTGAGTCATGATGGAGGTCCCTGCACTCAACCATGGCTTCTGGTGTCTCAAGACTCCCACAGCAGTCCTTGATCAGGCCACCAGCCATGGCAGCTCGAGGAGTTAAGCCTGTTGGGTGCACTTTGATCCGCTGTGGTTATTTTCCAACTATGTTCAAATTGTCCCCTTCTTACCTGGTGGGAGCTGATTCAAGATCCTTCTGACATGATCTCAGGAGTTTTGGTTTTTGGTATGGCAAGAAGCTTTAGGCTTTCATACATTTTTCTCTTTGGACCTGGAGTCAGCTGTTTCTCCAAGTGGCCAGGCATCCCCTGGTGTCCAACCAGAGCTGTTCTGAAGTCAAGATTGGGAGGATTCAGTCCAGAGAGTGGACGTCCCCCTGTCTGAAAGAGCCAGTCCCTGCAGCCTTGGCTGCTCACGGCAGTGTCTGGCAGCCCCACCAACCACAACATGGGGCTGGCTGGGGTCAGGCTGCTCTCAGTCCAGCTAGAAGCCAGGCTCCCTGCTCTGCTTCTCTGGACAGCTCAGGACAAGCTGTTTCTAAAATCAATTTATTTTTTAATTCTCAGACTGGTCACTTAGTCCAAGATTTCAAGGGAGTGACCATTTTCTTTTTTCCCTCTCAGTTTCCCAATTTCCCTTCATGCTACAGTAGTCTCTGCTTTTATCAAATTCTATATATACTATATGTATACTCTATGTATACTATAGGGTATATTTCCTACCCAGGTGGCTCAGTGGTAAAGAAGCCGCCTGTCAATGCAGGAGCCACAGGTTCAATCCCTGGGTTGGAAGATCCCCTGGAGGAGGAAAATTCCAAAAATAAACAATTCATAAGTTGTAAATTGTGTGCCATTCTGAGTGAATAATCTGCCTGCAATGCAGGAGATGCACAAGAGATGTGGGTTCAATCCCTGGTTTGGAAAGATCCCCTGGAGAAGACAATGGCAACCCACTCCAGGATTCTTGCCTGGAGAATCCCATGGACGGGGGAGCCTGGTGGGCTACAGACCACGGGATCGCACAGTTGGATATAACACCGCGCACCCACACCTGCATATTTCCTATACACTCATACTGATAATAAAGTTAAATTTATAAATTATACACAGTAAGAGGTTAACAACGATAGTAATAAAATAGAATACTTACAACAATAATAGTAAGAGTGATGTGAATGTGGTCCCTCTCTCAAAATGTCTTATTGTACAAATTTAATGCCTTTTCCATCCTTACTAAGCACTTACCACACACTGTGGCTGTAACTTTTGCAGTTTGAGGTGTGACAGCAAAACGGGCACGAATTTCTCTTTCTTTCTTCACAATTTCACAAACAGAAGATTCGTTCTTCCCATAGATCTTAGCAACCTCAGCATACGATGGTTTTCTTTTTTTGTTGAGAACGTCCCCTTTTCTCTTGAAGGAAGTACTTATGACTTCCGTTTGGCATGACTTCCGTTTGGCATATCTGAATTACCAGCATCACTACTCTCGTGCTTTGGGGCTGTTGTTAAGTAAAGTAAGAGTTACCAAAACAGCCGCACTGAGATACCCTGACCGCTGATCTGATAACCCCACAGTGCCGCTAGAGATTAAGAGGCAGGATAAGCTAGACAAAGGGATGATTCACCTCCTGGGCCAGACAGCCTGGGACTGAAGAGATTTCATCACTCGACTCGGTTTGTGTGTGCTCAGGTGCTCAGTCGTGTCCGACTCTTTGCAACCCCATGGACGGTAGGCCACCAGGCTTCTCTGTCCATGGAATTCTCCAGGCAAAAATACTGGAGTGGGTTGCCGTTTCCTTCTCCAGAGGATCTTTCCAAACCAGGGATCGAACCTGCTTCTCCTGGGCATATTCTGCATTGCAGGCAGATTCTTTACTCAGAATGGCACATAATTTACAACTTATGAATTGTTTATTTTTGGAATTTGCCATTTAATATTTTTGGACCATGGTTGACTGCAGGTAACTGAGATTGTGGAAAGTGAAACTGTGAATAAGGGGGACAGGAGCTACTCTATTTATGAAAGAAATCATACAATTTTAAAATGTCAAAAGTTTTAAAATAATCTTTTAAACTGTTTTAAATTCAATAAAACAATAGCAGTTACCATTCACATGCTTGTTTGTGGGCTAGGTCCTATGCTAAAAATTTATATTTATTACCTAAGTTCTTTCAACCACTTTGGAAGTAGGTAGATTATTTTCCCTTTTCAAATGGGTAAACAGGTTCAGTGAAGAAGGAAATAGCAACCCTCCCCAGTATTCTTGCGTGGAAAATCCCACGGACAGAGGAGCCTGGCGGGCTAGAGTCCATGGGGTCACAAGAGTCGGACACGACTGAACGAGTAAACCACAATAAAACAGGTGCAGAGAGGTTAAGTAACTTGCCTGAGGTAAGTAAGCAGCAGAATAGCAGCTAGTAAGCGGCAGAATCAAGAAATGAATCCAGCTATACCTCATTCCAAAGCCTCCACTACATGCTGCCTCCCACAGAGCACGGTCAATGCCAGGCTCACAGCTGTTGGCTTATTGCTGGAACAAACAACCCCACACATCAGTGGTAAACACGCTATTCCGTTGATCAGAACTTAGTTACATGGACTGCACCTAACAGCAAAGGAGGGTAGATAATGTCGTCCTACTGTGTGCCCAGGACACAGGAACTGCTTAACACTTAGTGCAGTCCAATTCACCTCCTGGGATATTTTTCTTTTCACTTGAACTCAAGCCCAGTCAGTTTCAGGATGGTCTGTTAGGGCGCAAATCAGCCAGTCTTTGCACAATGCCACAAACAAATAAGCCACTTCTTGTTCCTGCAAGAGCCAGCATGAAGCACCATGTTCCCTGCAGACATTCAGAGAATAGATTTCTAGTCCTCTTTGTCTTGCATCCTTTCTTGTCCTAAGGCAGAGAAGCTTTGCTGGTCAGGCTAGGATGGAGGGCTGGATGGGGGAGAATGAGGCCCGGATGCTATCTGTGTTCCGGCAGGCTAAACAGAAGCCACGCCTTCACCCTTCTCCCGACCCTATCTGCCTCTTAACTCCTTGCTCATCTTGGCCCAGCAACATGTGTGAGTAGCTTGGACCAGCTGGGTATTGGCACCAACCGCACTTTGGGCCCATCCTGCCATCCAGAAACACATACAAATGTTGACGTGACCTGAGCACCAGACTTCAGCAGCCGAGGCAGAGGATACACGTGTTCTTTGCTTCTGCCTCCCCTGTCTTGGCCTTTTGGACCTGCCAAGAGAGCCTATTTTATAGACAACTCAACTCTCAGAGACAGCAGGAATTTGCACTAATTCAATTGAGCAATTAGCCCATCAAGCGAAAGGAATTGCCTTGACTGTATACCCTCTGTTGAAGGGAGGATTGTGGCGGAGTGTCTGCTGAAAGGCAGTTAGGAGAGCACTCACAGTCATGCCAGTCTCTCTGCAAGGTTGCACACCAGAAACAGTGACCTGTCTGAAGACCATCTGGTCCATGTATTTTATTGGATGTGCTATGGGCCAAGGAAACCGAACTTGAGGGCTGGTCTCAAGTCATGGATTTTTTCGTGACTCCGGACAAATCCCTTGTGAGTGCTGGGCCTCAGTTTCCTCACCTGTAAAACAGGAATAAGTAATATCTGGTCTTCTTACCTTGCAAGGTGGGGTCTGTGGCGGGGAGGGGAAGGGATAGTGGTGGGAGGGTGATTCTAAAAGGCAGCCCAGCATAGACAGATAGAAGGCTTAAGGTCGTGATTGTCCTCATGGCAGACTGTTGAGTGGATGACCTAACTGTCCTCATCCTTGTTCCCCTTGCCATATTCAGCTGTCACAGCTAACAAGGGAGCTCCTTATTTTCTTAGCCTCTGGTTGGAGCACCGAAGAGTGCCACGTCGGGCGGTTCTGGCCAGTGAACGTAAGGGGAGTGTGTTAGAGGCTCCTGGGAGGATTTCAGCTCTCCTGGTTAAACACAAACAAACAAAAATCCAACAGATGGGGCTAACCTGACTCTTCTTCCTTCCTACTTCTTTCTGCCTTGAGATGCCAGGAGGCCATGAAGAGGTGCCAGGAGCCAATGAAGGGGCTTAGGGCCTATCCTAACTAAATATAACCCTACTTTAATTACACCTGCAAAGATGCTATTCTAAACAAGGTCCCATTCTGAGGTTCCTGGTAGACATGAGTTTTGGGAGGATGCTATTTAACCTACTACAATCCCTCGTTTCCCAAATCGAATCCATCAGCAAGTTCTCTTCACCTTAGCTCCTAAATGTGTTCTGGACCTGGCCACTTCTCACTAGAGTGACTCAATCACCCTACTCCCGAGTCCCTTCATTCTTCACTTGCCTGGAGACCAGGCTGCTCCTTGGGACTGCTGCCCACAGTGACACTGTTAGGGAAGGTAGCTGGGAGACCTCAGCCCTGACTCTTCTTCACTGCTCATGGTTCTAGAGGCTGTGATACTCTCTGCCTCCCATCCACCCCCAGGACATGGGACTCCCGTGGTCCTAGCACTGGGAGTGTGGAAGCTGGAATCTCACTGGGCTGGACCCCCCTGCACAGCTCTGTCTGAAAGAAAGGCAAGGGCTGGGCAGGTGTTCTAGATATGCAAGAATGGACTTGGATCTGGGTGGGGCAGGACAGGTAGTGTAGGAAGGTATCCCCAGGTTTCCTCTGCCTGGAGATCTGACAAGGGAGCTGAAAACATGCCCTCCAGCCAGGTCCCCAGGTGGAGGACCCCTTCTTTGCAACCCTGCAGGCTGGTCGGTGCAAAGGGTGACTGAGGTCAGCACATGGTGATCAAGTGCCTGCTGTCTGCCTGGCACTGTGGATTTGCAGGTTGGTGAGGGCGGGACAGAGAAGAGGCAGTGTGTCCCTGCAGAGGAATGAGGAGGCATGGATGGTGAAGTGGGAGGACCCGAACCTGAGGCAGCACGAGTACATCTGTTCTCAATCCATAACCTGCCGCTGCAGCCCCCAGATCATGGACACCTAACTCACGTATTGGAAACAGACATATTGGATAGGGAATGGGCCCTTCTGCTCCATTGCTAAGGACAATCTTGCCTGGAGGCAGAAGACTGTCAGAAATGACTGTGGGGGTCCTTCTAACCTGGGGAGTTTGTGATTCTAAGAGGAGACAAATAACCTCAAGCTTTCTGGGTCTCTACTTTTTCAAACCTCCCCCTATCTTCCTCAACTAAGGGGCTCATACAAGGATCTGGAGCTCATTCTTAGAAAGCTGAAAATAATATCAAGCAGTTTCTATTTTAGATGGAAACACTTTCATAAGGGATCTTTCAAAAAGTTCAATTTGATGCCTATTTAAGGATCAAACAGCCCCCACAAACACAGCTTGGAGCCAGAGGCCACTCTCCACCCCCTCCACCCCTGCCCCAGCTGGTTGGAATATTCTGTGCAGCTGTACCGGCTTCTCAGAGGAACAGTCTGGTGGGATCTAATGCCCAGGCCGACATCCTCACTGTGCCATCCTACCCTGTTGTTCACAGCCTGTGCTCAGTCTGGGTCAGAAGCAGCAGGAAGGATTGGGCACACCTGCAGGGGTCTGCAGGAGGATGACAGCCTCTGGGCCGTGTTGACCTGGGACCCTGATCCAGGTCTTCTGGCTTCATATCCCACTAACATGTCTTTGTACCACATTCTTCTTTAGTTCAGTCACTAAGTAATGTCCTACTCTTTGCAACCCCATAGACTACAGCACACTAGAATTCCTGTCCATCACCAACTCCTGGAGCTTGCTCAAATTCATGTCCATCGAGTTGGTGATATCATCAAAACCTCTGTCATCCCCATCTCCTCCTGCCTTCAATCTTTCCCAGCATCAGGGTCTTTCTCACTGAGTCAGTTCTTTGCATCAGATGGCCAAAGTATTGGAGCTTCCGCTTCAGCATCAGTCCTTCCAATGAATATTCAGGACTGATTTCCTTTAGAATGGACTGGTTGGATCTCCTTGCAGTCCAAGGGACTCTCAAGAATCTTCTCCAACACCACAGTTCAAAAGCATCAATTCTTCGGTGCTCATATTTCTTTATGGTCCAACTCTCACATTCATACATGACTACTGGAAAAACCATAGCTTTGACAAGACAGACCTTTGTCTGCAAAGTAATGTCTCTGCTTTCTAATATACTGTCTAGGTTGGTCATAGCTTTTCTTCCAAAGAGCAAGAGTCTTTTAATTTCATGGTTGCAGTCACCATCTGCAGTGATTTTAGAGCCCAGGAAAACAAAGTTTGTCACTGTTTTCATTGTTTTCCACATCTATTTGCCATGAAGTGATGGAACCAGATACCATGGTCTTCATTTTTTGAATCTGAGTTTTAAGCCACTTTCCCACTCTCTTCTTTCACTTTCATCAAGAAGCTCTTTAGTTCCTCTTCGCTTTCTTCCATCAGGGTGGTGTCATCTGCATATCTGAGGTTATTGATATTTCTCCCAGCAATCTTGATTCCAGCTTGTGCTTCATCCAGCCTAGCATTTCGCAAGATGTAATCTGCATATAAGTTAAATAAACAGGGTGACAATATACAGCCTTGACGTACTTTTTTTCCGACTTGGAACCAGTCCGTTTTCCATGTCCTGTTCTAACTGTTGCTTCTTGAACTGCATACAGATTTCTCTGGAGGCAGGTAAGGTGGTCTGGTTTTCCCATCTCTTTAAGAATTTCCCACAGTTTATTATGATCCACCCAGTCAAAGGCTTTGGTGTAGTCAATAAAGGAGAAGTATATTTTTTCTGGAACTCTTTTGCTTTTTCAGTGATCCAGTGGATGTTGATCTCTGGTTCCTCTGCGTTTTCTAAATCTAACTTGAACATCTGGAATTTCATGGTTCATGTACTATTGAAGCCTGGCTTGGAGAATTTTGAGCATTACTTTTCTAGCGTGTGAGATGAATGCAATTGTGCAGTAGTTTGAGAATTCTTTGGCATTGCCTTTCTTTGGGGTTGGAATGAAAACTGACCTTTTCCAGTCCTGTGGCCACTGCTGAGTTTTCCAAATTTGCTGGCATATTGAGTGCAGCACTTTCACAGCATCATCTTTTAGGATTTGAAATAGCTCAACTGGGATTCCATCACCTCCACCAGTTTTGTTCATAGTGATGCTTCCTAAGGCCCACTTGACTTCGCACTCTAGGATGTCTGGTTCTAGGTGAGTGATCACACCATCATGGTTATCTGGGTCATGAAAATCTTTTCTGTATAGTTCTTCTGTATGTTTTTGCCACCTCTTCTTAATATCTTCTGCTTCTGTTAGGTCCATACATGATTCTTGGGAATGAGTAAATGAATGAGAGGGAAAAGTAAGAAGAAACATTTTGCAAACTTACTTTGTTAAATCTTTCCCCACTTCCCTTGCCAGACTCAGCTTTGAAATTTCAGGAGGCAAAGACGAGAAGAAAAGACAAATGTCACATTTCAAATCATTCCCACAGTGACTCATTTCAGAAGTGGGGTTTAGTCCTTTTCAAAAACAGAGTCAATGCCATCTTTCATGAAAACAGTCTTTCTCTCCCCTTTTGCTGCAGCCCCAATCCATTCTTCTCAGCTCGGGCAGAACCAGAGAAGGAAACCAACCAGCAACTCCCCTCGTGGCCCTGGTGAGGACACAGGGCAGAGCAGGCGGGGAGCTCTTTAAAGGGAATGAAGAGGAGGGTCCCTCTGCTTTCCTTAGGAGGCCCCTCTGTCATTAATCATGCCTGTCCCTCCAGTTTCTAGGCCCTTACCCCACCCAATAAGGCCAAACATCAAGCAGAGACTCTGGAGGTCACCCACCTTCCTGGAGCACCCAGGGCCAGTGGATTCCAGAATGGACTCCTGCACCCTGAAAAGATGAAATGGGGGTGGGTCCATATGCAGGTGGATTAGCGGACAGCGTTGGCAGTGGCTTAGGAGGTAGTTTTTTGTTGTTGTTGTTTTGTTAGTTGACTTCCCTGGTGGCTCAGACAGTAAAGCGTCTGCCTACAATGTGGGAGACGTGGGTTCGATCCCTGGGTTGGGAAGATCCCCTGGAGAAGGAAATGGCAACCCACTCCAGTACTCTTGCCTGGAAAATTCCGTGGATGGAGGAGCCTGGCTGGCTTCAGTCCATGGGGTCGCAAAGAGTCGGACAGGACTGAGCGACTTCACTTTCTTTCACGTTCACTTTTTTTTTGTTAGTTAATTAATTTGGCTACACCAGATCTTAACTGAAGTACCAAGGGGTCTTCGACCTTCGTTGCAGCATGTGGAATCTTTAAGTTTCCTCTTCCCCACCCCAAGTCCTGCGTCTCTGAGGTCTCCTGGGACCACGGGTCACAGCTCAGGACTTGCCCCGCGCTTGCAGGGCTTTGTATCTGTGAGTCACCACTTGGCCAAGAGCCCTTCTGCTCTTCCTCCTGGTCCCCATTCCTGCCAGGATGGCCACCCACTTGCCTTTGTTTTCTTTATTTTTTCCTGCTGCCAGAACCTTTCCATTTCACTAAGAGGGAGATAATCCTGTCCTTTCTGCTCCCTGCCGTCCCACCAATTTCCTTTTTAGATGAAACATTTATTCCTTGATCAGCTCCCTGAAGACCTGGCCAGGACCCTGCCAAGGCCTTTCCCTGCCTCCACCCCTAGGCCCTCTCCAGGTGTGGGGTCCAGGCTCTGACATCCTCCGCAGACAGGCACTTCTTTGGTTCTATCCCACCCATGACAGGGCTTCCCTGGTAGCTCACATGGTAAAGAATCTGCTTGCATTGCAGGAGACCAGGATTTGATGGCTGGGTTGGGCAGATCCCCTGGAGAAGGGAATGGGTACCCACTCCAGTATTCTTGCCTGGAGAATTCCATGGACAGAGGAGCCTGGCGGACTATAGTCCATGGGGTCGCAGAGTCAGACATGACTGAGCAACTGACACGTCAGGGCTTCTCTGATGGCTCAGCGGTGAAGAATCTGCCTGCAGTGCAGGAGACACAGGAGACACAGAAGGCACAGGTGTCATCCCTGCGTCGGAAAGATCCCCTGGAGGAGGAAATGGCAACCCGCTCCAGTATTCTTGCCTGGGGAATCCCATGGACAGAGGAGCCTAGGGGTCTACAGTCCATGGGGTCGCAAAGAGTGGGAAATGACTAAGCATGCACTGCCACCTGCGACAGAAGCCCAGGCCCACGTCTTTCTCCCCACAGCCCAAAACTGAGTCCACTGTCACTGTCGGTAGTAAGTACACTAATAAGAACGTCCCCCTGTGGAAGCCGGCAGGTGCCTCCCAAGACAGCAGGTCTCAGGAATCTGAGTGACAGTGGCTCCAAAGATCAAAGTTATGTCTTTGTGGGGTGGGAAGGGAGATCAGGTTTCAAAGAGTTCCTAGAGGGAAGAATTAATTCTGCCTTGATTTCGCTGTCACTAGTCCTTTGCTAGAGGAGAGTGAAAAAGCTGACTTAAAACTCAACATTCTGAAAACTAAGATCATGGCATCTGATCCCATCACTTCATGGCAAACAGATGGGGAAACAATGAAAACAGTGACAGACTTTATTTTCCTGGGCTCCAAAATCACTGCAGATTGTGACTGAAGCCATGAAATTAAAAGACACTTGCTCCTTGGAAGAAAAGCTATGACCAACCTAGAAAGCATGTTAAAAAGCCAAGACATTACTTTGCTGACAAAAGTCCATCTAGTCAAAGCTATGCTTTTTCTAGTAGTCGTATATGAGACTCTCTACCAGTGAGAGTTGGACCATAAAGAAAGTTGAGCACCAGAGAACTGATGCTTTTGAACTGTGGTGTTGGAGAAGACTCTTGAGAGTCCCTTGGACAGCAAGGAGATCAAATCAGTCAATCTTAAAGGAAATCAGTCCTGACCATTCATTGGAAGGACTGATGCTGAAGCTGAAGCTCCAATACTTTGGCCATCTGATGCAAATAGCCAAATCATTGGAGAAGATCCTGATGCTGGGAAAGATTGAAGGCAGGAGGAGAAGGGGATGAGATGGTTGGATGGCATTACTGACTCGATGGACATGAGCTTAAGCAAGGTCTGCAGGTTGGTGATGGACTGGGAAGCCTGGCGTGCTGCAGTCCATGGGGTTGCAAAGAGTCAGACACGACTGAGGGACAGAACTGAACTGAGTCCTTCTCTTCCCCAGATGCAGAGAAAGCCTTGTTTTCTCAAAGTGAGTTAAACTCTGTATGGGATGTTCCTCCTGTCCCACAGGGAAGAGGTAAGGCTTGATGAAACAGTGTGTGGACTGAGTCCACCCCATCACTGCCCCGAGGTGAACGGTCAGCAACCCCAGTGGTGATGCTGTGACCAACTGCTTCTTACACAACTCCTCCTTACAGAGGAGGTCAAATCTGATTTCCCTCATTGTAGTGGAATAACTCTGATCCTAATCTCACCTCCTTGGAGCCAGTAGTTGGCTGTTCACTCCGCTTTGAGATGCTGTTCACCCTCCTGCCAAGGGGTCCATAGTTTCTGGGGTAGACAAGAGGAGCATGAGATGTCCTTGAGGAACCAGCCAACAGAGCAGGGTCAAAACGTCAGTACAGGTAATTAGAGTACAAGTCATATGGCAAGAGGGTGTCCTTTGGTGTAAGGGAGTGATCTGAGTCCCAGTTCTGGCTCTGCTACCTAAGTAGCTGTGTGGCCTTGGGCAACTCCCTTCACTTCTCTGAGTCAGTTCATCATTGTTTTAATCATCATCTTCCATGCCACGTACTGTGGACTGTATGCTAAGTGACCATCATCTCATGAAAGTCTTATAACAACCCTATGAATAGATATTTTCCCTACTTTAAAGATAAAGGGATGATGTTCAAGGAGATTTCTAAACTTGTCCAAGACCAGCTGGGCAAGTAGCAGTGTTAGTCATTCAGTCACGTCCAACTCTTTGCGATCCCACGGACTGTAGCCTGCCAGGCTCCTCTGTCCATGGGATTCTCCAGGCAAGAATACTGGAGAGGGTTGCCATTCCCTTCTTCAGAGGATCTTTCCGACCCAGGGATCGATCCTGGGTCTCCTGAGTTGCAGGTAGATTCTTTACCGTTTGAGCTACCATTTGGTCTACTGTTTTCGGAAAACCTAAGGATAAAGGAATGATGTTCAAGGAGATTTCTAAACTTGCCCAAGACCAGCTTAGCTAGTAATTATTAAGACAGGATTTCCTTCTGGCTCTGTCTGGATCCAAAGACCACGTGTCATAGGTTGAAAGGTGGCCCCCCCAAAGTCATGTCCCATCCTAAGCCCCTGAATCGGAATGTGACCTTATTTTAGAAAAAGGGTCTTTGCAGATGTAATTAAGTCATGGATCCTGAGGTGTGATCACCGTGGATTATCCAGGTGGGCCCTAAAGTCAAAGACAAGTGTCCTTAGAAGATGTGCGAGAGGAGGAGATACAAAGACAAGGAGCAGGAGGGAGGCTAGTGTGGAGTGTTGCAGCCACGCAGTAGGGACTCCTGAAGCCACCAGAAGCTGGTAGAGTGAGGCAGGATTCTCGTCTGGAGGCTTTGCAGGGAGTACGGCCCTCCCAATGCCTGATTTTGGACTTTTGGCCCCCAGAACTATGAGAGTACAGTTCTGTTGTTTTAAGCCACCCAGTTTGTGGTCATTTGCCACAGCAGGCCTAGACACTCATACACCAGGCAGTGTATGGCACTGCATTTTATTGGTATGAGATGGTCATGGAAAATCTACTTGTGGAGCAACCAGCAGTGGAAAAGCTCATGAGGACTCTTGGGTCCTCCCAGGCTAGCTGGACGCATTGGTTAGCAATCCAAGTGGCCTCAAGCTATCTCCCTTGGGAAGCCGATTTCTGCAGGGACAGAGTGCTTCCCACAGACCAAAGGGGCTCAGGCTGGGCCAAGCGCTCTCTGCTCCTGGCAGCGGTCCCCCTTTGTGCTGCCCAGGACTCAGGCTGCTTCTGGTTTGAGCCCCCCTCACTGACAGCGAGTGGTACAGAGGAGAAAGCCCTGGCAGGGCATCCCGGGGTGGGGGCGGGGTACAGCATAAGCAGGGACCACAGCTCCCAAGCTATTAAGGAACCTGATCGAGTCACCCCTTTACTAAGAAACATCTCGTGGCTTCTTCTCCAGAATCAAGTTCTAACTCCTCAGCCTGGAATTGAAGACTCTTTTAAGATCTGACCTCAAGCTGCTGCCGGATCCCGATCTCTGGACCCTGGGGATCCTGAATGGATGTCGACCCAGCTCTCCGAGGCTTGGCTCTATGGCCGAGATGACAACCTGCATACCTGCACCTCCATCACCCTGGTGTCCCGACTTTATTCTCTGTGAAACCAGAACAGTTGACCCGACACACCCTCCCGGGGGCTCTTCCTCTGCTCTGGGCCCACCCTGCACCTCCCTGAGCGCGCTCTGCCCTGTGGGGCTGGCAGAGGTGTGGCCTGCCCACTTCCCTCCTGGCCCAGAAGCTCCTCAATGGCACCCCCTCAATGCCCACCCCCTCCCCCACCCCAGTAACTGCCTGGGTTCAGCACACCGTAGTTGCTCAGTCAATGTTGATTGAGATGAGTCGGGTTGATTTAAAACTCCTCCCCAGACTGACGAGGATGCTTCCTCTCCTTCTTGGGAGTTTCCCTTTCTTCTGTGTTGGTAACTTCTCTGCTGCCTATTTATTCCTGCCTTCTGATGTGATCTAATGTCTGCTTACTTGCTTTTCTCTGGGCACTTTAGGTAGACAGCCCTTCACAGCTGGGCAGGTCGTGCCCTCCACAGTTCCAGGTGGCATCATTCATTGAGACCACGCTGTGAGTGACGCCCCCTACTCCCACCCCCAGAGGTGGGCAAGGTGCTGGCACTGTTCCAAGATGCCTCTGTCACCAGATGCAGGGCCTGGCTCTGGGAGTTCAGACTCTGCATCTCCAGACCCAGCCAGGGCTTCCTCCTGGGGCCGCAGAACCTCCCACGGCTACAGCCAGCACCCCCTTCCCTGCCAGTGTCCTGGGACACTTCATTCTCTGTTCCTTCTCCAATCACAGAACTATCTGACAGCCAGCCAGGCCACTTCCAGCTGCCCGTGTGCCGTGTCTTCTGCCTTAATAAGGCGACCCACCACGGACAGTCCTGACAGGGGCACATTTAGAGGAAAAGCAGCCCTGAGGCATCTTTCTATAAGGACAACAGGTGTGAACGGCGACTGTCCCTGACAAATGGGGATTCCGACCCAGCCCGCCTGATGCCACAACCTGTGATATTTCTACTACTCAGCCGAGAGAGAGCACATTGCAGGGAGGGTCATTTTGGCAGACAGAAGGCAAAGGCAGGACCAAGGCAGGGAGAGCTCTTCAGGGAAGGGTCCTGTGGAGCCCTGGGAGGGACACGCTGCTTTTTCTTCCTCTGTCCCTGACCCTGCTCCTTTCCTAACTTTTGTGAGCTAGGACAGTTGGGCCCAAGAAGGCTGATGCAAAGCTGATGAGCCTGAGGTCAAGGGCTTGGGAATTAGTTCTGGGTCCATGTGGGTAGAGCCAGCCACCTCCCTGATCCGGGCCTCGGGTCACCCCTCTTGCAAAATCCCTGCCCTCCCTGTCGCACAGAAGCCTTGAGAAGATTCTGCCTGATGGCGTGAACGAGGGTTTCTGTGCCCTGTGGGGCAGGCCTGGTTTCTGCTCCTGCTTGTGTCCCTGATGAAGGGACAAATGGTTGCAGGGGGCATTTCCAAGCTCTCCACCAACATGCTCACCAAATATTTCTTGTTGGAGACAGCCCTGAGCACATCTTCCTAGGGTGGTTTTTTTTTTAAGAGGCTATGACATTCCTTCCTGGAAGCATTCTAGATACAGTGGAATAATACAGGAGCTGGGATCTATCCAACAGCCAGGATGCAAGGAAGTGAGAAACACCAGCAAGTGAGGAGGAAGCCAGCGTGGAGACGGTTGTGCAGTAGTTGGGAGGGGAGGGACAAAGACAGTTGCTGTGCATCCCCAGGGTGGTTGTGGTCTTGGCAATGGCAATGAGGATCACAGTGGAGCTTCCACACCTCTTGGGAGACATACTAACATCCCTTGGCTACTTGGACCCCATGATCTTTATGTACATGGTGAGGAGCTGGAGAAAGCGGGCCATACTGTAGCTCTTTTAGAAGGAGGCTGCCTCATCCAGGAAGGGCATGTGGGTCTGAGTGACGGGCAGCACAGGCTCCCAGAGGGACCAGGGCAGGGGGAGGATTGAGGTCAGCAACGCATGTTCAGTTTCTGATAATTTTAGCCACGAAGGGAGGAGGCCAGTGCTTCTTTATTTGAGACAATTGTCTTCGGTCTCAGGGAGCCCCCAGGGAGGCTCACCCCAGGGACAGGAAGGCAGCAGAGGTGGAGGGCGTGGGGGCTGACAATGGGCAGCAGGCTGACTCCTCCCCGGGAAGGAGCAGCCCCAGATCTGAGCCGCAGCAGGCAGACAGTTGCATCCCCAGGAGGCCCAGGGGTCACTTTCAGATCTGGAAGGGGCAAGGGATGGATCCCGGGAACGGAAGTATGGGAAATGTGGCCAGAGTTAGTGGAGAGGTCCAGCTGGAGTCAATTGTTAGTCCGTTCACTTGGGGACTTTCCACAGGATAGAGCCAGTGTTCTCCATTTAGAACATGAGGGTTGGGGGCCCTCAGGAGGAGGAAACATTCTGTTTCCCTGCTGCTCTGCAGCCTCTCTGTGGACCCCACATGGGTCTGAGGTCCCCGCCTTCCTTGGTGGGGGTAGGCACCAGGGCTGAGGACTTGGAGAAGCAAGAGCTCTTTGTAGATGTGCCCCTGGCCACCTGGTCACATGGGCACTGCCTACTGGGATGTTGGTCTGTTTAAAGGAAGGTGTTCTGACATATCAGACTCTGTTTGCCTTCAATAGTTCCACTTCATGAATTACATCTCAGTCCAAATTCACATGGGCCAGGCAACCACAGACCCAGGTAAGCTCACAAGCATCACCTCTCCTCTCAGAAGAGTGGGAGCAAGGTGCAGGAAGCCTCTGCAGGGCATACCTGGGTGCTGTGTCACTCAGCAGATGGGAATCCAAATACTCCACCAGGGAAAGGCCCCTGGAGCCCAGGGAGATGCAGTTAGTGAATGGCAGAGCTGGAGTTTGGTCCAGATTGGTCTGTCCCAGAGCCCATTCTCTTTCTTTGGGACACGTGTCAATATTATGTGAAATTCAGACTTCCCTGGTGGTGCAGTAGATTAAGAATCTGCCTGCCAGTGCAGGGGGCACAGGTTCGATCCGTGGTCCAGGAAGATCCCACATGCTACAAAGTAACAAAACCTGTGAGCCACAACTACTGAGCCTGCATGTTGCAGCTACTAAAGCCTGCTCATGTAGAGGCTGTGCTCTGCAACGAAAAGCCACCACAGTGAGAAGCCCCTGCGCCACAACTAGAGAAAGAGCACATGCGGCAACAAAGTCCCAGCATAGCCAAAAATAAATTTAAAAATATATACTACGGGAGAGTCTTCAGTTCAGTTCAGTCGCTCAGTCGTGTCTGACTCTTTGCGACCCCATGAATCGCAGCACGCCAGGCCTCCCTGTCCATCACCAACTCCTGGAGTTCACTCAGATTCATGCCTATCGAGTTAGTGATGCCATCCAGCCATCTCATCCTCGGTTGTCCCCTTCTCCTCCTGCCCCCAATCCCTCCCAGCATCAGAGTCTTTTCCAATGGGTCAACTCTTTGCATGAGGTGGCCAAAGTACTGGACTTTCAGCTTTAGCATCATTCCTTCCAAAGAAATCCCAGGGCTGATCTCCTTTAGAATGGACTGGTTGGATCTTCTTGCAGTCCAAGGGACTCTCAAGAATCTTCTCCAACACCACAGTTCAAAAGCATCAGTTCTTCGGCACTCAGCCTTCTTCACAGTCCAACTCTCACATCCATACATGACCACTGGAGAAACCATAGCCTTGACTAGTCGGACCTTAGTCGGCAGAGTAACGTCTCTGCTTTTGAATATGCTGTCTAGGTTGGTCAAAACTTTTCTTCCAAGGAGTAAGCGTCTTTTAATTTCATGGCTGTAATCACCATCTGCAGTGATTTTGGAGCCCAGAAAAATAAAGTCTGACACTGTTTCCACTGTTTACCCATCTATTTCCCATGAAGTGATGGGACCGGATGCCATGGTCTTTGTTTTCTGAAAGTTGAGCTTTAAGCCAACTTTTTCACTCTCCACTTTCACTTTCATCAAGAGGTTCCTCTTCACTTTCTGCCAAAAGGGTGGTGTCATCTGCATATCTGAGGTTATTGATATTTCTCCCGGCAATCTTGATTCCAGCTTGTGTTTCTTCCAGGCCAGCGTTTCTCATGATGTACTCTGCATATAAGTTAAATAAGCAGGGTGACAATATACAGCCTTGACGTACTCCTTTTCCTATTTGGAACCAGTCTGTTGTTCCATGTCCAGTTCTAACTGTTGCTTCCTGACCTGCATACAGATTTCTCAAGAGGCAGGTTAGATGGTCTGGTATTCCCATCTCTTTCAGAATTGTCCACAGTTTATTGTGATCCACACAGTCAAAGGCTTTGGCATAGTCAATAAAGCAGAAGTAGATGTTTTTCTGGAACTCTCTTGCTTTTTCCATGAGAGTCTTAGAGGCTGACTTTTGTCACTGGGGATTCCACTATCTCTCCAGCCTATAGCCAGGACAGTCGTGTTATTTGCTCAAAGAAAGCATACAGGTTTTATAAGGATTCTATTTCATGATAAGGCAGGATGATACAACTGATAATACATGTCTTCAGAGCCAGAAAAACCCGTCTGTTGCCTGGGACTTCGGGCCAGTCACTTTACCTTTCTGAGTTAGGTTTCCTCCTTTGGTAAGATTCAGTAATAATATCTACCTCCTATAGTTGCCTTGAGAATCACAAGAGGTATGTTTATTAAATGATTAGAATAGGCTCTGGTACAACGGTAAGTTTTCAAACAAGTTAGCTTGATCTAAATATAATACCCCCTCCCGCATTATTAGGGATAAGTATAGCTTGACTGATATCTACATATGAATATATATAATCTCCCTACACATTTAAACCATATCTGAACCTTGTGAGTGACTCAACCCTTCTGTCTGCTAAAGAACATAAGCCCCTGGCCCATTTCATGTGGTTGCTTTGAAGGATGACTAATAACTGTGCTCATAAAAACCTCTGCTAAATATCAGAGCCTTAAAGACATAATTCAAGGAGAGTAGGAGTTCGTCAAGATTCCATATGCAGCTGGGGACAGAGAAAATGTGAGATCATAAAGTTGTGTGTGTGTGTGTTTTATTTCAAAGTTTTTATTTACTTCAAAACTTTACAGAAGACAAGAACCAATATGTGTGAGCCTGACTGCCCATCTTTACTGAAGCCCATCCCTGAAAGGTTAGAATTAGCATATGCACAGTAGAGTGTCAAGCAAGAATTAATTGAACCCAGGCTGAACTGGATCCTCCCTGGGAACTCTGACATTGAGCAGGGAATGAGGGGTCCTGTCTAGACCCCTTCAGCACCCTGGGGAACACGGCAAAGGGGTTCTGGGGTCAGTTGTCGGGCTCCTGGGATTTTGGTGTGAAATCTTTTCATGACCAGAAACCTTCCCCACGCCCCGGGAATGTATGGGGTCGCAGATGGATGGGAAATTCACCTCCCTTCATCCCACCCCCTAAGGGGTGCATCCTGGGACACGTGCCTCGTGAGGACAGGGGCTCTGGGCCTGTGAGGGTGGGTCTACACCGCTTGCCTGCCCGCCCAGCCTCCTCCCAACCTGGGAAACTGCTGCAATTGGGAAACAAAGCCCAGGCCAATTATGCAACTTGACTTTTTTTTTTTTCACTTGGTGATATTTTCTTTTCTAATATTTATTTATTTAGGCTGAGCTGGGTCTTAGTGGCAGCTCCTAGGATCTTTAGTTGCGGCCTTCAGTGTCTAGTACTGACCAGGGATCGAGCTCAGACCCCTGCATTGGGAGCACAGAGTCTTAGCCACTGGACCACCACGGAAGTCTCACTTCTTAACATTTATATCCTCATTTCCCTGTGTCACTGATGAAATAATAGCATTTTTGAGTGTTTATTACATAGCATCCACACTTCCAAGTCCTTTTTGTGAATTAGCTTGCTTAAATCTAACCATTACAGCTGCCATATCAACTCTATTTTCTAGCTGAGGAAATGGTGAAATGGGGAGATTGAGGAACTCAGGCATGTGTCACACAGAACAAGGACCTGGCCCCCACCCTGGGGCTGCTTCTTAAATATGGTAAGCATGGCAGATGCTGCTTTGAGGGACTAACTAACTAAATCCTCCTAACAGCCCTGTGGAGTGGGTACTACCATCCCATCTCATTGCATGCATGCAAAAATCAAGGCTCAGAAGGATCTAGTATTTGCCTAGAGCCACACAGCTTAGAAGTGTTGGCTAGAACCTCTGTGCTCAAGCACCACACCCAGCTCCCTGGTGGCAGGAGCTGCCTTTTCTCCTTTGTACCCACTGTCTCTCCTTTTTCCTGCCTCTCATTCCTAAGAGTTCATGAATCAACCTAAGATTAACTCAACCACACTCTGCTGTTGGGCATCTGGGCTGCCTGACATTGCCAGCTCCTGCCTTTTGTGGCTTACTAAGAATGAACTCTAGAGACTTCTGTGAGGGAGGCCGCCAGAAAGTTGGGAGGTGTCAGGACACTGAAAAGACAAGGTTACCTATCCGCGGGCAGCGTCATAAGATGCCTGGGGAAAAGGAGACCTTCAGGCTGGCTAAGGCCCCTCCTGCCTCTCCTGGGACGGCTGAGACCCTGGTCTGAGCAGCATTTAGGTTTCTGCCACCATCCTATAAATTAGCAAGACCAGTAGACTCCCGAAGGCTCCACCTGATCCCTGCAGCCCCCATTTAAGGACTCAGACTGCGACTCTGGCCTTGCCTGGAAGATGCCAGGTACTGGGCAGGTCAGAGTGAGCCCAGACTTTTCCAGGGTCATGTTGCTGCCTTGATCCCCTTGGCCTGGAGCTCAGGAAACATTCTCATCCTTGGTGATGCTTCTGCGGTCAAGGTGAGACGGGAAGCAAGTTGTGTGCTGTCCTGACTCTGCTACTTCATCTCTAGGGCTTGACTCCTTCTCTATAAAATGATGGGGCTGTTAAAATATATCTAGATCCAATAGCATTCTCTAACATTTCCCAAAGTATGTTCTGTGGAACAAGTCATTACTTGAACCAAAAAGTCCAAAGTCAAGTAAGTTTGAGAAACATTGCATATCCTGGTCCACTCCTGGAGACCCATAACCTATATCAGCATGTGCTTTGATAAGTCCAATTTTAAAGGCACTTATTAAGCTTGACTTGAGGCTTTCTAGGTGGCTCAGTAGTAAAGAATCCATCTGCCAAGCAGGAAACACGGGTTTGATCTCTGGGTCAGGAAGATCCCTTGAGAAGGAAATGGCAACCCTCTCCAGTATTCTTGCCTGGAGAATCCCATGGAAAGAGGAGCCTGGGGGACTGTAGTCCATGGGGTCGCAAAGAGTCAGACAGGACTGAAGCGACTTAGCACATTAAGACTTCTGCAAACCGTATGTGAATTTCACTTCCTCTGGCATCAGATCTGTTCTGTGTTCCTCTTCAGACAAAGAAGTGAAGGGAACAGCCCTACCCTACAGCAGTGCCAGCCCAGCGTGGCCATGGGGCACCCACAACCTGGTCTATAAGTCAGAAGGGAATTGAGGGAGGGAGACTTGGACATTTCCATCTAGGCATCAGGGAAGGCTTCCTGGAGGAGGTGGCCTGGGAGTCAGCCCTTGATGGCCTGATAGAGTTGGCTAGGGGCAGGACTGGGTGAAGGCAGGAGTGTCTTGGTTTGACAGTTTATGTGGTATGAGGGAAAGGAGGAAAGGGCCTTGCATCTCCTTTGTGATCCTGAGCACCCCAACTCCAAGACTAAACCTGCAAACTCCACTTAGCAATGCAAAATGAGTTTCAGTTATGTAGGCTCAGCCTCCTTAGTGGACAACTAAACAGCCATCTTCTGTGCTTTAATTTATCCCATGAGCTCATAGAAGTATTCCTTCCTACCACATGTAATTTTATTCTTTACAAGAGTTAGTTGAATATACTGGGTTGGCCAAAAAGTTTGTTTGGATTTTTTTCTGTAAGATGTTACAAGAAAACACGAATGAACTTTTCAGCCAACCCAATACTTTCCTCTGTTGCCTTTAAAGTCCAGTGATACTTTAATGCTTCTTAAGAAACAGAATCCATCCCACCCAGGAATCTAACTCTGACCAGGGCAGAGGTGTAGGGACTGATGTTTCGAGTGTATGGGGCTTTCGTTCATTCATTCTGTCAGTTTTTCAATCATTTTCTGAGTACCTAATCTGTTGTTCATTCTTTTATTTTTCCAGTCAACAAACTTTCATCGAGTACCTCCTCTGTTCCAGGTGCCTGGGACCCAGAGTGGCATCAGACATGTCCTTTCCCTCACAGAAGCCAAACCTGTGGGCTCGGAAGGGCATCATTCTTGTAACATAACCAGGAGGCTCCCACATGCGGTAAATAGAACACTTGTGAGCAGCTGCTGTGAAACAGTGTGAACACTCATGACAGCAATCCAGTGTGTTACACGTCCAGGCACTGAAAAGTGCACAAGCGTCCTGAGAATGCCCCAGGTGAGACCTCCAGGGCAGGCCAGGCCTGAGGACAGTCCCGGCAGATGGCTTGGCCTGCAAGAAGGCCCTGCAGCTGGTGTAGGGAGAGACCGGGGCAGAGACTGGAGGCTAAATGGGCCCAGACCATCAAGTGCCTCTTAAGCCATGTTAAGGAGTCTGAACTTTATCTTGAGGGCTTTTAGCTGCCTGGGAGGAGCTTGATAAAATGGGTTTTGAGGAAGCTCTCTCTGGTTGTGGGTGGAGTGAAGGAGCTGGTGGGACAGTAGTTGCCAGAAGGAGGAGATGCTCCTACCCAGCCTAGTGGGGAACCTCTGAGACAGTTCAGAGACTGGCTATGCTGTGGAAGTCCTCGGAGACCCCACCCTTGACACGCACTGCCCTTGACCCACCTAGAACCTGCTGGGCAGTGCCCACAGTGAGGGGGACATCTCCGGGCGGAGCAGAGGAATGTTTCTGTGAGAAAGTGGTTTCTGCTTCCGGATAATCCCTTCTCGATTTCCAGGCAATTGATTATTTCTTATCTCAGCGAGTGAGGGGCCCAAGTGGCAATCACTCCCGTCCTTCGGTTCACATTTTATGTTGCTGTCTATTCTGAACAGGAAAAGAGCAGAAAATAGAACTGGTTTCAGAATGGCTGCCAACTGAAGGGCTCCCCCCCCCCCGCCCCCGCCCCCGCCGCTCCCTTTTATTTCTGAGAATCAGGGTCAGGGAGGGAGGGGGAAGGGGGCTGTTTCTCCGGGGGCCTCTGAGGCGGGAGCAGGCACCCCTCCGGGAGAGTGCTCTGGACAAGGATCTCTTGCACCCACCACCCGAGAGAGTTCTGAGAGTCTCGAGAAGAGCCCAGACCCGGTCCTCAGGGTCATTCCTTTTGTGGAGAAAGATTCAGCAAGCCCTAGATTTCTATCAGTGGCTTTAGAGCTCTGACCCTGTACTGTTACCAGCCCTCACAGCTGGAGAGGAGAGCTCCTCCTGGGGCCATGGGGGCCTCCTGCTACCACCCTCCCCCTGGTGTCCGCACCTCCTCTGTGTCCAGGGCGCTAGAAGGACTCGTTTTCCCCAGACCCTTCACCCGGCCTCCCCATTGCTTACACTCACCACCTAATCTCCTAGGAAACCAAAGATGACCTCAGTGCCCGCGGGGGACAGCCCACACCTCCATTCCTAGCACGTGCTTGCCAAGAGCTTGCTAAGCCTCCTGTGAATGAGGAAAAGCTGGATGCCTGAGGGTTGTTGGGAGCAGGTGGGCCCTGGCCTAGGGCTCTTACCCCTGGGGGTGGTGTCAGGACAGGGTGGGGTCTACCTGGCAGTGCAAGTCCCCTCACCCAGAGCAAGGTCTGTCCTGGCTGTGTCTCTTCCTGAGCCCCCAGCAACCCCCGCCCCCCAAGAGCTGGTTCTGCTGAGCCCACCACCCAAAGGGCAAACGCATGAGGTGGGCAGGGCCATGAACCCGGCTGGAGGAGGCTGTGACAAGAACACAACATTTATTGAACACCTACTCTGCACAGGAGTGTAACACCAGCAGTGCCTGCCGCCTGTTGCTCATTGTCTTGTGAGGAGATGGAGGAAGCCAGATCTGTGTCGGAGCCACAGAGGGAGCCTGATGGGACTGTGAAGGGGGCCTGACTCCATCATGAGCACTGGAAGCCCTCATGGAGGAGCTGTTCTTGATCGCTGCATTGACTCTCGACAGGCAAAGATGAGGAAGGGCATTTCAGATGGGGGAGACAGCACTGGGGGCGGCCAGATGTCAGAAGGGGTGGCCAGGTTGCGTGCGTGTGGGCTAAGTCACTTCAGCCATGTCTGACTCTTTGTGACCCTGTGGACCCTATCCCGCCAGGCTCCTCTGTCCACAGGATCCTCCACGCAAGAATGCCTGAGTGGGTTGCCATTTCCTCCTCCAGGGGATCTTCCCCACCCAGGGATCAAACCCATGTCTCTTCTGTCTCCTGCACTGGCAGCCAAGTTGAGGGATGTGAAAACCTGGGCTCTCATTAGAAGGGTTTTGTAGGTGAGGAGTTAATGGGACTGAAGCACCTCCTAGGACACAAGACTTCCAGGTCTAAAGCCAAGAAAATCCTAGGGAAGCTAAGATGAGTTGGTCGTTGTACTGGGAAAGTTAAATTGAGTTCTAATAGACACAGGCTTTAAATATACAGGTCAGAAGTTTGCAGTTCTGTCCTCCAAGCCATGAAGAGTTCCAGAAGATTTTTTTTTTTTTTTTTTTGGTAAGAGGAAGGGAAGAAAGCATCTTCTACAAATTAAGCCCACTTGATTTCCACCCATGGGAATATGCATCTCCATTTTGCTGGTGAGGAAACAGTGTCAGAGAAGTTAGGCTACTTGCCCTGGGTCACACAGCAAATAAGCAGCTGGTGATTCCAAAGCTTGTGCTCTGAGGCACTGAGTCGCGTGCTCAAGGTGAGGGTCTTCAGGCCAGGGGGTTGGATACTGTGACCCCCAAACTGAGGCTGCCTGGAGGGGCCCCAGAATCTCCTGGAAGTCAGGCCTGCACGGGTTTTTGGTTCCCCTGTCTGTGGTACAGACAGCCATCAGGCAGCCCCTGGCTTGGTCTTCCTAGCTCTGTGTCCCCCATTGTCCATCCTGGAGTCAGTGAACAGTGCTGAATGGATGTTGGGATCTCTGTGGGCCCTGCTGCGGTGACTGACAGGGCCCCTGAGGGGCTTAACCACTCAGCAGCCCCACCCAGTGGTGAGCAACCGCATTGCGTGCAGGCCACAGAGCTCAGAAGGAGAACCCCTGGTCTCCAGGAGGTTCTCTCTAGCTGAGTAGGGAGCACTCCAGCGATCAGGAAGAATAGACCCAGGTCCAGCCCTCACCTGACTAAGCCCGAGCTGCTTGGGATCTGGCAGCTGCTTCTCCCAGACAGCTGAGTATGTGGTGGTGGTTTAGTCACTGCTGCTGCTGCTGCTAAGTTGCTTCAGTCGTGTCCGACTCTGTGCGACCCCATAGATGGCAGCCCACCAGGCTCCCCCGTCCCTGGGATTCTCCAGGCATGAACACTGGAGTGGGTTGCCATTGGCTTCTCCAGGGGATCTTCCCAATGCATGAGAGTGAAAAGTGAAAGTGAAGTTGCTCAGTCGTGTCTGACTCTTCACGATCCCCTGGACTGCAGCCTATCAGGCTCCTCCATCCATGGGATTTTCCAGGCAAGAGTACTGGAGTGGGGTGCCATTGCCTTCTCCAGAGGAGGAGATCTTTCCTACCCAGGAATCGAACTCAGGTCTCCTGAGTCATGTCCAACTCTTATGACCAAGGACTGGAGCCTGCCAGGTTCCTCTGTCCATGGGATTCTCCAGGCAAGAATACTGGAATGGGTTGCCATTGGCTTCTCCAGGGGATCTTCCCGACACAGAAATCGAACTCAGGTCTCCTGCATTGCAGGCAGATTCTTTACCATTTGAGCTACCAGGGAAGCCCAACATGTTAAGAAGTGGGACTTCCGTGGTGGTCCAGTGGCTAAGACTCTGTGCTCCCAATGCTGGGGGGCCCGAGTTCGATCCCTGGTCAGGGAACTAGATACTGCAGGCCTCAACTAAGAGGCCGCATGCTGCAACTAAAGATCCTAAAAGTGAAAGTTGCTCAGTTGTGTCTGACTCTTTGTGAGCCCATGGACTATACAGTCCATGGAATTCTCCATGCCAGAGTACTGTAGTGGGTAGTCTATTCCCTTCTCCGGTGGATCTTCCCAACCCAGGGATTGAACCAAGGTCTCCCATATTGCAGGCGGATTCTTTACTATCTGAGCCACCAGGGAAGCCGAAGAATACTAGAGTGGGTAGCCTATCCCTTCTCCAGTGGATCTGCTTGACTCAGGAACCAAACCGGGGTCTCCTGCATTGCAGGTGGATTCTTTATTGGCTGAGTTACTAGGGAAGCCCAAGAGCTTGGGCCACCCCCTAGAGCCCTCACCTGGAACCAGCCATGGGTGAGCGGGGGAGGAGCAGGCAAGAGGAGGAAGGCCGGTTGGTGCAGTGGGCAGCAGGCATGTCCAGTCGGAGGGCCCAAATTTTCTAAGTGGCTCCAGCCTGGTAAGGGGGGTCTGGCAATGGGCAGCCAGGTCCTGAGTGCCTGGATCTGGGGCAGAAAGCCAGGCAGGTTGATATTCCTGGTGTGTTATAAGGTGGCAGAGCGTGATGTGCATGGCATTGGACCCTTGGCACACCTACCTGGCTTTTAGGCCTTTCTGTGATCAGCACACCCTTGACCGTGGAGTTACATCTGGGAGTCAACCTGCTAAGGAGGGCATCCCAAGGTTAGGGCTGCAGGAGTGATGGCTTCCTCCATAGAGCCCAGTGATGGACACCAGGGCTGGAGCTGGTGGGTGGTAGTTACCCTTGTGTGGGCTGCTCTGCCAGGAGAGCCCCCACATCAGCCCCCGGGAGAAACATGCTAGCACAGACTGTCTGGGCTTCAGCCAGAGGGCTCTCAGTGGGTGTAAAGAAGGAGTACCTCAGATATCTCAGCCTTTGTTATGAAGCCAAGACAGGACTGTCTCCAGAGAAGAGGGGCAGGCAGGGTGTTGACTCATCTCTGTCCTTAGCAAGCACTAGATTTGCTAAGGCTCAGGAAGGAATGCAGCCATGGAAAAGGCCCAAAGGCCTTGCTGTGCAGCTCTGGGGTCCAGAAGGACTGATTCTGGTCAGCAACAACAACATCTCTTTCCTGGACATGAGGCTGGGGTTGGGGGCCCTTCTGAGCCTCTCAAGGGGGAGCTGGGAGAGGGAATGGGGAGTTGCTTCATGGTCCCGAAGTTTCCATTTGGATGATGGACTTGTTTGAAGAATAGATAGTGGTGATGAGATATGCAACACTGAATGTCTTTATCGCCACTGAATTGTCCATTTGTGGTTAAGATCGTAGTTTTACATTATATGTACATATTTCATCACAATAAAAAAAGTGAAAAACTGTCAAGGTCATGAAACATAAGGAAAGGCTGAGAAAACTCACAGATGGAAGGACATTAAGGAAATACGACCACCACAGGCATCGTGGTAACCGAGACAAGACCCCGGACAGGAAAAAAGGACAATTCATGTCCACTAAGAAAAAACTGATGAAATTCAAGTAAAGCTTGTGGTTCAGTTAATAATATCATCCCAGGGTTAGTTTCCTAGCTGTGGCAAATGCTCCATCGTTATGTAAGATGTTAACATTAGAGGAAGCTGGGTGATGGGAACGCTCTGTACTGTCTTTATAACTTGTCTCTAAATCTAAAATTATTCCAAAATAAGAAGCTTTAAAAAAAAATATCAAATGCAGGACCTGGACTGTTAAAAAGAGCTGGGCTCTGCTCAGGGAAGGTCGGGGCAGGGACACTGAGTTGAGCAGTCAAGGCCACTTGTCTGCCTGTACCCCTCACCCACAGGATAACCACGCTCATCATGCAGTTTTTTTGTTCTACACGACAGCCTGTCACAGGTCCCCGCCCCCTTCTGGACTTCTCAGTTTCCATCTTTATAATGGCTTCACTCTTGGAGTCAATCTGCAAACACTGTGGGTCTGGGCAGGGGGACCTCAATGTCCTGAGATGCGTTTTCTAGCACACTGTGGTCACGCAGCCCACACTGGCCATGCGCCTGGCGGACCAGCTGCCAGCAGAGGTCCTGTGAGCAGGACTTCTGTCCCCAGTCACTCACTGGAGGAAGAAGAGTTAGGACAGGGAGGAGAAAGGCCAGAACCTAACATTTACTGAGCATCTACTGCATGCCAGGCACAGCACCACCAGCTTCACAACTGGCTCTCCTTGACCTCCCTACAATGCAAGCTAAAGCGGGGTTATCCCCGTTTTACAGATCAGGAGATTAAGACTGAGAGAGGTCAGCTCATCTTCTCTTATGTATCAGAAGCAGGGATCAATCCCACATATCTGTTGGACTTCAGATTCTGTCTTCTCTCCTGAAGACCCAGGCAAGAGAAGGAATGGGACCCATCTCGGTCCCCAGGCCAGGGATAATGTTCAGTCTTCAGGGCATGCTGAGACTTTCAGTGCATCAGGTGACAGGACAGAGGGCATGCTTGATGATGTTGTTCTCTGGAAGGGGGCAGGGCCAATGTTTGCAAGGTCAAAGTTTCTATGGACAGAGAACAGGGCTTGGCTCAGGAGCCTGTTAGTGAATTATGTAACTGCAGGGCTGCTTGGAACTGGGGAGACTGCAGACCCCAGGGTCCTGGCAGGACCTAAGGTAGAGCCCAGGCCTTCTCAGAAGATGCTGCCCCATCCCCTCCAACTCTAAGCGCCTTCACCCCATGATGTGGTTTCTCTGGTTGCTGTTTTGCCCTTGAAGGGACCACATACACCCTGGAAGAGACCCTGGATGCAGACACTTCCTCCCCTGTCCCCCTCTGAGGCCTTGTGTCCATCTCCCCACACCTCCCATCCCTCTGTAGACACTCCCTGTGTGTGGACTCAGAATTGCTCCTGCCTCTGTGAACTTTCCTCACCGCTAGTCAGTGCCACACTCACAACCCCAGGGGTGGTCTCCTTGGGCTGGTTGCTCTCACCAGCACCATGAGGCCCCAGAGAAGAACCTGGTGGCCATCACATCCTCTGGTCCTCAGCTCTTAACAGAAAGCAGGGTCTGGGCCAAGCTTGGGGCACTTTGGGCATGGACAGATGAACCACGTGTAGGAGATCCCAGCTGGAGCCAAGCCCAGCCCAGACACTACTGCTTCTCATGAGCCTCTTTTTGGAAAGGCAGGTCTCAAATCTCAAGTCCCTGGTCCATGCCCAGGTACATTTCACTGCTCTGGGCACGGCTCCCACTCTGAGTTCCACTTCCCCAGAGAGGAGGATGAGCCCAGAACGTTCTGTGATTTCAGCTTGTGGGTGCTGGCTATAATTCTGCAGAAAAGACTAGTGTGTTTCCAGTAAAACACTGAGTGATCTAGAAAGCAGTGACCACCCCCAACCACATCTATTCTTAGAAATCCCAGAAAGCGGTTGACAAGCTCGATCTTGGAAACAGGACGCTGGCAGAAGATAAGACAGGTACTAGTGGCAACCCCCGAGGTCCCCACCCTGAGCTGAGAGCAGTCTGGGGCAGGCTCAGCGAAGCCCGCCGGTGTGGTTCTCAGGATCCGTGGCTGGCGTGGAACTGGGGCATTCTCCTGGCCTTCAGCTGCCTTTTTGAGTCCCTTGTTGATAAGCACACATGTGTCATACGCTCTCCTTCTTTCTCAAGCAATTTTATCCTGCAGTCCCCCTGCTGGGGCCTCCCTGGAGGTGACGGGTATCATGGTTTGAACTTTCTAACCCTTAGTTCCTTGTCTTTGGCTTTGGGGAAGTGTGAGCCAGGCCATAGCCACCCTTGTTTATTCAAAGAAAATGTTTTGGGGGGTCAGGGGAGCCTGGGGATGATAGACTCAGGTGCAGTCTGGGTCCCCTCAGGAACTCAAGATGGCAAAGTTGAGTGTACAAATTAACTCTTTAGCAATAAGTGTGAAAAGAGACCAGAAAGAAGATAAAGGGTTACATGGTGAAGAGAGAAATTTAGCATAGCTAAGCGACCAGGTGGGCTTCCTGGAGGAAGGGGCATTTGACTGAGATTTGAAAGTATGGTGTTTTTTTTTTTGTTTGTTTTGTTTTAAATTATTTGACTGCACCGGGTCTTAGTTGTGGCATGAGAACTCTGAGTTGCGGCATGTGGGATCTAGTTCCCTGACCAGGGATCAAACCCAGGCCTCCTAAATTGGGAGTGAGGAGTCTTAGCCACTGGACCACCAGGGAAGTCCCAGATTTTTGTTCTTTTTTAAATCTTGAGTATTGAAAGGGAAGCAAGGTCGAGTGAAGTCCCTGACAGAAGGGGCAGCTGAGGTGAAGCAGGTGGGACCTGGACTGTGTCAATCAAACCTGGTCGGGATCCCACTGCTAAGGATGGACCACGTGGCTTTGTGGAGGTGCCTTCTCCTCTGAACATATTTCCTCCCTGGAAGAGAAGAAAGACTGTGAAGATATTGAAACAACACGTGTGAAATGGCCGCCCACCCCTGCGATACCGCTTCTGTCTGGCTCACTCGGGTCCGAGTCTAGCGGTGGCCCGGAGGGCACTCCGGGCAGGTGGAGACATTCCTGTGTCTCCGATTTGAAGGGAATCGTTAGGCATCAAAGGAACACTCCTTAAGAAGAGATAAATATCGTCCTCTGTCAGAGCCCTGGCCCCGTCACCAAGGCAGGTGACCAGGACTGCACGTGGAAAACATAACCAACAGCCCAGGCTCTGCGGTTCCAACATCCCAGCTGCTCTCCAGCAGGAAAGGAGGCCAAGGCCTGTGCCCACTTCACACAGAGCACCTCAGGGCCTCGCCCTGGGGTTCCTGCCAGAGAGTCCTTCTTGCATCATACCTGGAGGCCACCCCAGCCAGCAAGTCCATCAGGAGGAATAACACGTTCAGTCAACAGGCACCTGCTTACATGTTTTCTATTCAGAGCTAATTGCTCAGTCAGAGCTCTTCAGACCTCAAAGTGGCCCGGGGCCTGGGTCTGAGGGGGAAGGTGCCGCTTTGGGGACACAGAAGCCTCTGCTGCCTCTGGGAGCTGAGCCCACACCTTTCCTTCAATCTGCAGGTGGTTTTAAGAGAACAGACGAGAGCATACTGAGTTATTTCCCCGCAGACCGGGGTCTTTGTCCTGATGCACTGGGTTGCAGGTGGACAGCTCAACGGGTGGATGCTGGGAGGGGTGGGGAGAGAATTCTGATGGGGTACCTCTCACCCTCCTGGGGATGACCTAGCTATGGTCTGGGGTTGGCGAACCAGAGCTTAGCGTAGAGGAATTCACAATGGCACTTCTGTGGGTTGTGATGGGACTTATAGAGAACATCTACCCTGACTCGGCTCTCTGGGGGAGGAAACTGAGGCCCAGGGAGAGGCCAGGCTTGCTGAGTTTCTCCAGTGAGTTTGTGATGTGTCAGGCCAGAGCTCACACCAAACCGACCCCTGTCTGCAAGTGTGAGCCAGAGACTGGAGGTGGGTGGGAGAATGGCGTGGGGGAGTAGGGGAACCCAACAGGGGCCAGGAGTGGGGTGGAAGAGCCTGGGGCCTGAGCAGAGTTGCTTAGAAAACCTCTGAACTGGATTAGTTGATCATGGCCCGGGGGGTTAAGGAGGAGGTGGGGTGGGAAGTAAGTGAGTGTGACTTTGAAAGGCAGCATGTGGGATCCTCATGATGTGGGAAACGTTCTGTATCTGTATCGTGTCAGTATCTCAGTATCCTGGCTGTGGTATTGCACCATGGTTTTGCGAGATGTTATCACTGGGGTAAGGAGTACACAGAATCTCTTACAGTTGCACAGGAATCTGCTGCTGCTAACTCGCTTCAGTCGTGTCCGACTCTGTGCGACCCCATAGACAGCAGCCCACCAGGCTCCCCGGTCCCTGGGATTCTCCAGGCATGAACATTGGAGTGGGTTACCATTTCCTTATCCAATGCATGAAAGTGAAAAGTGAAAGTAAAGTCGCTCAGTCATGTCCGACCCTCAGCGACCCCATGGACTGCAGCCTTCCAGGCTCCTCCATCCATGGGATTTTCTAGGCAGGAATACTGGAGTGGGGTGCCAATCTACAACTGCTACTGCTGCTAAGTCGCTTCAGTCGTGTCCAACTCTGTGCGACCCCATAGACAGCAGCCCACCAGGCTCCGCCGTCCCTGGGATTCTCCAGGCAAGAACACTGGAGTGGGTTGCCATTTCCTTCTCCAATGCATGAAAGTGAAAAGTGAAAGTGAAGTCGGTCAGTCGTGTCCGACCCTCAGCAACCCCATGGACTACAGCCTACCAGGCTCCTCCGTCCATGGGATTTTCCAGGCAGGAGTACTGGAGTGGAGTGCCATTGCCTTCTCCTAATTTACAACTATCTATAAATAGAAAGTATAATTAAAAAAAAAAAAGAAAACCTCTGAGCTGGGTATGCAAAGAGGTCTGAAAGACAGACGTGGGGCAGCTTGGAGGTGGGCTGTTGAGCTGAGTGGAAATGGCCTGTGTCCAGCACCCTGGGGCACTGCACCTGCCCTGGGGACTGTGGATCATGGGCACAGTCTGTGAACATGGCAACTTCTTGGTCCAATGAAATGAGCACCAGCTGGCAAGGAGCGGAGCTTTGGGGCAGCCAGAGAGAGGGTGCTCCAGGAGAAAGGGTGAGGAAGTCACCAAACAGCCTTGATGACCGATGAGGAGGGTTAATGAGGGCCAGTTGGGAGGGACGGTGTCTGTACTGCAGCTTAGTGTGCAAAAGCGCTGTCACTGCCAGCCATGCTGAGGACAGAAGGACTCTGACACATTTTGAAACCAACAGCTATTTACATTTCCGCAGGAAGAATTTGGATTAGATGCCAGGCAGGTTTGGATGCAGGAAGCGCTATCAAAGGCCACATGGGTGTTTAATGAGACTCTCTGCAGCTGGGTCAAGAGCATGTGGACTTTCCCGGCTCTGTCTTCACTTCAACCCAGCTGAGCACCGCAGTGTAGCAGGTGCTGGAGGAGATGCACGTGCACCGACATGCCTCCCTGGGCATGGAGCTGGTGGCACAGAAGGCAGAAAGATGACTTCAGTGTTGGATGAGATTGAGTCCGGCAAGTGGATTGACAGCAGCCAGAGCTCTGTACAAGGTCTGTGATTTGCAAACACCTGTTCCTAAGTGCCTTAGACAGACAGTCATTGAGGTTCCCTTCTGCCCCATCACCCCAGCATTCCTGGGCTTCCAAGTTCGCCTAAAATGCCCTCCTCCCACTTCTCCAGACCTCAACCCAGATCCCTCACCAGCCTTCCAACTGTGGGTAACACTCAGAACTCTGAATGCTTCCATGGTGGAGATGCTGCTCTGGCCCTGGGCACACAGACATGCACCAGACACAGTCCACCCCTTGAGGGGCTCCAGTTGGATGGGAGAGACAAGTAAATAATTAGATAGGCATATCAAAGAGGATCGGGCTTCCCAGGTGGTGCTAGTAGTCAAGAATCCACCTGCCAACGTGGGAGACAAGAGACACAGTTTGATCCCCGGGTCAGGAAGTTCCCCTGGAGAAGGAAATGGCAACCCACTCTGGTATTCTTGCCTGGGGAGTCCCATGGACAGAGGAGCCTGGTGGGCTATAGACCATAGCGTCACAAAGAGTTGGACACACTGAAGCAACTTAGCATGCACACATTAAAGAGGATCACGTGGGTGAGCCTCCCAGATGTCCTCTTTGCCTCTAGGTCAGTGACAAGGATATGTTCCAGCCCAGGCCAGGGAAGCCCAGCCTATTTTCCAAGTGTGCTGAGGGTGCCCGCCTCTGACTCTGGCTGTGTGAGGATCCCTTTTGTCCAGGGGGCCAGGGAGATTGACAGCGTTGATTGTTGTTGTACCCAGAGCCTGCCTGCACTCTGAAGCCAGGTCTGCAGAATTGCCATCAACCCTCTTGGCATCTACCTTGTGCTTGATGCCCAGGTGGGTCTGGGTGGGAGGCAAGGTAGACAGGAGGAAGAGATGGAGTTCCTGGCCAAGCTGGTACCATGTAGGCTCATCACACAAAACTAGTGGGGGCCCAGCTCATCTGGGTGGCAGTCTGGTGGGGATGTTGACATGGGGAAGTTCTTGAAGGAGAAGGAGATTTGACCCAAGCTTCTATAGTTTGGGGATATAGATGGATCAGGGAAAGCTACTGAAGAGGAAGGCATGGTCGGGCACACGGGCCATAGTGGGCACCTGCTGTGACCTACAGGACAAGCCAAGAGAGTCCTATTCAGCTACCTTAATGAAGTTTCTCCTGTGCTGCCTTGCTGCCAGGGAGGTGACATGACCTGCAGCTCACAGATGACGAAGGCCAAGCCAGAGAAGATAAAGACCACCAGGGCTCAGAGCCAAGAGCCAGAAGAAATCAGCTTCTCGGCTATCCTGTACTCAGGCCAGCTCCTGTAGGCTGGGAAGGAGAGCTCCCTGGAGAAGATACCAAAAGATGGCTAGGATGAAGGCAGGGGTGTTGCTGTGCAAAGTCACATAACTCAGGCCAGGGTGTTGCCCTAGTGATTTGGCTAAAACCACCACATTTCACATGAAAAGGCCTACTTCTCCAGGAAGGTTTTGTTTTGCTACGGGCTTTGGCTTTGTTTTTGGAGGGAACCTGCGAAAGCAGCTAGAATGGGGCAAAGGTTCAGGCCTGGGCTCCTCTCTGAGCTCCAGCATTTCTTAACTGGGTGGCCTTGGGCAGATTGCTTAAACTCTCTGATCCTCAGTTTCTTCACTGTGACGAGAGCTAATAATACACTGGCAGCTGCTGCAAGGATTAAAGGTGCTGTATGCAAAGTGCTGGACATAGGATCACACCCAGTAATGAGGAGCTATTAATATGATGTCAGCTGCTGGCTGCAGCCACCTCCTCCTCAGTGGTCCCTGCTTCCACCACCCAATCACCTCCGAGGAGATTGTTTCAACCCTTGCTAATGCTGCAGGATGGAGGTGACTCTCCTGAGCATCTGAAACAGGGGATCTATGATCTGGGAGGTGCATTGAACATAAGGAAATCAAGCAGCTTCCCTGATCTTGCATCCCACATGTTTTACACAATATCTGAGAGAAGCCGCTGATGTAGACAGCTGGTCCCACAGCGTTCCCGCTCAGAGGGGCTATTAGCTGTGTCATGCATCTATTTGTAATGAAATGGAAATGTTTTGATTTCTCTGGGAAGCGGATTTTCTCCCAAATCCTTGCTGCTTTCATCCTTGGACATGAAACAGCCCATTCTAATCTCCTATGGAGGGACAGTGGTTCTAAGGCACCCATGAAATCTGACCGCCAACTCAGCTCCCAGGCGGCAGCTTTGATCGCCAGGAGAGAGCAAGCCTTCCCCAGCTTGGTGTTAATAGCCCCATGCATTATTTACGAGCCGCATTTCAGGGCTCGTCTGCAATCCAGACTGCAGGCTGGAGTGTCAGCTGCTTCCCTGTTCCTTGGTGATGGAGCTCTGTCATCCGCCAGAGCCACTAAAAATAGGCACCTGACAGAGTTCTCTGTGCGGCTCACCCCACCCTTGCCTCAGACTAGTTGGAGGGCAGCTGACATGGAACAAGCAAATAAGGTGAAACCACCCCTTTGCAATTCTCTCAATTGCAGCTCCTCTGGTCCAAATGATCTGCGGAATGGTCAGCTGTCCAGGGAGCATCCTTAGGAAAGGCATATCTGAGGCCTCAGCTGCCTGTGGGTGGGCCTGCAGCCAGACTATGTTCTCTGACCCCTGCTGAGATAGACACAGACCTCCCATGCTTTGGGACCACTGGGGCAAGGCAAGGTTTGAGATTTAACTATCCCTGAAAATTTGCTGGAAATGCTAATGTGGGGTGGGCAGGTTCACTTACCCATCCTCTCTTACTCTTTGAACTGGATAACCTAGTCAAACACTCTTTCCTGAATTAAAAAACCATTATCTGAATATCTACAATGTGCCAGGCACTGAGATAAAACTGTGAGCAAGGGCAGATGGGGCTCCTGCCTGCGGCAGACTGCCTTCAAGATGGGCCCCGGTGACTAATGCCTCCTGTATTCATGCACAGCCCTTCCAACACTGTTGGGATTGACCTGTGTAATCAATAGAATGTTGTGTCTGAGGTGAAATCGTAGTAGTATCTTCCTTGTCCTCTTGGATCACTTGTCCTCTGAGGAAAGCCAGCTGCCATGTTGGGAGGACACTCAGGCAGTCCCATGGAGAGGCCCAGTAGTCAGAAGCGGATCTTCTAACCCCAGTCGAGCCTTCAGATGCCTGCAGTCTTGACTGAAGTCTTGACTACAATTCCTTGTCTCCTCTATAGGCTTGCATTTCATCAGCAGCTATGTCATTAAAAGATGCTATGCGGTAGAGCAGCAATACTGGAAACATGTACTTTAGGCACAAATTGCAGCCTGAACCATTCACCTGGGCTGTAACATGTTCCAAAGCATCATTTTTTGTTTGCAGGCTGAAAACGTCCTGCATAAGCAAACGTTGCTGTTGTTCAGTCATTAAATTGTGTCGGACTCTTAGTGACCCCATGAACTGCAGCACATCAAGCTTCCCTGTCCACTATCTCTTGGAGTTTGCGCAAACTCATGTCCATTCAATCAGTGATGGTACCTACCATCTCATCCTCTGCCACCCCGTTCTCCAAGGAATCTGTTCCCCTAGACTCTAAAGGTGCACCTAAGGGCAGCTCTTTTCTAAATGCTGGCGTGTCTTCTTTCACTGGGGAAGTTTCTAGTCACCTTCCTTCTGGCCCCTTACATTCACCTATTAATTAAAATGTAGACATTTGATCTTTCTAAAAACACTAAAAAGACAATTTGATCCTGTTCCCCTCTGATTAAAAGTCTGTTGGCTGTTCTAAATCAACTTGAGAGATTAAATCCCAAATCTTATTAAATCATCAAGGTCCTTGGTGGCCTGGAACCTCCCAGCAACAAGACTTCCCAGCAGCCTCACTTGGATACAGAAAGATTTCTGAAATCCTAGGGGCTCTGTTGTTTATGGGATGTTGTCTATGTGGTGTCCAAGCTGCATCCTACTTGTGCCTGAAACACCTGCTTCCTCTGTTTCTTCCTCTGGTCCTGCAGGATTTAGCTTAGAAATATGTTATCTGGGGACCACAACTGACCCCTCCCTCCCAGGCCACTAGAATGTTGTGCCCCCACCCCCACATCCTTAGCTCCGGGGCTGAGATCTCACCCATGCAAATCAGAATGTGTTGGTCCTTTACAGGCAGTGTCTGTTCTGATTGGTCAGTTTCTCATTCTGGTTGCTTGGTGCCCATGCCATTCTAGTTGCTAATTATTTTCAAGACCACCCCTTCCAAAGGCCTTGAAAGAAAGAACTCACTAAATATTTCTCGAATGAATAGGTGAACAAAGTTCTCTGGCCTCCAAAGTCACAAAGTGTGTTGGCTTAAGAATCTAGCCTTCTGGGCCCCCAATCTCAGAGCCGGTGAATCAGGCCCTTCTCTTGTGCCACTGTTCTGGCTACTTAAAAAAACAAGAATCATTTATTTGGCTGGGCTGGGTCTTGGTTGCAGCATGTGAACACTTAGTTGCAGCACGTGAGATCTAGTTCCCTCACCAGGGATTGAACTTGGGCCCTCTGCATTGGAGCATGGAGTCTTCGCCACTGGACCACCAGGGATGACTCTGGTCTAGCTTTTGAAACATCCTGCACTGTCCTGAGATCTGTAGTTTTCATTGGTAGTTTTCTCTGAAAATACAACAGTGAATAATCAAAGCTTGAGCTCCTTTAGCAGACAATCTTGTCCTGATAGGCTGGCTTTTCACACACCTACACCATTAGAAAATCCCATGGACGAAGGAACCTGGTAGGCTGCAGTCCATGGGGTCCCTAGGAGTCGGATACGACTGAGCGACTTCACTTCCACTTTCATGCATTGGAGAAGGAAATGGCAACCCACTCCAGTGTTCTTGCCTGGAGAATCCCAGGGATGGCGGAGCCTGGTGGGCTGCCATCTATGGGGTTGCACAGAGTCGGACACGACTGAAGAGACTTAGCAGCTTAGCAGCAACACCATTAGAAGCAGGAAAACCCCTGTCCTACAAGAAGAGGCAGAGCATGGTTTCTTCGTTGGGTCAGTGACATCCTTGGTGCACAAGGATTAAGAAAATTAGAGATACCAAGGGAACATTTCATGCAAAGATGGGCTCAATAAAGGACAGAAATGGTATAGACCTAACAGAAGCAGAAGATATTAAGAAGAGGTGGCAAGAATACACAGAAGAACTATACAAAAAAGTTCTTCACGACACAGATAATCATGATAGTGTGATCACTCACCTAGAGCCAGACATCCTGGAATGTGAAGTCAAGTGGGCCTTAGGAAGTATTACTACGAACAAAGCTAGTGGAGGTGATGGAATTCTAATTGAGCTATTTCAGATCCTAAAAGATGTTGCTGTGAAAGTGCTGCACTCAATATGTCAGCAAATTTGGAAAACTCAGCAGTGGCCACAGGACTGGAAAAGGTCAGTTTTCATTCCAATCCCAAAGAAAGGCAATGCCAAAGAATGCTCAAACAACTGCACAATTGCACTCATCTCACATGCTAGTAAAGTAATGCTCAAAATTCTCCAAGCCAGGCTTCAGCAATATGTGAACCGTGAACTTCCAGATGTTCAAGCTGGTTTTAGAAAAGGCAGAGGAACCAGAGATCAAATGGCCAACATCTAGTGGATCATTGAAAAAGCAAGAGAGTTCCAGAAAAACATCTATTTCTGCTTTATTGACTAAGCCAAAGCCTTTGACTGTGTGAAAGTGAAAGTGAAGTCACTCAGTCGTGCCCGACTCTTTGTGACCCCGAGGACTGTAGCCCACCAGGCTCCTCCATCCATGTGATTCTCCAGGCAAGAATACTGGAGTGGGTTGCCATTTCCTTCCCCAGGGGATCTTCTTGACCCAGGGATCGAACCCAGGTCCCCCGCATTACAGGCATACGCTTTAACCTCTGAGCCACCAGGGACTGTGTGGATCACAATAAACTGTGGAAAATTCTGAAAGAGATGGGAATACCAGACCACCTGACCTGCTTCTTGAGAAACCTATATGCAAGTCAGGAAGCAACAGTTAGAACTGGACATGGAACAACAGACTGCTTCCAAATAGGAAAAGGAATACATCAAGGCTGTATATTGTCACCCTGTTTATTTAGCTTATATGCAGAGTACATCATGAGAAACGCTGGGCTGGAAGAAGCACAAGCTGGAATCAAGATTGCCGAGAGAAATATCAATAACCTCAGATATGCAGATGACACCACCCTTATGGCAGAAAGCAAAGAAGAACTAAAGAGCCTCTTGATGAAAGTGAAAGAGGAGAGTGAAAAAGTTGGCTTAAAGCTCAACATTCAGAAAACAAAGATCATGGCATCTGGTCCCATCACTTCATGGCAAATGGATGGGGAAACAGTGGCTGACTTTATTTTGGGGGGCTCCAAAATCACTGCAGATGGTGATTGCAGGCATGAAATTAAAAGAAGCTTACTACTGGAAGGAAAGCTATGACCAACATAGACAGCATATTCAAAAGCAGAGATATTACTTTGTCAACAAAGGTCTGTCTAGTCAAGGCTATGGTTTTTCCAGTGGTCATATATGGATGTGAGAGTTGGACTATAAAGAAAGCTGAGCACAGAAGAACTGACGCTTTTGAACTGTGGTGTTGGAGAAGACTCTTGAGAGTCCCTTGGACTGCAAGGAAATCCAACCAGTCCATCCTAAAGGAAATCAGTGCTGAGTGTTTATTAGAAGGACTGATGTTGAAGCTGAAACTCCAATATTTTGGCCACCTGATGTGAAGAGCTGACTCATTTGAAAAGACCCTGATGTTGGGAAAGATTGAAGTCAGGAAGAGAACGGGACGACAGAGGATGAGATGGTTGGATGGCATCACCGACTCAACGGACATGAGTTTGGGTAAACTCTGGGAGTTGGTGATGGACAGAGAGGCCTGGCGTGCTGTGGTTCATGGGGTCGCAAACAGTCAGACACGACTGAGAGACTGAACCGAACCACCTTTGCAGTTGTATTTTAATAGCTACGTTACATGTTAAGCAGGCTTCCCAGGTGGCACTAGTGGTAAAGAATCTGCCTGCCAATGCAGGAGATGTAAGAGATGCCAGTTTGATCTCTGGGTCATGAGGACCCCCTGAAGGAGGGCATAGGAACCCACTCCAGTGTTCTTGCCTGGAGAATCCCATGGACAGAGAACCCTGGCGGGCTACAGTCCATAGGGTTGCATAGAGTCGGAAACCACTGAAGCTACTTAGCACAAACGTGTTTAGCTCCTCACTGAATGAATTACAAAGTGCTCCAATTACTTGAAATAATTCTACACTGGAGTCAATATCCTTCCCTAAATTGCTGGGAAGAATTGTATTCTAAATCCAATCTAATCATTGCCCCCATGTTGGAATACTCAGTAAAGCCCCAGGGGCTCTGGATCAAGACACTCTTTTTCATCATCCATTAAATCTGCTCTCTAGGGTCACCCCTGATCCAGAGGAGAGTGTAAAATAGTCATCTGAGTGTGAGGCAGCATCCATAGGATAAGCAGGGTTGCCCACGCACAGAGCAAGTCCGTACTCCTTTTTCTGGCAATTAAGATCTTTTATATTCTCACATTGAGCCTTGCTTAACCCAGTCCACTCATCGTATAGACTGAGGTCAAACCTTAGCTGCTCCTGGAAGCCTGCCATCCTGGGCATGACAGTATACCGGGGCAGGCTGTGCCTGTATGAACACTTTCTCAGTGTGTCAAGAGGCTGGGCCACCAGTTAAACAAATAAATGAACAAAGAGATTAAATTGATATAATTACTACCAGAAATACCAAAATTGGCATCAAACGCTATTTGTTTAATTGACTATGTTGGATGCATTTTGATCCCATTTTTTTCATTCATTTGTCAAATGTTTACTTCAGTTCAGTTCAGTCGCTCAGTCGTGTCCGACTCTTTGCGACCCCATGTATTGCAGCACGCCAGGCCTCCCTGTCCATCACCATCTCCCGGAGTTCACTCAGACTCACGTCCATTAAGTCTGTGATGCCATCCAGCCATCTCATCTTGGGTCGTCCCTTTCTCCTCCTGCCCCCAATCTCTCCCAGCATCAGAGTCTTTTCCAATGAGTCAACTCTTCGTATGAGGTGTCCAAAGTACTGGAGCTTCAGCTTTAGCATCATTCCTTCCAAGAATGTGCTAGACTATGAGGTGTAGGGCCCAACACATCACACACACACCCACACACACAAACACACACGCACCAATTTCCTTGGAAAATCAGGAAATGCATCTTCACATTATCAAGCAGTAAAAATTCTCCAATAGGAACAAAAGAGAATTGTAATTCTGCCCAGCTTTCCATGGACAGTCAAGATAAGCCTAGAATAAGTGATCTCCCTGAGGGCTAAATTTTGGACCAGGAATGAGATGGGAACTCTAAAGATGGCTCTAAGGACAAGCTTCCCAATCCTCCCCTGGCTGCTCTCTGTTCACTCCACCTGAGGTCATGTTACCAAAAGATGTGTGTGTGTGGGGGGGGTGTCCGGCTATTCGTCACCCAAAAGCCAATAAACAGGCCAGGTTGGTAGAAAGGAAAGTCTGCTTTATTTCAGATGTTGGCAACTGGGAGTGAGGGGCGCTCGGGGCCGACATCTGTCCAAAGGCTGACTCTCTCCCTTCCCACCCCAGTTGCCGGCTTCTGAAATAAAGAAACTTTTCCTCTCCAACAACTTAGCCTGTTTATTGGCTTTTGAGCGGTGAATCCCAGACCCTACACACTTTTCGGTAACAGACTGCCAGACTGTCAGGTCGGCAAGGCGAGCAATGCCCCAGGATGGTAAGTATGTCCTGTTGGCAACTGAGATTGGGCCTGGGACCCACCAGCCAGGGCTCATCCCAAGAACACCTTCCCCAGCTCAGCCAGCTCAACTACAGCTGATTTTTTTTTTTTTTTTAAGCCAAGGAAAGCCGAGACTTGGATGATCGATGGTCTGTATGTGTCTTTCTCTTGCTGCTGTGGATTTTTCAGTCGGAAAGAGGAGGCTTATCTCTCATTTTTAATTGATTTTAATGCAGCTCAGTCTGGCTAGATCAGATCTCAACTCCTCTGTGGCCTTCAATGAATGGTGCGAGGAGCCGTCTGAATGTTAATGAGGGGCTCCGAGAAGGAGGAGGAGGTAATGAGGCCGTGTTGTGCCGCCTGCGAGACTTCCCCAGCGGCTGGGCTGTCGGGCTGACCTGTCAGATGGACCACCTACAGATTTCAGGGGTGGTGTGGATATTGGGATGGGGGCAATTTGACCTCTAGACGATGCAGAGGAACAGAAACATGCAGTTGTCACTCATTACAGCCTGGAGGGCTCCTGCCTCCATCCACTGCAGGCTAGGGGCTCCAGTGAGCCTGCCTTTCCAGACGTTCATCAGTCTCCTCCTGCCGATCCCCTGTGCTTCGTCTGCCTCCGAAAAGCCTTCTTGGTACCTTTGCAGTTTATGTCTGCAACATAGGCAATACCTTCTCATCTCACTTCCTGTTTGTCCCTGCTCCCACCCCCTCTTCCTCTAAACCCCGCTGGGCTCTCCCTCTCTGCATAAGCTTGGACCAGTTGCCAAGCTCTCCTGGTCCTCAGCTTTCTCCTCTCAAAGACGGGTAACAACATTGATCATGAGGCACTATTTGAGGAGGCAGAGAAGATACTTCAGGTAAAGCACTCACTGCTACACTCAGAGCAGTAAATACTCAAGTGTTAACTTCTTTTCTACGCAGCCTCCCTCTCCACCAAACCAACTGGATCCAGAGATGGGAGCAAAATAATGAAAAATAGGAGGAAGGTTGAAATGATGTTTGGTGGGGATGGATCCAGGCTCCTCTTGCAACATCACGATATGAAAGTTAACTCGTGGAGACCCAGCCCATTCTCCTGGCTGGAAAGAGATCATAGGCTCCTTGGAGGAGAGGTTCTCAAGGGAAGCTACTAGAGAAGAAATTTCAGAGAGGTTTTAAAATCCCAGTCCTCTGGCACATGCCCCAGGATCTGACTCAGTTGGCCCGGGATGGGCCAAGTTTTGACAGACGTTTAGAATATTGTGGAATATTGTAAAGGTTTGGAATATTGTGTTAAATGGGGAATGGGAGGGACAGAGGCAGGGAAGGTCTTATCCTACATAGCAGGGGCCCCTTCTAAGAGTTCAGTTACTTTGCTCTACCTGATGGTCCTCTGTAGGCCTCTTCCTGTGGTCACTACAGTTGTTCCAGGGGAAAATCCAGTGCCCCTCCAGTGGTCCCGATAAAGCCCAGGTGGCAGGTGGGTAAATTGGGGAGTGAAGCACTGGTCTCTCATGTCCCTTAGTTCCCCAAGTCCTTCCTGTCCTTCAAAGAGGAGAGCTGGGACAGTCTTGTATCCAATACAGGCTCACAGTTGTCTCTTACAGACTCAAACAGCCGAGCGCTGATTTTCCAGTATGTACAAACTTTGAAACACCCACTCCCACTGATATCACAACCCTCAAATCCTCATGCATACATACAAATGTGGTCAAAGGCAGGTTCACCGAAACATACGTAATTTCAAATATGTCAAGAACTGTGAATAGTCTGAGATTTTCTCCTACTTGCCAGCAAGAGATTTCCCTCCCACAGTGTCATGGATGCTGGTAGAAAACAAAATTCCTGGATTAGGCATGAAGGACGGTTTATTTCTAACAGCAATCTCAGTCGCCAGAGTATCGGCATTTTGGTGACCGGTCTCTGAGTTGTCATTTCTATAGGGTGACATGAGAAGGACTCAGTGACACCTGCATCACCAGCCCCTTACGATGGCAGTGTTTTCCTTAGTCACAGGACCGGGGCTGCTTGAACAAGACACAGAGCCTGGATCAGAGGGATGTAGGGATGCTCTTACCTGACACACATCAGTTTCTCGGACCAGTCAGCCACTGCATTGCAGTTGGCCACATATGTATTTGCACCAAGACTTCTTGACTAGCTTTTCTTTTTCCTGACTGCCTCTTTTTTCCCCATTCTGCCTTCCCCCCCCCCCATTCAAAAAAGAAACAAACCCTTCCTCTTCTTTTCCATAGCCCTCCAAAAACCCCCCAGATTTTTAATCACACCATTTACCAGAAGTTTCTATATCAGACCATCAGCTTTCTGGTGCATTCCCCGGCTGAGATTTCTTTTTAGGGCATCATGCTGGGCTAGTTCCACTGTTTCTCCCACCCCACACCTCTCTCTTTTGTAGATTCCTTTTTCATTTTGCTTGTAGAACACCGTCAAACAACATTTTCTGAAAGGCTATTTAGTTGATAGTCTATGTAGTTACAAGATAAAAAAGGCTCAAAATCACTTTCCCTATGAACCCATTGGCTTCTAACTGCCTGAGCTGTTGCTATGAATTCTGCAGATAATCTGATCCTCTTTCTTGGCAAGTGATCTGTTTTTCCCTCTCTGGAAGATAAGATCTTATCATCGGCCTTCTCAAATTTCATAAGGATATTCCAGGGCAGTCTGCCTTTCAGACCAAAGACGTATGTCTTCAAACTAGGTCTTTTTTTCCTGACCTCAAAATCTGCACAATTGGTTTTCTCTTTCTGGAATTCTCATAGAAGAGGGTGGATCCCTGGCAGACCTCTGATAGAGAGTGGCTGCTGACCTCCTCTGAGCTACTGTGACCTCCTCTGAGCCACTCTGACCTCCTCTGAGCCACTCCTAGGTTGTGGCTTCCTTGCTCTGGCTTATCTTTCAGTTCAGTATAACCTTATTCCCATTTTCCAGAAAGTCAGTACAGTCTCTTGCCACTGATGAACTCTTGGCCACGTGGCTGGGGATGTCCACGGTTGTATGTTTCTACAGGAATTTCAGGGGATGGAAAGGGAGGGATAAGGCTGTATTTGGTCTAACATCTGGAATGGGAGGTTCTCCTCTGGAAGGCTTCAGGTTTCTCTGAGCAAGGCTGAGAAGGATCAGGGGAGGCAGGGAGGGTGCTAGGCATGTTTCCCCAGGCCTGACTAGCTTTCTGTGACTGAGGGAGTGGTCATGGGCTCTCACTAGGCTCAAGAATGTAGAACATACCTGGGGGCCAGATGTCAAGATGGTAATAGGAAGGAAGGAGGGTCCATGAGAATGGGAGGAAAGAGAACTACCTAGGTGGGCTGGAGAAGCCTTGAGAGGGGCAAGTGGGGCCCCAGGCCTTTGTGGGCAGCCTTGGGGTGACCTGGCTCTGTTTCTGCCTTACCCTCAGGTCTGCAAGACTGAGGCCACCAAGCAGCTAGCTGGCAACTCACAGAGCATATTCCTTTCCCTCTCCCTTCTAGACTCAGAGCATCCCCTGGACTGAGGCTACCTTTTGAGGGTCCACTTGGACCTCAGTTGATGTGTCTGCATCCATGTGGTTTAGTTTAGCCAGTTAGTTTCCTCTGGACACTAGGAATCAGTGGCGGGGTGGGGCGGGGGGGACGGGGTGGGGTTGGCAGTGTGTGTGGAGGGGAGACTAGGAGATCATTCTGAAGTGTGGGACCCTTTGTGAGGGAGACAAATATGAGAAGGAATGGCAATGGAGGACTCTGGGCAGTGAAGGTCAAGGGGAGATGGGGAAGACAATGGAAGAGGCCACCAAGTGGAGAAAAGACAGCTTGGGGTTCCCAGGAGGCTGCACCTGCTGGTACCCCCTGCCCCTCCTGTCTGACCACCTGGTGCCTTTGTGCCTCAGTTTCCCATCTATTTGCTCCTTATTGAGTTTCTTTGAGGTCAGTGGGCATCCATCAGTCCCAGCTCAGGTGAGAGGCAGGCAACTGCCTGGGACCAGAGACTCAGAACTGCCCAGCTGTCCAGAAGCACTGAGTGAGGGGACGCAGCAGGCCCTGCCTTCAGGGAGCCAATAGCGAGTGGGGAGGAACAGAGCCCAGTTGAGAGACTTGGTTGACTTCCAACACGGAAGAACATTGCCTTGACCAACAAGGGAGCTGGGGCCAGGCAGCCCTAGGGATGGGCCCCTTGGGCTTGGTAGGAAGAGGGAGTCAGAGGACTCAGAGGCCACAGGTGAGTGGGTGGCTGATGAGCCTGCATTACAGCCTGAGTTCCAAGGGAAGCCCCAGGGCTTGTGACAAGTGTGAGAGAGCTGAGGCATGCATGGGCTGCAGACAGGCTCAAGTTCATGGCATTGAACCACGACCCCGCTTCAGCACAAACCCAGCTGGAAGCATGACACAGGATGGGTCTGGATGCCTGGGGGCTCTCACTTGCATCCACTCGACGTGAAGGAAGGAGCCAGGAGCACCAGAAGCAGACTTGTTAGCTCCCTAAGTCTCAGTTGGAGCCCCGGAGCTCCCCTAGTCCGACCTGCTTGCTCAGCCGATGTGGGAACCAGGGCCCAAAGGCGGAGGCCAGGTCTTTCCTCCACAGAGCACCCTGGGCGTCTGGTAAAACCCCAGTTCCCCTCAGGGTCAGGTCAGAAATCTTTTCCTTTGGGATCCAACCTAATCCTCTGGGCAGGTCAGAGTCGTACTCCCGCAATCCCCCAGCTCCAAGAGTCCAGAGCAAAACCCCACTATCAGCTTCTAAGCTTCTCCAGCTGGGCCCGGGGTCCTGTTCTCCTGGTCTCTCGGGGCTCAGGAGGCTCAGGGGTCTAGTAGGGGAAGAAAAGAAGGAATGGCATTGTCCCCGGGCCCCTCTAGTTCTAGGCCCCACCCAGGCCCCCTCATCAGCCTTCAGCCTTTCTCGTCCTGTTTAGGGGTACCCATTCCTGGCCTCCCTGTCGCCTGAGCTGTGCAATATTTCCTATTTTTAAACTGCAAAAGTGTTCCTAAAAGGTTCCAAGACATCTTGGAGGTTGTTCTGGGGAAGGAGAAATGTCAGACTCCGAGTCTGAATTCGCAGTGGTGTGGGCACTGGGGTGACTTGCCAGCTTGCCCCTGAAGCGGCACTGTACCTGTTCCCACCTGGTAGCCTGAAGGCCAGACCCCACGTTTGGCATCTTAAGTTGACACGGCCAGATTGGCCCTGGGGGTCAGTTTTGTAAACTCTAAGCATGGTCCAGAAAGATTAAATGGGAAAGGTGGCTCCAGGGCCCCCAGAAGCTCCCAGAGTTTAGGCCCACCCAGCTATATGGTGGTTAATTTTATATGTCAACTGGAGAGGTGTTTTAGGATGAGATTAACATTTGAATAGGCTTTTGAGAAAAGCCACTAGCCCTCTGTAATGTGGGTGGGCCTTATGCAATCATTGGAAGGCCTGAATAGAACAAAAAGCCCAGCCTCCCCTGAGTAAGGCGGAATTCTGCCAGGAGGTCTTCTGGGCATTAGCTTTGCTGGATCTTCAGCCTGCTGACCTGTTAGAGGGAAACAATGCCTGAAACTGCCCATCCTGCCTGGCCAGGCTCCATGGTAACCGCTTGCATGAGTTCTTTTATGACAGCAGGTCCTGGTAAGGAATATGCAACTATTCCAACAAGAATTCAGGAAAGGTCAAAAGGAGACGCCAGGTATCATACCACCTCTCCAAATCCTCCTCGCTGGAATCTATTTTGACTGAGGAATGCATGCGCCATAAGGAAGGACCAAGAGTCAGAATGATTGGCCATACAACCCAGAAACTAATCCCATCACCATAAAACCCAAGGCTGCTAGCCACATGGCAGAGCAGTCCTGGGTTCCCTTACCCGTCTGCTCCCCACCCAGGCATCCCTTCCCAATAAAGTCTCTTCCCTTATCAACATGTGTGTCTCCTCAGACAATTCATTTCCGAGTGTTAGACAAGAGGCCACTCTTGGACCCTGGAAGAGGTTTCCCTTCCTTCAGCAGACCCACACTACAGATTGGGATTTTCCAGTCTCCGTAATTTTGTGAGACAATTCTTTGCAATAAATCTCTCCACATATATGTTTATTACAGACCAAATGTGTCCCCCCAGATCCACGTGTTGAAGCCCGAACTTCCCAGTGTGATGGTAGTAGGAGGTAGGACTTTGGGGAAGTTAATTGCGGTTAATCAGGCCTTGAGGACAAGGCTGTCACCAGCCTTTGACTCTGCTGGCATGCTGATATTGGACAGCCAGACTCCAGAACCATGAGACGAAAATTTTTGTTGTTCAACCCATCCAGTCTGTGGCATTTTCCTATGACATCCTGAGCTAACATAACATCTTCTTGCTTCTGTTTCTCTGGAGAACCCTGACGAATTCAATCCCATTGGTGGGCAGCAAGTGGCAGAACCTGCGGAGTGGCCTTCTCCACCTTGGCCCAGCGGGGGGTCTGCTGGCACAACCCCCTTCCTTCCTCACTCCAGCCAAGAGCCCTGTGGGAAAGGGCAGGCCAGAAGCAGCTGTGGGGGGTCCTCCAAGAGGGCTGTGAGGTGGGGAGGGGCCTGGATGCTGTGGGAATAACAAGAATAGTGTGTTTTGATGTTAATCAAATGCCTTGACCTCCATTGTGTTTACTGTGAGACAGGCAGGAAAGAAACTACACCACACCCATTTGTCAGAGGAGAAAACTGAGGCTCAGAGAGGGGAAGAGACTCGTTTAAGGTCACAGAGCAGAGTATACTGAAGTCAGAATGAAAGCCTGGCCTCTGGGCCAGCACAGAGCAGGTACTGGCTCCATGAGTACACAGCTTTGCACAGTGGCAATATCATAGCTAATGAGGTTTATTCAAAGCGTGATTATTGCTAATTGAAAACTTTATCTGATACACTTGCACAGAGTAAATACATAATGGACAAAAAAGCAATAAATAAATGGGCCTCACAGCTCAGGGCATGACTACAGTAGGAGGTCAGCAAATATGTATTGAAATCAGCAAAAGAGGCCCTGAAGCCTGGTCCATGACGTCACAATGTCCCTACTGACTTCCTCCATCACACACACACATAGGAGCATCTCTCTAGAACACTTACAAAGCTTTGAAGAGGTTCTAGTTTGTCGTGGTCAAATAGCCCTGCCCTGGGCACCAAGTCCCTCACTCAAAATGGGTACTCCCAGGACCCCTGCCCACTCCCTGCAACACCTCACTCCCCTCCACTCTCTAATCACCTCCCTGCAACACACACAACTCTGGCTAGAAACACCAGGACTCTCCCCTTCTCCTCACAGCCACACTACGGAACCTTCTCAGCTTCCCACTGCCGTTTCAAAAACTGCTGATCCTTGTCAGCTGTATTAATGAATCACAGCCCAGGAGGCGCCAACCTTCCTAAAAATATCTGAGAACCCTCAGTGCAGAGAGAGTCTGTGAAGGCGGGTGCGCCCTGATGGAGCCACCCTGCCTGTTCCTGTCCCCTGGCCACCCCTCACACCCATATCTCCCCACAGCCCCATCCCCACCTGCTCTGAGTTCCCAAATCCTGAATGGGTTGGTGCAGAGCCAGGTATCTCCGAGAGAGCCTTCAGTCCTCTCCGACATTATAGATGGGGAAATTGAGGCTCAGAAGTGGGAAAGGCAAGAGACCCCCTGGTTCCCGGTGAAGGGGTTCTCTGCAGATGCTGCGTCTGTGTCAGCAGCAAGCTAAGGGAAGGCAGAAAGGAGGCTTTCTGTCCAGAGCTCTGGCTGAGCTGGGCTGGCCCTGAACGAGCCCTGGTCTGATGGGACCACAGCTGCCCACCCCATAGATACAATAAAAAGCTCCTTCAGGTAAAAGCAGTTTCCCAGGGACAGGAGGGTGAGAGGGGAGGTCGTACAGGGTGCCCAGGCTGTGGTGGAGTTGCCCTCTTACAGCAGATTTATGCTTTTCAAGCAGGGAGACTGTGAATGACTCCGAAGATAGGGAGCATCTCATCTGGAGAGCATCTTTCTGGAGAGCAAGCTCCAAAAAGAAGTGAGTCCAGTCCTTTGAAATTCCTGCACAGGAGCCTTCCTGGTGTTCACTTCCACCCCCACCCATCGTAGAATCCTCCAGGTCTCCCCAGCCACCTCAGCTTAGTTTTCTCCAAGGGTGGTCGCAGCAGCACCTGGGAGGCTGTTGGAAGGCAGACCCCCAGGCCCCAGGCCAGACCAGCTGGATCAGATCCTCAAGTGGCTCCTAGGTCCCTCGGAGTGTGAGAAGCACTGGCCTGTGAACCACTTAGCATCAGGTCACATCCCGTGGTGACACCTGTGATTAGTTGCACATAAACAATATTAGTTAGCTGCTGGGAGGGAGGCAGGGAGGACTTTAATAGAAGAGGGAGGATGCCTGAGATAGCAAATCCATGTGAAAAGTGGAAACTGCTAGGACTTCCCTGGTGGTTCAGTGGCTAAGACTCTGGGCTCCCAGTGCTGGAGTTCCGGGTTCGATCCCTGGTCAGGGAACTAAATCCCACACGTCGCAACTAAGACTCAGTGCTGCTAAGTAAATAAATAGATTAAAAAACAAAAGTGGAGATTGCTGTTCAGCTCCTTTGGAGGAACAAGGTTCATGGAATGACTGAATCTGGGAAAATAAAGGATGAGAGGCTTTTGCCCTCTTCCTAAGGCCAGAGCTCCTCTGCAGTCTCCCCAGCGGCTGCTTTCCAATCCCAGCCTGAGCTCCTACCATGATGGGGAGCTCACCACCTCTTAGGCAAGCCGACTCACCTCCATGGCCCCAGCTGGCCTGCTCTCCAGCCCTTGGTCCCCTCAGGGCTGTCAGTAACTAGATCTGTCCCTCCTTTGATCCTCGACACCCTACCACTTTATTCTCTTGTTCCAGAAATAGTCTTTCTATTTGTGGTGGAGAGTCACTTTATGGATCTCTTTTCATGAGTGCAGAGGTGTTGAGGAGGCCTCTATCCAGGCAGAACTTCTGCTGTAAGGATTCGCTGAGGTAGCCTCACTTCACGCCTGACTCTAGCCATCAGACGAGGGAGGGGGAAGCAGGCAGGATTGGCAGAGTCAGGGGCCTAGGGAGGTGTCGCCTCCAAGGGCCTTTCTAAGCCGCAGACACTCTGGTGCTGCTCAGTGAGGACAGAGGTGCTCAGGATGCTGAGTGGTTGCCGAACATCACCCTTTATACTGGCAGGGCCATGGGAACCTCAGGGCACCGGAGGAGGGAGTCCCAAGGAGCCTGGTGGGGGACAGCAGGTGTGCACTCGCGGGGGCCCACCACTCTGGCTCCTCCCTGCTTTTCCATGGGGCTCCAGCTTGGCATCCTGGTCTCAGCCACCTTCTAGGCTGAGTTTATCCTCCCCCTCATTAGCACTGAGGCCTAGTATCTCAAGTGATGCTCTTGTTAGGATCCAAGCTACAAACTGGGGGTCACTGTCAATTCTAGCCCCCTCCTCCCTCCCTCTCTTCTCCTCTGTGCCACTCACGGATTTCTGTGAATCCTGGAATTCTGGTGGCAGTGAAACTGCTGGTACAGAGCCCAAGGACATTGTTCTGGTCCTACCTTGTTGGGGACTCACTTTAGGAACTCAGGCAGGTTCGGATTCCTCCCTGAACCTTTGCCCCATCTGTGATGACAACCTCTACACACAGCGGTCCCCAGCCTTTCTGTCACCAGGGCCAGTTTCGTGGCAGACAAGTTTTTCATGGATGAGAGGTGGGGAAGGATGGTTTCGGGATGATTCAAGTGCATAACATTTATTGTGCAATTTATTTCTAATCTAATACCACTGCTGATATGACAGCGGGTACTGATCTGTGGCCCAGAGGCTGGGGTCCCCTGCTCTACAGGCCCTCAGAACTGGATTACTCTAGACCTGTGTTGACAAACGGAAGTCACTAGGCACGTTTGGCTATTTATATTTAAGTTGATGAGAGTTAAATAGAATAAAAAATTCAGCTCCTCAATCACATGAGCCACATTTCAAACGCTCAGTCATCACCAGAGGCGGTTCTATTGGACAGTGCAGGTTTAGAACGTCTCCATCTTCACAGAAAGTTCTCACAGACAGCGCTGTTCCACCATCGAGGGAATCGGAATGAGTCTGGGAACCAGCTGGGCTCTGGTTACAGTGCAAAGTCTGACTCAGGCTGGTGGTGGGACAGGCTCTATGCTTCTCACAAGCTCCCCAGTGTTGCTGCTGCTGCTGCTACTCTGAGGCTGTGAGCTGTACTTGGAGGAGCAGAGATCTAAACTGCTTAGCCTGGGTATGGGGCCAGCATCACTTGGCAGCATCTTAGTAATACAGAATCTTGGGCCCCGCCCCAAACCTGCTGAATCAGAAGCTCTGGGGTAGGGGTGCGGCAGGGAGAGGTGCCGGGCCCAAGAATCTGCATTTTCACGGGCTGTCCAGTTGGCTCACATGCACATTTGAGTCTGAGACTCCTGAGTCCATCTGGGTTTCCACAAAATAGTTGCTGTAGTTTGTTATCACTTCTCTCTTGAAGCACGTCCTGCTAGGTCCAAACTTGCTACCCCATGCAAAGACAGGGAGCCTGGGGTCACTTGCATCAGAGCTGTACCCTGCTCGTTGAGGGCTCAGGAGGAGATGTACAGCAGCAGCAGGCCCAGCCTCAGACCGTGGCCTTGTCCTGAGCTCACTTGGCAACTGGACTCCAGGGAGCCATCCACTCTCACATCTTCCCACCAGCAGACCCAGTGTTCCCTGTGGGAAGATGCAGAGGCACAGTATCTGGTCAATGACAGGCACTCACTTCTGAACCTGCATGCCAGGAGCAGGGCAGGCCTTTCCCCAGACCTGGGTCTCCTAGAGGCCTAAGACAGTGAGGCCCAGTGCAGAGCCAGCTGCAGCTGCCCACTCGGTGTCAGCTGTGACCAGGGATTAAAGCAGGGGCAGGGCTACTCCCAGCTCAGGATTCCAAACCTAGCAGCCTGCAAATACTGCCTGCGTGCCTGCTTGTGGCCCATTACTCTGTGGAGTCCTCCCCTGGCCTGCAGCCTGCTTTCACCCCCACCATGGCGGCTCCTCCACCAGACATTTCCAAGGCCACTACTTCCTGCCACTCCTATCTACTCGTCATAGTGTTTGGGGGGGGTGCTCCAAGCACCCTGGCCCCTCCCCAAAATTACTGATCTTGACTAAGTGGGCCTCCCTGCCACATACCACAGCTTGAACCATGGGTGCCGAGGAGACTCCATCTGGCTTGATCGTGGTAGATATTGCAGTCTGAGGCACACCTGAAAAGGGCAACCGTGGACACCTGTCCCCTTCCCCAGGGGACCCACCGTGCTCCAGAGGACCTCCCTACCCCCAGCACGGGGGCACGTCTAATACCAGCAGGGGTTGTCCCACTGGAAGGTGAACGTGGAACCTTGGAGCCAGCCCCACCTCCATGGAGCAGGACCTTCTGGGGACGAGGCATGGCCACCAAGCCGGCCAGGACAGGAAGGGCTTTGTCACTCCTCTCAGGATATAAAGGGAGAAGTGCACTCAAGAGAGCCAGAGACCTGCTGGAGGCCTCACACAGTGAGCCTTGCAGAGCCAGGGCTTTTGGCCTGAGGCGCCCTCTCCCCTGCAGGCCAAGGCTTCTGTGGAAACACTCGGGCCGGCCTTCTGTGATGGAGGCTCTGAGCTGGCTCCTTTGCTGGCAATGCTGCTGGGGGTGGTAGTTCTGAGAATCCTCTTTTATTAATGAAGGAAGTGTAACTCACTGAGGTCAGGTAGCTAGCAAATGCTTCTGTTGCCCCTCCAGGAACCCCCCAGGGCTGGACGTGGCCAGCTTTTTTCCCAGGACAGGGGCCCTTGGCATCTCCCAGTCCACGCTCAGCAGCTCTGCCCCATGCTGCCACTGACCGGGAGCACCCTCCTCAGGGAGGCCTTCCCGTGGTGGCCAGAGTCATGCTCCCAGGGACTGAGCTGCAGCTGTTTTCCTGTGACGGTCATGTACCCCTCCTGCTCTGTGGTCCCCCGCTTCCCCCTGCACCTGTGCGGGGCTCTCAGAGTCACAGACAGTGCCCTGGCTGACCTCCTTGCCTGAACCTCCTCCTTCCTATCCCGGCCTCTGAACTGCCCACGTGGGCCAGGGCAGGAGAGCCTCCAGCTCTCTGCGTATCTGTCCCTGCTGCCTGAGAGCTCTCTGAGTCATGAGGAGCCACCCGACTGCAGCCCTTGGTCCATGAAGAGGGGATGGTTGGACCCCCCAAGCACACCGGTGCCAGATATGGGCACCCCTCCCAGGTCTCCCTTTCCTCCTCCTGGGGCGGGGGGTTCCTCTCCTCACTGCCCGTCCACCCCATGAGCCCTCAAGAATAGGGACTGAGTTTCTCCTGCTCTGTCCCCTTCTTGGAATCTCCTGACTCCGTGGAATTCACATTTGTTGGGTGCTTGCTTGTGCCAGAAACCATCCAGGCACCGTCACATGGATTCACTTCATCCTTTCAATGACTGTCTGGTGAGTGTTACTGGGTTTCCCCAGGGGCTCAGCTGGTAAAGAACCTGCCCGCCAATGCAGGAGATGCGGGAGATGTGGATTTGATTCCTGGGTCAGGAAGAGCCCCTGGAGAAGGAAATGGCAACCCACTCCAATATTCTTGCCTGGAAAATTGCATGGGCAGAAGGCGTCAGCGGGCTATAGTCTAAGGCACGACTGAGCACGCAGACACAGGATACAGGTGAGTGTTATTAGCCCATTTACAGACGACAAAACTAAGACTGGAGAGCTGACATCACTGGGAGAAGGCCACTTAGTAAGTGGCCTTAGTAAGTGCCAGCACTAGGATTCAGACCAATGTGGGCCATCCCTGGGTTCAAGCTCTCTCCACAGGCCAAGCTGCAGTCCACATAAGCTGCAGTTTCAGGGCCCTGTGAAGAAAGGCCTGTCAGGGACTGCGTGCCCGCAGAGCGACAGGAGGGCTCCAGCCCCAGGGACCTCTCTCCACCCTCACCGCAGCTGGTCCATCAGGCCAGACAGTGGGGCCTGAGGATGTCAGGCAGTGCTGGCAGCCAAACAAGGGGTCGCAGTCAGTCAGACACTTCCTCACTGCACAAAGCCCCACTTCCCTCCAGACAGAGGACCCCAAAGAATGCTTGGAATGTCGCTGGGGCCAGACAGCCTCCTGCAGATGCCGAGAGGCTGGCTTTGTGCTCAGTTTGCCAGGGCAACTGACCCCAAGTTAGAAAGGTCACTCCCTGACCTGTGACCCTGCCCTCTCACCTCTCAGCAGGGGGAGGTGGTGGAGAGAGGGAGGGGTGAGCTGGGCCTCCCTCCAGTGGCTCTTCCACACCATTGGGATGGTGTTTCAAGTTTGCAGCAGCTTCAGGAAAGAGACCCAAGAGGCCTCCTCCAAGAGGCCTTCTTGGCTGCTCTAAAGCTTAGCCCACAGTCTAGCCTGAGACTTGAGGACCCCAGGGCCACCTTGCACAGGCAGAGCTGGGCCCGTGGCTGGGAAATAGTGGGCCTTCGCTATGGTAAGTGGAGTTAGGAGACTGGTGGTCAGCAGTGGCATGGCTGGTGGGGTTCTTGGTAGGCTTGGAGTCAGGGCCCAGCCCAGGGCAGCCGAATGAGTAGATATGAGAAGGAGGGAAGAGGGGACTATGTCCACCCAACCCCAAAATCCAGAGAAACATTTTCAAGTTGCTTGTGACTCACTCTTCCTCAGCAGAAAACTGTTTTTTCCTTCAAAATCACAGACTTCCACCTTCAGACAATAACGTGTTCTCAGGAAGTTACATGTGTTGTTTTTCTGTGCAGGCTGCTGGGGGTAGTATTTATTTTACAAACGGTTTACTGTAATAAGGCCTGGGAGCCACGCTTCCCCTCAGACCAGGCTGACCTCTAAATAAGGTGATCAGATTGGGCAAATAAAAATACAGGACACTCAGGTAAATCAGAAGAAGAACAAATCATTGTTTTAATCTAAGTACATCTCACACAATAGTGGGGACAGACTTACACTTAAAAAAATAAAATTTTTATTTATCTGAAATGTGGATTTAACCTGTATTTTGTAGGTGATGGACAGGGAGGCCTGGTATGCTGTGATTCATGGGGTCGCAAAGAGTCGGACGCGACTGAGTGACTGAACTGAACTGAACCCTGTCCTCAAGTTCATGGACCAGGCCACTCCTGGCTACCATCCCCAAGGGCTTCTAAGGTCCCTCCTCTCTCCACTGGCCCTAGAAAGGGTCTGCTGTCTCCTGATCACTGACCCTGCTCTGGCTGTGTTTTTGGAAAGGGGCACTGGGCCCTCAAGTCACAAGCCAGACTGTGACTCAGCTTTAGAGCAGCCAAGAGGCCAAACCCCATTCAGGCCTTAAACCTTGTTCCACATCTGCCCCTCCTTCCATCAAATTCCTGGGAAGACTGACAGGTGGAGGGAGGTCTCCCTCTCTCAGGTCAGGACCCTCAATCTGGTCTTGGAGGAGCTCTCACCAGGCCACAACACCTGTTCAGGGCTTTTTGGCCTCAACCTGAGGGGAGGCAAGCTGAAAGTTGGTCCTTTACAAGAGTGCCTGCCCTGGAACCCCACCCTGGATCCATCCCTCACCCACTGGCTACCAACTCCTCCAGGCATTTGACACTCCAGGACCTGACCTCTCACCCCAGCTCCTGCAATGTGTGAAGGGGGAGTTTTCTCCCTCCTTTTCTGGCTGAGACACCTGAACCTGGAGTCCTGCTTTCATTTTAAAGCATCACATCATGACCCCTGAGAAACGTATTCTTTCCAACTTTATCGGTCCCTAGGGGCTTCCCTGGTGGCTCAGACAGTAAAGAATCTGCCTACAATGTGGGAGACCTGGGTTCAATCCCTGAACTGGGAAGATCCCCTGGAGGAGGGCATGGCAGCCTACTCTAGCACTGTTGCCTGGAGAATCCCCATGGACAGAGAAGCCTAGCAGGCTACAGTCCATGGGGTTGCACAGAGTTGGACACGACTGAGCAACTAAGCATAGCACAGCGTAGCACAGGGGCTTCCCAGGTGGTGTAGTGGTAAAGAATCCATCTGCAATGCAGGAGAAGCAGGTTCAGTCCCTGGGCAGGGAAGATACTCTGGAGAAGGAAAAGAAGGAAATGGTAACTCACTTCAGCATTCTTGCCTGGGCAATCCCGTGGACATAGGAGCCTGGTGGGCTATGGCCCATGGGGTTGAAAAGAGTCAGACACAACTTATCTACTAAACAGCAACAACAACATGGAGCCCTAGAGCAGGTGAGACATGCTTCTTCCATTCACCACCTCTGAAAGATCCCACGCTAGGTTCACTCATTGAGAAACATTCCCAAGGCACCTACTCTCAGCCTGGCCTAGCTCAGTCTGGATAGGTGAAAACACAGAGAAAATCCACTGATCCTCAGGAGCTTGGGATGGTGGGAGAGAGATGGGTACATGTCTCATCATCTTGCAGTATTTCTAGGCTCAAGGGGAGTGTGGTGTGGGGTGTGGGGACTGCCCAGGCTGAGAGAGCAGGGCAGGCTTCTCAGAGGAGGCAGTGCTGAACTGAGTCCCAAAAGTGGGAAGATTCTGCTGGAAAGGAGAAGAGAAATGAAGTTTCAGAAAGATGAGCAGATGGACAAAGGCCTAGAGGGTTGGAAGCCATGTGGGTCTTTGAGCTGGAGCAGTTCATGGGAAGTCAGGCCAAGGAGGGCAGTAGAGCAGGTGATGTAAGACCTCTGGTGCCAGCTGGAGCTTGGATTTCATCCAACAGAGACCTAGGAGGGCGGAATTCCAGGTGAGACCAGAGCTCACCCGTGCTCACAGGAGCAGGGAGGCCATTGGGGAAGATCCAGATTCCGTCTCCTTCTCCCCTTCTGCAGCCCAGCCTGCATGCAACAGGAGCTCCGTGTCTGCTAAGTCAACATGGATCAGGACAGATGGGAATCTCTGCCCCTTAGCAAAGAAAGTGATGAAAAACTAAGGCCTGACTTGAGATAGCGGTTCCTCAGCCCTTCACACCGGACACCCCTTCTTTGGGCTGTGCCCCCTGATCTCAGGCCTTCCCTTTCCCCTGCTCCCTCCGTGTTTGTCCACCTCTAGGCCTGGGCCTCTGCCCCTCCTGGAGCCCTGGCTCACCCTGCACTTCCAGACTCCAGGAGCCTGAGGTCTGCCCAGCAGCCCAGCTCCAGTTCGCCTTTTTCCTGCCGAGCACTCCCTGCATTGTTCGCCTTTGTGTCCTTTTTCCTGTGCTTGAGCGATTCCAACTTTATTGCCCTGGTTCTCTCCAGGGGTCATTCTGCCAAACTGAAACTGGCGCCATGGATTAGAAAAAACAGAGCCCCTCGACCCCCTAGGACCTCCTCCTGGTGGAGGAGACAGGCCAGCAGGGACCCTCGTGCCCTGCTTCCTCCCCTCCCTGGCCCTCGTTCTGGCCCACAAGGATGCCACGATCCTGCCCTGGGTCCACGTTCACCACAGCTTCCTGAGGGAGTCTTTTTTCGGAAGCCAGTTCATACGGAGGGGGTGGGGTGGGGTGGGGGGGACCACCCTGGGGGGTCTGGGACCAATCTGTTCGTCTTTTCCTCAGGCAGGCCAGGGCAGCTGAGAACAGGATCTCAGGTCCCAGTGTGCCTGCCCTGTGACCTTCTCATCTTACCAGCAAGGAATCAGGGCTCAGAGGGGTTAAGCCATCTTCTGAAGTCACAGAGCTGATAAGAGCCAGGCCTGGGACTCGGGACTTCCAGTTTCACACCAGTGCCCTTTCTTCTCTCTGCCAATTGGTCCTGAGCCAGTTTCTTGAAGCGGGGGCACACAGGCCCCGGAGGGAGAGGCCTGGGAAGCCTGGCTCAGGCCTGGCTCTGTGACCAGCTTATTATGTGGTTCCCGTCAGGCCCTTTCCCCCATCAGGCCCTTTCCCAGCTCAGCGACCTCCTTCCAGCTCAGCACTCCAAGGTTTCCCGGTTGGGGCCACTTTCTTCTGATAAGTCTCTCTTTGGCCAAACTCTAGTCAGGTTCTTCTGGACTCCCCTCTCAACTAGGTCCTGGCTTTTGGGCTTCCATGTTCACCCAATTTTAGTAAGAATCTTGCTAAGTCGGTTTAGCCAGCATCTGTCATCCTCGATGTCTGATCACCCTCAATATCTGATGGGGTTCCTCATCTCCCAACAGCCCACAGCTGGTGTGTGGTCACCCAGATCTGCCTCCAACAAGCGTCCTGTTAGGTAAGTTTAGCCAGAACCCCATTACCCCTGATGCTTCCTCTTAGGAATTTTCTACCCCCTGTCACCCCTTGCTTCTTAGCTATAAATTCCTGCTTTTCCTTATATTTGCAGTTGAGCTCAATCCCTCTCTCCCATCACAAAACCCCACCTCAGTGAAGGTCCGCTGAGTAAAACCTGCCTTGCATGCATGCGTGCCAAGTTGCTTCAGTTGTGTCCGACTCTGTGTGACTCCACGGACTATAACCTGCCAGGCTCCTCTGTCCACAGATTTCTCCAGGCAAGAATACCGGGGTGGGCTGCCACGCCCTCCTCCAGTGGATCTTCCCGACCCAGGGGTTGAATCAAAGTCTCCTGCATTGACAAAAAGGTTCTTTACCACTAGCACCATCTGGGAAGCCCAAAGTCTGCTTTATCATTCTTGAACAAGTGTTGCAGTAATTGTTTCTTTAACATCTCTGTTCCCATCAAAACCCCCTCCCACGGCTCCCTGCCATCCCTGACTCATGCCATAAGGCTACATAAACTCCTGATTCAGTTCTTGGTATAGCCCTAAGAGTCTGAGATTATCTCCCCAACCGTCTTCCACCACAGGCCTGTAATTTATAACTCTTAAGTTTATTACAAAGATAGACAGTATGAAGTTGAGGGGAAAAAAAAATCAAGGACCTTGTCCTCCCCCAACCTGAGTTCTGATTTTGATTCCATCCTTAACAGCTGTGAGATCTGGGTCAGGTCACTAAAGCTCTTGGAGCCTCAGTGTCCTTATCTGTAAAATGGTCAGCATTCTTGAGGATTAAATGAAACAATGAGGATAAGTACCTGGAGCATAGAAGATTTTCAATAAATGGCACAAATTATTATAACCTTCACAAGCTCTCTCCCTCCCATTTCCAGTGGCGAAACTAGAGCCCCGAGATCAGCTCCCAGTCTGCCCCACTCAGGGGACATGGGCCCTGCCCAGGAGTCTGTGGACAGGCACAGGTAGCCACTGCTCTGAGATGGTAGCCCTGCCCCCTGCACTTCTAACTGCTCCCTGCCATGCCCAAGAAGAAATATGTGCCTATGCAGCCAGCCTGTCACTCAACATATCCATGACCCCCTAGCCCTCAGGGCCAGGACCCACTAGCAGCTAACGTAGCATGAGGAAAGTGGTAGGCAAACTATGTTCCCCCAAAGATATCAGGTCCTAGAACCTGGGTCACCACAGTGGATTGAACAGTATCTCAAAAAGATGTATTCAAGCCCTAACCCCTGGTACCTGGGAATGTGACCTTATATGGAAATCATTTATTTGCAGATGTAGTTAAGGATCTCAAGATGAGATCGTCCTGGATGTAGGGTCGGAAAAGGAAATGGCAACCCACTCAAGTATTCTTGCCTGGGAAATCCCATCGATAGAGGAAACTGGTGAGCTACAGTCCATAGGGTCGCAAAGAGTTGGGCACGACTGAGCCACTGAACGCTCAAGCACACACGTAGGGTGGACCCAAGTCCAAGGACTGGTGTCATAAGAAAAAGGAGGAAATTGCACAGGGAAGAAGCCCATGTGAAAACAGGCAGAGATTAGAGAGATGCTGCCACCGGCCAAGGAACACTAGGAGCCACAGAAGCTGGAAGAAGCAAGGAGGGGGTCTCCTCTAGAACCTCTGGAGGAAGTATGGCCTGGTTGACACCTTGATGTTGGAGTTCTGGCCTTGAACTGCAGGAGAATAACTTTCTATTAACTTTAGCTACCATGTGTCTGGCAATTTGTTGTGGCAGCCCTAGGAAGCTAATGCAGTTACCTGGTTTGGAAAGAAGGTCCAGCAGGTGGGATGGAGTCAAGGATCTTGAGGTGGAGAGAGGACCCTGGATTGCCATGCAAGCCCTCAGCACAGTTGCACGTAGGTGGAGAGGGAGGCCTGACACAGAGAAGGTGGTGTGAAGATGGAGCAGAGAGAGATTTGAGGGTGATTGGCCTGGAAGATTCGAGGGATGCAGCTGCTACCAGAAGCTGGGAGAGGAAAGGAATAGATTTTCCCCAGAGCATCCAGAGAACGTAGGAGCCCGATGGCCAGCTTAATACCCAGTGAAACTGAGACTTCTCATCCTCAGAACTCTGAGAGAGTCAATTTCTATTGTTTCTTAATATACATTTATTATTTTATTTTATTTGCTGCATCATTTGGAATCTTAGTTCCCTGACCAGGGATGGAATCCGTGCCCCTGCAGTGGTAGCGAGGAACCTCAGCCAATAGTCCATCAGGGAAGTCCCAAATTTCTATTGTTTTAAACCATCCAGTTTGTGGTAATTGGTTCAGTTGCTCAGTCATGTCCAACTCTTTGCAACCCCATGGACTGTTGCCCACCAGGCTCTTCTGTCCATGAGGTTCTCCAGGCAAGAATACTGGAGTAGGTAGCCATTCCCTTCTCCAGGGGATATTCCCGACCTAAGGATTGAACCCGTGTCTCCTGCACTGGCGGGTGGATTCTTTACCACGGAGCCACCTGGGAAGGCCTCGTGATTGGTCAGAGTGAGCATAAGAAACAAATACTGAGCAGCACAGCAGAGGCCCAATTGGGTTTCTCGGGGCCTCATCCCATTCAGGCCTGTCTCACAGGGAGCAGCAACTCCTTTTCCTTTCTCTAATCCCTCCCCTCCCAAACCCCAAACAGAAGATGGCCCCATCCCAAAGCCTCCCTCCCCTGGGGCTGGATTCCTAGTGTTTATAGGTGAACATGCAAATCCCTCTCTCCAATCCCAGTTCCTGAAGTTTAGTGGGAAACTGGGAGGCCAGGCCTCTGAAGTGGGGCTATGATATGTGGTGAGGGGCAGTTTGCCAGCTTAGACACTTCCAAGAGAGGAAACCCTGCCTCAGGGGCTGCCAGCCTTTGCCCCTGGACTTCTGCCAGCCCGGGTCCCCCACTGGGGGAAGCACCAAGCTCATCCTTCCCACAGAAAAACTCTCCTCTTCAGGCTTGGGACTCTCCACCCCCACCCAACGCGCCTTGGGTCTCTCCAGGAGGTGTGCTTTGTAATTGCTCTTCTCAGCTGGTGCGCTGGTGCCTGCCTGCTCAGTCGTGTCTCACTCTTTGCGACCCCTGGACTGTCGCCCGCCAGTCTCCGCTGTCCATGCAATTTCCCAGGCAAGAATACTGCAATGGGTGGCCATTTCTTTCTCCAGGGCATCTTCCCGACCCAGGGATTGAAACCCCATCTCCTGCTTTGGTGGGTGGATTCTTCACCACTGAGCCACCGGGAAGCCAGGGTTACCCCAAACCCCGGAATCATTCATCTCAATCCTGAGACCCACATCACTCAGAAAGGTTGAATTGCCATTTTATAGACTGGAAACCTGAGGTTTAGAGGTTCCCCCAAAAGGACTAGGTCCAGGTAAACCTTCTGGGCCCTTGCTTCTGGAGGCTCAACCAGTTCAACAACTCCTTGTTGTCAAGTCCTAAGGAGCTAATGGGTTTCCCCCTCCTGTTCTGTACTTGGCTTGAGTTATTTTCCCTTTTCTGGTCTGCAAGGAACAAAAACAAGTACTTTTCTCACAAAAATAATAAAGAACAAAACCCAGATTCCAGAGAGCCTCCAGTTAGAGCCAGTAACTTCAGGCTTCTCAGGGGACCCAGTGCTCCTGCCCGGGTTGGCACAAGCTGAGCCAAGGCTCTGCTGCTGCTTGTCGGCCTGGCTCATGGCTGAGTTTTCCAGGAGATGAAATGCGAGCAGGAAGACCCAGGCCAGAAATCAAAGCACGTTGGACATCTGATGCTCTCTTGAATGCCACAGAGAATGCAAAGCCAGCTCCTTCCTGTGCGTGTTGCCCTCAAAAATTCGGAGAAATACCATGTTCACAGCAGGAAAAACAATTGCACTGATGAATTGTGCTTCTGCTCATGCCTCAGTTCTCCAGACTTCTGCGTGCCTTCCAGCGACACCACCTGCCAGATGGAAGTGCGGTCACACACAGTTCCTCCATGCAAACTGCAAGGCTTGTGAAACTCCAGCAAGTCTGTTAGAATCCCATTTTTCCTAAATGGCCATAATCAAAGAACAAGCTCTTAGTTTTCTAGCAGTGAGCTTTGGAAATAGATGAGTATGCAAAAATCACAATTTATGAGTTCAGCCAGATTTTTCTTTTTCTGCTAAAAATATCGGTCTGCTTAAAGCTTACAGTGTTGGAAGAGATGGAACCCACTGCTAATTATCTATGAGCAATTCATCTGTGGCTACCTTCTTCTCCCCAGCCCTGCGAAGGGCCCTAGGCTGGGTGAGTAGGGCTGAGTTAGCCTTGGAGATGAACTATGAGAGGCCTCATTCCCAGGGTATCAGCAGGAAGATACGTGAGTACTGCCCAGCTGAGAAATATGTGGCTACTGAGAAGGAGCACGGCCAATCTGGGCTCATGGAGAATGATGGCCTGGCCAGCTCCCTTCAGCTGGCTCTTGCCTTCATGTAGTGGTACTTGAGGACAGGCAGTGTCTGGCAGGGCAGGCCTCCTGGTCACCTCACAAAAGAATCTACTTCCTAATTCAGTGTATTCCACACTGGGAAGCTCAAGGGAACCAGGCAAGACCCTTTAGTCAGTGCTGCCCCTGGTACCCCCAAGGTGGACTGAAAAGAAGCTGGGACATTGGGTTCAAGTCCCAGCTCAGTGTTTATTAACCCTGGTGAAGTCACGGGGCCCCTTGGAATCTCGATCCCCTCATCTCTGAAACGGGATGTTCGGGTCGTGCTGGCCTTGCTTGGGTTTTGGCCAGAGTTAAATGAGAACACTGAGGGGTTGGTGGTTGTTATTACTGGCATAAAAGGAGCTATCTCCCAGCTCATTAATGTGGAAAATGTAAACGTCTGCATGCCTAAGGACAAAGGCCCCGCCGGCCCTTTCCGCATTCCCTCCCCACCCCCATATTGTTGGGAGTTTGTTTTGGTTTTTCTGGAACTTCCAGAACAATGGGTTCTGGGGGTTGGTTCTGCAGCTATTCACACTCCCAGGGGATGCATTTATGGAGCTGAGGCCACATTCCAAGGATAAGGGGTCTGCAGGGATGTTTACCCAGCTCAGTCTTGCAGCCTGGAGAGGCTGTGCTGGGGGCAGGAAATCCAGGACACTCCCATGTCAGCCCCACAGCTACGGGCCCAAGTCCAGAGCCTCGTGGGCTGATCTGATCCATCAGTTGGCTGGAAGGCAGAAAGGCCAAGAGGTGACCTCTTCTCCTCCTCCTCCAGCTCTAACATCCGGGATGCTGTTTGGCTTCAACACACAGGCTCCCCTGCTCCTCAGCCACACTCTGCTCCCACCTCAAAGTTCCCCAAAGGTTGTGAGATCCTATTTCAGTATACCTGGAGGCCCCATGCCAGGGCCAGGTGAGGAGTGGTGCACGGGGGAAAAAACAAGTTGTGCCTCCTCCTTCTTCTGCTCTTCAGACCTGAGTTTCCAGATAACTGCATGATTTGTCCAGAGTCCTGGAGTCCGCAGGCCCTTGTTCTTCCACATGGTGCCTTGGTCCGTGACTCCTCTGTATCCTGAATGCCACCTCCTCCCTCACTCAGGGAGCACAGGAACAGCTGAGGATTTAATTTAAGATGTGAGTGGCTGTCAGGCCCCTGATACTCAGGCCCAAGGAGAGGCTGCTCTGATAGATAACTGTTTCCAAAAAGGGATGCCCAAGAATTCCTGATGAGCTGCTTGGGAGGGGACTGAAACCCATCCTTTCCCATCTTCTATCTGGCCAGGCTTCTCTTCCTCCATCTTTGCTCATGTTTTCCCTTCTACTGGACTCTGCTTCTTCCTTATCTCTTCTTCTGTCTCAGAGAGACAACCAGAGCCTTACCTCCTCCAGGAAGACCTCCCAATGAAGACCCTTCTGCCGCTGGAATCACACACAGGCATCCCACTTTCCATGCTTCATATGGGACCTCCCTGAGCCCCAGGCCTGTTTCTAGAGACTGATATTTCTCGAGTGTAACTTCTTAAGATAAGAAGTCTTATCATAAGATTTCTCAAGTCTTATCACCTTGTCTCTAAAGTGGGGACACAACTTTATAGTGTTGTCAAGTGCCCAGAACATAACAGGTGCCAACAATTATTGCCCTTCCCAGATATGCTGCAGGAGAGGGAGGCTTGAACAGGGTCCTCAGTGTGAGCCCAGTGCAGTTCAGTTCAGTCGCTGAGTTGTGTCTGACTCTCTGCGACCCCATGAACCGCAGCACACCAGGCCTCCCTGTCCATCACCAACACCCGGAGTCCACCCAAACCCATGTCCATTGAGTCAGTGATGCCATCCAACCATCTCATCCTCTGTCGTCCCCTTCTCCACCTGCCCTCAATCTTTCCCTGCATCAGGGTCTTTTCAAATGAATCAGCTCTTCATATCAGGTGGCCAAAGTATTGGAGTTTCAGCTTTAACATTAGTTCTTCCAATGAACACCCAGGACCAACTTCCTTTAGGAAGGACTGGTTGGATCTCCTTGCAGTCCAAGGGACTCTCAAGAGTCTTCTCCAACACCACAATTCAAAAGCATCAATTCTTCTATGTTTGGCTTTCTTTATAGTCCAACTCTCACATCCATACATGACTACTGGAAAAATCATAGCCTTGACTAGACAGACCTTTGTTGACAAAGTAATGTCTCTGCTTTTTAATATGCTGTTTAGGTTGGTCATAACTTTTCTTCCAAGGAGTAAGCATCTTTTAATTTCATGGCTGCAATCACCATCTGCAGTGATTTTGGAGCCCCCCCAAAAAAAGTCTGACACTGTTTCCACTTGTTTCCCCATCTATTTCCCATGAACTGATGGGACCGGATGCCATGATCTTCGTTTTCTGAATGCTGAGCTTTAAGCCAACTTTTTCACTCTCCTCTTTCACTTTTATCAAGAGGCTTTTTAGCTCCTCTTCACTTTCTGCCATAAGGGTGGTGTCATCCGCATATCTGAGATTATTGATATTTCTCCCGGTAATCTTGATTCCAGCTTGTGTTTCTTCCAGTCCAGTGTTTCTCATGATATACTCTGCATATAAGTTAAATAAGCAGGGTGACAATATATAGCCTTGATGTACTCCTTTTCCTATTTGGAACCAGTCTGTTGTTCCATGTCCAGTTCTAACTGTTGCTTCCTGACCTGCATACAGATTTCTCAAGAGGCAGATCAGGTGGTCTGGTATTCCCATCTCTTTCAGAATTTTCCACAGTTTATTGTGATCCACACAGTCAAAGGCTTTGGCATGGTCAATAATGCAGAAATAGATGTTTTTCTGGAACTCTCTTGCTTTTTCCATGATCCAGCAGATGTTGGCAATTTGATCAGAGATCTGCCTTTTCTAAAACCAGCTTGAACATCTGAAAGTTCACGGTTCACGTATTGCTGAAGCCTGGCTTGGAGAATTTTGAGCATTACTTTACTAGCATGTGAGATGAGTGCAGTTGTGCAGTTGTTTGAGCATTCTTTGGCATTGCCTTTCTTTGGAATTGGAATGAAAACTGACCTTTTCCAGTCCTGTGGCCACTGCTGAGTTTTCCAAATTTGCTGGCATATTGAGTGTAGCACTTTCACAGCATCATCTTTCAGGATTTGAAACAGCTCAACTGGAATTTCATCACCTCCACTAGCTTTGTTAGTAATGATGCTTTCTAAGGCCCACTTGACTTCACATTCCAAGATGTCTGGCTCTAGATTAGTGATCACACCATCATGATTATCTGGGTCGTGAAGATCTTTTTTGTACAGTTCTTCCGTGTATTCTTGCCACCTCTTCTTAATATCTTCTGCTTCTGTTAGGTCCATACCATTTCTGTCCTTTATCGAGCCCATCTTTGCATGAAATATTCCCTTGGTATCTCTAATTTTCTTGAAGAGATCTCTAGTCTTTCCCATTCTGTTCTTTTCCTCTATTTCTTTGCATTGATCACTGAAGAAGGCTTTCTTATCGCTTCTCGCTATTCTTTGGAACTCTGCATTCAGTTGCTTATATCTTTCCTTTTCTCCTTGGCTTTTCCCCTCTCTTCTTTTCACAGCTATCTGTAAGGCCTCCCCAGACAGCCATTTTGCTTTTTTGCATTTCTTTTCCATGGGGATGGTATTGATCCCTGTCTCCTGTACAATGTCACGAACCTCATTCCATAGTTCATCAGGCACTCTATCTATCAGATCTAGGCCCTTAAATCTACTTCTCACTTCCACTGTATAATTATAAGGGATTTGATTTAGGTCATACCTGAATGGTCTAGCGGTTTTCCCTACTTTCTTCAATTTAAGTCTGAATTTGGTAATAAGGAGTGATTTTGGAGCCCCCTAAAATAAAGTCAGCCACTGTTTCCACTGTTTCCCCATCTATTTGCCATGAAGTGATGGGACCGGATGGCATGATCTTAGTTTTCTGAATGTTGAGTTTTAAGCCAACTTTTTCACTTTCCTTTTTCACCTTCATCAAGATGCTCTTTAGTTCTTCTTCACTTTCTGCCATAAGGGTGGTGTGAGCCCAGGGCACACGTCATAATCCAGGCACTTTCTATTCTACAGTAGAATGGAGACTGGCCCCATCACCGAGTCTGTACTGTTTCTTGGACCTTTCCTGCCTTCTGGGAAGCAGAACTTATCACCAGTAGGACAATGCAGGCTGAAGTTTCTGTTTCTGTTCTGTGTAAAACAGCTGCTCTCTAAGAACCAAAAAAACACCCGGTCACATTGTTTTGTCCAGTGGAAAACATAGCCTGGGGTCAGAATTTCCACCAACGAAAATTTCCCCTCAGGATGTAGAGAATGAGTAACTCCCAGGAATCCCCTACACCAGTTTGTTCAGGGTCCACAGTCTCTTGACACCCTCTTTGGCCTGAAGCTCTGTCTCCAGATCTGGACAGTCCTGGGGAAGTCCAGGCCTGGACTCATGCCTCATGCAAGGGTCCCCAAAGGTCCCAGTCCTGTGTAACACCAGTGCCAGAGAATGCTACACCCAGAGTCCATGTCCAGCCAGGATGTGGTCAGTCTGACTGTGGGGGCCTGTTTAGACAAACGAGAGTGCTGCCTATGGGAGGTGCTCATAGTGCCATGAGTTAGACCACGGCCCTAAAGACTCTAAGGAATAATCAAACCCTCAGGAGTACAGACAAGGGCAAAATCATGGAGGCTATGCTGACCAGAGAGGGTAACACGGGGGTGGCTGAGAGCTGAGCCAGGCTGTGGAGGTGGCAGAGATTCGGAGGGCCAGGCAGGAAGGGAGGAGAGAACACAGGCAGGCGGAGAGTCAGCTGAGGAGGCCCAGATGTGGAATTGAGCTGGGGAGGGGGTTGGGAGCACACAGAGGCTCAGAGCGAGGAAGTCAGGGAGGCCAGATGGGCAAAATGGGACTGCAAGTGGCCAGCAGGGGCTAGGAGGGGGCCTGGGGCTTCTTCTGAAGGCGGAGTGGCATCTGGAAGAAAGCTGGGCTTGGGGACTGCTGTCCTGACTGTTCGTGAGGCCAGCTGACAGGGTGAGGCTGCAGGGAGGGCAGGGTCTTCTGAGCAGAGAGGGCAGGAACCCCACAAATCGCAGGTGGGATGAAGCAGGTTTGCTGACCGACTCCAAAGGGACTGAGCTGGGCTGAGAAGCCACTGGGGCCCAACAGGAACAGGGACTTCAGAAAGGGGAACACGTCTGGCACAGGAGAGAGTGTCAGCCCGGTGTGAGACCTCTGAGGTCATTGCACGTATTCCTCCCCTGAATGCTCGCCTAAGGGGGTGCCCTCTTGGCCAATCGAGGGTGTCACAAAGTGCCCACTGCTAACCCAGGTGAGAGGCCCTGCGGTCATCCACAAACATTCTGGAGCACACACCGTGTGCCAAGAGCTGTGATAAGTATTATAGAAAGAACAAAAGCAGCATTTCTTTAGAGTTGTACACTCAGCTTTTGGAAGGAAAGAGCCACTGAGAGGGTCTGCAGGGGGTCCTTCACTGGGACATGGTTGGCCCAGTGTGGCTAAGGATAGGGCCTCTGGGGAAATGAAGAATTGAGTACACTGTAAATTGATGCTTTTAAAATATTGGTTCAATATGTGTGTGGTGGGGAGGGGCAAGAGCAGAGTGGGAGGAAGGAAGAAAGGGAAGCAGAGCACTCAGAGAGACAAGAGGCCTGAGGAATCTACCCCCGTCACCTGCCAGGGCCAAGCGTGATTCATGGGGGCTTCCCCAAGTGTCAAGGCTTCCTCCAAACCACAGGCAGGGCTCACCCTAAGAGAAGTTCTCATCTGTGCAGCCTTCTTGTCTTCTTGCATATTTCCTGTAACATATCAGCAGTTTTACTATTATTATTATTTGGTCATGCCACACAGCTTATGGGATCTTAGTTCCCTGACTGAGAATTGAACCCGGGCACTAGGCAGTGAAAGCACTGAGTCCTAACCTCTGGACCACCAGGGAATTCCCCTATCAGTGGTTTTAATACAGCAGCCGTGGACAGAGGAGGCCTGGGGAGGAAGGCTCTTCTGGCTGAAGGAGGGCCCCCCTGGAAGTGTCAAGGTACCTCTCCATGGCAGGGTGGTAGATGGAGAGGTAGAGACAGGCGGGAGATGAAGGTCAACTGAGGCCCGTGTGGAGGCTGATTTCAGACTGTGCTTTTTGACCTAATAGAGCATGCAAGCAGAAGAGGGCAGTGAGAAGCAACAGTCCCCAGCACTGGGGCTGAAGAGGGTATAACCCCGGCCAGTAACATTCATGCTGACCACGTCAGAACCGCCAACAGGGCCTCTCTCTTCAAATCTCTCCCGTGTGACTCTTCAGCTCTCCTCACAGGTGGGTTTTTTTGTGGCTGGAGGTGATCGTGGGTTTGAACGGCCATGGTAACGTGTCCAATTTCTCATGATGATCTACCAGGCTGGGAGCCTCTGACACGGAACCGTCAGTGCTGTGTCACTTCCCCTTAGGTAACTTGCTGGCCCCTGGCCAGGGGCACAGGAAGCAGGCTCAGGCGCAGTGCTCCCGGATCTGGGACGGCAGGGCAGGGCGGAGGCGGAGGCGGCCCACTGAGAACCGCTCCTGGTGCCCAGTGCCTGCAGACCCACCTGTGGCCCCTCGAAGGCTGGACGGGCACAGAGGGGCGTCGGCCTCCTAGGTTCCTGGGCTCTGCACACCTCTCCCCTGGGCTCTGCAGGCCTGGACTTCCCATCCCTACAGTGTTTCTCTCCGGGCTGGGCTCTGAGCAACCGCTCACCATGGTAACCAACCAGATGTGGAACCCGCCATGACATCATTCTTGGGCCTTGAACTGGCTGGGGCGGTTCTTTCCCTGGAGGCCTGGCAGGTGCCACCCGCCACCTGCACCTGGAGAGAAGAGGTGAGTGTTCCAGGGAACCCGTTGAGGCCCTGAGCCTCTGGGAAGCGAACTAGAAGACGAACCCAACCAGAGTAACAAGCCTCTTCAAGGCTGTGAGGAAATGAAGGTGAGAAAAGATACCACATCTCTGAGGGCGGCCATGAGCCAGGTGGCTGGGCCAGGTAAACTCAGGTGTGCCCTCCACAGCATACAGGCTGTACCACCATCCCTACCTGAGGAGGAGTCAGAGGCTCATAAAGGTACAGTAACTCCCTCCAGGCCACACAGTCAGTGGGCGTGTGGATGTGTGATCCTGGAGCCATGCTTTGTACAACTAGTGGGGTGTACTTTAAACAACGTCAAAGTTCTAGTCACTGAAATGGCCTCAGTCTCACATGGCTTTTTGTTTTGGAAATCTCTGTCGAATCTAGCCAAGTGGAAATTCCAGGCCTTGTCCCCTCCAGAGCCTTGCAGGCTAAGCCAGGTTTGGTGATCACCCCAGCCCGGGGCTTCCTGCCGGGCCCAGGTCAGCCATAACCGGGATGTTCCTAATGCATTTGTCTGGACCCTATTCCTGGAGTCCAGGAAACTCCACAGGACACAGCTGAGTCTGGGCGGCTCCAAACATGTATTGCGTTGGAGAGAACCAAGCGGGGGTTTCCCTGGGCTCCGTGAGCACAGGGTGCTGGCTGGCTGCCTCAGCTCAGCACGCACCCCCACCTCAGGAACCCCTCAAGGCCGGGGACCTGGGCTCAGGGCCATTAGTGGGCAGCGAGCTTCCAGGGACTGTCCAGTGACAGGGCTTCCCCAGAATGTGATCTTCCTCGATGACATCATCTGCCATTTCAGGCGGGGCCAGGGCACCTCTGGAACAACAAAGCTAGCGCAGGACACCTCCCACATGACTCATCAGTGGGCCACCCCCCGCCCGGGGGGCTTCCGGCCCTCAGGAGAAACCAGACACACAGGGCCAGTTGTTTGCTTCTGAAGCACCCCCGCTGGCCCTGCAGTCTCAATAGGGTCATTTATGTTTTCTCCCCAATTCTCTGTGACTGTAGTTCCTTCTGGCAGTTGGGGGTCCACCGGGCTGCCTGGGCCCCCGTAAGAGGAGAAAACTCTGTATCTAGTCACCCACCTACCATCCCATAAAAACGCTCCTGTTACAGGACCGGGGCTAGGCCTGGAAGGCAGACCTCCTCTCTCTCCTTTCTGGCTTAACAAAAGCAAGTAAAAAGGGTGGGGACCAAGCAGGAGAGACAGCTACAGATCTGCTTCTATTCTAATCTCTCCAGATCCTCATCTAGGGCAGAAACACCCTGATTCCACACCCACGTTCTACCTGGAATGTGGCCCAGGCTCGGGGACATAGACCTGAGGGGGCTGGAGTAGGAGGTTCAGGATGTGGTGGCCTGAGCTGGGCAGAGCCAGTGGTGCTGAGCACCTGCCCCTGGGTTTGGACCCAGCTCCAGGCTCTTACAAACCTCAAGGGGAAAAAAGCAAATTTTTCTCAGATTCCTTTTCTGAGAGGAATCGTGGGATATAAAAGATAATTCATAGGAAGGGAAACCCAAATGACTAAGAAGTTCACAAAGAGGTTGTTAATTTCACTGGTTGTCAGAGAAATGCCAATTAAAACAGTGAGATGTGATTTTACACCTGGGAGATTGGTGAAAATCAACAGGACAGAGACTGTCAAGTGCTGAGGGTATGGGGAAGAGGGAGCTGCTGGTGGGAGTGAACCCCAGGTGGGTGAGTGGTGGGTTTTTATTGAGAATCGTTATGCAGATTCAATACACACAGACCATGCTAACGGGAACCCTGCTCCTGCTGAGCTCAGACCAAAGTGTACAACCAGGCCCCAGGATGCCACTGCCGAGGGCCCATTCCCGGGGAAGTGTCCCCCACATGCACCCATGGCCACTCTTCCTCTCTGTGCAGGCTTGCTTCAGCCGAACCTGACAGGCCTTAGGGAGAGTCTTCACCCCAGCCCAGCCCAGAGCTGGCTCACTGTCCAGCCACCAATTCTGGCCCAATGGGGGTTTGAAATCAGGACTCTGACCCTCAAGAAGGCAAGACACCCCACTCCCTTTCTGTGCTCCAGTCTGACATCCTAACCCTCCCACCTGACTATCAGTATTAGTTTTCTATGGTTGTGTAGAAAAATCAGCACAGACTCAGCAACTTGAAACAACACTTCTTTATCATTTCATCTCAGGGGTCTTGGTATGGCTTAGCTGGATCCTTTGCTCGTAAGACTATAGTCTCGTAAGACTATAATGTTATGAGTGCTGGGCAGTGCTCTCATCTGGAGGCTCAACAGGGGAAGAATCTGTTTCTGAGTTTGTGCACTTGCTGGCTGCTGTGGGATGGGGACCCAGCTCTCTTACTGACAGTCAGCTGGGGGCCACTCCCTGATCACAGCAGCTGCTGGTGGTTCCTTGCCAGGGAAACTTGATCAACACAGTCACTTACTCCATCTGTCTGGCATGGAGAGGCTCTTGGCACAGGAAGGATCCAGCCCCTCATTTAAGGGCTTTCATCTGATTAGCCAGTGAAAGTCACTCAGTTGTGTCTGACTTTTTGCAACCCCATGAACTATATAGTCCATGGAATTCTCCAGGACAGAATACTGGAGTGGGTAGACTTTCCCTCTCCAAGGAATCTTCCCTCTCCAGGGGATCTTCCCAATCCAGGGATCAAACCCAGGTCTCCTGCATTGCAGGTAGATTCTTTACCAGCTGAGCCACAAAGGAAGCCAGGCCCATACAGAATAATCTCTGCTTTGGTCTGTCTAGTCAAGGCTATGGTTTTTCCAGTAGTCACGTATGGATGTGAGAGTTGGACTATAAAGAAAGCTGAGCACAGAAGAATTGATGCTTTTGAACTGTGGTGTTGGAGAAGACTCTTGAGAGTCCCTTGGACTGCAAGGAGATCCAACCAGTCCTTCCTAAAGGAGGTTGGTCCTGGGTATTATTGGAAGGACTGATGTTGAAGCTGAAACTCCAATACTTTGGCCACCTGATGCGGAGAGCTGATTCATTTGAAAAGACCCTGATGCAGGGAAAGATTGAGGGCAGGAGGAGAAGGGGATGACAGAGGATGAGATGGTTGGACGGCATCACTGACTCAATGGACATGGGTTTGGGTGGACTCCAGGAGTTGGGGAGGCCTGGTGTGCTATGGTTCATGGGGTCACAAAGAGTCAGACACAGCTCAGTGACTGAACTGACTGATTAACTCAAATTCATCTGATGGGATCTTAATGACACCTGCAAAATCCCTTCACCTTTGCTATATTTTGTGGTTTTTCCAGTAGTCATGTATGGATGTAAGAGCTAGACCACGAAGAAGATTGAGCACCAAAGAATTGATGCTCTCTAATTGTGGTGGTAGAGAAGACTCTTGAGAGTTCCTTGGACAGCAGGAAGATCAAACCAGTCAATCCTAAAGGAAATCAACCCCGAATACTCATTGGAAGAACTGATGCTAAGCTGAAACTCCAATACTTTGGCCACTTGATGTGAAGAGCTGATTCATTGGAAAAGACCCTGATGCTGGGAAAGATTGAGGGCAGGAGGAAAAGGGGGCAACAGAGGATGAGATGGTTTGGATGGCATCACCGACTCAATGGACACAAATTTGAGCAAACTCTGGGAGATGGTAAAGGACAGAGAAGCCTGGTGTGCTGTAGTCCATGGGGTTGAGAAGAGTTGGACATGATTTAGCAACTGAACAATGAACGACAGTTTGGTGGACAAACCGTATAGTGAGCCCCATGATTCCCTGCCCTGTGTTCAGGCCACAATTCCCTGCCCTTGGGTGAAGGTGGGCCCTGTGACTTGCTTCTGCCTCATAGAATATGGCAAAGGTGAAGGGATTTTGCAGGTGTCATTATGACTCTGAATCAACTGAATCTGAGTTAATCAAAGCAGAGATCACCACACAGAATGCCAAACTGGCAGACTGCCTTCTTGAAGGGAGAAGCCTCGGGCAGCACAGAACAGCCTGGGAGACACAGCCTTTCCACGTGGGTCAGGGAGGGCCCAAACCTTCGGAGGGAGGGCCCAGAGGGATGGTACCTGGAGAGAGGTCTGGCCTCTCAGGCAGCTTAAATAAGTAAGGTGGGGTGTGGGCCACAGGCAAGGATGTTCTCTTCGGATACCCTGGGATGGTCCCTAAATTTCTCCACTTTCAGCTGAGAGGGCCCCAGAGTGGGCCCCTCTGCCCTTCACATGTCAGACTCTTACATCATAGCTTTTTTTTCTGTTCCTGCCATCTTTGCCATCAGGGGATGCCCACCCACTGCTCTACTCAGCTTTCACAGGAGAAGGAGGTTAGTTAAGAGGTGATTAGGAGGGCACTGTGTGTCCCCACAGAGGGACAGTGGGAGGACCGTCACTGGGCAGACGTGACCTCAGTCTGCCGGCTCAGCTCTTTCTGCCCCAGGGAGGAACTCTGTCCAACAGAAACAAGCCCCCACCATGCAGGGTCTCTCCTCCCTCTGCTGGGTCCAGACCAGGCAGAGACCCTCTCTACAGGGTCACACTCTCCAGCACCTCTGCCCTGGCCTGGGAGCTCATGCTTCGGGCCTCTGTGCCCTCGTGAGAGACCAGGCACAAGGAACTAGTGGCCTGGGCAGGGTTTGAGCCCTGAATCTGATCCTGCCCTGTTCCGCCCACCTCCTTGTCCAGTTCTTGAGAACCTCCACTTGCCCTGCTTCTGCACCCTGACTACCTTTGATCCCTCTGTGCCTGCCAAGCTATGGGCTGCATATGGTTACCTGCCCACTCCAACCAGACTGGGGAAGGGGGTCCCAGCCTTGTGCTGCTCACCAGACCCTGGGTCTGGGCCTGCCTCAATGCCCTCTCACATTCTGGCCTGCCTATTACCCTCAGCCTCACCTGAAAGTTCCCAGGGCCAGCTCCTCTCCCCAAAACCAAGACCCTCAGTCACCCCCAGCCTCTGCTCATTCCCTAAGCAAGCAAGATTTTTAGAGCAAGGCTTATGCAATCTTGTGGATACTCTCTGAGCTGTTCTGAGCCCTGCCCTCTCACACCCCAGGCCTTGGCACAGGCTAATCCATTGCATTTAACCTTTATACACAAACCGTAGAAACCCAGCTCTGGCTAACTTACTGAGAAAATGGTGTTATGGAAGGATATTAGACAGCTCGGCTTCCCAGGTAGCTCAGGGGTAAAGAATTCAGCTGACAAGCAGCAGACTGGGTCCCATCTTGTGTTGGGAAGATCCTCTGGAGAAGGAAATGGCAACCCACTCCAGTATTCTTGCCTGGGAAATCTCATGGACAGAGCAGCCTGGCGGGCTACAGTCCACGGGGTCACAAAGAATCAGACATGAAACAATAGTAGCAGCAGCATTAGATGGCTCACTGGATTACCGGGAAGGCTGGAGAACCTGGCTGGGGACAGGCAGGGACCAGGGGGTGAGCACAGCTCGGGAGTGCAGGGCCTCTCACCCTGGACAGACACTGCTGGACTCTCCTGTCCTTCCAGCCTCTCTCTGAAGCCTTGCATCACTCCCTCCAGAGTTAGAGCCCCAGGGAGAAGCGTTAACTGGTCAAGCAGGAGTCCCAACCGTCACTCTGGCCAAAGGACGAGGAGCAGACGGCAGCCTTCCATCATCTTCCGTGCTGGGAGGAGGTGGGCTCAGCTTCCTTGGGAGCCCGTCCCCCAGAGGAGGGATGTGGGCAACACAGCCTCGGGTTAGCTCCCCATTCTGGGGGTCACGACCTGGGGGCCCTGTGGTGGCAGCACGCACTAGACCATTCCTTAGAGATCAGCATCCCCCTGACCTGTTTCAGGGCAACTAGAAGGCAGGTCCCTCTTTGGAATTGGGAGGGCATTTTTCTACTTTTCCATTTATGGTGGTGGTGAGTGACTTTGCCTTGTGTAGTCCCAGAACACCACCACCAACCCCCGCCTCAAGTTGCCCAGGTCTCTGCTTCAGGCGAAAGGTACTGTGTCTCTGATTTGTGTTCCATTACTTGGGATTTCTGACTTTTTCTATATTTGGTACCTGGCTCACAGACTTAGGCTTAACCAGTGTTTAGCTCCTCCAACAAATGGCCACCCTCAGACCACTACAGGAGGGATTTCTTCTGTGATTTTAGGAGCTTCCCTGGGACTTCCCTGGGGGTCCAGTTTTTACTCTGCGCTCCCAGTGTCGGGGGGCCCAGGTCGGGGAACTGGATCCCACATGCCACAACTGAGATGGGGTGCAGCAAAATAAATAAATGTGTGGTTGTTTTTTTTTTAAAGAGATCAATTCCCCATTAACTTGCTTGATGGCACTGAATAAGGACACAGAATTGTGTTCCCAGAGAAACCTGGCCGCAGGAGGGGCCAGGCTGGGGCTGAGTAACCCAGAGCTGCACCTCCCAGTTGTTGTGCTTGATAGTGGCCAGCATCTTGGAAGGCCGTGCTGGGAGGGTGAGGACTCTCCCAGGCCAAGAGAGACTGTCCTCTGAGTCCTAGACCTAGAAGGATCTCTTCTCTTCCACGGGTCAAGGGATGCACCTGGGAAGGACTGGGGTACCTGTTCTTGCTTCTCACCCCTGCTGACTCAGCCTGTTTGCTCCAGCCACCTGAGCCCTGAACCTGAACATGCAGTGGGGTCCCTGAGCACTCCCTCCACCCCTGCGTCACCACTCCCAACGCCACAAGGCTCTGGGGTTGAAGCAGGGGTGAGGTGGAGAGCAGAGCTGGGAAGCTGCAGCTTTAAGGGCTTGTTCCCTTAGAGCCTGTCCAGCTCAGACAACTCTGAGGAGCAGAGACCCTCCAGGGCTTCTTTGCTTAGCCAGTTAGCTGCCCACCTTAGGATGAGGAATTTGCACCCCCTAGAGAGGGGATCAGATTGCACATTCCTGAGTCCTGAGTCATGGCTGCTCTGGTTCAGGAATGTGTTTACGCGGAGGGCCTAAGAGGGACTGCACAGGCCAGTGTGTCTGTTCACTCCATATCCGGCTGGCCTGGGGACGGGGGCTGAGGGGTCTCTCAGGGATGAAGGGGCAAGGCTGTGACCTCTGGAGCCACTGTGATGACGCTCATCATGGGCCTCAGAGGCCCAGAGGCAGGGAGGGCTGGACTCGGGCTGGAGCTGAAGCCTTTGCCTTGTCCAGCACTGGCTTCAACTTGATCCCATGGGACGAGAGTGGAGAGGGCCCAGTCCAAGCAGAGCCTCCCCTGCGGTGACCCTGGGAAAGGAACTTGCTCCCCCCACCGCCCACCCCCACCCACACCCCGATCTCCTTCCACAAAGGACAACCTCTCAGAGGGTGCTGAGGGCTTGGTGAGACCCTGGCTTCCGCCTCAGAGGAGTGGCTGTGAGTCTCTGCCCCTCACCCTTTGCCTCCTCCCCGCCCAGGTCTTTCTTTGTCTGCCTCTGACGTGGGCCACTCAGCTGTGGGGAGAGCCCTCCACCCACTTCAGCATCACTGCTGCTACTGAACTTGTCTGGTGTCTTTCAGGGGGACTCTGAAGAGCTCCTGGTCCTTTATGTCTCAGCACAGAAAGAATTCAGCGAGGGACAAAGTGATAGACAAGAAGTGATTTATTAGAATAGGACGTTTGTGAGGCTTACAAGTGAGTGGGCGAGGGGGTGCCATGCCCCCTAGAATTTACTGGGCTGTGGTTTTATAATCAAAGGAAAAGTAGGGGGGTGGGGAGAAAAGATCTTCTTTGTCTTTCTTGAGTAGATGTCATGCTTCCATCCTCAGCTCCTCCTCCAGGTTGAGCAGGGGAGTTTTCTTATCCCTACAGGGTGAAGCTAGGTTCACAAACTATTCTTTTGTGTGTGTGAGTGAGTGTGTGTGCAGAGAGCATGTCCTAGGGATCATTAACTTACTGAGCTCACTGGGCAGGATGTGGGTCTCATGCCACCATTGATTTATTGTTTTGGGGGGCATGTCTCGTGCTTCTGTTTAGTGGTTTTGTTGCTAAGCAAGCCTACTTGGTTAGAGAAGGAAATGGCAACCCACTCCAGTATTCTTGCCTGGAGAATCCCATGGACAGAGGAGCCTGGTGGGCTACAGTCTATGGGGCCGCAAGAGTTAGACATGACAGAGTGACTAAGCACCCACGTACACATACAAACCTACTTGGTATTGGTTAAGCAAACCTGCTTCTTGGGTAATCATTAACTTACAGGGGCCTCCCATATTTTTTCTACTTACAGTTCGCTAGTGGGATTAGCTGTGTAATCACTTACTTTGTCCCTTTACCCTGTCCCTATCACCATCATATTCAATATTCAACCAAGCCCTGTGCTACGCTCTTTACAGTGTGGCCATATGCCCTAGTTTGCCTGGGGCTGCCCTGGGACACTCCACAATTATTTATAACGGCTCCTTTCACTCTCAGAGGTGAACTAGTCTAGAAGATAACTACATGTTTGCCCTAACTTTATAGGTATTTAATTTAATTCCCAAAATGCCCTACAAAGTGGGGAGCTGCTAATAGCCCCATATTATGATGCAGAATCTAAAGGCTCAGAGAAGATAAGTATCTTGTCCAAGGTCACACAGTTAGAAGTGGCAGACCCAGAAACTGTTAGGAACTCACCTCTTGACTTCAAAGCCCTCTGCTTAGCCACCACACCGAACTTCCTCTCCTAAAATCCACTGATGCTTGGAGCGACAGATAATCTGGTATCTCTGAATAGCAGAGAAATAACAATTAAGTCCTGGAGTTTATCTCGACTCTCTCCCCAGCCCCACACTTTGGCCATCTTTGCCACATTGTTCCCTCTTGACAAGATCTTGTGGACAAATCTGGTTTGCTCCTTGGTAGTGGCAGCTTCATTATCATCAGATGAGCAAGCATCATTGTGCCACCTGTGCCCCCGATGGTGCACAAGGTACAATCAGCTAATCTTCACACTGACCCTGCAAGTTGAATGTTACAGATTTCCTTCCATAGAAGGAAAACTCCTCAAGGTGATACAGCTGGGAGGAGCCAGAGCAGGGGCTAGAACTTGGGATCCTGGCTTTGAGCTGAGGGAACTCTCCATGGTATGCCATTTGGGTGCTCACACTGCAGAAGCAAGCAGTAGGTTGCTGTTTGGCTACATGGGCATATGGTTCCAGTGGGTCCATGGCAGAGAGATGGTTAAGCTACGTGTTGGGACCCACAGACCCTCAAGGTCTCGAGGCAGTCTGGCTGCCAAGGAGCCAGGACCATCTTGCCCAAAAGCACAGGCATAAGTCCTTTGAATTCATCTGACCACACACAGTTGGTCTTTGCTTGTGGAAGAACTGATGCCTTCGAAATATGGTGCTGGAGGAGACTCTTGAGAGTCTCTTGGACTGCAAGGAGATCAAATCAGTCCATCCTAAAAGAAATCAGTCCTGAATATTTATTGGAAGGACTGATGCTGAAGCTGAAACCTCAATGCTTTGGCCACCTGATTCAAAGAACTCATTGGAAAGACCCTGATGTTGGGAAAGATTGAAGGCAGGAGGAGAAGGGGATGACAGAGGATGAGATGGCTGGATGGCATCACTGACTCAATGGACATGAGTTTAAGCAGAATCTGCCTGCAATTCAGGACACCTGGGTTCGACCCCTGGGTTCGGGATATTCCCTGGAGAAGGGAAAGGCTACCCAGTCCAGTATTCTGGCCAAGAGAATTCCATGGACTGTATAGTCCATGGGGTCACAAAGAGTCAGACACGACTGAGAGATTTTCACTTCACTTCACAGGAGATGGTGAAGGACAGGGAAGCCTGGTGTGCTGCAGACCACAGGGTGGCAAAGGGTCAGACTTGACTGAGCAACTGAACAACAGCCTTACGTTTAAGAGGTATATATGTGTGTGTATATATAATTTTATTTATTTCTGGCTGTGCTGGCTCTTTGTTGCTGTGTGGGCTTTTCTCTAGTTGAGGCAAGCAGGGGCTACTCTAGCTGGAGTGTGTGGGCTTCTCATTGTGGCGGCTTCTCTTGTTGCAGAGTACGGGCTCTAGGGTGCGAGGGCATCAGTAGTTGTGGTTCCAGAACCCTGGAGCACAGGCTCAGCAGTCACGGCACATGGCCTTAGTTGCCCTGTGGCATGTGGGATCTTCCTGGAACAGGGACCGAACCTGCGTCTCTTGCATCTTCTGCACTGGCGGGCAGATTCTTTACCCCTGAGCCATCAAGGAAGCCCATATTCAAGAGTTTTTGAACAGTGTTTTCCTTTCTTTGGCGGGAAAGATCAGACATCTTTTAGAACAGAGCACGGCCACTTTGAAGATGGAAGGCAAACCATTTCTGGACCCCAAACCTCCCCACTCCAGTTTCTCCAGGAAGAGATCACCACACCACGTCATGTGGTTTATTGCTGCCCCAACCCGCTGGCCTCAAGGGGAGGAAGAAATAAAAGCAAGCACATTCCAGACGCTGCAGGGAAAATGGGATTTGGGAAAAGGATGTTTGTTCAAAATCAACCAAAAATAGAGAAGCAAGAAGAGGAAGAGGCAACCTCTTGACCCATTTAAAAAGCTATTTCCCAAGAAGGATTTTCTAAGCAGTGAACAATGTCACAAAAGTAAACGCCAATGTAAAAACATAAAGCTTTGGTACATTAAAAACTATCGAAAACAAACATAAAAGTGATCGACACACTCATAAAACACACACACCACAAATGTCACAGTGACAATGGACAGAGAACTCATAAAATGATTTTTAAGTAAGCCCGTCAAGTTTTTGTTTAGTCGCTACATCTTGTCCAGCTCTTTTGTGACCCCATGGACTGTAGCCCGCCGGGCTCCTCTGTCCATGAGATTTCCCAGGCAACAATACTGGAATGGGTTGCCATTTTCCTGTCCAAGAGATCTTCCCAACCCAGGGATCAAACCCACGTCTGCAATGGCAGGTGGATTCTTTATTGCTGAGCCGCCAGGGAAGCCCCACATCCATCAATACTTGTTAGAAAAACGGAACAGAAGCAGATAGTTGATCCTCCCAAATTAAAAATTGTTTAGTAATTATGAGTGCTTTTGTTTTGTGGATAATCATGTAAGTTGTCATTCTGAAATACCATTATTTGCTTTTTGATACTAAGATTTGCTTTACTGGTACTATAAGCTGTAAGAGATCCATAGCACCGGCGCTCTCAGATCTGGGCTGGTGCTGGCATAAAAAATAAGCCAGGTGTACCTCTCTTGAAACACTCTCACAGAACATATCAAGGATATTTAAAAATACTAGAAAAGTTAAATGTCTTAGAATTTTCTCACAGAAAAGAATTAGAAATTCAAACAAAAAATTATGGACAAAGATGATCAGTAAAAAGAATGCTGAATAGCAATACTTGGAAGCTCAGATGCTCCAATATGTTACAATATAGCTATTCAATGACACAACCCTTCAAAATGGTATGTTTGAAGAATGTTTATATTTATACAAAGGAAAAAGAACTATAAGATAGTAGGTTTTTTTTTTTTTAAGTGAAAAAAGTAGGCTACAAAGCAATTTGCAATTTTAAAAGGCTTATGTACATGGAGGCATGACATGGCCATATGTGAACAACCATCAACCATGTACAACCATGGCAGGGAGATGATTTGCAGTCAGATACAGTCTCTAAAGCATGAAGGCTGGCCCTATCTCTTGCCTTCCTGAGGATGGTAAGCATGTCATGAAACCACTGAATGTTTCAGAGGATGGAGGTGGGGCTTGGGGAGTGGGGAGGAGCTTGAGGAAAGTTCCAGGGCCAGAGAGGGCCTCAAAAGCAAGATGTTTGGATGTCATCAGTGATGGTGATCTTGGTCCCATGGTAGGTCAGAAAATGTCAGGGAAGGTGGACCAATGGCTGGTGGATCAAGAGTAGGATCATTTTGAGGGGCATGATCCAGGAGGCCAAGAGCCATGGGGAGGCTGACCACTGAGCCCAGAACAAGCCTGGTCACCCCAAGATATCCCCACCCCAATCCCCAGGAAATAGGACACCCCAGGGTGGGAGGCACTCTCGCAGCAGTCCTTGGGGGCTGGACTGAACATGAGGGTACCCCAAGCTGGTGACCAATGGAAATGGACATGTCTCTCCAACATGTTTAAAAAGAGAGAGACCAAAATATAGCTATAATAGGTGATAGGATGAAAAGTGAGATTAGGTTTCTATGTGCTTTTCCATTTTTTCAAAAATTTCTAGATCAAGTACTTCTATAATCAGAAAAATGATAAAGGCTACTTTAAAAATACTTTTAAAAAACCTTGTAATTTTATTATGTATTTATTTATTCTATTTTTTGAATGCACTGCACAGTGTGTGGGATCCTAGTTGCCCAACCAGGGATCGAACCCACGCCCCCTGCAGTGGAAGCATGGTGTCTTGACCACTGGATGGTTAGAGAAGTCCTTTAAAAATACTGTTTAAATAATATACTCTCTTTTATTTTTTTGCCAAAGGAAAATACTGCCAGAGTTATTCCAAATCAACTTTTCTACTGCCAGCTGGCAAGGCCCAAGGGTCCCAGCTCCCTCCTGAGAGTGCAGCACGACCACATGGGGGCTCAGCCCTTCTGCCCCTCCTCTCTGGTGGGTCTGCTAGCCCTCCAAAGATGGGCACATAGGCGAGGGCACAGACCTCTCTCCTAAGAGGGTCTGCTTGAGGTTCTCTTGGCGCTGGTGCCCCCATCCCCAAGGTTTCAGGTCCCAGAAGGCCCTACATTCTGAGAACCTGACTTCTCTAGTGTGAGGGCTGCCAGATGGAGAAAGGCCAGGATGTCCATCGTGTGACCTCCCTTGGGGACCAGATGCTGTCAACCAAGGCAAGGGAACTGAGACCAAAGCCACTGTGACCCAGTGCCCTTCTCTCCACCCACCAGGCTCTAAGCGCTCTCCTTATGGCCCTCCCTCCAGCCCTAACTCCATCCTGAGGCCACAGAATAAGACCCCTGTCCCTTCCAGAGGGAGTCATCATTTGCAGACACAGTACAATCAGAGCCTTCTCTTCTCTAGTCAACACATCCATTACCTCCAGCCCTTCTTCAGCAGCCCCTGAGGGTCTTCATCATTCTGCTTGCTCTCATCAGAACACACTGCAAGGTCTGACCTGTGGGGTAGATGTCCCACATGGCAGCTCAAACCATCCCCTGATGAGGCTTGAGTCCATAAGGAATAGTCTCTGGAGCTTAACTGATCTTGGTGCCTCCACCCACCTGGACACCCTCAAGCTGGGGATTTGGTGGACAGTAGGCTCATCAGAGGGAATCCACGAGGGGCCTCTGGGAATGCTCACTATTTAGGTCCCATTCAGTTGGTAGTTTGCTTTTATTTTTGTTGTTGTTGTTGTTGTTGTGGTTGGGATATAATTGCTTTGCAATGTTGTGTTAGTTTCTGGTGTACAACAGCATGAATCAGCTATATGTATACGCATATCCTCTCTTGGCACTCCCCCCCACTCCCATCCTGCCCCTCTAGGTCACCAACAAAGCATCGAGTTGAGCTCCCTGTGCTACACAGCAGCTTCGCATTAGCTATCTATTTTACAATGGATGTTTAATGTCCAGAACAAGGAGGATAGAGCCTGGCTCTTCCCTACAAGTCAGAATTTGAAGTTTGGGGATCTGGAAGAGATCTTCGAGACAACATACATGGCACTAGGAATCAGGAGAGAAGTCGGTCTTTGTACTTGCCTCCATTTCACCACGCAATCCTGCAGAGACTCGGAGCTTTTCTGCCCTCCACCTGCTCATCTCTAACATGGGGCCTTAGTTCTCCCCCTGCCTGTCTGTGGTGAGGACCTTAAGCAAGCTGTATAGATAGGTTCAGGGGTCTATAGGATCCAGGAGAGATTCTCAGCTGATCTCAGGACTTAATAACCAAGGGCTCCTCCCAAGCCGGCTGTTCCCTGAGCCCCAGGCTGTCTCTTCTGGACCCACCACGGGGTTCCTAACACTCTTGTTGGGTCCTCAGCTGTTTCATGTGAATAGCTTGCCTTTCCAATTATATTATTGCATAAATGGCTGCTAATGACATCTCCCTTCTCTATGGCCCGAGTTCTGTGTGGGGGTTACGGGGAACAGGGAAACATTTCAGGCTTTTTTTTGGAGGGTGTGAGCGCCTCTCTTGAGAGTGACCTGGCAGGGTCTCATGCAATTGTCTGGTTACTCTGCTCTAGCGTCCCCTGGAGGTAATGGCGAGCACTGCCACAGGCTACCAATGGGCCTGTCTAGGTTTTTCCAGTAGTCATGTATGGATGTGAGAGTTGGACTATAAAGAAAGCTGAGCGCAGAAGAATTGATGCTTTTGAACTGTGGTGTTGGGGAAGACTCTTGAGAGTCCCTTGGACTGCAAGGAGATCCAACCAGTCTATCCTAAAAGAAATCAGTCCTGAATATTCATTGGAAGGACTGATGCTGAAGCTGAAACTCCAATACTTTGGCCACCTGATGTGAAGAATTGACTCATTTGAAGACCCTGATGCTGGGCAAGATTGAGGGCAGGAGTAGAAGGGGACAACAGAGGATGAGATGGTTGGATGGCATCACCAATTTGAGGGACATGAGTTTGAATAAGCTCTAGGAGTTGGTGATGGACAGGGAAGCTTGGTGTGCTTCAGTCCATGGGGTCTCAAAGAGTCGGACATGATTGAGCAGCTGAACTGAACTGAAGAGACCAGACCTGGCATCAGGAGACCCTGGACACCAACTGAGGAACAGGGGCCTTTGACTGCAGGGAGCGGGTGGGGGAATGTGTTCAGAAGCCAGCAAGTGAGGCTGTTCAATTTCCAGGTGCCACAATGGGCCATATATGTTGTCTCGAAGACCTCTTCCAAATCCCAAAGCATCAAGTTCTAGGATCACAAGCACCTTTGAGATTTAAAAGATGGAGAATTCTAAGTGCTGTACACCCTGAGTTTCAGAGACATTATTCTCCTAGGCAACATTCACCCTCCAGAGAAAACATAGTCCATTCAAATCCAGGAGGACCCTGCTTCCCTTTGACTGAAGCCAGCCACTTCTACCCCAAGGGGTGCATAGCAACCCTGTCACCATGAGACCAGGGTGGATCCTCCAAAGGAGGGGTGAAGATTAGCCACCCCAAACCAGGGCCCGTGCCCACTATACACAAGGCTGGAGAGCCTCGGCAGTTCTATTTGGAGCAGCCCTACCCAGGCAGGACGTCTCAGACATTTGCTGCCCTTGGGCAGGGTCGCAGGGAAGAATGGAAGCTGAAGCCGGCCTTGCCCCGGGGTCAGGCCCTGTTTTTGTGAAGGAGACACTTCTGTGGGTCCCGGAGTTTTAACTACCTTTGTCATGATGCTGAGAAGGACAGGGAAGGCCACCAGGTGTGTCCCTGCATCTCTGTAGCTGAGTTAGTGGCAGCCTCTGCAAGGAGGCTCAGGTTCACCCTGGTGGAGGGGCTTTGGGCCTGGGGGTAGGAGAGAGAGCCCTGCATGCTCTGCCCAGCCTCCGGAAGGTGTGGCCGCCGGAAGGATGAAGGCCCAGCCTGACCGCACCCCAGGCTCTGGACATGGCGGGAGGTGGCTCCTGGCCCTGGTGGACATTGCCCTCTGACTGATGGGCAACCCAGAACATTTCCAAAGTTGCAGAGCCCTCAGGCCCATCCCTCCATCCCCACCCCTTCCTGGTACAGCAGCTCAGAGCTGCCTGGAGCAGGGCTCTATCTGCAGAATGTGGGGCGGGGGCTAGGGGAACCAGAATGGGGAGCTGTCTTCACTATGAGGTTAACATGAATGTGAAACTCTCTGAGCTCAGCATTCAAGGATCCGCAGATGACTCTATCACCTTCTCCAAATTAACCTTCCACTGCCGTGGATCCATTGAGCCCCATCCAAGTCCAGATGCTTCTACTTAACCCCCACAGTTCTGTTCAGCACCAAGCTAGGGGGCAGAAGCTAATCTTCTCTCGCCCTAACACAGATGCCAGCTGCTGGGAAGCAGTCCTGAGGCTAAACTCCACTGCAGATGGGGAGGAACACCCCTGGGTCCAGGAGGTCTGGATGTGCTCACTGCGGGGCCAGAGGCAATGGCTGCTCTTCTATGAGCAGAGAGCCCAATGTGAAGCTGAATCCAGCCTCACACACGCTGCTGGAGACCAGAGCTGGATGCTTGGGTCCCATCAGTGAAAGGGGTCCTGTGATGGGCCCAGAGGAGGACAACTGGGGGGTGCTGGGGGACCAGAGAGCTGGTGACCAAGTGCTGCAACAGGCTCTGTCCCAAGAGGAAGAAGGGACTTGCTTGAGCCGAAGGCGCTCCCTCCAGCCACGTGGTCACTGTGCAAGGGGGCTCATGTTAGGCTCACCTAGAGTCTTCCCATCAGATCACTCACCTACCCAATAAATGTACCCAATTGCTCAGTCTCTCTGCGGCCACCTGGACTATAGCCCACCAGGCTCCTCTGCCCATGGAATTTTCTAGGCAAGAATATCAGAGAGGGTTGCCAATTCCTTCTCCAACCCAGTACATGGCCTCCCTGCAGGACAGGAGGAGTTCTGACAGCTGGGCAATTGGGGCCTCTGCCAGCCTTCAGATTCATGCTCTTCACAACTGGGAGGGGGAATTAAGGGGATGAGGGCTTTTGTGGATTTCACACCCCAGCTATATTGAGAGAAAGATGACTTGAGGGTAATGTGGATGCTGGAGCCCTCAACAGCTCCAACTGGATCAGTGGGTCCCAGGGACTCAGTTCACTGCTGTGTCCCAGGTGCCTGGTACAGAGCTGACACTCGGCGGATGAATGAAGGAATGAATGAGGAGAGGGCGTCAGAGGCTATCATGGTCTCAGCCATTCTGAGGATGCTCCTACATGAGCCCCTCCGCTTTTCTGCAGGATACCATGCTCAACCTGCGACAGAGCGCCAGAGAGCTGGCAAGCGTGGCAGCTCCTAGCAGGGGCGAGTCCGAGGCAGGATGGTCATGCCGGGGGCCTGGAGCCAACCAGTCAGGCTCTGATAGTTTACTGTTCTCCCAATGCAGGGGGCAGAATCCGAGCCCGCCCCCGCCACTGAAGAGGGACATCTCCATCTGTCCCCGAGTCCGTGTGATGCCACCAATCCCTCCCTCCAAGGGAGCTGCCAAGGGAAGAGAAAGCTTCGTCATCTTCCCAGGACGAGACACAGCCTTCCTGTGGCACACTCTCTCCTGCTTTATGGAAAAAGGGCCGAGTCTGGCTTGAAGCCACCCACCACCAGTTTACAGAGAGCCTCAAAGGCGACGGTGGCCACTGGCCCCCAGAGAGCCACAGCCACTCAGAATCTGGGAGCCCCGAGAACCAGAAGCTGCCCCACGATTTAAGGCCAGAGTGTCTGTTGTCAGACTTCTGCCGGTCCACACGTGCAGCCTGCTGCCATCTGGCCCCTTGGAGTCTCAGACGGTCCAAGGGCAGCAGAATCTTGGCACAGAAGCTGCTCTCCCTCTGGAGGCTCCAGGGGAGACCTCCTTCCCCACTTCTGTGGCTCCTGGTGTTCCTTGGCTTGTGACAGCATCACTCCAGTCTCCACCTCTGTGTTCCCATGGCCTTCGCCTCTGTGTCTGTCCTCAGGTCTCTTAAAAGGAGACATTGAATGTAGAGCCCCCTTAGGTAATCTTGAACGATCTTATCTCAAAATACTTAATTATCTCTGTAAAAACCCCATTTCCAAATAAGGTCACATCCACAGGTTCTGGGGATCTGGGGGTTAGGATATAGACTATCTTCTGTGGGGGCATAACTCAACCCATGAGCCAGCAATAACACACCCCAGGTCTTTACAGTGACCAGTGACGCTCTACAGGATCTGACCGCCGCACCCAACCTCGGCATCTCCCATCTCATTCTGCAGCTCTCAGGCTTCGGCCCCCCACGCTCCACCCTTTGGCCCCCTCTCCTCCCACCCCAGGGTTCCTGCCCCTTCTCTAGCATGCTAGCCTCATGCCTGCCCGGGCTTCACAGATGCTGCTCCCTCCATCTAGGAAGTTCTTTCCCCAGAGACCCACAGGGCTTTCTCGAGCACTTTCTGCAGGTTCAGTCAATGGTCTGTTACTGACGGGGCCTTCCCTGGCCACCTGGTCTGAACGGTGACCCTCTCTGGAACACTTCCTGTCTCTCTCCTGCTTTTTCTTTGCCAGCACTTGTCACCATTAAACACACACGCATTTCACTCATTGGTTGTCTGACGCCTTCACTAGATGGGGTCTTCACTGGACCCTTCTGACTCATCTCTAATCCTGTGCACTCAGCACATCAGAGGGGGCTAAAATAGTTGCCTCTTATCTACAAACTCCAATAGCTCTGTTGTGACTGCCTAGAGCACTGTGTTGAGGAGGGTTCAGAGATTCAGTCCAGGCTTAAAAGGTAAAGAGCCGTGATTAATCAGTGATGTCTGCCATGGAGGCAAGGGAGAAGAGTGAGTGCCAAAGCATGCAAAAGCTCAATGAGATGATTTGAGAGGATGCTCCGTGCTCAGATCTATGTGTGTCTAAGGAGGTCTGTGTGCAGAGACAACCCTGGAGAGGTAAATGGGCCAGAAAAGAACAGCTGGTGGCACCAATGCTTGCTGAACGCAGATGGTGACTAGGAGGCAGCTGGTGTGGGCTTCCTGCCTGGAAGCCTTGATGACCCTGTGGAGAGACAGCTTCTTCCCTAGGCAGAGCTGGGTCAGCTGAGAGCCATGCTTTTCAAGGTGCTTCCTATGTGGCCATGGTGCTTGGCTGCAGAGGCTGGTCTCTGGCTTGGCACTTGGATCAACAAGGCCGGGGGAGGGGGGTACTTCCCTGTTAGTCCAATGGCTAACACTCTTCACTCCCAATGCTAGGGGCCTGGGTTGGGGAACTGGATTCCACATTTTGCAACTAAGAGTTGCTATAACTGAAAAAGATCCTGTATGCTGCAACTAAGACCCAGTACAGACAAATAAATAAATAAATATGTATATATATATAAGACCTGGGGAACTGGCTGGGTCTGGCTGTCCAGAGCTGCTAGGAATGAGGCTTCCCCAGGACAGCAGTGGACCCCAGCACAACCCTTCCCACAGCGTAATGAGCCTTAGTTTCCCACCCTTGAGGTAGAGATCATACTGGCCATCGACTTTTCAGGCAGACACCTGTGGCTGTGCTTTGCAGTAAGGCAGTGACTGAGAGAGCAAGTCGGGGTCACTCACCGTGGGACAGAGCTGTACACTCACAGAGAAAGGGGTGCCTTTTTCTAATTTTCACAAAAGTGCCCCATGAGCCAGTGACAGTTCTGGAGTTCCACATCACGCAGAACCATCCTCATCATCATTACAATTACTCATGCAGGTAGGTCCAGTAAGAGCGGGTTGTTTCCACACCACACCAGGAGGGCTGCCTGGAGGAGGTGGGATTTGAGCTTTGCCTCGCAGGGCCTGTAACAGCCAGGGATCACATCCACAGCCTGTGTCTGGCAACTGATCCAATCAAGGATCCTGATCTCGTCTGTACTGTTAACCTTCCCAGCGTGACTGTTTTCTTTCCTGTATCTATTTTTTGGTTCCCGCTGACTTCTGTGACATAAATGCAAATGAGACAACAGGCACACCAGCTTCAAAGCAAAGGGAGGAGCAGCTGAAGCCACTTCCGCATGACCCTGCTGTGCACGGAGAGTGGGTGGGGCGATGGTAGCCTCTGTTCATCTTGCCCAGCCTCCAGGGCTCGGCCAGGTGAGGAGGCGGGGCCCTGAGTCCTCTGAGCGGCCACCTAGAAATGGTGGCCAGGAGGCAGAGCCCTGGACTAATCGACAGGAGCTTCTAGCATGGCTTACAACTGATACCTGGGGTTGTGTTTTTAATCACTGGGATCTTAGTTCAGAGCTTTTCCTGTGTGGAGGTCCACAGTAAAAAGTAGAAGAGGAAGTGACCCAGGTCTTCCCTATCCACTGTGTCAGGGCCCCAAAGCACTCCCACCAAACCCAGGGCTCCAGGGGTTTGATGAGACCTAATACTTTGCCGACTAAGGTCCATCTAGTCAAGGCTATGGTTTTTCCAGTAGTCATGTATGGTTGTGAGAGTTGGACTGTGAAGAAGGCTGAGCGCCGAAGAATTGATGCGTTTGAACTGTGGTGTTGGAGAAGACTCTGGAGAGTCCCTTGGACTGCAAGGAGATCCAACCAGTCCATTCTGAAGGAGATCAACTCTGGGATTTCTTTGGAAGGAATGATGCTGAAGCTGAAACTCCAGTACTTTGGCCACCTCATGTGAAGAGTTGACTCATTGGAAAAGACTTTGATGCTGGGAGGGATTGGCGGCAGGAGAAGAAGGGGACAACAGAGGATGAGATGGCTGAATGGCATCACTGACTCGATGGACTCGAGTCTGAGTGAACTCCGGGAGTTGGTGATGGACAGGGAGGCCTGAGCCCTGCGATTCTTGGGGTCGCAGAGTCGGACACGACTGAGCAACTGAACTGAACTGAACTGAAACGTCCACAGTTCTTGACTTTCCTCTCCATCCTGCAACACCCCTCGAACCTCACCTCTGGCCATAGTAGATTCTCCCTTTTCCTGTCCTGGCCCTCATATATTTTGAAACTCTCTGCTTTGTCATCTTGGAATGCCCAGTCTCTCTCCTCTCCTTCCCCTCTTCCCTCTCATTCTTCTCCTGGAAAACTCCCAGTCATCCTTTAAGACCCCAGCTCCTCTGAGAAGCTTGCCTCGATCTGCCTCCTCCCTGCCGCCCACACACAGGCAAAGTGGTCTCGTCTTCCTCTTTCTCTACTCCATCGTGTCTTTTCATCACTGTGCTCCCTGGCTAGGCCCTCAAGGTACCCCACTGGCGACTGTTTATTGTAGACCAGAGGCAGCCACCAGGAACCTCAGCAAACTGGACGGACCCTGGGTGGAATTTGGGCCACTTGCGTGTGTCTGGGGTCCAGCTAAGGGGCCCCCTCATAGCCACAGAAAGTGGCTGAGCCTGCATCACTGCTAATTCCACCTGAAGGGGGAAGCCCAGAAGAGCTTCGAGAACATGCCACTCAGAGGTGCCTCATCGCCCATCCCAGGGCCCCTGGTCTCCCCCCATGATCATGGTGTGGCCTAGAAACATGGGATTCACAGGCCACAGGCAGCACGAGGCCCTCGGCCTTATCCCTGGTCATTTTCCCCAGTCCAGCAGGAAATAAGCATCGGTTCTAGGAGTCTGGAGCAAAGGGTCACTTCCTGGACCGGGCTAACCACAGCAACGTCATCTCTCCCTACCCCTCCTCCCCCAGCCCTTCTCCAGCAGCCTTGGACTAGTGAAGGGTCCTCCTAAGCTCGGATTTTGTCCACATTATTTTCCTTCCTTCAGGCTGAGGAAGGTCTTGTGCTGGTGTTTTGGGTGCTGGATCTGCCACTGATTTGCTGGGAGCTCCAGCAAGGCCCTGAGTGTCTTTTCTCCATTTTCTCAGCTGCAAGAGGAGGAAGTTGATTCTGATGAGTGGTAATCAAAACTGGACTACGGGAACATTAGGGATCCCCCCAGACATGAGAGCACTTTTGCCAAGCAAAATACTTTGCCTGGAGGAAACTTCTCTGATTGATTTTTTTTTTTTATGGGCAAGATTTTTTTGCTTGAGAAAAAAAAAATAAAGATTTTCATTGATTAAAAAGAAAAAATTCCTGAGGACCTCCCTAATGGTCCAGAGGTTAAGAATCCACCTTGCAATGCAGGGGATGAGGATTCAGTCCCTGGTTGAGGAGCTAATGTCGCACATGCAACAGAGCAACTAAGTCTGGTCCCTGCAACTAAGACCTGACACAGCCAGATAAAGAAGTTTTTTTTTTTTTTTAATTTTAAAAATTCCTGAAAACTACTGGGTTTGATTCTATGAGACATGGTTTTGATCCTTGAGTTGCAAAGATCCCCTGAAAAAGGAAATGGCACCCCACTCCAGTATCCTTGACTGGAGAATCCCATGGACAGAGGAGCCTGGTGGGCTACTGCTCATGGGGTTGCAAAGAGTCGACACAACTGAAGTGACTTGGCATGCACTCACGCATTTAGAAATCTAAACAGTAAGCACCGTGGTAGGTTCTCAAGGACTTGGACTGAGAGAATTCAAGGCAAGAGAGAGGCTTTCTGTTTTCCATCCCATAAACTTGTTTTCATTCTTATTATCTTTTCCACCTGTGGCTAGAGGTACTGGCACCCTCCTTATCAGCGGCTTCATTGCCTCAATACCTGGAGCAAGGCTCAGCCCCAGGCAGTTAAGGAGACAAAAATGGGGACCCTCAAGGTCCTCCCACTTGGTGTGAGGTAGGTATGCCAGGAAGGCCTCTTTCCACCCTGAACTTGTCTTCAATGTTGGAATTTCTCTCATGAGTCTAACTTGAGTATGTGCGTTTGTGCTAAGTGGCTTCAGTCCTGTCCGACTCTTTGAGACCCCATGGACTGTAGCCCACCAGGCTCCTCTGTCCATGGGATTCTCCAGGCAAGAATACTGGAATGGGTTGCCATTTCCTCCTCCATGAGATCTTCCTGACCCAGGGACTGAACCCTCATCTCCTGCATTGCCGGTGGATTCTTCACCGCTGAGTCACTGGGGGTGTCCCCAACTTCTTTGACTATATCTCTGTGCAATTTAAATTCTTCTTTTAAACCTCTTCTTCCTTATCCAGGGGGCACTGAGAGGGTCAGCTGAGCTTCTCCCTGGCAGGAGGTCCTGAACGCCTGGGAGGGAGGGGACTGATGCTGGGGAGGTTGGGTGGTGGGTGGGGATTGATGGGAAAGGGTAGACGGTGGAAATCTGAGACAGACACAGGAACCCAAAGTCTGAGCTCTGTCCCCTGGGATGAGCAGCCTGCTGGCGAGATTGCTAAATGCTGGTGGAAAACTTTCTATTTTTCAGCTTAGACTTCTGGCATCCAGTCCAGGCCAGTAGCAGAGGCTGTCGGGATTCCGAAGCAGGAAGCAGGGCAAGAAGATGGAGGAGCTGTCACAGCCCAGGGCCAAGTGAGGACACCACAGTGCCAGTGTGTGGCACACTCACTGCCGCCCTGGGGCCAAGGAAGTGCATCCTGTGTGGGCAGTCCTGCCAGCCACTGGGAGCCACCTGGATTCATGCCCAGTTGGGGACATGGGTCTGGATCACCCCAGCTGTCCTGGCCACCCAAGTCAAGTAAATGAGATTTGGGTAATTTAAAATCAGATTTGGATGCCTACTAAACCAGGACTCTGTCTCAGGGAATAGAACTGGGGCTGGAGGCAAGAGACCAAATGAGGCTTTGTGCCTCCTCTGCAATGTCCCATTTTATTTTTTTATTTTCTCAAGAAAAATGTATTCATGGATAAGAATGAATACATTGGGTATGTATTCGTACCCAACTACTTCGGTAATGATAAAAAGAAACTTAAAAAAAAAAAAAGATCAGACCTTAAAAATGTACTATAAAAATATTAATTGTCTAAGAAGGGATTCCAGTGTTCCTTTTCAGAGCTGGAGGTGGGCACTGCCTGGCTGAGACAGTGCTCCTGACTTGCTGAATGGTTTGGCATCAGATCTGGTCCTTGGGCTTCAGTTTCCCCATCTGTACCAAGGGGAGGTGGACCCAATAGTCTCTGAGAGTCTTCGGCCCTGACATCAGGTAACGAGAAGCTTCACTGTCTGGTTGGGTTATGCGGGGCCTTCTCTGCCCTGTGAGGATTCCCTTCAGAAGCAGAGGCTTGGGCCTTTGTTTGGGAGTGGGTGCCACCCACCCAGGTCTGTGGGTGACAGCAGAGCAGCCCTGGGCTCTGTGGGCAGAACAGCTGAGCTGCCCTCCTGGGGTGCGGGGTGAGCTCTGCCAGGCCCCTGAAAGCCTTCAGAGTCCCCAGGCCTCGGGACAGTCAGGCCAAATGCTGGCATTGCAGCGGGGTTGATTGTGTCTCTCTCTGGGTTTGGGATTGAACAGCCGTGACCTATGTGTGTCATTAAGACAGAGATGGTCTGGTTAGGGACATTGGCCCAGTGACCCTGCCCCCCCGGCACCGATCACTATGACAACAGCTCAATAGGGTCCCAAGGGCCCAAGAATCCGGCTTCTACTGAGAGAGAGGTTGGCTGAGGTCAGACAAAGAGGGATTAATAGAGCCCTGTTCTCATTAAGCCACAAAGCACCATTATTACCAGTCGCAATGGTCCTACCAGGAGATGCATCAAGCTTTCAAGTCACAGAGAGCCCAGTACACTGAAGAGAATGGTTCCAGCCTCAGCCTCAAAATCACCCCACTCCCAGAATCAGAGGAAGAGAAAAACCAGAAAGAAACCCAAACATCTAACAGGGACATAAAGCACAGATTGCACTCATTCAGATGACAGTGTCAGTTATATTTATTACATTAAAGTCCCTGTGATTCACAGAAACAAGGTCACAAGACTGTCAATAAGATGTTATTTTTGAAAAAAAACAAAAAAGGATACGATGTATTCAGTAAAAATATAGACGAAAATATTTTAAAATGTTATCAGTGATTACCTTTGGAAAGTGAGATCATGGGTAATTTTCTTTAGTCTATCTGCGTTTTCTCTAACAAACATACAGTTCTCTTGCACTTGTAAAAACTTTATTTAAAAAAAAATTGGTTCAGAGAATTAGAGGGTGCTTGTCCTTTCCCTCTGTAATCAAACTTCAGTTAGTAAAACTCAGGAGAAGGCTTTGTTTTGGAGAACCAAGTTTTCTTTATAACTAATAATTTATTAATTCAAGAACAAATATTTTTTAAATGTATATAAAAATGTATATAAGAAAATCATTCTGAACAACACCATATCCTCATGCCTTCTTACAACAGAGTACCATGAAAAGAATTTATCATTAACTTTATCATTGCGAAGGGTCCAAATTCCAACTTTTTATATAATAGGCTAATCTTCAGAGCTGTTGGATGAGCAGAAATATTTGTGCCTGCATTAAATGGCTTTAGATTAGTCAGTTTATTGTGTATTTAAATTTGCCTTCTATAATTTATCAGTCTCTTCCACTGTTGATAAACTGACAATCTATGTCCCACCTGTAACAACTCTCTCTTTTTTTTTTTTTAACAACTCTTGTACACTGTTTTAGATTTGGTGCTTTTAATCTACTGTCATCTTGGGAAATAAAGCATACACTTGTCAGAAGTGTGAGTAAACTAAGAGAATGTTGGTCTGAGTGGGGGCTTCAGGGTGGAGGCACTGATAAGCTGAGACCCAGAATGGGGAAGGGTTCACAATTCATGACTCTTATATGCTGGGGTTAAATCATATCCTATCACGTAAGTCATGTTAAAGAATTTGAGCTTTATCCTGAAGGCAATCAGGAGCTACTGAAGGATTTCAAGAGGGGAAGTGAGATTCTCATACTTGGTTTTTAAAAGATGACTGCAACAGGGACAGTTCCGTGCGTGGGAAAGCTGTCAGAGGAAGGGATGTGGATCTGGACACAGAAAGGGAAGGGAATTGGGCTGGGAGGAGACAGCTTATCGGGGACCTTATACATGTGCTCTTCTCTAGCCAATAAGCCTGAACATATCCTCCCTTTAAGAGAGCCCTAGGCCTCTGTGCCAGGAAACGCAATGCCTCCCCTAGGATACAGACATAGTTTTTAAACTCTTGGGCCTGTGACTCTTATAAATAATCACAGTTTCTCTTTGCTTTGGTCACTAGGAAGCTCTACAGTATATAATTCAACACTGACTTTCTCCTTGGCTTCATTGCAGATACACGGTTTCCTTTTGCCTAGAATTTTTAATTTATGGTACACTTTTGGTATCATTTGAATTTTCATAAGTGGTGTACATTTTTTTTTACATGTATACACACTGCTTTATTTTATTTATGAACATTTATTTTTGGATGCCCTGGGTTTTTGTTGCGGCATGTGGGCTTTCTCTAGCTGCGGTGCACGGGCGTCTCATGGGCAGGTCCTCTTGCTGTGGAGCACAGGCTCTAGGCACGCAGGCTTCAGTGCCTGTGGCACGGGGTCTCATCAGGTGTGGCTCGCAGGCCCTAGAGAGCGCAGACTTCAATAGACACAGCATGCGGGCTCAGCAGTTGTGGCTCAAGGCTTCTAGAGCACAGGTTCAGAAGTTGTAGCACACAGGCTCAGTTGCTCCACAGCATGTGGGATCTTCCCGGATCAGGGATCAAACCCATGTCCCCTGCATTGGCAGTGGATTCTTATCTACTGTGCCACCACAGAAGTTCTGGCATCATATTATTTTTGGAATGGAGTATAATAAATAAGCATTCTTTAAAAGTGTGAGCCTGAAAAAACAGAAAAAGAATCAATACCACTTGCTATTTTGTTATGGGCGTATTTCTCTGTATTAAATATTGCTTTAAAAAATTTGAAAGTTTGTGACACCAAAAGCATAAACTGCCAAAGAGGAGCTAGATAAGTTGGATTTCTTAAAATTTAACATTTTTATGCTTCAAAGGACATCATCAAGGAAAAGATAGCCTACAAAATGAAAGAAAATATTCGCAAATCATATATCTAGTAATGGGCTTGTATCTAGAATACATAAAGAAATCTTAGAATTTGATAATTAAAAATGTAACCCCATAAAAATGGGCAAGTGATCTGAATAGATATGTATTGAAAGAAGATATGAAATGATTAATAATCACATGAAAAGATGCTTGGTGTCATTAGTCATCAGCAAAATATAACTCAAAGCTATAATGAGGTATCACTTCATATTCCAGTATTTGCTAGAAGCAAAAAGACATATTAATAAGTATTGGGGAGGCTATGGAGAAATCAGACCCTTCATATACCACTGGTGAGATTGTAAAATGGTGTGTCTACTTTGGAAAACAGATTTGGTAGTTCTAAAAAAATTAAATATGGAACTATCCAATGATCCAGCAATTCTACTCCTAAAAGAAGTATCTACCAAAGAAGTATACTCCCAAGGTACATACCCAAGAGAAATAAAAGCATATGTCTGCATAAAAACTTGTACATGAATATTCATAACAACATTATTCAGAATGGGCTTCCCTGATGGCACAGTTGATAAAGAATCCACCTACAATCCAGGAGACCTGCATTCTGTTCCTGGGTTGAGAAGATCCCCTGGAGAAGTGAAAGGCTACCCACTCCAGTATTCTGGCCTGGAGAAGTCAATGGGTCGGATAGTTCACGGGGCTGCAAAGAGTCAGACATGATTGAGCCACTTTCACTTTCACTTTTCACTTTCATTATTCAGAATAGCCAAAAGGTAGAAACAACTCAAATGCCTATTAACTGGTGAATGGGAGATGAAATGTGGTCTAATCACACAATGGAATATTATTTGGCCATTAAAACGAGTGAAGTACTGATATATGCTATAACCTGCTGAGAATTGAAAACAGCATGCTAGTTGAAAGAAGCAAGAAATAAAAAGTGATATACATTCATCCCACTTGTATTAAAAGCCCAGAATAGGCAAATATAGAGAAAGAAAATGGATTAATGATTACTTAGGGCTGAAGGAGCTGGGGGAATCAGCTAAGGGTTGCGGGTTTCTTAGATGATGAAAATGTTCTAAAATAGATTGTGGTGGTGATTGAGCCACTTTGTGAATGTGACAAAAACCACTGAATTGTACTCTTTAAATGGGCGAATTGTACAGTGTGTGAATTATATCTCAATAAAGCTGTTTTTTTAAAAAAAACTGTGAAGTCACCATGCTTGGCCCAATCTGTAGGCTGGGTGTTAATGGGAACCCAAGTCTAAATGGCAGCACCAAGGTGGGTTCCAACTCCAGCTTAGCCACTTCCCAGCCATGCAACCTCCTCAGAGAAATAGTTTTATCTTCCTAAAATGGAAACGGTGGTATGTGGTGCAAGGTGAGCTTGCTGGGCTTGCTGGGAAGGGTCCTGGCGACTCAGTAGGAACTGAATACACTGCTCCCTAGAGGGCCTTCCAAGGCAGTTGCCCTTGAAAAGTGCAAAACTTCCTAAACGGGTGGGACCTGCAGACTGTCTTCATGAGAACTGACTACCATCAGCCTTGTTGATGTTTCAATATTTAAATGATTCATCAGGCTTTACAGCTCCGAGAAACTCAGGGAGGGTGCTAGAAGGCAGGAATGTAGCTGGGACCATCTTTTCTATCTCTGTTCCCTGGGAACCTGGTCCAGAGTGGGACTGGGTTTTGTTGTCTTGGGAATGGTCTGAGAGGCAGCCTACTGCCCTCAGTGGTCATTCAGCTGTTTGACTCTCAGCTTTTCAGTCAATACCCTGTACTCTGCTTCTCTCAGCTCATGTACAAGCCGCCCTCCTTTTAAACAACCCCCAGGGACAGCCCTGGATCGGGAGTTCTGTCATAAAAGTAACGGTCAGTTCCAGGACCCTCGTGTTCATTTGGGAGACTGGGCACAGAGAGGACTCTCCAGCCCAGTTCTCTGGAGGATTTGGAAGCATTTTCCTAGACCCTCCAGTGTGCTCCACTCTGTGTGGCCTCACTTAATCCCAACAACCAACCTGTGATGTAGATATTACTTCTCCCTTATACAGACGTGAACACAGAGAGTAAAGTCAAGGTCACATAGAGAGTAAACAAGCTGGATTCAAGACCAGCTAGTCTGATGCCAAAACCCCTGCTCGTTCTCCTAGACTGCTTCCCCAATTTCTCCATTTCAGAAGTTAAGGTCACAGAGAAGAGGGGTCTCTACTTCCCCCACTCCAAGAGGGAGTCTGCTCCCAGACTTCAGATTCTCAGGACCTTCTGGGGCCTCACCTGCTTGTGCTGCCTGCCCTCATTTGCTCATTTCTCTCCCCTAACACTGGATTCTCTGTAGCTCAGGCTCCTCTGGTCTGACCCTCTCTAAACACAAGCTTGGGAACTTCCACTGAAACTCCCATGGGAGAAAAGGAGAAAGAACTACGGATGCTCCCAGTTGCAAGCCTGGGTCTATCTCTCAGGATGCCTTTTGTTGCCAAGGAAAATGAAACAGATGTCTTGGCAATAGTTTCAAATATTTCCTGCCAAACCAGGGGAGAGCCTGTCTTCAGTTTAGATGCAGCCAAGAAAGACAAGTCCCAGCCCTTAGCATTCCCAGGAAACAAGCAAACACACAAAACCTGGGAGGCCTATACTCCCAATGGCCTTTCTTACCAGGATTCAGCATCGGCTGTAAAAACATACTGCCTCCCTCTGCCTTTACTGGCTTCACAGCTTCCATCCTCCATAGCCCCTCAGATTTCACATCACCCCCCTGGCCTCCATCATCAGATGACGCCTGGGCCTCATGGCCAGGCAGGGCAAGGCTACCTTCCTTACTGGGCTTGTTCCTCCATCAGGTCCTAGAAACACGTATGTGTGTCTGTGTTAAAATATACAAGACATAAAGTCTACCACTTGAACCATTTTAAAGTGTACCATTCTGTGGTATTTAATACTTTCACAATGCTGTATAATTATTACACCATCTAGTTCCAGAACATTTCATCACCCCAAAAGGAAAGCCTACACTCATTAAGAGAAAGTTTTCAGTCTTCTGAAACTTTCACTCTCCTTCCCTCACCCACTGCTCCCCCAAGGAAAACCACTCTTCAGTCTTGGCCACATCCTACACTACCCTCATCTTGCCCTCTGCAATCCCGTGAAGTTCCCCATCCTTCAAATATAGAGTTTTCTTGAGGAGTTCTCTGAACCTTACCCCCGTGGCCCCAAATAGGCAGTGTCTCTCCTCCCTAGTGGAGAAGGCACTGGCAACCGACTCCAGTCCTCTTGCCTGGAGAATCCCATGGACGGAGGAGCCTGGTGGATTACAGTCCATGGGGTCGCGAAGAGTCGGACATGACTGAGTGACTTCACTTTCACTTTTCACTTTCATGCATTGGAGAAGGACATGGCAACCCACTCCAGTCTTCTTGCCTGGAGAATCCCAGGGACGGCGGAGCCTGGTGGGCTGCCATCTACGGGGTCGCACAGAGTCGGACACGACTAAAGTGACTTAGCAGCAGCAGCAGCTCCTCCCTAGTACTCTCATTTGGTCCTGACCATAAAGGGGACAGGAATGAATCACATAAATGCTGAAGTCTTGAAAAGCACCTGTTTTTCGGAAGTCTGAGAGGTCAGGCTTGCTGAAAAGAACTATGTTGGGACTTGTCTGACCACAGGAAAAACAAATCACCAGTTCTTGCTGGCCTGATTGGCAGGAGCCCAGAGAGAACCAATTGCCATCCAAGAGACACAGGTGTTCCAGGGCACCTGTTCCATGGCAGGTGGAGCCTGGCAACTTGGCATGGAAAGCTTGCGGGCTGGACCCTTTGCTGTTTTCCCTCCTGGTTGAAGGGGAATACTATCAGTGCCCACCCTGATACCCATGCCTCTGAGGCCAGGAACCTCTGTGAAGACAATGGCTCGAACCACACACACAATAAAAAGCAGGCTTGGAGCATAAGTCCTGAGACAAGAGCCACCTAGGACCATGAGCTCCTTCGGTTAACGTGAGGTCATCTCCTCAAGGGAGCCCTCAGCATCTCTCTGAGGCCACAACCAACATTGTGCCTCAACCACTGCTGACGCTGACCAATTCCCATGAAGACTGGAGAAGGCCGTCCTGACAGCGGGATGATTACATTCCCCACCTCAAGGCCGAGTGCACCCAGAGAAAACAAGGATACGGAATTCTAAGAAATATAATCCATACTTTCAAGATTATGTATATGTATATATGTTCTACAGATAGAATATATATATTAAAATATCTATGGAACATTTGAAATTTGGCTACAATCTAGATCCCAAAAATGATTTGTGTGTGTGTGTGTGGCTGTGCTGCATGGCATGTGGGATCTTATTTCCCTGACCAGGGATGGAACTCTCATCCCCTGCATTGGAAGCACAGAGACTTAACCACTGGACTGGAAGTCCCAAGAAAGATTTTTGAATTGCAGAAAGTCGCAGTCATACCGATTTGCATTCTGAGGTCATAATGCAATAAGGCTAGAAATGAATTACAAAGAGATAATAAAAATTGTGCTAAAACCTTGGAAACAAAAGTACAAACATACCAACACTACTAGTATTTAAAATAGCTTTTCAGTTTTAAATAGGAAATAAAAACTACACATAAAAACTTCTTGGAAATTAATGAAAACAAGAACATTATGTGATAAAATCTATGGGACGGAGCCAAAACTCTGACAGAGGAAATTTTGTAGGCTTGTTTTAAAAATTAACAACCAAAAAGGAAAATAAAATGTGACTAAAAAAACTAAAAGGAGAAAAAGATAAAGCTAAAATAGAAATGAACGAATTAGATGGGGAAAAAAGAGGTAAAGCAGATCTTTAAAACCCAAGACTGGTTCTTTGATAAAATGAAAAGGATAAATTTCAGATGAATATAAACAATTAGAAAAAGAGAGAGAACACCACTGGAAATGAAAATTGGACCATAACCACAAACATGACGATAATTTTTAGAGTTAAAAGAGAGTATGTTATGTATGTGAAATCTGGATGAAGTATACAATTTTCTAGGAAAATATAAAGGATCAAAATTAACTTGAAAAAAATTAGAAAAGCTTGAGCAGATTAATGTTCATGGAAGAAACAGAAATAATTATCAGTGAAGTAAGTCCCTCCTAAGACCAGGCCCAGGAAGGATTACCTTTGAGTGGCAGGTGAAGATGAAGCCCCAGTGGGGGAGGAGAGGAAGGGGTCGGCTTGGGGCGCTGGATGGAAAGTTTAAGCCCCAGCTCTGTCTTTTTTAACTCTTGGTCTGCTGTCCTGTTCTCCACCTGAGCCTGGAGACTCCACTCTTGGATTCAGTCTCTGTTGGCCTTCCCTGGTGGCTCAGAATCTGCCTGCAATGCAAGAGACCAGGGTTTGATCCCTGGGTCAGGAAGATCTCTGGAGGAGGGCATGGCAACCCACTCCAGTATTCTTGCTTGGAGAAGTCCATGGACAGAGGAGCTTGGTGTGCTGCAGTCCACAGGGTTGCAGGTGACTAACACACACACATACACACACACACACACACGCTTCACTCTTCTCCCTCAACTAAACTTGGAACCTTTGAGCCTCAGATCTAAAGGAGTCCTCCTCAAGCTGAGCCCAAAGGCACCAATGTCAAGAGAAAAAATGACTTCAAGAACAGGCAGGTGCATCAGCCGGACTGCTTCTCACTAATTAGTAATAATAACGCTTTCAGCTTAGATTAAGGGAAAATGAGGTGCCGTGTGTAAAGCTGTTGGCCTGTAACCACGCAGTGTGTCCATGCTCATGTGACCATGGGACAGCACACAACACCTTCCCCCTCTCTGATCAAAGCCTGCAGCAGGAAGAGCCACCCCCACCCCCAGGACCTACCTACTGCTCTATGAGAGGCTCGGTAAGCAGTCTTCTCCTCTCTGGCCCTTGAGAACTCTGCCAAAGCACTTCCTTGACCCCAGCAAGCAAGGTTCTGTGCATTTTCCAACCTGAAGGGAGAGCTGGTGGGCACCTCTGGCAGCACTGAGACCTGAAAACTGCTCCGGGGGTCCAGGTGGACCACTAGGTCTTCTCCCAGCAAGGCTCTCATCAAGGCCCTTGCAGTCCAAGCCCCTGGGGCTTGATGAGGCCCTTGGGAGCAGCCTGGGCATGTTTTTCTGATCCTGAGGCCCTCAGCCTCATTCCACGAGGGGAGGGAATCCACGGATTTGCTCAGGCAATCTCACCTGCCTCTGAAAGGTGGTGAACTGCCTGTGATAAGTTCTCCACATCTGCCTGCCCCAGACAACACAGGGCTACAGGAAAGAAAAAGGGAAGTTGGAGGAGGAGAGAGAGCTTTTGATGAACTATGCTGGTCAGCGCCCAGGGCTTCCAGGCCTCGAGGATTTGGGCCTTTCATTTCCTCAGAGGACTCTGGGGGCAGGGCCTCCCCTTCTTCATGTGCCCCCAGCTTCTTCCCTCCATTTCGCACGTCTGCTGAACCACAAGCCCCTTCCACCACCAAATGTTCACTGAGCCTCAGCTGGAGCCCAGGGCACCTGAAGGCTGTGGCGAAGCTCACTGAAAGTAGGGCATGGTCTGGGGAGACAGAGCTGGTCTCCGAGGCTGCTGAGTGTCTTCTGGACTAAAGAACTTTCTCACTGTGGCTCATTTCTTAAAAAACAAAAATCTATTTTTATATTGATATGTTATAAAGACAGTAAAATTGAACAGAAAATGCAAAGTCCCGTGTTTTGAGGTCCATCTGCATCATTACATTATATCTACTAGGAGTCTCTTCCCCATTGCTGAGTAGTGTTGTACCGTAGGGGGCTTCCCAGGCGGTGCTAGTGGTAAAGAACTCCTGTGCCCAGTGCAAGAGATAAAAGAGACTTGGGTTCGATCCCTGTGGGTCAGGAAGATCCCTTGGAGGAGAGCATGGCAACCCATTCCAGTATTCTTGCCTGGAGAATCCCATGGACAGAGGAGCCTGGCGGACTACAGTCCATAGGGTCACAAAGAGCTGGACACAACTAAAGAGACTTAGCAGGCATGCACACACGTTATACTGTATGGATGTACCTGCTAAGTCTATCTATTGTCTTGTTGATGGATATTTGGGTTGTTTCTGTTGGTTGTGGGTGGGGTTGTTTTGAGTAACTGCTGCCATGGACATCTGTGTGTAAGCCTTTGTGGGCGTGGCTTTTCAAAGGGGATGCTGGACACCCTCTGCCCAACAGTTGCCCTGAGTGAACCAGGGATGATGAGGAAGTTGGTGGCGTAGGCTCCAACCGAAAAGAGGAAGGAGTGTCAGTGCTGAGGCCCCTCACGCCCTCCTCACAGTCCAATCAGGCCACAAGGCTGCCAGAAAACTCTCCTTGACCTTCCCTTTCTAGTCCTGCCCTGCCAGTTGCTCTGAACAATAGGTCGGGGCCGGGAGAGGGAAGTGTGGTGTTTATTTCCTTGTCTCCATGGTGAGGGGAGGGCTGCACCAGGTCTGGAGTGTGGGGGTTGTAGGGATGAGTTCCTGGGGTTATTAGGAATCTGCATCAGAATGACATCTTCTAACAGCTCACTTCCAGCATGTTCCATCTACTGTGCTTCCTTGGCCTTCCAAGGCCCATCCAGATCTAGGCTCCTGCTTACCTCCCAGAGCCTGCAGACACCAGGCACCTCAGCACCAGGGCCCCTTAGTGGGTCTCCGATGACATCACCGACTCGACGGACACGAGTTTGAGCAAACTCCAGGAGATAGTAAAGAATGCAGAAGCCTGGTGTGCTGTAGTTCACGGTGTCGCAAAGAGTCGGACACGACTTAGCAACTGAACAACAACAAATAGTTTTGCATGTGGTTCTCTCATGATCCCTACCCTGTGAGATAACAGGAGGAGACTGTCTCAGCCCTCTAGGCAGATGGGCAGATAGCGGTTCAGAAGTTCACAAATATTCACTAACTTTCTCCCTAAAACTACCCTAATGAAGCAGGTATAATTATTATCCCCATTTTACAGGTGAAGAAACTGAGGCACAGAGAGAGTAACTAACTGACCCAGGATCACACAGTGAGGCGGCTGGAGAACCAGGAGCTGGTCCACACTTTCAGCCACTGCCCTCTGCTGCCCATGGATTTTTTTTTCTTGTTTCATTTTCCCGTCATTAATTTTCTTAATGGTTTTACTGAGGTAGAAATTACTGGTATAATTTAAAATTCACTCCCTTAGAGAGTACAATTAAAGGATTTCAATAAATTTAGAGAATTGTGTAACTATTACAACAAACCAATTTTAAACATTTCCCAACCCCCTCCCCAGCCCCCCAAAAGATCCTTTGTGTCCATTGGTCACTGTCTCATCCCCCAGTCACAGGCAACTACTAATCTTCTTTCTGTTTCTATAGATTTGTCATCTGGAAATTTCTCACGTGATATATGGTCTTTTGAGAGTGACTTCTTTACCTCAGTGTAATGTTATTGAGGTTGATCCGTGTTGTAGCGTGTCATTTCTTTTTGTTGCTGAGTATTATTCCGTTGTGTGCCTGTTCCACATTTCATTTACCAATTCACTAGTCTATAGATGGACTTTGTGAGTGGTTCCACTCTGGCCATGACGAACAAAGCTGCTGTATTTGTCCACAAGTCTTCGTGTGGACGTATATTTCCCTTTCTCTTTGGGTATATTCCTAGAAGGGGGAATGATGGACTTTGTTGTAAATCTATGCTCAGCTTTTTAAAAACCTGCCAAACTCCTCCCCCATCCCCGCCAAGGTGGTGCAACATTTTCCATCTTCATGTCTATAGATTTTATAGTCTGTGAGGCCAGCGTTCCAATCCTATGTCCACCCTAGGGTCACTCATGCAACCTGACCGAGCCTCATTAGAGCCTCAGGCAGGAGAAGGAGGCCCTCAGGCCAGAGGTCAAGCTGAGCCTTCGCTGCTCCTGGTCGTCCAAGAGACAGGTAGATAAGAAGTTAGCTGTTCTGAGCTTATGGCTGCAGGGCGGAATGTTGGGAGGAGGGATAGCTAGGGAGTCTGGGATGGACATGTACACACTGCTGTATTTAAAATGGATAACCAACAAGGACTTACTATATAGCACAGGGAACTCTGCTCAATGTTATGTGGCAGCCTGGATGGGAAGGGAGTTTGGGGGAGAATGGATGCATGTATATGTATAGCTGAGTCCCTTTGCTGTTCACCTGAAACTATCAGAACATTGTTAACCCCAATACAAAATAAAAAGTTTTAAAAAATAAACTAGCTGTTACACTCAAAAAAAAAAAAAAAATTGTCCTCTGGGACTGAGAACCCTTCTTAGGGAGAAATGAGCCAAGTGGCTATTAGACAGAAAGGAAAAACAGAAACATACACGTGGAGAAGCCAAGAGCAATCTCGTCAAGGGAGGAAAACCAGCTTGGAAACTGAGGCCGAGGCAGACCCCTCGGGCGCCCGCGAGTTACCCAGCAGCAGCTCTCCAGCTCTGGAAGCTGGTCCAGCTACCTGCTTTGTCTTCCATCTTCCTCAGGGGCCCAGAGGGAGGGTGATGGGTGCTGAGGGGAGGGCAGACGCCCAGGAAAGCCATCAGGAGGCTCTGGAGCCAGGGCTCCAAGCAGGAGGCACAGTGGGTCCCCAGGAAAGGCCCTCAGAGCCGGGCGACCCCGGGGGAGCGAGTCCCCGCCCGCGGTGAGCCAGAGCCGTCGACTGCTGCTCCGTCTCCATGTTGTCTCACACGGTGCTCTAGAGTCATTCTTGCTAAGATTTGAGGAAGTTTCGACATTTCTGGTGGCAGCCACAGATGAGAGAAATCTAACCCTGGCATCAGGAACGTGTGCAGCAGAGGTTCCTCCCTTCCGGCTCCCTCCCCGACCCGCCCATCCCCTCCTCAGGCAGAGTGGGAGGTGGGAGTGATGCTGGGTGCTGCTGAAATGCAGTGCCAACAGGGCCATCACAGAGGCCCCAGCCTGCACAGGACACGGTGGGACGCTGCCTGTCTCAGCTCACTCCTGAAAGGCATCCACTCAGAGAAGAGGTCATCAGACCCACTGGGGGCCTGCCGTTGCCCTGGAGGAGGAGCATGATGGCCCAGGGGGTCAGGCCCTGGGCTCCACAAGTCACATCCTCAGTGCGTCCTGCTCCCACCACTGGACACAAGCGATGTACACAGACCCAGGACTGTTGTTAGTGGTGGGGAGATTTCCCCAAATTTGGTGTGATAAAAAAGCTCCAAGCCCACATGGTACCAGATAGGACCCCGTAAGCCTGGAAGCTAATACAGGAGATAAGAATGTCCTCACTTCTGCACTCAGGTAACTCAGCCTCCTGAAAGGTACCAGACCCTTTGGGACTGAAATGGGTGGAAGAGTGTTCCCCTTAAAACTCCTGTCCACACGGAAACTTGTGAATGCAAACTTATTTGGAAATGGGGTCTTTGCAGAGGTAACTAAGGGGAAATGAGGTAATGCTGGATTCGGTGGTCCTGATCCACCGAATCCTTATCCACCGGTGACTGACTTACAAGAACAGGGAAAATTTGGACACAGACACAGAAAGGATGTGGAGGAGACCACGATGTGAAGACAAGAGACACACAGGGAGGAGGCCACGTGAAGACAGGGACCGCAATGATGAAGCTACAAGCCATGGATTGCCAGCAACCTCCAGAAGCTGGAAGAAGCAAGGAAGGATTCTCCCTAGATAGCACAGCCCTGCCGACATCTTGATTTTAGACTTCTGGCCTCCAGAACTGAGAGGGAATAAACTGCTGCTGTTTAAAGCCACCCAGTTGGTGGTACTTGCCACAGCCACCCTAGGAAACGAACAGTGACCAAGGACAGGGGTCACGTGGCATGTAAAACGGTGTGTGCTGGACCAGCAGGGGCCAGGGGGCGGGCAAAGAGGGCTGCATGGGAGGAAGCAAGTTGCAGTTGTGTTTGCTGTTTGGGCAGGTGGCCCAGAGAACAGAACAGAACCTACTCATGGTGGGTTTGCCTTTGATGGCTCATGTTTTCCCCTTTTTGCATCCTCCACCGTGCCTGGAACAGGTACTGCAGGAAACGTTCACTGGCTGGGCCGCCCTGATCTCTCTTGCCCTGCGTCCCTGGAACACCAAGGTCTCCACAGTCTTTGCCTCCTTCTGCTTCGTGCTGCGTTTTGTGCACTTTTCTCGCTCCCTGCGTTTGCTTATTCACCAAACTGACTGGTGCCCAACATGATGGGGAGCTTCTAGACTGGAAGGGCTGCCCTGCATCTCTCCCGTCCCTCAACCCATCTGATTCCCCAGGTGCCACAGGTCACAGTGCCTGCACACAGTAGCTGCCATTAAAGTGTTTTTGGATGAAACTTGGCATGTGAAGAAACAGACGTGAGTGGCTAGCTGCACTGGAGAAAGTTAACCCTGCTTTCCTTAAAAAGGAATTTGGAGGCTGCTGCTACAAATATTTGCTGAATTAGCAAAGAAGCATCGGCACCTGTGAAAGTTGTCACCAGGAATTCTTGCTTACCGAGGCTATGTGCTGAGCCCATAATCCCCGCTCCAGAAGTGCAGCTCTACCTTGAGTGCGGCCTGAGAAATGAACCCCCTTGACTCTCACTGGTGGCCAGAGCTGTGTTAAGCCAGAACAGAGGCATGAGCACTGTGTTCCATGGTGTATGCACCAGGTTGTACACCTGGGTCCCCTTCACCACAGCAAACACAGCAAGATGCCTGGACGTCCACATCGGTGCCCGCGGCTGGAGGCAAGGCTGAGCTGGGCAGGGGGCCCTCTGGGATGAACTGGAGTGACCAGACACAAATAGGACGTTACAGTCTACCTGGCCCAAGGAAGTCTCTTCACTCAGCACTGCGTGGCGAGGGGACATCATATAGCTGAGCTGAACGTACACCCCCCCAGGCCCACGAAGCCTGGCCCTTTGGTCAGCTGGCCCCAGCTGTGAGGCCTCAGGGAAGGGTTTGGAGCGATCACAGTTTGCACTGAACGGCACCATCCATAACTTAACACCAAGAGGTCAATCACTCAAGGGGGCTCTGGGCGTTGACCACGCCTGCTCTGGGCGGCCGTCAGCCCACACAGAGATGCAGCAGCGCTGGGAGGCGCCTGTTGTCCAGCCAGGGCCACTGGCCAGAAGGCAGTTCTGCTTCCCTTCTCTTGTTCGCAGGTGATGCTCTGCTGGGCAGCTGGTGAACTGGAGAGACGAGTGTGACTTTCACACAAGGTTTCCCTGGAGACAAAGCCTAACACCGATGGTTGAAGCCACCGCACGGAGTCTATCAACACCACCAAACTGGCCGTTGGGCATGAGGGCCATGGAGCCCTGAGAGGCACCTGGACTTCTGCTGGCTCCTCTGAGTCTGGTGGGAGAGCTCAAGCCTCGGGGCCGCCCCAGGGCACACGGAGGTGGGCTCCAGGGTGTTACCGGAGTCTGTCATGCCCCCGTGGAGCTTGACTCCCGGCCCGGCGGGGTCAGGCATTACGATGGGGACTTTCCAGGAGAACAGGCCGGAGTTCCCGGCTTCCTGAGAGGAACAATGGGGGACAGAAGTGGGGGGCCCCCGCAGCAGCCGGTACATCCTGTCTACAGGGCTCACACGGCTTCTAAACAAACAAATGCTGCCCTCCATGATGTTCCCTTTCCTTCTATGGTGAGCTCTCCGCTGCAGGCTTGTGGGCTCTGCAGTCCTTCTCAGAACAGCCCCTCTGCTGGTCCCTTGGAACCACGACGTCCCCACTCGGAGCTTAGCTGCAAGATCCAAAGCCAAGTAGCTGGGGGAGGCCAGGTGGGCTCATGGACTGCCCTGCGTGGAGCTCCCTGGCTCCCAGGGACACATTTCTAGGTCTCCAGAGAGCTGTCTGCTCAGAACCTCTGGATCCCGGGCAGGAAATGGCATGTCAGAATCTGACTCCAGGAGGAGAGCAGAGTCCAGGGCAGGTCTGGATATGGAGGGATACGTGTATTTGGCAGGGCTGTCTGGTGTCAGAGCCGAAAGCGCCTCAGAATGGCCTGGTCAAGCCCAGACCAGTCCCCACACTGAGGAGAGGGGTATGAGGTCTGGAGAAGGGAAAAGTCCTCTTTCCAAGCCAGTGTTGGCTGAGCAGTTACTGACTGATGACCCCACCCAGCCTGGGGCTCTGGCCCCTCTGCCTACGTTTATACATGGGAATCCTCGCTCTGCCTGCCCCCTCCCTGTCCAGCAGCAGCCTGGAAGCCTCTACATACCCCAGGTCCTTCTGGGGCAGCTCCCCTTGTTGAGCCCACTGTTGTAACGACAGCCTCCATGTGGTCCCCCGTCAGCCCGGGCATAGAAAAGATCGCCACTAACGAACAGGGGATGAGCCTCGACACGGACTTTTTATTGGATGACCGGGTCCTGGATTGGCTGGTAGGTCACAGAACATCTGTATCCTGAGGCACGCGTCTCTGCTGAGGGGGTCCCAGTGGCTGGCCACCTGGGAGGAGGCCAGGCTCACAGTGGACAAAGCCACCCCAGAGTGGTGGGTTCTGCCTGTGACCCCCACTGGAGCACCAGCGCTCCCCACACTGGGCTCCTGCCAGCAACATCCTCTGTTCCTATGTCACATGGGGGAGTGGGGCACAGTGGAGAGGAGGGGACCTGGGAGGGACAGGCCCAGAGGAGAGAACAGGGAGGGGAAAGAGCCCAAAGAGCCCAAGCCTGCAGTCAGACAGGTGCAGACCCCAGGGCAGGGTGGGGGTGTCCACCTATGCTTGAGGGTTGGGGGTGTGAAGGCTTGGCGGTGAGAGAGAAGAGGGGTGGCACTGCTGGGGGGTCCCCAGAGAGAGCACCCTCGGGACAAGGTAAGGCGGGGAGAGGGGGCCCCCGGAGCCACCTGTTTCTTCTCACCCTGGCACACGTGGGGGGAGCCGATGGCCTTTTCACGAGGGTGCATGAGACGCAGGACAGATTGAGTGCTCCCACCTGCCTGTGGGTCCTGGCACAGGTGGGTGGGTGCTACAGACAGAGACTAACACCAGCCCTGGTCGGTGGGGGCACTCCCTCAGGGTTGGCTGTTGGTCCTGATCAGGAAGGGCCTGGGGTCCTAGCCCCAAACCCTACCTTCCAATCCTCTTGTCAAACAGCACAACCCAAGGGAATACAATGGTTGCATTTCCTTAAAAACCTGTGTTTCCTTAAAAAGTAACTCGGAATGTGAAGAATGTATCAAAAAAGGTATTCCTGAGCGCGGCAGCATGCCCTGACCCCTATTCTGGGGCATGGGTCTCGAGGAGAGGTCTAAGGCACTGACTGGTTCTGCCGGGCCCAGGGCTCCTGCTTCTGGGAAGGGGGCTCCCACAGGGGGAAGGCCAGAGAGCAAGTCCAGACCCTGAGGACGGCGAGGAGACCTGACAGAAAACTCTACCGCTGGACAGAGGGAGCCTTCAAGAGCAGCCCGAGAGCAGCCCGCCCAGGCCTGCTGTGAAAGGGAGGGGCAGCTGGGCCACAGGTGGACCCAGAGGACGTGGAGCCCACTCTGCTCGAAGCCACGAGGGCGGACACTGGTCTTATGGCCGGAGACCCAAGAAGGCTGTGGTCTGGCCAGGCCTGCCCTAGGAAAGGAAGGGGGAGGAGACGGAGAGCTTTGTCAGGCCGTCCACACCCCGGGGGCAGGGCCAGGCCTGATGTCTCCCTCGAGCTTTGGCACACGGGAAGGAAGGCACCCTGCTCAGCGCACTGGTAAGCAGCGGCGGCTCAGGGCCAGCCATCCCAGCCAGGCCCCCACTCAGCATCGCTCTCCTGGGGACATTCCCGTGGCCTGCAGGCCTCTGGGGGCTGTGCTGACTGGAAACTGCAGGTGCCTTGGCGTGCAGACTCCTACCCCAACCCCAAGTTGGCCAGGGCACCCCACCTCCTGTGCTAGGGCTGCCAGACTCGGTGGGCACGAGTGGGCAGAAAAGTTTCCCTGCCCTGAGCAGAGCCTCCCTGCCCCTCCACCACAGTCCCATGACATCCTGGGGGTTTGGGCTCCTGGTGAACAAGCCTCCCACGTGTCGCCCCCTCCCATCCAAGTGGCTGAGACAACTGAGGTTCCAGTTCCTCTGGTGACCTTGCTCTCTGCATTGTGCAGGGTTCTATGACCCCGCAGGCCCTGATAACAAGGAAGAAGGCAGTACAGGGGTCCTCTGATCTGAGCTTCCACCCTCCCTCCCTTGGGAATAGGTTGGTTCTGGCCCTGCAGGGCAAAGCCTGCCCCTCACCAGGCACCCCTCTACGGGAGAGGGTCTGTTGGCCCAGGAACAGCCTGGGGGCTGGGGGTTGGTCAGAAGAGGCTGGGGGCAGCCTGGCCAGGAGCGTCATGGTCCCGGATGTACTGCAAGATGTCCATCTCATCCATGGCTTGGATCTGCCGCTGCTGCTTCCGCTGCTGTGTGGCCGCAGCCTCAGGTGGACCCGCTCTGGGGGGCATGGCTGGCTTTCTGGGCAGCGCTGGCTTGGCGGCCACTGGAGGCTTGGGCTTGGGCCGGGGCTTGGGCTGGAGTTTGGGCTCAGCCCCGAGGTTCAGAATCTGGTCCAAGTCCTCTTCAACTCTAGAGAAGCAGAGGGAGAAGTCCTTGGGCAGAGCCTGCTGCGATAGGAACAAGGTTCCCCGGCCACTGCAGGGCCCCGCAGGGCACTGTCCCCCCTCCCTCCTGCCACACGCCACCCCCCCAGCCTGGCCCTCCCGCCTGCCCCGCCCCTGGGGAGGAAAGGAAGGGCAGGCCTCTCCTTCCGTGCAGCCCCACAGCCTGGGATAAGGAGAGCTGGCCTCTTAGTATCCTCTGCAGAATGGCTTCTTGGGGGACCCCACCCTAGACAAGCCAGCTTCCTCAGGTGACTTTTCCTTCAGCACCTCAAGAAGTTAATAGCTGCCACATTTGGAGCTCCTGCTCTGGGCCAAGGAGCTTGTTTCATCCCCTGACGACCCCTGGGGACGTTCAGCCCCATCTTCACCCAGCAGAGGTGGATGCTCAAGTCCCAGGAAGCTGAGCCACCTGCCTGAGGTGACAGCATGTGATGGGCCCCAAGTTGGAACCAGGAGGGCTGACATCAGGAGCTGAGCTCTCATCCAGATCCAAGTTTGGCAAGAGAAAGAATGAATGAGGGGCTCTGAGCAGTGGTGGGGTGGGGTCTGCCTACTCATGGTGTCGCCCGGTGGGCCACCTGTGCGCTGGACAGGCCGCCCCCCACCCCGGAGGGCTGGAGCTGGCCACACCCTGGACCGGACAGCCCATCAGGGAGTGGGACTGAAGGTCAAGGCAGGGTGACAGTCACATGGGACCAGCCCAAGTCCTTAATGGCAAGAAAGAAAGTCGCCCTGCTCTGTACTCTGTCTAAGGGAGTGCCTGCTCTCAGCGCTACCACACATCACAGCCATCTCCCATCCATTAATTCATCTAGTAATCAAAGACCCTGATGCTGGGAAAGATTGAAGGCAAAAGGAGAAGAGGGCAGCAGAGGATGATATGGTTCGGTTCAGTTCAGTTCAGTCGCTCAGTCCTGTCCAACTCTTTGCGACCCCAAGAATCGCAGCACGCCAGGCCTCCCTGTCCATCACCAACTCCCGGAGTCTACTCAAACTCATGTCCATCGGGTTGGTGATGCCATCCAGCCATCTCATCCTCTGTCATCCTCTTCTCCTCCTGCCCCCAATCCCTCCCAGGATTAGGGTCTTTTCCAATGAGTCAACTCTTCACATGAGGTGGACAAAGTATTGGAGTTTCAGCTTTAGCATCAGTCCTTCCAATGAACACCCAGGACTGATCTCCTTTAGGATGGACTGATTGGACCTCCTTGCAGTCCAAGGGACTCTCAAGAGTCTTCTCCAACACCACAGTTCAAAAGCATCAATTCTTCAGCACTCAGCTTTCTTCACAGTCCAACTCTCACATCCATACCATACATGACCACTGGAAAAACCATAGCCTTGACTAGATGCACCTTTGTTGGCAAAGTAATGTCTCTGCTTTTGAATATGCTATCTAGGTTGGTCATAACTTTTCTGATGGTTAGACAGCATCAATAGCATCAATGGTTAGATGACTCAATGGACAGGAATCTGAGCAAACTCTGGGAGACAGTGAAGGATGGGGAGCCGGCCATGCTGCAGTCCACAAAGGCAGCAAAGGATCAAATACGACTCAGCAATTGAACAACAACAATCACGAGACACTGTCTGGTAGCAGATAATAGCTCCATTTTGCAGATGTGAAAACTAGGGGCACAGAAAGATGAAGGGCCCAGCCGGGGGCCACAGCCAGCTGGGGACGAGGGAGGGAGGGCACAGGCACTGGAGGCAGGAGACCAGGGGGCCTCACACGGGCCACATGGCCTCTCCAAGCTTTGCTTCCCCATCTGCCAAATGGGAACAAGCGGCATCACCCCCACAGGGCTGTAATTCCATATGCAAGACACACAGTCCAGCAGGCAGAGTGCAGTTCCCTTCCTCATCCTGCCACTCCCCCCTGCCTGGCCCTTCATCTCCCCACCTGTGAACTAGATCCAGCTCAGGCACCGGCTGGGCTGAGTAAAGGCAGGAGCAGAGGGGCGGGGCCTCTGGTCAGAACAACTCCTGGCCACACAGGACCTGACAAGAAGCCTGCATGAGGGTGGAGGTGCCCTTTCTGGGAGGGGCTGACTGCCAGGTACCAGCTACTGAAGGAGCTGTCACCTGCCTGCTTGCCGGGTCAACCTCCCGTGATGGGTCACAGACCCACCAGGAGAGCGCAGAGCTTCCTATGGAGGGCAGAGAAGTGAGCAAAAAGGGGTCCTTCAGACCCAGAGCGACTGGCCCATGCCAAGCCTTGAAGGAGTGACTTCCAGGCAATCCCTGAAGGCATTACTGGGAGACAGGCTGCTCCTGGCGAGCTCAGCTCAGCTGTCCCGGCTCCCTCCAAGTGGCTGCCCTTCTTCAAGCTCCCCTGGACAGGTGCTGGCTCATCCCATGTCCTCCACTGGAGGCTGCGTGCCCAGGAAAAGCTCTGAGGGGCTGAACTACTTTCAAACAGGGAAACAGTGGCAGCTAAAAGCTTGCATCAGAATTCAGGATTTACACTGCTTGGCATAGCAGTGATGCTCCATAGCTAACCAGAAGCTGGATTTGCTGAGTTGGGAGGTGGGGCAGCTGCACTGGGGATCCAGGTGGCCACCCAGCACCCCTCACCAAGCACCCCATTTCCAACTGGGCTCCCTGAAAGTGAAAGTGTTAATCGCTCAGTCATGTCCAACTCTTTGCGACCCCATGGACTGTAGCCCACCAGGCTCCTCTGTCCATGGGATTTTCCAGGCAAGAATACTGGAGTGGGTTGCCATTTCCTTCTCCAGGGGATCTTCCTGACCCAAGGAGCGAACCCAGATCTCCCCCACTGCAGGCAGTTTCTTTACCACTGAGCCACCAGGGAAGCCTGGGTTCCCTGAGTCATGGCTAGAAACAGCTCCCACTGATGCAAGGTTCAGCTCCCCTCTCTTCCAGGCCCTGAAGGCGTGAGGCCAACCACTGAGGGGCTGGAGAGAGGTCTGAAGACCCCTGGCCCACTCCTCCTCCCCAGGTCCCTGCAGAGGACAGAGCTCAACTGAATACCAAAGCTGGGGCCCCATGGCAAGAAGGAATGGGGTTGTCTCAGACTCCAAACCCTATTCAAATGCTCCCCCCGCCAATACTGCTCGGGAGGGCTGATGCCAGCTGTGGAATGAATGGGTGAGGAAAGCATTGGAGGATGAAAGAATATGAGAAAGTTCATCATAAAGACACCTGATCACCACCTGGAGAGTCCCAGGACGCACACAAAGAAAAACAAAATATGGTTCCTGCTCTCAAGAGGGTAATTGCTTTTTCGCCAGATGTCTGACGGAGTGAAGGCAGGGCCACAGACTCACATTCTCTAAAGCAGTGACTTCCAGAGTGGCCTGGGGAATGTAGGAGTCATTACTTACGAGAGGGTCCCAGGGACCAACTGGAACGTGAAATGCCATGTGGTCTTCCCCTCGAGCCACGTATGCCCACACAGTACAGGTGCAGAAAGTCCTGCTTAACCCTGGTGTTGCCCCAGCCCTGTGGCTACAGGAAGCCTTTGAAGGTGATACCTTTCAACACCCCCAACCCAGCGTTCTGCAGAATGCGGTCTGAAAGTGTGTGTGTGTGTGTGTGTGTGTGTGCTGAGGTCTCACTCTGGTATGTCTGTGTGTGTCTGTGTGTGTGTTTGTGCAGGCTGAGGTTGTACTGGGGTATGTGTGTGTGTGTGCACGTGCGCCTATACGCTGAGGTCACATTGGGATGTGTGTGTGCATGCGTGTGTCTGTGTGCTGAGGTCGCACTGCGGGGTGTGGGTGTGTGTGTCTGTATGCATGCTGAGGTCACACTGGGATGTGTGTGTGTGTGTACGTGTGTCTGTGTGCTGAGGTCACACTGTGGGGGGTGTGTGTCTGTGTGCATGCTGAGGTCACACTGGGATGTGTGTGTGTGCACACGCGTGTGTCTGTGTGCTGAGGTCGCACTGTGGGGTGTGTGTGTGTGTGTGTGTGTGTGTGCATGCTGAGGTCACACTGGGATGTATGTGTGTCTGTGTGTGTGTATTTGTGTGCTGAGGTTCCACTGTGGTATGTGTCTGTGTGTATGCACGCTGAGGTCACACTGGGATGTATGTGTGTCTGTGTTTATGTGCTGAGGTCGCACCATGGTATGTGTCTGTGTTTGTGCTGAGGTCACACTGGGATGTGTGTGTGTTTGTGTGTATGTGTCTGTGTGCTGAGGTTGCACTGCGGTGTGTGTCTGTGTGTTTGTGCTGAGGTCACACTTGGATGTGTGTGTCTGTGTGCTGAGGTCACACTGCAGTATGTGTGTGTGTGCACGCTGATTTCACACTGGGAGGTATGTGTGTCTGTGTGTATGTGTCTGTGTGCTGAGGTCACACTGGGATGTGTGTGTGTGGGTGTGTGCATGCTGAGGTCACACTGGGATGTATGTGTGTGTGTGTGTGTCTGTATGCTGAGGTCGCACTGGGTGGGGTATGAGCCTGTGTGTGTGTTTGTGCTGAGGTCACACTGGGATGTATGTGTAATGGATTTAATATTGATACAAACGAGGCCCAAATGTCCCACTGGCTCCGCCCCTGTAGGACACACTTCATCCTTAGGACAGCAGAGGCTCCTGGGCTGACCTTCCCTGGGCCTCAGAGGCAACAGTCCCAGTTTCTCCCAGGGAGGAGCACTGCCAGGACATCCACGGCGAGGACGCAAGGATGAGAGCGAACAGCTGCCCGGGGCCTCAGGGACGTGTAATGACAAGGAGCCGTCGCGGTGACTCAGGCCTGGCAGGCACTCAGGGGGGCTAACAGCCCATGGCTGCTAACGAGGGTGTGGATGACAGTCTCCTGGGACCTCCGGCCGGCGCCATGTAACTGTTCCTGGAAAGAGATGGCTCAGCGTCCTGTAATCGCCAGGCTCAGTCTGCATCCCGGGGACGTGGATGACGTGACGATGGGAGGCAGGGATACACGGTGCCGAGGGTGCTGAGAAGGCAGCCCCACGAGCCCAGGGCGAGCCTGCCGGGCCCGAGGCGGCAGGCAGCCTGCCAGCCTCTCCTCCTCCGAGCGCTCAGGGTCCCAGCAAGGTGGGAGGACCAGACTCAGGCAGGCTGACCTGGGTCCTCATCCTGTTACTTGGGACCTATGGCCTTGGGCCAGTTACCTCTCCCACCCTCCATTTTCTGTAAAAAGGAGATAATAGCACCTACGTGGGGGGTGGGGGATGGGGGTGGGGAGAGGATGCTCTTATGAGGATCAAGTAAGATAACACATAAAGAGCCTGGCAACCTTGTCTGAGGCACAGCATGTACCCTGTGGCAATCAGTCTTGCACATTTTGTCAATCAACCTCCCTGTAACAGATTAAATCTCATTCTCCCTTCTGTAAGATCCCCCGGAGAAGGAAATGGCAACCCACTCCAGTATTCCTGCCTGGAGAATCCCATGGACAGAGGAGCCTGGCAGGCTACAGTCCATGGGGTAGCAAATAGTTGGACGTGACTGAGTGACTAACACGTTCCCCACTGTAAAATCTGCTGATGGGCCCCTGCTGCTGTCCAGAACATCAGGACTTTGCTCCCTGCGGGTGAGCTGCACGCTACCACGAGTCATTTTTGTTTTCAAACCTATTTATGCCAGTTATACTTGCTCTTGGAATTACATATAATTATTTTTTATATAAACTGCTTGCATAAATGAAGTTCTTTCTAGAACTTGCTAAGCGGCTAACTCCCTTGACCCCTCCCTCCAGCCTTTCCATTGAATCCCCTTCACTGCCTCCCAATCAGCTCTCATCCACAGGCTCCCACCTTTTTTAAAAAATGTATTTATTTATTTAGCTGCATCAGGTCTCAGTTGCAGCATGTGAAATCTAGCTCCCTAACCAGGGAACAAACCTCGGTTCCTTGCATTGGGAGCTTGGAGTCTTAGCCACTGGGCCACCAGGGAAGTCCTGGGCTCTCACTTTTGATGGGTCAGGATTCCCTCCCTCAGAGCCCAAGGATGCTAAAGTGCTACCACCCGGGGAAGAGTCTGTGGTTCCGTGGTATACACCCCGACCTGGGGAAGCATCACTGGAGACAAGTGGTACCTGAACAGCTCCTCGGAGGCCTCCCTGTGGCCTTCATGGGGTGTGGCTCTGCCACTTTGGGGAGCAGCTGGCAGCAGTAAGGGGTCACCCAGGGGGACAGCTCCACCGAGGTCAGGATCGTCAAACAGCTTCAGGGCTGCAGAGAAGGGAGCGGCAGAGTGGTCAGAGGACATGCTACCCTGTCCTCAGCTGCCTGGGGGCTGCAGGGTGGAGACTGTCTGGCCCAACCTCCTGGCCCAGCCGAGAGAAAGGGAGTAAAGTTGTCCCTTTGGTCTGTAAGGCAGGGTGTAGAAGAACCAGGCACTTGTGGGGGCCTGGTGCACCTGTGTGCCTAGCCCCGACCCCACCTCCCTGCATGCCAGGCCAAAAGCCATGTGGAGGCACCTCCCTGGTTTCAAGCCCTCACAGCCTCTTCACTGCTTTGAGGAAGAACCTGACTCCTCAGCTCACTGCCCCTGGTTGCCCAAGCACCCCTCCATCTCTTAGCTCAGCCCCGAGGGGTTGGCCCCGTCTTTCTACAAGCACTCACTCAGTGCCAACCACCAGCTCTGGAAGTCGAGGTCTGCTCCCCATCCCCTCCTAGTCTCAATGCTCAACGCTGCCCTTTGTGACAGGCGACTGCAGCCTCTTTGCATGGAATTGGCTTTGTCAGCAGCCATGGCAAACTCCGCCAATCCCTTGGGACCCAGTTCCTCTATCCATCCCTTACTCAAGAAGCCCCTCAGCCTGGGGGTCCCCAAGGGCACTGACATTCTGCTCGGACCTGTTACAGGCCCAGACCACCTGGTAATGGTCAGGAGATGTCCTGTCTATCCCATGAGAGACCCCGAGGCCAGGACTGTGTCTCTCTTCAGGCGTTCTTGGGCTCCCGCACAGAGCCTGGCCCTCACCAGGTGCCCGGTACCAACTGAATTAATGGGTGACATCAATTCCCTGCCCTGGATGCAGACCTGGGAGCTGTGGGGACAGGTCAGACCCAGGGGTGAGTGCAGAAGTGCCAGGCCTTCCCAGCTCCAGCTCCACACTGGACCCTCTCATGGGGTCTCTGCAGGGGACACGGAGTCTCTTGTTACAATCCAAACCATGCAGAGTCCCAGCACCCCCTCTCTATCTGATGCCCACATCTGGCTGTGGAGGTAACAAAGATACTTTTACACCAGTCACAACCCACACTTTTCAAAGCAACAAAGAAAACTACCCTTTGCTTCAGAGGGATGACTAGCATAAACACAGCCCTGGAATGTTCCGGGCTGTGGGGACACAAGGTGCAAGATTAGATTTCTCCAGCAGAGAATCCCCACCAGCTGAATCTGTATCGTGTCAAGACTGGCATCCTGCTCGTGTGTAGTGGGCCTGACGCCCTTCACAGAGGTTGGTGGGTCACCTGGGAGACACTGAGAGCGAAGGGACACCCTGAGGATCTACTTACGGCCCCCAGGGGGTGAGTCCTCTGCGAGGCCCCGGGGAGAGGGCTTCCTGCCCGGGCCGAAGAGCCCCTCATCAGGATCAACCTCCTCATCAAAGATGGTGAGCCGGGGCGCAGCTTTGGGCTTCACGGCCACTTCCGGACGTTTCTTGGGCTTCTTGGAGCTGGAGAATCACGGACAGAACTTGAGGTAGGGACCTCTCACAAGAGCCCTGCTGGCCCAGGGGCACCCTAGTCAGATCCATACAGGCACGGGGCAGGCTGGCGCTTGTGTCAAGAAGGACCTTGCCAAGAACCTGACAACGAGAGGGTGAGATGCTGCTGTGGAAGCAGCACAGTCCTGTGCTCAGGGAGCGGCCACGGTGGAGATGCATGCAGAGATCAGGTGGGCATCTGGACTGCACTGCCAGTGCAGACAACTCCCAGCCCCGAAGGGCCAGCAGGACAGGTCACAGGTCAAAAGTACACGGCCTCCTTGCAGGGTGCCCAACCTCAGCACTCCCTGGAGCCAAACTCAGAATCACTGCACAGATGCTTGGACACGGGGCTGAGTACACAGGAGGCTACCAACCTTAGGGCCTCGGCCCAGGGGAGAACAGAAGGCAGCCCTGTTTTCCCCGCACAAATCCACCTCTTTGGTGCAACCTCCATTATTCTAGAAAACATTTCAGTTCCACTGAGCAACACTCCACCCCCTCCTTCAGCAAACCCCTCTGGCTCCTCAGAACCCCAATCGGCTCTGCACCCCTCAGGTCCTTTTATGTCTCATGCATCGGCTGGCCGAGGTCCTGCTCTGGGCTGGACACTGCTGCGGGAAACCAGGAGAGGGCTCGAGGGAAGTTTCTGGGCCCTGGGAGGGCTTTACTTCCTGCTCGGGTGGACACGTCAACCTTCAGGGACCCAAAAGCTGCAGACCTACACACGTCACTGGAAGTTATTCCGCCAGTAAATAAACAAACTTGGTTTTATTTTAACAAGATGATCCAGTCCCTGTTGGTGATGCCTAAATTAGCCATTTTAAGGTTCCTGCAAAGAACAGAAATAAGCTTTTAACTGGAAGTGGGATTTCCGTGGGCCAATCTGCCTGCAGGGGAGTTCCACTGGACCAGGGTCACCGTCTGAGCTCATGCTGGTGATAACTATTCGGTTGAACTGCACTGATAGCACCGGAAACAAGGGTACAGATTAACCAGCAGCAGATAAAAATAGCAGGGCGGCCCTGGGTGCTGGAAGGCAGGGCGTTCAGAGGCAGCCATTCCCATGGTCTGGATTTAGATGTCTGGGAGAATTTGGGGGTCCTGGCAGAGATGGGGAGAAGCTGGGAAAGGTGGAGTGTACCTGCTTGAGGCCGCAGGACCCACAGACCTCCACGCTCAGGGCCAAGACCCCAGTGGGAAGGTCTCTGTGGGTAGATGAAGAAACAGTGGTTCAGAGAAGCTGGATGTCTGCTCAAAGCTACACAGCAGGGAGGGCCAGAGACTCACCAGCCACACCCAGTCTCTGCTCTTTCTTCACAAGGCAGACAGGCTCCAGCCCCAGGCCACGCCTCTGCCATGAGGCCAGCCCCGGGCCCTGTCCGTGATGCTAGGTGAGGTGAAAGGGGCCTGGGCTCCTCCAGAAACCTCATCTCCACTTCCTCACTCACCTTAAGGAGTTGGGGTATCCCACTCTTCCTGGGATGCTTTCCCCTTCTGTTTCACACTCCCGGCAGAGCCAGGGGAGCACGAATGACTCCTGAGAAGTGGGCACCAGGGAGGCCCTGGCCTTCAGGGCAGGCCAGCCGGAGACGGTCACAGCCAGCCGAGACCCACTGAGTCAGAACCCCAGCAGCAGGCCTTGGGCACTGCTTGTGTCCCTGTGGGCTCTAGAGACCAGCTGTATTCGGGAGCTACTGGACCAGGCTTTGCTCCATGGCTGACCCTCAGTTACCCATTGCAGCTGCCCTTTTCTTGGCCCTGCTCCTGGGTTCAGCAGAGGCTGCAGCAGTGAAGCACGGAGATTCCTTAGCATCCCCCCAGCTGGGGTGCAGCCCCCAAGGAGGCAGGGTCGGGCTTGGCCACTCCACAGCCACCATCCGCAGATCCATCTCACTCTAAACCACCAGCTCTGAGACCTCACATTCGCAGCCTCCCCAGCAGATGGGCCCCCGGGGCAAGGGCTGGGAGCGTCCCACTGACCAGAAACCAGAGGGAGCCCAGAGAGGCAGGAAGGTCTGAAGAACAAAGGAAGAGAGTAAACAGACATGATTGATTATCGCGGGAGAAGCCGCAGAGATGGCGATGACTTCCCTTCCTGCACCTACTTCTGGTTCGGAGAGCACAAATGAGGCCTGGCTTTCTCGCCATGTAAGTTTTCCTCTCAAACTGTTCCTGTTTTTCTCCCCGGAGAAATTTTTAAATCTTCTGTTGTCTTGAATTGAAATAAGGCGACTTGTAACGGCACATGGGGCTGCTCTGTCAGGCACCATCTGAGCCCCACCCCGTTCCACCCGGGCCGTCCCCGGAGGAGACAAAGAACAGGAAGGGGCATGGAGCTCTGACAGGTGAAAGCCCCGGGTCCTGTCCTGGCTGGCCCCAGATTCAGTACCTAGGCGCTCAGTAGTGTGCCTGGTACAGAGGAGATGCTCAATAAATATTAGATGGAGGGATGGATGAATGGAGGGGTGGCGGAAGGATGGACAGATGGACAAACAAATAGGTGGACGGACAAGGTGAGAGTACACCTCTAATTCAGACTTATTTCTACGTCCTCCCCCTGGGAGGAGGGAATGGGAGGGAAGAGAGAGGGGATGCCAGCAGACAGAGACTCTCTGTCCCATGGCTCCTCCTCTCAGGCACCCCAGCTGGTCTCTCTAGCAGCCCCTTGCCCTTCTGTAGGGAGCTCATCCTTTCACTCCCAGTGCCTTCGATGGTCCAGTGCTCAGTAAGTGCCTCCCAAGGGCAAGAACCTGTGCTGGGTGATGAGAGCACGGAGACAAGGGAGACTTGGCGCTGTGCTTGGAAGCTCAGAGCCGAGCAGAGTCACCTGTCATCACCACATGGGGCAACTGGATAGCTGAAGCCCAGAGGAAGGAGTCGACCCAGCCCGAGGGCTTCTGAGAGGAGGTGGTGGAGGGGTGAGCTGAGATCTCGGGGGCTAAGGGCAGAAGGCTGACACAGGCAGAGAGGCCCTCAGTCTGGGAGAGGCTGCGGCAGGTGTGACTCGGGCAAGATCGGGTGCCCCGTGGAAGCTCTGCTCCTGGTCTAGGGAGAAATGATCAGGCCCCAAACGGGGCAGACAAAAGCAGGGAAAATGTCAGCAGGCACACTGCTGGTAAATGCGGACAGCCGAAGTGACCCGAGGGTAGAAGGGACAAGTGAGGATGGTGCTCAATTCCGATTCAACGATAGGATGGGCGTTTCACGTAAGGTGTCACTCCGACACCAAGCCTGTTCCTGCCCCTCGCTCACAGGTCGTATAAGCATAGACTGAGGCTGCACACATGGGCCACGGTCCTGGCACGCCCTCCATTACCCTCTCAGCTCCACCTGCATCCACCCATCTGTCCACAGGACACACCACCCAGCTCTGCTGAGCCCGTCGCTGGCCATAAAGGGTTTCCCCCCACCGCCCCCTCTCCTCTAAAGGAAGGCAGGTAGATCAGACCAGTCACCGGGAATGGGGCAGCTGAGCATCAAACAGAGGGGTCTGCAGTGGACAGAACAGCAGCTCCTAACCCTGGAAGGGTTGTGGGAGGTAGTGATGGTGGTTGGGGGCAGTCCCTGGATGGGTACAGGCATGTGGAAGCGTGCTTCTGCAATACACATGTGTGTGCACGGACGATGTCAGCTTTCCTGCCGTGTGTGCCTGATCGAAGACAGATGTCCTGGCCAGGCCGCATCCTGAGCTTGAATGAGAGGTGGCAGGTGCCACGGTTGACAGCTCTAACAGGCCGAGGAACAGCCCTGCTCCACAGGGCTCAGGCGGCCCTGTGACAGTGATTGACACCAGCGCGTCCTCCCCTCCGGCCACCCAGGGGGCTTGTGTCACTGTTCCCAGGCGCACCTGCCCCCATGGTAGACCCCTGGGGGGAACCAAGAGCCCCAGGACCCGTGGGTACCTAGTGACAGAGGCATCTCTTAGACTAAACGGAAGATGGCGGGTACTTCTAAGCAAAGGATCACACACAACATGACTGTTAACTTTCAAATTCAGGGTGATGCTAAACCACACACAGAAATCGATCTCTTTTCCAAGCACGTAAATTTCCTGCTTCAAAATAAGGCACTTTTCATCCTAAATTTATTTATTTATTTATTTATTTCAATTAGAGAAAATTCTCAGCGTGCCAATAAATGAACCTGTGAAGTTCATTCCAGGACAATGTTCTCCTCAGCAGCACTGGGCAATGGGCTTCCACAGTGATTGGATCACCGTGAAAATCCTGGAGGTAAGGCATTGATGCTGTGGACCCACGTGGGCCTCGCTGGGACAGGGGTTCAGGGACACAGTGGACAGAGGGATGGGCAAGAGCCCTGTGAAAACACTGAGGTGGGAAGGGCTTGGCACGTCCAAGTGCCCAACAGCTGGATGGCAGGTACATGGAGGGAGGAGGAGGAGGGTCTGAAGGGAAGTCAGGGCCGGGAGAGGTGGAGGGGGCCTCTGATCGTTCCTGAGAGAGGACCCCTGGGAAGAGATTCAGAACCTGTGTGTGACCCCAGGTTGGTCATTTCATTCTCTGAATGTTTCCTTATCTGTCTGGTGGGAATAAGGAATGCTCCAGAAACTGCAAAGTGGAGCCCGGATGCCATCTTGCTGGGCAAAGCAGAGGCCTATGATCACAGGAGGACGTCTAGCTCACACTGTGTTTCAACCCAGCAGACTTCACCCTGGGCCTGAAGAAGTAAGCTGGCTGGATCATGTGGCTACCCTGGACGCCCATTGTTTGCTGTTTTCCCAGAGTCACCCTCTCAGCAGCCCCAGCCTGCCTCTCCAGGACCTCAGAGACCTCTCTCTCTTCTCACTCGTGGGGGATGCCATTTCTCTCTCTCTGCACAGGGGTCAAACGCTGCCCCTCACCTGGCCCAGCAGCAGCACCACCAAGAAACCAGGGCGGCCTGGCTCTGCCACCCCATTGCTCGAAAGCAAAGCACCCTTCGCTGGTCACCCCCACAATGGCCCTAAGAGATTGAATCCAGATACAAAACAGAACTCAGCCCCCAACCTGTAGCAACTGGCCCAGGAAGCCTCATTCCAACCTCTGCAGCGAGTGACCCCAGTGGCTGGGAGATTAACAGCTGCCGTCTTCTCTAGTTTTTCCTACGGCTTCCCTGGTGGCTCAGACAATAAAGCTTCTCCCTGCAACGCAGGAGACACAGGTTCGATCCCTGGATCAGGAAGATCCCCTGGGGAAGGAAATGGCAACCTCTCCAGTACTCTTACCTGGAAAATTCCATAAACTGAGAAGCCTGGTAGGCTACAGTCCATGGGGGTCACAAAGAGTGGGACACAACTGAGAGACTTCACTTTCCTTCTTTCTTTTCCTAGTCTTTACCCTGCTTCTCACTTTCTAGGCCCACGACAAAGCCGAATATGCTCACCTGACCAACTGCACAGGACACCCCACTTCCAGTTAGGCCTCTGGTTTCCCCATGTCAACAGCCTCCAATAGGGCAGACTCGAGTCTTCCCATTTGCCACCAGTCATCTCTCCCACTCCCCGCCTGTCTATGAGTCTCTGTAAAAGGGTGGCTGAACTCCTCCCTTGCTACGGCCCACCATGAATAAATGGCCTTTGCTGATTCTCATATGGTGGTTTTTGTTTATTCAAATACACCCCCCCCCGCAACACTCCAGATGCTGGTATGACCAGTGGATGCTGGCAGCTCATGCAGTAGAGAATACCCACCCCCACATCACCCGCCATGGAGATGAAATGGACCGGGTAAAGTCGGCACCCAGCACTAGGGCTCAGTAGGCAGTGGCAGGGTAAGCCCTGGCCAGTAGGCAGGAGGCCGAGGCTCCTGCCTGGATGGTGCCCCAGACTGCGTAATTTTGGAAAGGTTCCTCTGCTGCAACCACAAAGATGCTGGAAATCAATCCTGTATATACACTGGAAGGACTGATGCTGAAGCTGAAGCTCCAATACTGCGGCCACCTGATGCGAAGAGCCGACTCACTGAAAAAGAAGACCCTGGTGCTGGGAAAGACTGAAGGCAGAAGGAGAAGAAGGAGACAGAGGATGAGATGCTTGGATGGCATCACTGATTCAATGGATATGCACTTGGGGAAACTCTGGGAGATGGTAAGGGACAGGGAGGCCTGGCTTGCCGCAGTCCATGGGGTCACAGAGTGGGACAGGACTTGGCAACTCAACAACAAAGATACGGAGGAGAAGGCCTTTGTGAGCACAACTCCCAGGGCTGATATTTACATAACAACAGGAAGTGGAAAAGCTGCCTTTTTCATTTTAATTGTTTAAATACCCAAAGGCTTCTGGCTTCTTCAGAGGAAAGGAAACTTGAAGTAGTGATAATATCATACAAAGGAAATTTCCTGTATTTCATCGCATTTTATCTTTACAGCCACTAGGCCTGGACTTTACCTCTAATTTACAAAGAGAGAAACTGGAGGCTCTGGAAAGTCCAGCAACCCGCCCAGTGTCCACCGGCTGCTAACTGACAGAGCTGGAACTTGAACCTAGGACGGTCAGCCTCCAACCTTGCTCTAGAGTGACCGTACACTCTAGGTTTTCCAGCTTCTGAAGTGGCTTTCAAACCACACTCAGGGGCCCTGACCTCCTGCAAAACTACCCACGGCCACCAGAGAGGTGGGCCGAGGCTGAGGGGACAGAGATTCAGAGCCCGCTACTCCTGTCCTAACCCGGGCCAATTCTACTCCATGTGTTTTATCTATCAGGGTTCTGTATGCAATTTCTCTTGCACCAAAGCATCTGCTACTCAATGAAAGAAGTGGAAGGCGCTGTTTCCTGTGTTGCCCCTGACAGTATTCATTCCGGCCAGACTCTGCACTGCTGCGGATGGAGAAACACAGCTGGTGCCGCATGCCTGGGCGGGGGCGGGGGGTGCTGTGGTCACCCCACGGCAGCTGCCGCTGCAATCACTGTGGCGGCTCTAGGATGAGCCGAGGGTGCCCACTGTGCCCCCTGCACCTTCACTGTTTGGCCCCAGGACAGATCGAGGGTAAGTGCTGTCTGTGGAGGGACAGTGAGACGCCACCAGCCCTGGGCCACAGCCCCAGCAGCAATCAGGAAGAACGGACCTCTAGCGGGTGACCAGAGAGGGAAACCTGGGGGCTGAGAGTAACAGGAAGGCCTCCCTGAGCCTGCCTCTTGGAAGCCTCTGAAGGCGGCAGAGCCTGGGGGCTGGCGGGGCTGCTCTCTGCTGCGTGCCCTCCTGCTTCTCCAAGACTTTTGTTAGACTCGGTTTTGGGGGCCCCTCAGACGTGAATTTGCCTACAGAGCACGTCAGGAGCTTGTGAAAACATAAGTTCTAGGGCTCCACCCAGGTTCCAGCGGGGAGCTGTGAACCTGCATTTCTAACCAGCTCCAGGGTGGTGGAGAATTCCCAGCTGGGCTCTGCTATCCTAGGCGGGGCTGGAATACTACAGGGCCCTAAGCCCAAGGGTGAAAGATGCAATATTTAGAAAGAGGCCTCCAAGAAGTGGCCACGCTCCTGTCCTTAGGGGCTGCCTCACTTCTAAATCTTGGAAAAAGTGTTAATAGTTAGGTGAGGCGATAGGTGTCAGCTAACCTTAGCATGGTGATCATTTCGCATTGTAGGTGTATCAACATTGTACCCCTTAACCTTACACAATGCCATAGGGCAACTTCATCTCAGTAAAGCTGGTGCTGTTGGTCATTCAGTCGTGTCTGACTCTTGCAACCCCATGGACTGTAGCCCATCAGGCTCCTCTGTCCACGGAAATCTCCAGGCAAGAATACTAGAATGCGTTGCCATTTTTCTTTTCAAGGGGATCTTCCTGACCCAGGGATTGAACCCAGGTCTCCTGCACTGCAGGCAGATTCTTTACCATCTGAGCCACCAGGGAAGCCCCTAATAAAGTTGGGGGGTGGGGAGGGTGGTTGGATGAATACACCTTGGTTAGTAGATCTTGAGGTACCTGGCAATGTGCCAGAAGCTTTTAAAACCACACAATCATCCCAGAGCAGACACTTCATCCAAATATAGGAAGCAAGACATTTTTATGCTAAAACATATATGGTCATTTCACAAAAGATAAAACAACATTTGGATAAATAATTAGGACAAAACACACGATTCACATCCCAAAGAAATGTTCAGCCTCACCACTCGAGGCCGTGGCCCAGGGCCTGGGTGCTTGCTCCCCATCCTCTGAGCAGACAAGCTCGGACAGCGGGAAGCCCAGTCTCACAGGACAGCGTGTTCATGCAGGAACCAGCCTGTCCCTCAGGAAGCTGAGGGTCCTCAGGGACCTGGGGCATGGAGGGGGCCTCCCTGAGCACTGGGGGAAGAGGAAGGGGCAGTGGGTCTTGCAGACGGGTAGGCTTTGGAAAAGCAGAGAGGACATCCCAACACAGGGGAAATTAAGTCTCTAAAGATCCCTTCACTGGAGAGGCACAACCAAGACCCCCCACAGAGCTTTTCGGACCTTGCTCTGGGGCAGGCAGCTGGGGGAGAAGCTCAACAGAATAAACACTCCATACAGGAACAAGTTCATCATTGCCCGTAACTGCAAAAGCCTACAGAAAACACCACAAGGTCCCCAATGCCATTTACAGCACATTAGTCTGATGCACTAACATCAAGTTAGGAAGGTAGAAGTCTATTTATTGATATGGAAAGACCTAGCTGGAAAAAAAAAAAGCAAATTATGGAATGGTGCACATTAACACAATCTCATTTTGTTAATACAATATGAGGTTCATGACATTGTACAGGAGGCAGGGTGCAAGAGCATCCCCAAGAAAAAGAAATGCAAAAAGGCAAAATGGCTGTCTGAGGAGGCCTTACAAATAGCTGTGAAAAGAAGAGAAGCAAAAAGCAAAGGAGAAAAGGAAAGATATACCCATTTGAATGGAGAGTTCCAAAGAATAGCAAGGAGAGATAGGAAAGCCTTCCTCAGTGATCAGTGCAAAGAAATAGAGGAAAACAATAGAATAGGAAAGACTAGAGATCTCTTCAAGAAAATTAGAGATACCAAGGGAACATTTCATGCAAGGATGGGCTCAATAAAGGACAGAAATGGTATGGACCTAACAGAAGCAGAAGATATTAAGAAGAGGTGGCAAGAATACACAGAAGAACTATACAAAAAAGATCTTCATGACCAAGATAATCATGAAGGTGTGATCACTCACCTAGAGCCAGACATCCTGGAATGTGAAGTCAGGTGGGCCTTAAGCATCACTATGAACAAAGCTAGTGGAGGTGATGGAATTCCAGTTGAGCTATTTCAAATCCTAAAAGATGATGCTGTGAAAGTGTTGCACTCAATATGCCAGCAAATTTGGAAAGCTCAGCAGTGGCCACAGGACTGGAAAAGGTCAGTTTTCATTCCAATCCCAAAGAAATGCAATGCCAAAGAATGCTCAAACTGCTGCATAATTGCACTCATCTCACACGCTAGTAAAGTAATGCTCAAAATTCTCCAAGCCAGGCTTCAGCAACATGTGAACCGTGAACTTTCAGATGTTCAAGCTGGTTTTAGAAAAGACAGAGGAACCAGAGATTGCCGGGAGCCAGCACGGGAAATCCCACCCATGACAAGGTCATGCAGGACTCGAGGGACTCCGGGGGTTGATCCCACCCATGACAAGGAGACCTGACAAGCTGCAATTCATGGGGTCGCAAAGAGTCGGACACGACTGAGCGACTGAACTGAACTGAACTGAAAATGAATTCTTTTCATAGAAAATTCTGAAAACCTTTTATATGTTAGTAGGAATGTGCCAACTAAAAATGCTTGTGTGGAAAGGCAAGAGTGGCAGAGAAACAAACACTTCATGGCAAATAGATGGGGAAACAGTGGAAACAGTGGCTGACTTTATTTTTTTGGGCTCCAAAATCACTGCGGATGGTGACTGCAGCCATGAAATTAAAAGATGCTTGCTCCTTAGAAGGAAAGTTATGACCAACCTAGACAGCATATTAAAAAGCAGAGACATTACTTTGCCAACAAAGGTCTGTCTAGACAAGGCTATGTTTTTTCCCAGTAGTCATGTATGGATGTGAGAGCTGGATTATAAAGAAAACTGAGCGCTGAAGAATTGATGCTTTTGAACTGTGGTGTTGGAGAAGACTCTTGAGAGTCTCTTGGACTCCAAGGAGGTCCAATCAGTCCATCCTAAAGGAGATCAGTCCTGGGTGTTCATCAGAGGAACTGATGCTGAAGCTGAAACTCCAATACTTTGGCCACCTGATACGGAGAGCTGATTCATTTGAAAAGACCCTGATGCTGGGAAAGATTGAGGGCCAGAAGAGAAGGGGACGACAGAGGATGAGATGGCTGGATGGCATCAACAACTCGATGGACATGAGTTTGGGTAAACTCAGGGAGTTGGTGATGGACAGGGAGGCCTGGCATGCTGCGGTTCATGGGGTTGCAAAGAGTTGGACACGACTGAGCGACTGAACTGAACCGAACCAGAAGCATATACCTTCATGACAAAAGGGCTTTTAAATGTGCTTTTAATTTTTCTACGCTAATTGTATATTATTTGAGTTACAGTTTAAAATGTTCCTAGCAGAGTATTTCCAGCCGAAGGCAGAACTATTATGGGAGAACTTCACCTTTCTTAGAACTGTGAAGTCTCTAAAACAGAAAGTCAAATATGAAAACTGCGTTCCACATGGAAAGCGACGGTGAGGACATTAAGTGAAAAAGCAGAGTATAAAAGGCATGTGTGCTCTGCAGTTATGTGGATCAGCCTGGGACAGGGATGCAAAAAAAAAAAAATCTGCAAACAGGAGAGTGGCTGGGTGGTGAGGTTTTTTTTTTCTATCTTAAGGTACTTTCTAATGGTCTAGTAATGCCTCTTTCCCTAATCAAAACCAGGTTTAACAGACAAAGGAAAACCAGGCTTTGTGCCATGGCTCGCACCCTCCCAGCAGCCCTGCAGTGGAGCAACAGCGCCCCACAGTGGCCATGGCAGGAAGGGCCGACACCCGTCTCCGGGAAACAGAGCGCCAGAGCCTGGCCCAGATGGGCGCTCAGGGTGGGGTGGCTGGGGAAGCAGAGATGCTGCATCCACAGAGGAACTGAGAGCACAGGATGGAGAAATGAGCACACAGAGCATATCACTCCTGCAAAGATCAGAGTGTTCCTCACCGCAGGGTGGGGTGGGCCGCACTGCACCAAGAGAGTTAACAGGCCCACCTGGGGGTCCCAGGAGAGGCCTGACTTCAAGGCAGGGCTCTGCCACACCTAAGGCTCTGGCCAAGCGCCCTCTCAGCTCTGTCCCCTATGTTCCCATCTGTGAAAGGGGGGGATAATCCTAGGGCCCTGCTGGAAGACTGGATCGAGGGCCAAGGCAGGGACGTGGCATCAAGTCCTAACTCTGCCATTTGGGGCTGAATGAATGTGAATAAATCACCAGACCCCAAACATCAGGCTCTTCATACACAGAATGGGCCTGATGCCAGGGCCAGCTTCCTAGGGCACCATTTCCCAAGCCAGATCCACAACAGATCCAGAAAGCAATGTGGTGAGTCATGACCTTTAAAAAAAAAAATAGAATAGAAAATATCTATCCATGTAAAGGCTAATCAATTCCTGGCATTTAATACATTCTCCAAAAAAAAAGTTAGTTGTTATTATTCCCAGTGGAAGCAATAGCACTGACTATTGTCATATTGCTTAAGAAAAGACTGACAGAAGGTCAAAAGACTGGGATTTCTTTCAGGTGCTCAGCTCTCCTCGGATTCAGGAAGGAGGCCCCTGAGTGCAGAGCTGGGGAGGGCACTGGGGGGCTGAAGTGGGGGTCCCTGGACAGTCAGTACCTTGCCCGACAATCTGCTACTGAAGTAAAAGCAGGAAATTAAAGGCAGCCCTTGCCAACCCCAAAGAGCATTTTCCTACCCAAAAAAGGAGCAGCTTTGCTAAGCACGTCCTTCAGCCAAAGGCTGGCACAAACCACGCAAGCCGATCTCAGTCTGACGGCGAGTAATATGCAGTTACTCAGAACAACAAACAGGATGAGTTCAAACAAATACAGCCCAACACGGCCCTCGGGCTGCCCAAGGCTGATAATGAACTTCTCCCAATATGATCTCACTGTCGTTCCCTCAGGGACACTGACTTCCTCCCAGGTCAAGGCCAGCATGAGGGGCTGGGAGGAGGCTGACTCCTGGGCACCAAGGAGCTGCAGGGCCTCCGGCTCTTGTCTCCCATCTCCCTGAGCACCTGGGATCTTCCTCAAGTCTGGCTCCTTGGCCCCGCTAGGCTGGCCTCACGGTGACCCTGTGACCACATGTCCCCATGCACCCACCCTCACTGTCACACAGGAGAGGAAGCCCTGCGGGCAGTGGGCAGAGCTCTCTGGACTGCACTTTTCATGCTGTTCAAGTTGAACTTGCCTCTGCCTCATCTCTCTTTGGCTCTAATTTCTTTCTGGAACAGGACTTGCCAGACGGGCAGAGACAACGTCACCCTGGATCTGCAGTCCAACTCTGCGGAGGCGGAGAGGCAGAAAGACGGGGCCGTGACATCTAAGCCACTTACCCTACATGAGAGCCCCAAGAGACAGGTTGCCATCGCTACCCTGTGCTTCCGCTGCAGAAAACTGGCGGAGAGGGATAAACTGCCAGGACTCCAGCCCAGGCAGTTGGCTCCGAGGTCTCGGACAGGATTCCGAGCTCCATTTGCATCCCAGCACCACTGTTCCCCAGCCCCCTGACCGCGGGCAAGGCATCCGGCCCCTGCAGATGTCAGTCTCTTTAATGTGTCAAGCGACGTGACAACGCCTGCTTGCGGGGCGGGCTGTCAGTGAGATCCCAGAGACAAAGGGCACGGTACACCATCTGGTGCATAGTAGGTGCTCAAAACCAACAGTTCCCACCTTGCTTCTTGCTCATTTCAGCCAAGAAGTGAGGGTCCTGGGGGAGGAAATGATGGTGCTGAGTCTGTCTGGCTCCCTTGTCTCCTTCTGGTTGGGAGGTCCTGCCCACCGCCTCAGCTGGTGCCCGCTGGAGGGGCCTGGGAAGCTGATGTCTTGCTCTCTAGTCTCATCTATCCTGCAGCCCCTCACCCACCTCAGGGGACTCACCATGGGGACTCACGGGCAGCTCACTGATTAGCTAAAGGCAGTCAGAGGGCCAGGAAAGGAGATGGAACAGGAGGGTGCCAGAATCAGGACACCAAGGGGCCTTTAAGACCACAGCTAGCTGTCTCTTCTTCCCCAGTGCACGTGCGTGTGCAAGTGTGTTCACGCATGTGCACACAGAGGGAACCACAGTCTACACAGGGCTTACTCTATCTCTTTCCATCACTCTCAGCACCTTAGGGGTCATCAGTCCCCTCCAGCCTTACCTGGAGGCAGGGCCAAGGTAAACAGCCCCACCTTCAGGGCAGCGGGACCCCGGCCAAGCGAAGCAAGTCACAGGCTCCATGATGAGCTGGACAGAGAACCCAGGCCTCCTGGGCCGGGTTCAGGATGCCTGGGCTGCTGAAGTGTCAGGGTTGGGGTGGCAGCCTGCCAGGCCTCAGTGCAGAATGCTGGGGGCCCACCCTGTGACCAGGGAGGGGCAGGAGATACCTGGGCCCAGCCCCAAAGACCCAGGAGATGTTGAGGATGAACAGAGAGCTAGTCGCCCTGAGTACTCGGCCCCCTCTGGGTGATGATCTAGGGAGATGGGTTTTCTCCAACTCCCAGGAGAGAGGGAGGAGCCTGGAGCAAGCCAGATGGGGGGCGCCCCACCCAGAAGGGGAGACGTACCGCATGATGCCCAGAGGGTCCAGGGCCTCCTCCTCCTCCTCCTCTGAGGATTTCCCTGCATCCCCGTCCTGGTGGCCCAGCGTGGGGAGACCCTCATCTTCCACTTGATCCTGCTGCTGGAAGAAGTCCAAAGCATCCTCGTCCCCTGCTTGGCTATCTGTGTCCAGTACTGAGACATCCCTGCCACTGAGATCCGCGGCCCCGGGGAACCTGGTACCTGTGGAGGGAGACAGAGATGGTGCCTGGCACCTCCTGGCACGCAAGCTCCTGCACCAGCACCCAGGGCTGGAGGCCTCCTGCCGCATCCTGGGACTAGGATGGCAGGTCTGTGTGGGTGAGTGTAGAGGGGGAGGTCAGCAAAGTGTGGGGTGCAGCAGTTACAAGCGGGAGCCTCAGAAGAGAGATAGCAGTTCCTCAACCTCTGCAGCCCGGGGCCTGTTGGGACTACAGACTACAGTCCACAGGCTGATGGGAGACCAGACAGTGTCTGGGGTCCTCATGGAACAGCTCTGGAAACAACGCGCATGTGGTGGGGCACATCGGGGAGCTGTGCCTAGCCAACCACTGATGAGACCTGCTCCGAGGCTCTGGACTATGAACTCCATGAGGTACAGTGAGCAGGTGGAAGATTCCAGAACAAACTGGGACGGCGTCACCACAAACTGGCTTATGTAAGCACTTCTCAAAGCGTGGTCCACCGGCGGGTGTCCACATTGAGGCAACTACAGAAACGGGGAACAAGATCCAGAAACTTGCATAGCACCTTGGAATGCTTGTGTGCGACAGATCGGGAATAAAAATAGTTAGCCCTTCCCCCACCAATGGTTTGAGAAGCATGGGCTTAGAATGCTTGCTTAACTCTATCTATCCAGTTACTGAACAGCGTATTTTTGAAAGCAGTGAACTTCTAAGATATATCACCCTGTGGGTAAAGAACCCATCAACATGCCACAGAGTGCCTGGCACACAGGATGTAACATGTACACTGATTTGACATGTGGAACTAAGTGGTATTGATTATGTCGTATTACGTTATGCTTTGTTATTTTATCAAGACAAATGTAAGATCCCTTGCAAAATCTCATGACCCTTCCGTTTCACAGGGTAAGCATCACACGAAGAACATTTTTACAGGTATGAGCAGCTGCTCAGTCGCATCCAACTCTTTGCAACCTTGTGGACTGTAGCCCACCAAGCTCCTCTGTTCATGGAATTTTATGGCAAGAATACTGGAGTGGGTTACCGTTTGATAGGTATAAATCATTTAAATATTGCAAAAATCTCATGTAAGAGATCCTAATTGTAGCTTCATTTTAGAGATAAGGAAACCGAGGCACAGAGAGGCTAGGAAAGTCAGACCACCTGATCCTGCTTCTCCATAAGTGTGTGTGTGTACGTGTGAAGGGGAGCTCTGGAGGGGGCTGGCCAGGAGGGGAACGGGAGGGGTCAGACTATGGGGAAGGCCCCTGGGTGAGCCCTGTCCAGCACCCAAGCAGTCCGTCCTCCGGGGCTGGGTCCCAGGCCCCTTCCATCCACCACCACGACCCGGGCCCAAATGTGGGGCCATGCAGTGAATGAGGCCCACATGCCTCAACAGCCTGGCCAAGGTCTCTGGGCTGCAGAGGGTGCTGTGGACCACACCCCACCCCCCCCAAAGCCAGGGCAGCGAGGCCTAGTTCTGGGCCAGGGGCCCGTAGGGATTTGGGACAGGGCCTCAGGTACCTAAGAATTCCAGCAGCTCGGGGCTGGCTGCCAGCTCGGCATCCTTGGAGATGCAGCGCAGAATCTCGTCGAACAGGGCCCTCCGCTCCCGGATGTCACCCTCCCCAACAAACAGGACCTTCCTGGGGAGTGGGGGCAGGCTGGCCGTCGGGTAATGACTGCAAAGTTTCTGGTAAAACTCCTCAATGTCGCTGTACTTTTTGGAGACCTGGAATGAGAGGAGCAGGTGGGTTCCTGAGGGAAGAGGGAAAACAGAGGGCTGCGCCCTGCCCCCCAGCCCCAACAGAGATCCCCGCGAGGGCCGGGCTCCTCGGTGGGCCCTCCTCCGGGACCAGATGCCGGTGCCTCCCACCCAACCCTCTGCCCCACGCCCTAAGCCTCCTGATCGACACTGGGCACAAGCCCCGAAGTCCCAGTGGCCCAAAGGAAGGATGCAATCGTGGTGGATTCAGGGCCCTGTCACCGGTCTGGGTAGAGACACTTGATACAGGGACTTGGCCTGCAGGTGACGGGACCTACACCCCCCTTCTGGGCTTCTGTGCATTAGCAGGGTGACCTCACGGTCTGGCCAGCTTTTAGGTCCTCTTCCAGCAACGAGCCACCTTTTCTCTGGGTCATTCTCCTGTGAACTAGCAAGAGCCTTCGACAAAGCCGGTCCTTACAGTGCTTAGATGGTGGAGAACACATATTGCAAGGCTGGTTTCTGGTCCTGGGGCCAGCCAGGACCCCTCTGCACACCGGAACCTCAGGGAGGCAGGCCAGGGCTACTCCTGGTTGTTAGAAGGTGGTCCTCGGCTGTCAGAGTCACCCCGGGTCACTCGGCTTTCTGCGGAGCTGGGGGGTGACTGCTACTGCCTCTCGGCCTCTCCCCGGAACTCCCGCTCCAGCTAAGGGCTCGTCCACGCATCAAGCTCTTGCTGTGTGTTTACTCCGTACAGGGACATCCAGCGTGGTCTCTGTCCCTGAGGTTCCAGGTTTCCAGTTAAGGGAGCAGCTGTAGGACTGGGGATTGGCGCCATCACTGTGGTCTGTGTAAGCCAGTGCAGGCACTCAGAGAAGTCATCCTCTCCACACCACACCCCACAACAGCCCAGTGTCCTCCCTTGTCCCGGACTCCTCTGTGCTCTCCCCACACGTCGGGCCTGTCCCCTCAATTCCTTGGGAGCATTAGGGATGAACACAGATATTACCACTTCTGCTCCCAGACCAGGGCTGTGCGCCCAGCACACACTGAAATGCTGCCGTGGCTGATGGGCTGTGGGGAGGCTGGATGCATTCAGACAAGGGACACCCAGCATTCCGGTCGCGCAGCTCTGTTGGAGCACACAGCCCTGGCTGTCGAGCATGGGCATCAGAGCCCCCAGGCTGGGAGAGTTCCAGATGCTGGCATGTGGCTGGAGCACTGGGAGACTTTAGGAACACCAGCGGGGAGTCATCTGAGACAGGGGACAGTGGCCTGCAGTTGTCATCACAGAGCTTGACTCGGGAGCTTTGCTGAGAACAGCTTTCAAGGAAGGCTTTCAAGGAAAGGTAAGAGCATACTTTCACAAAAGTGACACAGGCTCCAACTCCTGGTGGTTCCCAAAACCTGACTCTTACCAGGTGGGGGTCAGGGGAGAGTGCCCTCTGCAGGCCTGACTGCTCCATGCAGGCCAGGCCACCAGGCCCACCAGGACCCAGGTTCTGGGAGCCAGCTGTGGGTCTCCAGGGCGCTGGTAGTATGGACAGCCTAGGGTACCACCCCATCCCGGGCCCATACTCATCAGTGCTCCAAAGCAAGGGCTGCCACTCCTTTTGAGGAACAGAAAGCAAAATGCTCATTCTTTTTTAAAGCTAAATCATGAAACTTCAAAGAAAGTTCAGGTTTTGGGTTACACCCCCAGATCTCATAGCGGGTAAATGCATGCTTGGCTCCCACAGGTGGTTCAAAATGTTTGAGAGGCAACTCCCTGCACAGCCACCTTTGCACACAGCTACCCACAGGGCAAAGGTATCACTGGTCAGGAGAAAGTGGCACAGGTGTGACCGTGGAGGTGTCAGAGGTGTCCCCACACACCCTGGCTGGGAAGGCCAGCCAGGACCCAGCGTGTCGGCCGGGCCTCTCACGGGCCCCCGAGTGCTGCCTCTCCATCGTGCCCAGGGACTTGGGCCTTAGATATCTCTTCTTTGCTCCCATCTCTGAAAAACATGGGTGCACTAAGCTCCACTGGGGTCAAATCAGATTTGAACCCACCCAGTGGAACAAAGCTGCAAACTACCCAGTGGAACAAAGCAGTTCCTAGATGCTATCACGTTGCACCTTGCTTCTCACCAAGAGCCTGTTTAAGAAGCAAATGAAAAAAATCACACTCTTCAGGCACTTTCCAGGATGTGCTGAATGTCTCTTAATCAAAAAAACTGTGCCATAACTTATCTCTTAGAATCTCGCACGTGAAGTGTTAGTCGCCCAGTTGTGTCTAACTCTTTGCAGCCCCACAGACTATATAGCCTTCCAGGCTCCTCTGCCCTTGGCATTTTCCAGGCAAGAATACTGGAGTAGGGTGTCATTTCCTCCTCCAGGGGATCTTCCAGATGCAGGGATCGAATCCACATCTCTTGCGTCTCCTGCAGGCAGGCAGATTCTTTACCACTAGCAACACCTTTTTGCGCTGAGGCAATCGGGTATTCTCTTGGCTTCATGGACTTGTACACGCAATTCCTTTCCCCAGTTTGAGAGATGTTCTCCACTATCATTTCTTTAAATAAACTCTCTGCTCACTTCTCTTTCTCTCTCCTGCTTCTGGGACACTCAATATCCTAAGGTTGCCTTTCCTAAAAGATTTGGATAATTCTTGTAGAATTTTCTCTCTGTTATTTTGAATCTTAATTCCCTTTCCTCTTCTAACTGTATCATTTCTAGATTTTTATCTTTAAACTTGCTAATTCTCGCTTCCATATGGTCTTCTCTACTTCTAATCCTTTTCTAAATTATGTATTCTTCATCTCACTTCCAGAGTCCTTCGGATCCAGAATTTCTGTTTGGTTTCTTTTTAGAGTTTCAGTCTCTGGGAAAGTATATCTTCTGCTCATTAACTTCATCCCTGAGTTTTCTTATCACTTGTTGCGCTTCTTCATGACAGTCGTTTTGAATTCTCTATTAGGCTGCACTGTTCTGGGTCTTTAAATTTGGTTTCTAGAGAATCATCATTTTCTTGTGTGCCAGTGTTACTGTGATTCTTCATGGTGCTTGATGAGTTCTTCCTTCTGCTGGGACATTTGAAGCATGAAACACCTTTCTTCTTCAGATAAAGCTTTTTCATTTTTTAAAATTTGATTTCTAACAAGTCAGAGGCTTTTACCTTTCCAGGTGAGAGGCTTTTACCTTTCCAGGTGAGAGGCTTTTCTCTTTTTTTCCAGCAGGTGGCGCCACAGCACAAGTTTTTGGTTTTCTGGGCTCCCAAAGCACTGCAGATGGTGACTAGGGCCATGAAATTAAGACTCTTGCTCCTTGAAAGAAAAGCTATGAGAAACATAGACAGCATATTAAAAAGCAGAGACATTACTTTGCTGACAAAGGTCCATCTGGTCAAAGCTATGGTTTTTCCTGTGGTCATGTATGGATTTGAGAGTTGAACTATAAAGAAGCCAGAGTGCCGAAGAACTGATGCTTTTGAACTGTGGTGTTGGAGAAGACTCTTGAGAGTCCCTTGGACTGCAAGGAGATCCAACCAGTCCATCCTAAAGGAAATCAGTCCTGAATATTCATTGGAAGGACTGATGCTGAAGCTGAAGCTCCAATACTTTGGCCACCTCATGTGAAGAACTGACTCGTTGGAAAAGACTCTGATGCTGGGAGGGATGAGGGGCCGGAGGAGACAGGGATGACAGAGGATGAGATGGCTGGATGGCATCACCAACTCGATGGACATGAGTCTGAGTGAACTCCGGGAGTTGGTGATGGACAGGGAGGCCTGGCGTGCTGCAGTCCATGGGGTCACAAAGAGTCGGACACAACTGAGCGACTGAACTGCATTGCCTCTAGTTATACTGGAAGACTGGCACTTTCCAGCCTCCAATGCTCCTGGTGGAGGTGGGCCTGGTGCCCCTGTTGTCACCGCTTGTGCCTCCATGGTTGCTGGTGCCTTGCTGCCATCACTGCCTAGGACACGGAGGTGATGCGCCCTTCCGCTGTCACAGGCTCAGCCTCCCACGGGAGCGGGTTGGGCTGAGGTCACCTGCACTTACGCCATGTCTGGGGTTGTCAGGTTTAGGGATGCCCCCACTGTGGTTGGGGGGTAGGGTGGCTGGAGCTGTGGGCCAGCCTGCACCTGGAGGGATGGGGCTGCAGGCGGCTGATGAGGCCAGGAGGCTGGAGGTGCATGTGCCGCCTCCCTGATGCCACTGGGTTCCGGGGGCTGTGGGCCTGGCCCCCAGGGCTGGGGACCCATGACTACATGCACCGCGTCTACTGTGCCCCCAGCTCCACCTCCTCTGTGTGTTCCGAGCGGCCCACCTCTAGACGGACAGACGTGCGGGACTGCTGTGGGTGTTTACTGGCTCTAGATTGAAGGAGAGAGACCAAGGGAGTGTCGCATCCGCCCTAACGCTGATGGCTCCACCCGCTCTTCACACCACAGGTCAGCTCTGACCTCTCTCCGAACCCTTCCCCTAGGATGGCTTAGGTGCCCCCTCAACACCCCCACAACCCGTGCCCCCGTCCCCTGGGCTCCTGTCTTTTCACAGATCTGTCTCCCCACAGATGGTCAGCATCTGATTCACTGGTGTCCTTACTGCCAATGCACTCTGGCATCCTCCGATTGAGGGCTGGCTAGAGCATTGCTTGCACCCTGCTGCTACCTGAACCCCGGTGGGGGGGCGTGTGTGTCTCCTTGGACCTCTGGACCCTGGGGAGCACCCTGCCAGAGCCCCTAGCTCACCAAGAACTGGACGACGTCCTCGGGCCTGTGCTTGGCCGACTTGAACGCAGCCAGCCGGGTGACCACCAGGATCTGGTACTCCACGTGCCCTGACATCATCTTGCCCCGCACCTCCTGGTGCTGCGGCACGCTCAGGTCCAGGCCCGTGTGGACATTCTGAACTCGCCTGCCAGAAGGAGAGAAGGCAGAGGAAGGTCAGGTTCAAGTCAGCAGGCTTCTCGAGCGAAATGCTGGTAAGTCCTCAGGGGGTCCCGCAGGCCTGGGTGCAAGGCTGCTCCGCTGGGCAAGTCCTCAGGGGTCCAACTCCAGGCTACCCGCCCTATCACATGCCAGCCCCTCCTGAAGCCTGGTTTCCCAGGCCAAGGCCCTGCCTGTGGGTCCCTCAAGAACGAAGGCCTGGTCTCAGCAGGAAAACAGATGACAGCAGAGAAGATGGGGCTGTGGAAACAGCAAATTCTTTGCTCTGACGGTAAAGAATCTGCCTGCAATGCAGGAGACCTGAGTTTGATCCCTGGATCGGGAAGATGCCCTGGAGAAGGAAATGGCAACCCACTCCAGTATTCTTGCCTTTGAAATCCCATGGACAGAGGGGTCTGGCAGGCATTCGTCCATGGGGTTGCAAAGATTCGGACACAACTGAATGACTAATGCAGGCTTTGAGTGGATACTCGGCAAAACGTTACAGCTCTTTGAGAATTTCCAAATGCTACACAAATGCAATGAATTGCACAGTGAGCAAAGAAATTAAGAAATGTTTTCCCTGAGGTAAGAAAAAAGGCTAAATGTATTCCTCTTTCTGGGTGAGGGTATTATGGAGACCTGAGCACATATAACCCAAACAAACACCTAAGACAGGATGCACTGCGCACACCGTTATCAGGGTTCAGACCCACCCTCTGCAGGGCAGGGCTTTCAGAAGACAAGAAAGGGGAGGGCCCAAAGGTTGGGCTGCCAGGGCGACAGCTGGGACATGGCCCTTCCCCGCCCCGAACTCTGTCCCAGTCTGACACGTGACACCCTGCCCCCTGCACTCCTTCCACACAGGTGCCCCCTTTCCACACCGGGCAAGTGATACCATACCACGATGCCATTTGTCACCAGCTGGGAGGACAACCCACCACACAGCCACTTACTACCAAATGTAGCAACCTCTACACCCACGAACATTTTCACAGGGTGGAAGGCAGGGGTCCCCAACCCTGGACCACAGACGGTTACTGGTCCAGGTTAGAGACCTGCCCGCACAACAGGAGGTGAGCAGCCTGCAAGCAAGGGAAGCTTCAACTGTGTTTACAGCTGTGTTTACGCATTACTTCCTGAGCTCTGCCTCCTGTTAGATAGGGGGCAGCATAATAAATGTAATAAATGTAAAGAGACCGAATCATCCCCAAACGATCCCCACCCACCCCCACCCCGCATCCCTGGAAAAACTGTCTTCCACAAAACCAGTCCCTGGTGCCAAAAAGGCTGGGGACTGTTGGTATAGTGAAAGAAAGTGAAAGCACGAATCACTGAGAAAGGCCCCGGGCGAACTTCCCTTCAGGCGAGTGTTAAGTAAGTTCAGCATTCACATGCCACTTGGAAAAACAGATGATCAGCCCTCCTTTCCTTTCGCCAATGACCAGACGAGTGTCCTGGCCTTCCCACCAGGCGCTAAGACCCTCCGCTCCTGGCGCTGTGTGTGGTGTCCCTGAGAGACAGTGTGATGGGCACAGGATGGCAGAGGGGACGAAAGGCAAGAGGCACCCCCGCAGGCTCTGCTGTGGGGACCTCGCCTGTCTAAGGTGCTCCCGCAGCCCTACGGAGGGACACCACTGCTGAGACCCACTTCAAGTCACGGAGTGTTCTGATCACTCAGTCATGTCTGACTCTTTGCGACCCCATGGACCATACAGTCCATGGAATTCTCCAGGCCAGAATACTGGAGTGGGTAGCCTTTCCCTTCTCCGGGGGATCTTCCCAACCCAGGGATCGAACCCGGGTATCCCACACTGCAGGCAGATTCTTTACCAGCTGAGCTATCAGGGAAGCCCAAAGTCAGGGAGTATGTTAGTTGCTCAGTTGTGTCTGACTTTTTGCAACCCCACCGGCTGCAGCCTGCCAGGCTCCTCTGTCTATGGGATTCTCCAGGCAAGAATACTGGAGTAGATTGCCATTTTCTTCTCCAGAGGATCTTCCCAACCCAGGGATTGAACCCTGGTCTCCTGCATTGCAGGCAGATTCTTTACCGTTTGAGCTACAGGGAAGCAGACACAAAAAGGGAGTCACCTGTACTTGGGCTCAGTGGGTCAGAGGTGGAGCCAGGGTTTACTGGAGGCTGCCCCCTGCCTCCCCGCTGACCCGCACCTCCTAACAGTCCCGCTTACTGCTCCGTCTCGGAACACCACACCCAACAGTTTCTCCAGAGCTTCTATCTGTGGATGGCCCCCCATTTCCACTGTACCCCTCATCCTGTCACGCCACCCCAGTTGAGAGGTCCTGCCCCACGGCTGGGATCAGACTCAGCCTGTTCCCCTAAACCCGCCAGTTCTCCAGGTCCTGGGCACCAGAGTCCGGCAGTGGCAGGCCACTGGGATAAACGCACAGACACGCCAACTAAAGCGTTAGTGGCTCAGTTGTGTCCGACTCCTTGTGACCCTCATGGACCGTAGCGCGCTAGGCTCCTCTGTCCATGGGATTCTCCAGGCAGGAATACTGGAGGGGGTTGCCACTCCCTTCTCCAGGGGATCTTCCTGACCTCGGGAACGAACCCCAAGTCTCCTGCACTGTGGTTAGACGTGTTGACTGGTCCCACTTGAAATTCATGGCCACACCCGGCAACCTGCAGCGCTCGGACGGGCAAGCCCAGCTTGAGCTCAGCCTAGGGGGTTCTCCAAGTGTGGTGTTCACTGCAAGAGCCCCACCTGGGAGCTTGTGAGAAAGGCAGATCCAGGCTCTGCTGAATCAATCCTCATGTTAACAAGCCCCCAGGGGACTCTCATGCCCCTGAGCCTAATCCACTCTGTCTCCCATTCTCCTCAGGCCCCCAGGGAAACTTTTTTGTGAAGGGCCAGATAGCAAATATTTTAGGTTTTGCAGGCCACAGGGTCTCCATTACCACCATACCCAACTCAGCCGCTGTAGAGAGAAAGCAGCCACAGACAGTACAATGAGTTCAGTTCAGTCATTCAGTCGTGTCCGACTCTGTGACCCCAAGAACTGCAGCATGCCAGGCCTCCCTGTCCATCACTAACTCCCAGAGTCCACCCAAACCCATGTCCATCGAGTCTGTGATGCCATCCAACCATCTCATCCGCATCAAGTGGTCTAAGTATTGGAGTTTCAGCTTCAACATCAGTCCCTCCAATGAACACCTAAGCCTAATCTCCTTTAGGATGGACTGGTTGGATCTCCTTGCAGTCCAAGGGACTCTCAAGAGTCTTCACCAACACCACAGTTCAAAAGCATCAATTCTTTGGTGCTCAGCCTTCTTTATAGTCCAACTCTCACATCCATACATGACCACTGGAAAAACCATAGCCTTGACTAGATGGACATTTGTTAGCAAAGTAATATCTCTGCTTTTTAATATGCTGTCTAGGTTGGTACATAAACTTGATTTAAAAAGTGAGTGGGGGGCAGGCTTTGGCCCATGGGTGTAGTCTGCCCACCTATAACCCAGACCAAACTTCCTGAACTGTGATGTGCCTTCCCAGTCGTGTCCGACTCTTTGTGATCCCATGGACTGCAGCACCGCAGGCTTCCTTGTCTATCACCAACTTCTGGAGCTTACTCAAACTCATGTCCATTGAGTCGGTGATGCCATCCAACCATCTCATCCTCTGTCATCCCCTTCTCCTCCAGCCTTCAATATTTCCCAGCATCAGGGTCTTTTCCAATGAGTCAGTTCTTCACATCAGGTGGCCAAAGTTTTGGAGTTTCAGCTTCAGCATCAGTCCTTCCAATGAATATTCAGGACTGATCTGCTTTAGGGTGGACTGATTGGATCTCTTTGATGATGTCCAAAGGCTAACTCTCCCTCTCCTCTTACTCCCAAGGTATCTGATGGCACCTCTCTGCTCCTCGAGGCTCTGGGACCCCTGCTCTCTCTCTCTCTCTCTCTCGGTTCTCCAACCTCCCTGGCCACTCCTACTTAGCTTCCCTGGATGGTCCGCAATTCTGCCCCAAGTGCCCACCTTAGACCTCTTCTCTCACTAACCTTCCCCAAGGAGCTCAAATATGTTCAAGGTTTTAAATCCCATCTATGAGCCAGTGGTCCCTCATTCCTCTCTGATCTGGACTCTCCCCTCAAAGCCACACTCTTCCCAGCTGCCTGCCCGACGTCTTCACTTGGCTGTCAGAAAGCTTCTTAACGAACATGTCCAGACCAATGGTGATTTCACCTTCCTAAACCTGCTCCATCCATAGTCTCCTGGGCTGGTCCACTGCAATATCCCTCTTTCAGGAACTCAAGAGAAGTCTTGTAGTCAATCTTGACTCCTCTTTCTTGCTCTAATGGCCCACATCTAATCATCAGCAACCCCCGAAAGCTCAATCTTCAAAACAGAGGTAGAACCCAAACATTTCTAAGCTCTTCTGCCAGCATCAGCTCTCACGTGGATGACTGCCAGAGTCTCCTGAATGGTCTCCTCAGTGCACCCTGCTCGCCTCCCTTCTGCTCAGCACAGAGGCCAAAGGACCTTACTGGACTCCAAAGCAGGTCCCACCATGCCCAGAGCCTCACTCCAGCCTGGGGAGCCTGTCCTGACTGTCCCCTGCCTCCAAGCCCCCAGATATGGTAAAACTCTGCACCACATCACCCAACTCTCTGCTGGCTCACTGCACTGCAGTCACACTGGCCTCCTGGCTGGTGTGCAAACATCTCTCTGCCCCAGGACATTGGTTCCTGTTGTCTCCCCCTGCCTGGTACCCTGTTTCTTAAGATTTCTCTTTCACTTGTCAGGGATCTACCCAGCTGCCACTCTCTATCAGAAAGACACTCCTGGACCACACCATATAAAACAGCATTCACTCCTCCTAGCACCCCATTTCCCTACCACTTTATTTTCCTTTATACCATTTATCATCCCTGGCGCACTATACATTTACCCATCTGCCCCACGAAAGCTCACAGGAGGGACTGTGTGTGGTTCACTATCCTAGAACCGCTTACCTGGCCTTCACCACCAGCACCTGCATTTGTTAAGAAGCCCTGTTCAGGTGGGGCAGAAAGGGAAGCCCCCTCACTCCCTTCCCAGGCTCCCAGCACCAAGCTCACACCCCCACTGGTCTGCCACTGGCCCTGCTCACACCTGCCAACCTCAAACCTCCTATCCGCACAAAATGGAACAGGCTCAGCGAGAGCAGGTGATTCACATGGCACGAGGGAAACCTTTTCTGCCAGCAAGGACAAGACCAGCCACCACGGAGAGGAGACCAAGCAGGTTCTGACATCAGAACCTTAAAGAATTATGCTTTTCTAGACCTGAAGCCACAAGGATGTTCAAATTACAGCCGGAAAAATTTTACATTCATTTATGTAAGAGACTGATGTCTTAGCCTAAGATTTTGTGTAGGGGGAACCAGGGTGGAGTGTGTGGAAACACTTGCAGTGAGTCACTTGATGTGACTAAGGGGGAGACGGTAAAACCACGCCCACCGCAGCCTTCAGCATCCCTCTGGTACTGAATCCCCCAGGCCTGGGTCAGGGACCCTCTGGAGGCCTCTGCGGTAACTGCACTTTTCCTGGGCTACCTGTTAGGCAGCTGCCACCTGTCCCCTCCCCTTCCACTGGAGGACCTGGCTTCACGCACCCCCACCTCGCAGAAGCCGGGTCACACCCTGCCCTGTGTTCCCATGGCAACCTAAAGCCGCGCCCCCCAACCACCACCCCGGCTCAACATCTGTCCTCCGCCCGTTTCCCCTGACGGGCCGCGCCTGGTCTGATTCACCCTGTCCCCAGTGCCGTGCCCCGGACCTGGCACACAGTCAGCGCTGCCAGGATGCATAACTAGATCTTGGAAAAGAAAGGAAGGCAGGTCAGCGGGAAAGGGGTGAGGAGAACCCCCTTTTGACCACCGTGCAGGATCGGCCAATCCAGGCCTTCCAATAGGTCTTGGATGAGTTCGTTACCCTCTAGGGACCACAGTTTCCCCATCTGTAAAACCGGGAAGGGGGGCGGGCGGCCTCTCCCGCAGGGCCGGGGAGCGGCCGAGCCCAGGTCCACGGCCAGCGGCGCTGGGGACGCTGGGCGCCGGGCGGGATCCTCAGGACCCGCCGCCTCCTCCGCCCGGGACACCTAGGGCCGCGGCTCCGGGCCCTCCCGACTCTACGCGGCCCGAGATGCGGCCGGGGCGCGGGGTCTGGCTCACCTGGAGGTGACGAGCACCGCCGGGGACTGCATGACGGCGAGGGGCTCCGGGCGGGGCGTGCGATCACGCGACCGCGGGCGCCGGCGTCGCCGCGTCCCCGCCCCGCCCGCCCCGGATCGGGCTCGGGCTCGGGCTCCTGCCTGGCCCGCCACCTAGTGGCCGCGGCGCTCGGCCGGACGCAGCCGTGATTTTCCAGGCCTTTCTGGAATTCTGGGCGGAGATTCAGGGCTGAGGACCGTGCGCGGGTTGGCGCTGCTGGAGGCCCCAGCCGCGCCGAGCGCGCCCCCGTCCCGAGCCATCCCGAGGGGCGCGCGTCCTGGTTTGGGTCTGATGTCCCGGCGTTGTTAGAGACAGCGCCCCGTTCACTTTTAGGAGTGCCCCAAGCGTCCCGCTTCCGGATGATAAATCATTCGGTTCTGCTTCCTCGGGGAGAGTTTTGGGGAAACAACCCAACCGTGCACAGGGCCCCAAGGATGCTCTGAGAGATGTTTCCAGCGTCAAACGAGGTCAGAGAATCCATCAGACAAAACGAAACACTCTGTGCGGGGTGCTCTAAAGAAACAGCAGTCTGACACACCACCCCCCACCCCCGAGGCCTTCCAGGGGCTTTCCTTAAAGAGGCCAACAGGCCCTTCCCAGCAAAAGCTTCTGAGAACTGGGTTTCTTCTTCCTCATTAAAGAAATGTTCTGAACCTTGTTAAAACTGTAAGGAAGACTTTATTCAAGGCTGTTGCAACAGGAGTCAAGACTTTCCCAATGAGGAGAGTTCAGGCTCAGCCCTGAATACAGCAAGGACAGTGGGACTGGAGCCAGGGGCAGGGGGAGGTCAGTGATGGAGGTACAGGAGGCCAATGGTGAGGATCCTTGCTGAATCCTAGCCTGAAGGCAGACTAGGGGCTTAGAAGACACAAACGGGTGGGAGGTGAGGAACTTGATCAGATACCAAGGGTGATCAGGTATCAAAGGGAGAGAGCCTTTCTCAACTGACTTAGCAGGATTCTTGCTGAGACTGGGCTGGGCAGGCCAGAGACAGGGCAGGCACCAAGGTCAAAGGCCCAGTTGAGAAGAGGGCTCAGAGGAGCCTAAAGTTTGGTCAAGAAGAGGGTCTCTGTCCCCCAAAGTTTCCGTCTTAGAGAGCTGCTAAAACTACCCCAACTCCGCGCTCTCCAGGCACCATCCCCTCCTTTCCTCCTTTCCTAATGACACTCCCTTCCCCATACTGCTCCCTGTCCCCCAGCTCTAAGAGGTGGGGCTTCTGCTGGACTGCATTCTCCCAAAATGCCAGCCTCTCGCCCCTCCTGCACCACCCGGGAACTCTAATCACTAGTGTCCCAGCTCTTTGCAACCACCTGTAAAACACTTGGCTCAGGGCCTGGCTCACAGTGACATCAGAGCCGTGTGTTTGTGTTGCTAAGTGCTAAGTTACTTCAGTCGGGTCCGACTGTTTGTGACCCCATGGGCTGTAGCCCACCCGGCTCCTCTGTCCGTGGGATTTTCCAGGCAAGAATACTGGGATAGGTTGCCTTTTTCTACTCCAGGGGATCTTCGCAACACAGGGATGGAACCCAGGTCTCTTTTGCCTCCTGCATCGGTAGGTGGGTTCCTTACCACTAGTGCCACCTGGGAAGCCTCTGTTGCTCTAACGTTCAGCAACTAAAATGACAGGTCTCTCTGCTTCTGCCACTAGTCAGAGTTCCTCACAAAGCCACTCTCCTCTCTCCGTCATGACCTTTTCATTCATTCATTCAACAGCTATCTACTGGACTGGGTCTCTGTTTGGGGGCGTGGACTTGCTGCCTCCAGCTTCCCCTTTCCTGTCCTCTCTTCAAGGTTCTAGCTCCTTCCTACTGTCTGCTTACTCCCCTTTGTCCACTGAGGGTCTTCAGGGAGCCACAGCTTGATGGGTGATGGGTGTCCCTGTCCTGGCTCCCATGGCCGCGTTTGGGTCCACAGCTGGAGATCCTGACAGGTGAGGTCACAAAACTGTTGGAGCTGAGAGTTATGCTGAGCCTGCGGAGAAGGCAGCCCAGGAGGGTGCAGACTTGAAGCACACACGTCCCAGGGCAAGCACAGGTGGGAGCTGCAAAGAGTGGGACCCTGCACCCCCAGCGGAGCTGGTGGCATGTGGGTCACCCGTGCCTTGCAGGCAAACGAACCTCACCCCTGGCCCCCGGCTTCCCAAGTATGCCCTGAGGGGGTACTTGGCACACCTGGCGCCTGCCGAGAACCGCTGGTTCCCCATGAAAGAGTGAGGCCATCCAGAGAGCAATCCCATTTTCTGCCTCTGTGGGTCCCTCTGTGGCTCCAGCGGATAATTGCATACAATGCATGGAATGTGGAATCTAAATCTGATATTTTCTGCTTCCTGCCTGACTCAAGGAGCCCTTTCCATGGCTGAAGCCGCAGTAACGCAAACCACATTGCAGGGAAGCTGACAGTCCCCCTTCCCACTGCCCAGGGAGGAACGCTCCAGGCCTCAGTCACCCCCTGCCCCAGGGAAGTCACTGCACCTCAGGGCCAGTGGGATAAGTTAGAGGCACCACAGCCCACAAGGAGTCTTATCTGAGCTCTGGCCAACCTTGCCCTGGTTTCTGGTGGGGTGGGACTTCCGAGGACCTGCTGATTTGTCTCTGTTCTCTATAGTGATGCTTTAGCGCTCCAGCGGGGAGCTGGGGACCCCAAGTCGAGCAAGGCCACCACCTTATCTGTCCCTCAGCAAATGCTCCTGGGCACCGCTCTGGGGCTGGGACTTTATACCAGGTCCAGAGGATGCAGAAGACACAGGCTTCCCTGGCAGGGCTTACACGCCAGTCAGGGACCCTTGGAGATGCCAATGCAAGTGCAGGCCCACAGAGCGTAAAGAAGGGCACATAGCCAACTCATCCAGGGGTTGGGGCATACAGGAGTTCTTCCAAGAGGAGGCGGTGCAAGACTCAGGACACGAAAAAGTCAGTTTTGTCTCTTTGAGCCTTGGTTTTCTCATTGGTGAAATGGGCATGATGGAAATGTTTAATCCATAGCACTGCTGTTACTTAAATGAGCTCACCTGTAACTGAAATGAGAGATGTATGGCAGACACTGTAGGTGAGCTAGCCGAAGGCCAGTCATTCCTGTTTGCCTTTTATTACCATAGAGGCTGCAGTCCATGGGGTCACAAACAGTCAGACATGACTGAGCGACTGAACAACAACCGTAAAGGCTAGACAGGTACAGCATTCATGCTGCTAAGGAACCGCAGTTAGATGCTTTGTGACATAATTCTGGCCATATACATGCAAGTGCTGTATGTATATGGGTAAAGGAAAACAAAGGAAACAAAGTAGGTAAGAGCTTTACCATAGCGCCTGGCTCAGTAAATGCTGGCTTTTACAGCTTTCTGATTAAGTCAGTCCTGGTTTAACCCATCCAAAGACTGATCAAACCTGTCCGTCCAGTCTCTTCTATGGAGAGGGTTTACCTTGCTCCGAGAAAGCTCTTTGTACCTTTCCAGTACTGAGTTAAAGAATTTCCTGCCTTAAAGTGTTGCGTCTGTCTGGAACTTCTCTGATGGTCCAGTAGCCAAGATTCCATGCTCCCAATGCAAGGGACCCGGGGTTCCATCCCTGATCAGGGATCTAGATCTTGCATACCTCAACCAAGACCTGGTGCAGCCAAATTAAATAAATAAATAAATAAATTTTAAAAAAAGTGTTGCTGCTGTCACAGTGCTCTTGGGAAATTTCCCTGAACTTGCATTCCCACCAAGGGTATATATTAGAATGCCTACTTGTATCTCCTTTCACCAAGAATGCATTTTACGTTCTTCAGTTTTACTAACCTGAGAAGTAAATAAAAATGGTATTGTTTTAATTTGCAATGATTTGCTGGTGACTTTGGGGATTTTGATGTTGTCATCCTATATTTTTCTAACTCTTTGTGTCCCCAGCGATCAGGATAAGCACTTTGACTGCTGTTGCTATTGCTAAGTCACTTCAGTCGTGTCCGACTCTGTGTGACCCTGTAGAGGGCAGCCTACCAGGCTCCCCTGTCCCTGGGATTCTCCAGGCAAGAACACTGGAGTGGGCTGCCATTTCTTTCTCCAATGGATGAAAGTGAAAAGTGAAAGTGAAGTCGCTCAGCCGTGTCCGACTCTTCGGGACCCCATGGACTGCAGCCCACCAGGCTCCTCCGTCCAGGCAAGAGTACTGGAGTGGGGTGCCATTGCCTTCCCCGAAGCACTTTGACTAGAGCTCTCCAACTCTTTATTCAAGCCAGAAAAAAATGTCTGGGAGGACAGGACCCAGCTGGGGCTCTGCCCTAAATTAAGGTATTCAGAAGTGGATCAGCTACCTAGGAAAGTGGGAAACAAAGGGGCTGCCATGGCCTAAGGCCAAGTCCCAAGTTTTGTAGGCAGCCTCACACTTTGCAGCCTTCAAGCCCAGCCTCCTGAAGATCTCACAGATGTGTTTGCCATGTGGACCAGAGAACCTGAGACAGGCCATCCAGGGTGAGGATACCGGGTCCCCAGGTCAGCTGTGTGATGTTCGACACTCTGCTATGGGAACATGAGACATTCTGGTCCCAGGGTCCTCATCCTCTGGAGTGTCTGCAAGATCTCACATTCTAGACTTTGGGACACATCTTCTGGGTCCTCCAAGCCTGTTCTTGACCTCTGTTAACCCCTATTTTCCCAGGCAAAGAAGACAGTTTGGGTCTCTCTTCATTATGTGACTAGACTAGAAACCCGGGGCTCCTACCTGACAAATTGGAGGACCCGGCATTCCAAATCACTGCACATTCTAAGTGTCACACGTTTTTATTCTAAAAGGAGTTTGTTTCGTTTCAATCTCATGTGTCGACAAAGGTCTCCAAGAAAATCTAATGGAGGCATAGCTTCAGACTATTAATGTTCACGAGATGGGCAAGTGTTTCACTATTAATGTTTCACAAGAGGGGAAATGCCTGGAAGACCACATAGAAGAGACTGGATGGACAGGACTGACTTAACCAGTTAACTTTACAGCTTAACCAGTAAAAGCTGTAAAAGCCAGCATTTACTGAGCCAGGCGCTAAGGTAAAGCTCTTACCTACCTTGTTTCCTTTATCCTTAGGTACACCTGACAGGCAGGAATCTCTGTCTCCATTGAAAGGTGGAGGATAACAAGTTAATTAACGTAAGGTCACAAAACTAGAGCACTATAAAGGTGGTTTGGAAGCCAGTGTTTATCATGACTCCACCCTCTGGTTTCTCTCCTGACCTCAGTGGAGACGTGTGGTACTTGTCCCCTCAACTCCCAGGATACCTTAGAGCTCCAGGTAAGCTGGTTCAGCCTCAGGGTCCCCGTGTAGAGCTTCCTGAGTCTTCTCCCAGACTGGCCTTTGTAAATCTGAGCAGGATGGGGTTCAGCCACACTGTGGTGCTGTTATAACCAGTGACCAGCAGATGGCAGTATCCACCAGCCCGCTGCCATTTGTCCCAACCCCAAAGGAAGGGCCCTGAGAAACCCTTGTGAAACTTCTAGAAAAGAAACGATTCCACTCCCTTCTTCTCAGCCCACCCCGGTGTGGATGCCAGAGCTGTTGCCTGGGGTAACGTGGGGGCAGACAAGACTTGCATGGAGCATGGGAAATGCATCGCAGCCAGAGGAAGCCCAGACCTGGGCATCAGACGGGGCTGAGCTAGAGGCCTGTGAGGATCGTCCCACATCCGCAGCCCCACCCCTAGTCTTTCGGGGGGTACGTGGCCACAGCACATCTCTGGCTGAACAGGAAGCAACAGCTCGGATGCGGTGGTTGGGGTCGTCACCACCCCCAGCCCTCCCAGGGACACCTTCTTTGGGGACACAGGCCCAGGCTGATGCTGCCTCCTCAAAGCTAACCCTCTCCAGCTCTGAATACATTCCAAACCGGGGGGCTGGCCCCTGCCTGGGTCCTTAGCACTGGCCCCCATCCTCACCCACTCCCCACCTCTCACAGGTGGACCCTTGGTGGACATTTGATTATTAGCCTCACCGGGGATCGTTATCAGAGTCTGGGGATCAAAAGCCAAGGGACTTGGGGTCCGAGGTTAGAGGCCAGATTTGAATTCTGGTCTCTTGACTCTCGGGAACCATCAACATTATAGCCCAGGGGGCATCTGTTTTACTTCCAATATAGTGCTGGGCTGCAAGGGCCCACAACCCCTAACGACGGGCAGGGCAGGGGCTGAGCCCTCAACCATCCTCTTCCTCTCCTCCAGGGTACCCAGGGCATAGCTGGGGTGGGACCTTCCGAGACACACAGAGAGCAAAGACACAGGATCACAGAGGGCACCCCCCCCTTCCCTGGCAGCTGTGATGCCAAATGCCAGGGTGCTGATCCTTTTCCCTCCTTGGGGACTTGGCTGCCCTGCATGGGCAATGCAAGGCGCAGGGCAAGGAACCTTCTCTTGTCATCAGGGGCTCCAGGCTGCAGCAGAGTGGGTCCAGTTTCCAGTGGCTCCAGCTGGTAGAATCCAAGACTGACTTCCCAAGTGGCATCAATCCTAGTGTGCCAGTTCACGTTCCCAGGTGACTTGTGAACTTCTGTCAGCAGAGGTGCCTTTGAGAGGTATAGTGGCTCTCACAGGCACCGGGTACAGACTGCCTCACCTTCAGAGCTGTCAGGAGACTACCGTTCTGCAGGTATGCAAACAGAGCCTTGGTAGCAGTTTGTGAAGAGTCAGGCATCATAAGAAAAGTTGGCCCAAAGAATCCCAAATAATCTTTTAGACATCCTGGAGTGTAAAGTCAAGTGGGCCTTAGGAACCATTACTATGAACAAAGCTAGTGGAGGTGATGGAATCCCCTCTGAGCTACTTCAAATCCTAAGAGATGATGCTGTGAAAGTGCTGCACTTAATATGTCAGCAAATTTGGAAAACTCAGCAGAGGCCACAGGACTGGAAAATGTCGGTTTTTATTTCAATCCCAAAGAAGGGCAGCGCCAAAGAATGTTCAAACTACCGCACAGTTGTACTCATTTCACATACTAGCAAGGTAATGCTCAAGATCTTTCAAGTTAGCCTTCAACAGTACATGAACTGAGAACTGCCAAATGTACAAGCTAGGTTTAGAAAAGGCACAGTAACCAGAGATCAAATTGCCAACTTTTGTTGGATCATAGAGAAAGCACAGAAATTTCAGAAAAACATCTACTACTGCTTATTTGACTATGTTACAGTCTTTGACTGTGTGGATCACGACAAACTGGAAATTTCTTAGAGATGGGAATACCAAATCACCTTACCTGTCTCCTGAGAAACCAGTATGCAGGTCAAGAAGCAACAGTTAGAACAGGACATAGAACAACTGACTGGTTCAAAATTGGGAAAGAACTATGTAAGGGCTGTATTTTGTCACTCTGCTTATTTAATTTATATGCAGAGTACATCATGTGAAATGCCAGGCTGAATGAATCACAAGCTGGAATCAAGACTGCTGAGAGAAATAACAACAACCTCAGATATGCAGATGATGCCACCCAGGAAGAGGAACTAAAGAGCCTCTAGATGAAGGTGAAAGAGGAGAGAGAAAAACTTGGCTTAAAACTCAACATTCAAACAAACTAAAATTATGGCATCCAGACCCATCACTTCATGGTAAATTGAAGGGGAAAAAGTGGAAACAGTGGTGGATTTTATTTTCTTGGGCTCCAGAATCACTGCAGGTGGTGATTGCATGCACAAAATTAAGACGCTTGCTCTTGGAAGGAAGGCTATGACAAACCTAGACAGCGTATTAAAAACTAGAGACATTACTTTGCTGACAAAGGTTCATATAGTCAAAGCTATGTTTTTATTCCAGTAGTCATGTATGAATGTGAGAGTTGAACCATAAAGAAGCCTGAGCACCAAAGAACTGATGCTTTTTAAAAAAATTTTAAATTTATTTATTTTAATTGGAGGCTAACTACTTTACAATATTGTATTGGTTTTGCCATACATCAACATGAATTGTGGTGCTAGAGAAGACTCTTGAGAGTCCCTTGGACAGCAAGGAGATCCAACCAGTCAATCCTAAAGGAAATCAGTCCTGAATATTCATTGGAAGGACTGATGCTGAAGCTGAAGCTCCAATACTTTGGCTACCTGATGCAAAGAACTGATTTGTTGGGAAACATACTGATGCTGGGAAAGATCGACGGCAGGAGGAGAAGGGGACGACAGAGGATGAGATGGTTGGATGGCATCACCAACTCAAGGAACATGAATCTGAGCAAACTCTGGGAGATAATGAAGGACAGGGAAGACTGGCGTGCTTCATTCATGGGGTCATAAAGAGTCAGATACAACTTAGCTACTGAGCAACAACAGCAAATTCTTTCAAATCCTTGAATCCTAGGACCTGAGTCAGAAACATGGTGGCCAGAGGAAGCAGCTTCTGCAGAGGACAGGTGGGTGGCCAGGTGCTCGCCAAGGCAAGGATCCGGGGGTGAGAGTGTGGGGACCGCTTCTCCCCACCCCAACTAAGAAACACCCACCCCCTCAACGAGGCTGCTTCTCTGTCCTCCCCCTGTTGGAGCCAGTCTCACCTCCGCTCTCTGAGGAGGTAACAGCTGAAGTCTGGAGTTCTTGGGACACTGAGGGGTGGCCTTCAGACTAATAAAGAACAGAAGTTGGAACTTGAAGCCCCTGGTTTTCTCCCAGCTGTCTCTAAGTTTCCTGCACCAGCTGCCCTCTGACTGCTGGACAACACAGGGGACTAGGAGGCCACCTTCAAAGTGTGCTGCGCAGCAGGTAGGGCACAACGCCTCCAGGCCAGGAGAGAGCACTCCCACCTGCCTGGCCCACCTACCAAAGGACCCTGTGACCCTGGAGGAAGCCCCAAGTGAGCCCGGGGTTGGCCTGGCCCTGTGGGCCCCAGGAGGCCAGCCACCCACTCAGCAGAAGGCCTGATGGGGGGCCAGGAACTCCTGGTGTCACGTTCCCCTGTCCTCAGGGAGGGAGCCGTCTTCACTCCAGACGGATGCTCAGTCATGGCTCCCAGGGAAGCCCTGAACAGGGCATGGGAGACCTGGTCCAAGTCAAGCCCTCGCCACGGGCCTGACTCGCTGACAGGTCACTTCATGTAAACTTAGCTGTCAGACCACATGCTCCTACCGGCTCGTCCTGCTCTGAGCTCCGTGGCTTCTCCAGCCATGGGCAGGCCCTGCTGCTGCTGCTGACAGGCTATGTTTGGTTGGCGAGCTCCCAGCTGATGCCAGAGGCAGGAAGGAGTCCTCAAGACGATGCTTTCATAAGCCTCACCTGGACCCGAGAGTTTTCTTTTCTGCCAAGAATTTTCCAAAGAGCTTGCAGGGCAAGGCAGGACCCTCTGCCTCTCCACTGGAGCTGAGCAGAGTATTGCAGGTCACACCCCTACAATCCCATCTCCGCTGTGAGCAGCCAAGGGTTGGGTAAAGACAGGATGACTCCAGGCTCTGCCATTCATCAGGTTACCTGCGGAAGGTGTTACATTTCTCTGTGACTCAACTTTCTCTGTCAATAAAATGGGAACCCTGATGCCTGACGGGCTTTCCAGGTGGTTCAGTGGGTAAAGAATCTGCCTGTAATGCGGGAGACACAGGAGATGCGGGTTTGACCCCTGAGTCGGGAAGATCCCCTGCAGAAGGAAATGGGAACCCACTCCAGTATTCTTGCCTGGGAAATCCCATAGACAGAAGAGCCTGGCGGGCTACAGTCCATGGGGTTGCAAAGAGTTGGATACACCGTAGCAATTGAGCATGCACGCACACACCTCACAGGACAGAGCAGTGGTGAGACGTAAGTGCCATGAAGTCACTTAAGCAGTTAGCAACATGCCTGGTACTTGGTGGAGAAGGAAACAGCAACCCATTCCAGTATTCTTGCCTGGAGAATCCCATGGACAGAGAAGCCTGGTGGGCTACAGTCCATGGGATCACAAAGAGTCAGACAGGACTGAAGTGACTTAGCAGTAGCAGCTGGTACTTGGAGAACCATAATTGTCATTTAGTTAACGGTAACCATTGGTTACCATCATTATTTGAGAGGAAGGAGAGGGAGCCAGGCATGACCCAAGCTTCCTTCTGCCTCTCTCCTTTCTGGGCTCTCCTTCAATGTGGCCACTGCTGGTCAAAAAGACCCCTAGGCCCTGCTTCCCATCAGTTTACTTTTTTTATTTTTGCCAGCATCAGGGCTTAGTTGTGGCACTTGGGTTAGCTGCTCTGCTGCATGTAACACCTTAGTTCCCCAACCAGGGATCAAACTGGTGTCCTCTGCACTGCAAGGCAAATTCTTAGCCACTGGACCGCCAGGGAAGTCCCCCATTACTTTACTTTGAACCACCTAACAGTGCACCATATATTCAGGTGCATTTATGCATGTAAGTGTTTACCATCTCTTTTACCCTTACAAGAGCTCCATGCATTTGTCCTGTGTGTTGCTGAATTCACAATATACGGAAAGCCACTCATGGTTAAGTATTTACAGGAAAGAAGAAATGTATAGAGGAATGGCTAAATGATGAAGAAATGCATTGTTGTCTGACTTGACAGACCAAGAAACACAGGCGACAGTGGCTAAGGCCTGGCTCAAGCACACACATGATGGGTGGGGCTCCAGCAGCAGCAGCCTACCCGCAGCACGCTCCTCCAGAGCCTTCCAGTGTCTAGAAGCTGCTTCTTTCTCAGCCATCCTCACCCTAGGGATCTGGAACAGACTGGGAGGGGGGAGGCTCCGAGCCTGTCCTGTTATCCTGGATTCACACCAACTTCCTGAATTGAGAATCTCCCCCATTTTACAGATGAGGACATTCAGTCTCAAAGGAGCTTGCTGTCCCTGCTCCCCTAGGGACAGCAAGGGCCCAGGGATTCCAACCAACTCCTCATTCCTAACCCCCCGAGTGATCTCAAGGCGGAGGTATCATGCAATCAATAAAGTTTATTTGGCACCTGCTCTGCCAGGCCAGTGCCAGGACCATTCAGGTTCTTGCCTTCACACAATTGGAGGAACTGAAGCCCAGACGATGCAATGGGGTCTGGTTGTTAACAGCAAAACCAGGACAAGAACCAAGACTACTGGACTCCAGCTCAGAGATGCCAGAGTGTTTGCACAAATCAGGGTCTTGATGATACGCAAAACATCTAAAGACTGTTCACCGTGGCTGCAGGAGGAAAGGAGTCCAAAAAAGACAACAGGGACCCAGTCGTGGCCTTCACAGAGACAGCTGTGGCTGAGAGGCCACTACTTTGACTGATCAGTGTCTCTCTCTAGGGGGTCGGTTCTGCCAGGCAGCCTGCCTAGATTCCTGCAGGGCTGCTCTGTACCCGCACCAGCCAGAGAGGAAGATCCCTGACCACAGCCTTGTCGAAGCTTTGGGTCCTTGGCCCCCAAATCCAGTTGGGTTAATGCAGCCCCAGTAATCCCAGCCCCCCACTGCCCTTCCTACCCAGACATTCTTATGCGAACCTCGGGCTTTCCCTCCCCGCCCTCTGTCCACCTGATCCCCTTGCCAGGTCTCTCCTGCCCCCCTAAATCCCGAGTGGTGAGTGACCCAAAGTCCCACGCTGAGCGGGCCCTGCATCTTCGCAGTGGTCGGCAGGATGACGACTGGTAAATTGACTTGGGACGAAGCAGCGGGTACAGGGGAGCTCGGGAGCCTGGGGCCGCAGTCGGCGAAACTCCTGCGACTTTGGGTCCCGAGGCGTCGCATTGACGCTGATCACCTACTCAAAGAAACCGTGACTCGCTGCCCCCGTCTAGATTTAGAGCTCGGTGGCAACCCACTCCAGTGTTCTTGCCGGGGGAATCCCAGGGACCGGGGAGCCTGGTGGGCTGCCGTCTATGGGGTCGCACAGAGTCGGACACGACTGAAGCGACTTAGCAGCAGCAGCAGCAGAAAATACAATGTTAAAAGAAAAAGATGCGCCTGCCCTGCTACGGGGATCCGTCAGGTTCGGCCCTCTGTCCGCCCGCCAGCAGATCATCCGTCCGCTGAGCCTTCTGGCCCTCTACGGACCGATGTCCCGGCTGCTGGTGGAGCTGAGCCGACACCCAGACCTCTCTCCTCGGCGCATCTCCCTGAGATGGCGGCCTCTGACCTACCTCTGCCGGCTGCTCACTCAAGCGCCCCGCCGCCCTTGCGACGGCGGTCTTGGGCGCCCCCTCCATCCTCCTCGCTACCCACCAACCCAACTCGAGAACCGCGGCCCGGGAAGGAATTACAGAGGCGCTACCCTGAGGCTCTTCGCCGCCCGCCCTCCCGGCTCCAGGCTCTCTCGAACATACCTGAGAGCCCATTTCCGTTCGCCGGGGCTTCCCGGGAGGCGGGAGGGCGGAAGGGGTCCTTACTGTCCACGCGCAGATGAAGTTGAGCCGCTCCCGCGCGGGAACCACCCCGAAGTTGCCTTCGTAGTTCCTGAACTCCTTTAAGATCCTGGCGCCCGTCTAAGCGCGCGTTCCCCACCCCTACCTTTGCGGGTTCGACCGTCGGTCCTCATCCAGCTGTCTTTCCGGCCTGTCCTTTCAGGCCCCTAACTCTCTCTTCCCTACCGGTCCCCTTTCCTGCTCCCGCCTCCCGCTCCGATCTTTGAAGGCTGTGCCAGGGTGGGGAACCGCGCGACCCGTGAGCAAAAATGCGCTTTGGCGGCGACCCCAGGCGCCCTGTGGCCTCTGTGCGCCCTCGTGGCCTCTTTGTGCGTCCTGGCCACGGAATCGTGGCACTGACCGGCGGGGCGAGCCCCTCCGCCGCCCCACCTCCGGCGTCTCGGGCAGAATAGGAGCGGGGAGGGGGCGGGTGGTTCTCCGCAGGGGAGTTGGGAAGGAGCTGGGCGGGTACGCGCGAGGCCTCGGAGCTTCTGACTCCCGAGGGCGCATCTGGCCCCCGGCGCAGCGTGGGCGGAGGGGGGGTGGTCGCCTGGCCCCGGGGAAGCGAGGCGGGGCCCAGGTGGGTGGCGGGAGCCTCGGGTCGGTGACACTCGCCTGGCGAGAGTGGGGACGAAGAGCTCGGGTGGGACGAGGAGGCTCCGGCCCGGGGCTCGGCTTTAGGAGAGAGTAGGGGGCGCGGCGCTGAGGCTCGAGCGTTCAGCAGGGGGCGCTGCTCCGGGCGTTGACGGGGGTGGGGTGGGGTGGGTTGGGAGAGGAGGGGGGCCGCAGCTTGCAGCGCACACTTCCCCCATTATTAAACATTATGTTCAAAAGGCGCCGGGGGACTTCCCGAAGCCACGGAGCCCGCGCCGCCCGCCCGCCTGGCCCTCGGAGCCCATGGACCTGAGCGCGGCCGCCGCGCTGTGCCTGTGGCTGCTGAGCGCCTGCCGCCCCCGCGACGGGCTAGAAGCAGCCGCTGTGCTGCGGGCGGCGGGGGCAGGGCCGGCCGAAAGTTCTGGGGGCGGCGGTGGCGGCGGCGGGACAACCCTCGCCGCGGCTGCGGGCGCCTCCGCTGCCCTGGCCGCCGCGTCTCCCGGGCCTCGCGGTGCGCGCCGCGCCGCGGGCTCCGGCTTCAGGAACGGCTCGGTGGTGCCGCACCAGTTCATGATGTCGCTTTACAGGAGCCTGGCCGGGAGGACTCCGGCCTGGCCAGTCGCCGCCTCCACCTCGGGATCTGGCCGCCACGGCCGCGCGGACACAGTCACCGGCTTCGCGGACCAGGCGATCCCAGGTACTCTGCCGTTACCGCGCCCGTCCATCCTGTCTTGCGCCCCAGCACCATTCCCCTCGGTGTGGCTGGGGGGACCTCGGTACCCGCACATCCCAGGCTCAGGTGTTAGAAAGTTCTCCGAGGCCCACGTACCGGACCTCGCAGCGCCTGGACTCTGGCTAGAGCCGCGGCAGCTGGCGGGGGCCCGCGGCCCCAGAGGGCTATGCCCGTCCTCTGCCCCGGGTGCCCTGCCCCTGCCAGCCCCGCGGGTCCCTTCGAGGAGGCAGGCTGAGTTGGAGATCCGGAGAAGCAAGGCGGGGATTCGGCCCAGAGGGACTGAGCAGAGGTTGCGGCGTTGGCTGCTTGATTGCTCTGCAGCTCTCAATCTTGCGGGGAGGGCCGTACAAACTGGGGGAAACAGAGGGGAACGCAGGACAGAGCGGGCATCAGACTAAAGTACAGGGCTCCGGAGAGGCTGGTGGCATCACCAGATGCGAGGAGGGCCCTTCTCAGCAGGCTGATCTCGGTGGAGGCGGGTGCCTGCCTGGGGCTGGATCCCTGGGGAGGTGGAGGTAGAGGAGAGGAGGCTATGCAGAGAGGAGAGGAGGGCCCGCCAACCTGCAGGAATTCAGGCCTCTCTGGGACCAAGCACCCCACCTTGCTCCACCCTGAGCCCTCCAAAGGTAGGACTTGGGTGAGGCAGTGGTGGTTGGGGAGTGTCATCTGGATTTTATTAATCTCTATTGAAGCCATTAGAGCAGACAGATAGGGAAAATTTAACTAATTTCAGGCGGAAATGCAAGTAATTTCAGCCTTAATTCTATCCAGCCAGAGACCCAGCCTGGAAGGCAGGAGGGAAAGAAAGGCAATAGGGCTGGGAAGTAAGTGCTGCTGCCAACCCAGGCCCTGCCATGAGCCAATGGAGGGTTCTGTATATCCACTGCTAGCCTGGGAAGGCAGGTAGAGGGGGTGCAGTAATCAGGTTTCTCATTCCCTCCAGCATACACACAGGGTCTACACAGGCCGCTTTATTTGGGAATGCAGGGACCGTCTGGGCCCAAATGGCCCTAAAGTCTGGTGGAAATTTTCAAGCATTCTCTGAGAGCCTGGGGTGCCCCCTGGATGGGATGCTAGGGTACTTGTAGGGAGCCTGAGTCCTGGTGTGCAGACCCTGGGGAGGGGGTCTCCCAGCTGTGGGAGAGGTGAGATGTGTATGGCCCTGAGCTTGCAGAGAGGCACCAGATGCTCTTCCTTAGATCGAGTTAGGCCTGCAGTGGCCTCAGCCTGAGCTAAATCACAGGAAATCTCAGAGAGAATGCAGCAGCAGAATCTCAAACCAGGGAGAGGCTTGCAGGGGAAGCTCAGAGAGAGTGCTGCCTCTCACAAAGCCCCGGGGAGAAAGCATGGGGAGACCGAAGGAGCACTGCCTAGTGCCTCTCCTGCTTGCCTTCTGCCCTGAGCCTCCACTCAGAGCAGGGATGCCTGAGGTCTCCAGAGGCCGGGGCAGCACCCACACTTCGGTCCTCAGGAGTCGATGGCTTGGCGTCCAGTGGTTGGTGAGCAACACTCCAACAGTGGGGGGAGTCTGCACAGTCTCTTAGCGTTTGGGGCAAAACGAAACCATATGACCTTCTTCAAAGGGAGCTCCTTATCTGCTGCTTGGTGGAATTTCAGCTCTTTTCTTCCTTTCTGAGCCCCCAAAGAAAAAAAGTGTCTATAATGAGAAGTAAAATCCCAGAGGCCGAGTTGAGTCCTAACAGAGGGAAAGGCTAGGTCTTCGAGGGGACCAGCGGGGCCCTGGCGCGAAAGCCAGTCGGTCCTCTGCCTTCCCTGCAGCAAGGCGTCCCGGCCGCTTTAAGCCCTTCCCAGAAAGTGGCTTGCGCTCCTTTGCCGCCTTTCCCTTCCGTCGGAGGGGGCGGAAACACTGGGAGAAATTTGAGTCTGTAGTTCCCATTGCGACCAGGGGCTGACCCGGGCCCCTATTTGGGCCTCAGTTCCTCTCCGGCAGAGCAAGGAGCCTGGATGCGGGAAAGGGGGTCTGCAGCCCTGCGGACACGTGCCTCTTCTGGACGAATCTTGGAGGCCCAGCCTGCCCGGGAGATCGTGTCCGGCTGGAATGTCCAGGCAGGGCTAGGGAAGAGAAGCCGCAGCAGTTTTCAGGGGAGAAGAACTTTCGGTTTTCGCCCAACCGAGACTCTGAGACTCTCCTGGCGGATAAGGAGGTCCATAACGAGCAGTCCTCGGACCGTGCCTGGCCCAGCCTCCAGGTCTTTAAGAGGTGCACTACTTCTGATGCGCCCATCAGGCCTCTTTTTCTGCCACGGGCCGAAAGTCTGGCCTCCTCCTTAGTCTTCGAAAACCCACGGCTCTGGGGCAGACAGCCGAGCTGTACACAGGAGCCCTAAGGCTTGGGTCTCGGGTGCCCACGAGGCGCGCTAAGTTGGTTGGGTTGTTGGACATCATTTAGCTCGAATCAAAGCTCACATCCCGATAACCTGAGCGACGGCTCCCTCTCTTTTCGGCCAGGTTGACGGCTTTCGGACTGGAGCCGAGACGTGCGAGTGGGCGCCGGCCACAGCGAACCTTGCTCCCACATCCAGGGCAGTTGGGACTGTTTGCAGTTAGAGGGTGCACGCTTCGCTCTCACTCTCGTTCTTTCTCTCTCTGTCTCTGCCCGTCCCCTGCAGACGAATCGGCAGCCGAGACGGGCCTGAACTTCCTGTTCGACGTGTCCAGCCTTCCCGACACAGACGAAGTGTTGGGCGCGGAGCTCCGCGTGCTGCGCCGAGAGTCCGGGGCGCGGGGCCCCGGCCGCGCGAGTCCCCCGTTGCTGCTGCTGTCTACGTGCCCCAACGCCGCGCGCGCCCCGAGCCTGCTGCACTCCCGGGCCGCCGAGTCCCTGGACACCGCGCGTTGGGAGGTGTTCGACGTGGCAGACGCCTTACGGCGCCACCGCCGGGAACCGCGCCCCAGCCGCGCGTTCTGCCTCTCGCTGCGTGGAGTGGTGGGTTCGGCGCGGGTCCCGCTGGCACTGCGGCTGCTGGGCTTTGGTTTGCGGGGCGGCGGCGGCGCGGCGGCGGAGGAACGGGCGCTGCTGGTGGTCTCCTCCCGCGCGCAGAGGAAGGAGAGCTTGTTCCGAGAGATCCGCTCCCAGGCGCGCGCGCTCGGGTCCGCGCTGGCCGCTGAGACGCGGCCGGATCCGGGACCCGGCATGGGCTCACCGACCGCGGTCATCGGCGGGCGCAGGCGGCGGCGGACGGCGTTGGCCGGGGCACGGGCAGCTCAGGGGAGCGGCGGGGGCGCGGGCCGGGGACACGGACGCAGGGGCCGGAGCCGCTGTAGCCGCAAGCCCTTGCACGTGGACTTCAAGGAGCTGGGTTGGGACGACTGGATCATCGCGCCCCTGGACTACGAGGCATACCACTGCGAGGGCGTGTGCGACTTCCCGCTGCGCTCGCACCTTGAGCCCACCAACCACGCCATCATTCAGACGCTGCTGAACTCCATGGCCCCGGATGCGGCGCCAGCCTCCTGCTGCGTGCCCGCGCGCCTCAGTCCGATCAGCATCCTCTACATCGACGCCGCCAACAACGTGGTCTACAAGCAGTACGAGGACATGGTGGTGGAGGCGTGCGGCTGCAGGTAGCATGCGGGCCGGCTGGGCCAGGGCGGGGGCAGCCGCGCCACCCAGGGACTCCCCGCTGAAAAGCAGCTTGGGGCAGAGCCTGTCGCCTCGCGGGGGTGCGCGTCCGAGTCTGGCCCGGCGCCCTCGCGGAGGAGGGAGCGCGCACGTTCACGCACCAGCACGCACAGCCGCACACTCCTCACTCGTGCACACGTGCACGGTGGACGCATCAGAAGGCCCTGGGAAGAGAGAATCTGACGCTACCGAATGTCACAGGTCATGTGTATCTTGCAAATAGATATCTATTTTTGCGCCCACTGCCCCCTTTTGGGGAGGGGGGTTTGTGTTGCCTTGACAGTAACTGGCACTAAATCGAGTAGAATCAGGTTAGGGAATTGGGGGCTTCAGAGTAGGGGGAACTAACGGGATACTCGAGTAAGTCTCATTTCACCCCCTTTTTGTTTCTGGCCAAGTGTGGGGCACAGCTGGCTGGGAGGGAGGGGGCGGAGTTCCCGGTGTTGCTCCTGGGGCAACACCCCAGGAGGTTTTTCTTAGGAGCTGGGAGGAGGCTTCTAGGGTTGGAAAGAGGCACAGAGGTGAGTGGGGTGGGCAGGCTCCTGCCAAGGACGGAGGACTGGGGCTTGTCTGCCAGGTAATGCCCTTTCTGAAAGTTTGCGTTGCATCCGCATCCGCGTCATTAACTCTGGAGAGGAACCGCTGCAAAAGGCCTCATCTTTTTCCTTTAACTTCCAAAAGTCTAACATTTCCCAGTTTTGAAGGGGGAGTTTGTCAGAAAGACTGCATTGTGGAGCTTCCCAGATCTCTGCAAAGGTCAGCACCAGTTTTTGTTGTTGTTGTTTTGTTTTAATCAGTTCAAATTGGGAATTATCTAGAAAGTGGAAAAAACAATTTAGGAGAGGATAGGTGAGATGGGGGATAGGCTTTTAACTGCGGGACTGATCTGACTTGTGCGGGACTGATCTGACTTGTCATGGGGTAGAGTGGTGTCTTCCACGTCCTGCAGCTCCTAAGCTGGGTAGACCAAGGTGGTCCTAGGGCCTTGGGGGGGACGCAGGAGGAAGCTGGTGCAATGTCTGGGGCCTGGGAAAAGGGGTTGTTATGACTTTCCCTAAAGACCTGCCAGGAGGTTTTTCTAAGGAGCTGGGAGGAGGCTTCTAGGGTTGGAAAGAGGCACAGAGGTGGGTGGGGTGGGCAGGCTCCTGCCAAGGACGGAGGACTGGGGCTTGTCTGCCAGGTAGGCACAGCCCCCTCCAAACGGCACCCTCGGAGTGGCCCACATGTGCTTGTGCTTAGCTATCAAGTCTGTGTCGGCTTTTGCAGGCTTTCACTGTGTTGTTGCTGTAGTTTTTGGCAGTGTGATAGTAACGGGAAGTGAAGCCACACAAAAGTGCTTTTGTGAGATTTCAGCTCCCCACAGCCCAGTGGTTCGGAGCAGGAGGAAGGTCGGTCCCTCCCCTCCTTGCTCCGTGGAGGGGCATTTGCAGTTTCGCTGCTGTGGTCCCTTCAGAAGGACCGTGGTGTGGGGGCCAGAAGTGGAAGACTATCCCGGGTCTCTCTGTTTTGCCCCAAGAAGTCTTGTTGATAGTAGGATTGTCTGTCCTTGTAAAAGGGAGGCAGAACATGACAGCCTTCATTGTTTTATTTGGTTCATTTCTGCCTAGGGGCCCTCTGTGGCCTGTGTAAATGACTGAGAGAAGGGAAAGAAACAGGTTGGATTCCACCTGCCTGGGGCTCCAGGTTTTCTTGAGAAACCCTGCAGCCCTCCTGGTCCTCCTGCTTAAGGCTGTGCTGGGCTTTCTCCTTTAGGGTCCCTGAGAGGCCTTCTTCACTCTTCTTGTCTTGGATGCTAAGATCCAGGGCGATTTATACAAATCTTCATTCTCAGAATTCTCTTAAAGAGAGATTTGAAAGATTTAGATACAACTCATTTATTTAAGGGTCCCCACCTGAGTCCTTTTTATCTTTTAAAATCCCCCCATAGGAGGAGAAAGCACATTTATAATGTAAATTTATATGCTGTGGCTAGGTAAGTAGCTATCCATAACCAGAAAATGCAAGTCTCTTCTCATTAAAACAAAAATCCCAAAGCAGCAGCTGCAGTACACTTCCAGTCAATTTCAGTGACTGGGCAAACATCTATGAATTTTGCCAGAGAAGTGAAACTCTCATTTTCTAAACTATGATTTGAATAGTATTTGCCTGGTGATTACTCTGAGACCTGTCACAATGAAGAATTTTTTTTTTAAAGGTCACTAAAGTATTAAAAGTCGTGATATTAGAAGTTTTAGAAAGGGAGCTGAAAAACTATAGCTAAATATTATTTTGAAGAAATTCTAGGATATTTCATCTCTTTGGACAAAAGCAAACATTTGATACTTTGTTAATGACTAGGAGAAACACCTGGAGGGGAAGAAATGTCTTGATTTAGTCTGAGCTTTCTGTAACAGGAAAAAAAAAAAGTCCATTTTCTGTTTCCTCCTGTTGACCCGCTTCCACCAAGATGTAATGGAAATGATGGAGGAAGTAGGGTGTCTCCCTCGTCTGGAGTCCAGGCTGCACCCCCTGGTGGGGGGCATTGTCCTTAGTCACTGACAGCTCCTTCGATGACCCCTGATGCCCTCAATGTGTTCTTTGTTTACCAGATAAAAGGAATGCTGCCTAGATTGTATCTGGAGCTGCACAAACCCACCAGGGACCACTGTGTCCCGTCTTAGGCCTCTATATCTCAGAGTTAAAAGGAGGTGAACAGAGAGCATGATGTGTATTGCTCTGTAAAGAAAGACAGCAAACGGGCCATCACACATGGAGACAGACAGATTCTTGCTGTGGAGATGTGGTTAGGATAGCTTTGTCAAGACGTGGACGCACGTGTTTTGCCTGCACAGTCAGTAGTACCCTGTACTGTCGTCTGTCTTCCAGGCAGTAGGGAGTGGGCCCGAAACAGCCAGCCGGAATCTCCGGTCCCCACGGAGGGAAAACGGGCTGCTGACAGTTATGGACAGAGTGTCAGGACTGTGAGTGAAGGTGGCCCTCCTTTAGCCTTGGGTCCCCAAACTCTTCCTCTCAAAGGAGACCCAACTTTCTAGATTGCTGGGGGAGAATCGAGATCCTTCAAACCATTCTTTACTAGAGAGGAGGGTTTGGCATTGCTGCCTGGGGAGCACAGGGCAGGCCAGCTGGGGCCCTCGGGGATGGTGCCAGGTCTGCCAGGCACCCAGGCAGTCTGGTCACTGCCGCTTGAAGCCAGACTTCCGTATTAAGGGTGACCCCAGCGCTGGCAAGTGGCTTGCCCACCGATGCTGCCGTGCTTGCCTGGTTGAATTCTGGGTTTCCAAGCAGCAGGACTGGGTCCTCTGGAGACGGTGGCAGGCCTTGTCAGCTTAGCCTGGGCGAGCAGGCCTGAGCCGCGCCATTCACCTGTACATGCTCCCCTTCACCCTCCTGTCCTGGCCAGTTTTGTTGCTGCCATGGAAGGGAAGGGAGAAGACAGGTGGACCGTGTGATTGTCGAGTCACCCCGTCAGACCCTCTATGGGGACTTCTCCCTTGACGGCTCTCGGAGATGTCAGCAGGAGCAGAAACCTCACTCCCATTTGTGCTCTAGAGAGTCTGACTACCTTGTGGATGTCATCACAGTGTAACTCAAACCCTACAAGTCAGTTATCCTGTTTGCAATCTCATTCAAACTCAAAGCAAAAAATAACTAGGGACTGTAGACTGATCTTTTCCTTAAAGCAGAGACAAAAACTGAATGCTTTCCAAGTGCAGCTTGTGCAAAGTCTGACTTTCCTCTTGCTTGAACGTGGGCTCTAGAGAATCCAATGAGAGGACCAGAAAGCACTGTAGCCTCCTCTGGACCATGCATGCTGTTGGGGGCCTTGGGGATTCTTGGGACACAGAGCTTCCTGCAGGTCCAGAAAGCAGGGCCGGCTCAGTGGGCCTTGGGCAGAGGACCTCTGGGGGACGCCAGGTGGGCTGGGCTGTTAGGTGCTGGAAAGCAGGGTCCTAGAGGGCCTAGGTTGGATCGTGCTCTTAGAAAGGGTCTGGACTGGGGAGGAAAGAGTCATGGCTGAGTGACCCCAGAAGCTAGAGGGCAGTGAGGTGGGAAGTAGCTGGACCCCTCCACAGGGCTGTGGGCAGTGCGGAGGCTGAGCCCTCCATGGAAGTACCCGCAGGAAGGCCACTCTACTGGACGTCTCTGGAGAAGTCTAGCAAGTCATGGGTGGTTACCTCCCTGCTCAGAGTGTCAGTAAAATGAGAAGCGCCTGGGTCCTGTGGTTTAGAATTGTCCTTCGCCCCAGAGCCCATTCACGTCATTCAAAGGCAGAGCAGAGGTGACTTCCTGGAGAGGTTCCCTCCAACCCAGCCCCAGAGCCTCTCTCACAGGTGCTGTAGCTTTTCCCTGTGTGTGTGTGGGTGGGTGCGTGTGTGTCTGTTCATTACACTCTTGGCCTCCATTGGTGCTTCCTGGATGTTGCTCTGGTATCCTCCCAGGGCAAGGTAGGCCAAGAGTCCCGGGGGTTGGGCTCAGCTCACCAGAGCCACAGTTTTTCTCACATCATGTCCCAGCTGAGGGGCGCTATCGGCCCCGCTGGAATTCTGCCTGTGCTCCAGGGTGGGTAGAGCCACACTTAGCTGAGATTTTTCTGTGACCAAGTCTTGGGCGGGGGCTCCCACACTACCCCTCTGGGAGGAGAGGACAGAAAAGGTGGCGCCTTGCTGCAGCCCAGACAGGGACTTGGGCTGTTGCGGAGTCCCTGGACAAGGCAGGCAAGCCCACCTGAGGATGAACTGTTTCACCAAGGCCCCACCTGGCCCTCAGCCACCTCATTGCCGGGCCAGCGTGTGGCCCAGCTACTAGGGGTGTGACCCAGGGGCAGACGCCAGAAAAGCTGTGCTTCCTCTTCTTTTTTTTTGAAGCCCTGGACACCAGTAGCAGAGTTGAACACTAAGGAACACTAGAAGGGAGGAGAGAAAAAGATGTTATTTCTTACTTTTCAGACAGCTCAGCCTTTGGCTCCTGGAACCTTCGGGCCTTTATTGGAGCAGGCTTCTTCCTCCTTTTGTGCTGTCCTGGACTTTAATATGCACCCAGAGCTTAAAACTGCACAGTTAGCTCCCACCAAGGCTCTAGGTTAGAGAAGCCTGTTCCATCTGGGAAGACCACACTCCCAGTCTGCAGACAGCCAGCTGCGTGGATGTGGCTGCATGGAGAGGGTTGAAAGTCGGCCTGGTCCATCAGTGGGGGTGATTTTGGCCACGTGGGCTCTGGTCCGTCATTCAGGGCTGCTCTCTGCTTGTTCCATTTGTGCTTTCAGAGCTCAGCTTCTTCCCACCCGCCCCGCAATTGCCTCCACCTTGTTTGCTGTGGGAGCAGAGGGCCTGGGGCTTGGCGGCGGGTAGCGTTGGGAGGTTGGGGCTTCGTGGCTGCAGCAGCAGCTGTAGCAGAGCCATCCAGGCCTCCCAGGGTAAAATCAAAGCGTGTGAGGTCATTGCAAAATCAGTTTGCATTTCAAGTCATGCTTGTACTTGTTGAAAAGTACAAATGTACCCCCAGAGAATCACAGGCAGTGGGCGGTGGTAAGCTTTCTCTGCCTTGGCAGACCTTCCAGTGGGAGTCCGTGGGCCCCTGCTAGTATTCTCTAGTATCTAGTCTGTATGCTGTGTTGGCAGAAGAAAGGACTAGCTTCTCTCTCACACATACACCCCTATGGAGTAAGACGGCTGGGGTGTTCATAGACCCTTCCCAAGAGGTGTTTCTGCAGGCAGGTGAGTCTGTGGGCAGGACAGCTTGGAGTGGTACTTACTGTATGAAGCAGTTTTCACTCTTTTTTTGGCCTGGTGAACTAGTTTAGGGCAGTGCAGAAGCTTTTAATCTTCTAAGTCAGTAATGGGATGTGAAATAAATTGTCTAGAAGAACAAGAAGAAGCTTCGCACAGCAAGTTCCAGGTGCCTTCAGGCCTGGAGGTTCAAGACCTTCCAGACGCAGCGAGGTGTTTTTGCTTTTGCGTTTCTTTTTCACTGGCTTTTAAGATGTAGGCCAACAGGAGCGTGGTGGTGTGGAGATCTGGCCAGGTGGGCATGGGCCAGTGGTGGTCTTCTTTGCAGCTGGTTCTTTTCTTCTCTGTGCTTTCCCACCTGACCAGCAGTTACTGCACCCAAAGGCGGGGGCAAAGTATCTATTTGTTCCCAGCCTCGACTCCGCTCAGACACTTGGCTGCCGGAATCTAGAACCTCAGCAGGACCTTCCTGGGCTGAGGTGTGCTTGTGGCGGACAGTGACAAGACTCCCACCCTGTGGGGCTTATTCTTGGGAGTCCTGCTGAGTTAGAGGTCAATACAAACCCATCTCTGCCCGGGAAGCACGCCCTTCCCTTGAGGCCGCTCCCAGGGCTGCCGGATCGGGAAGAGCCGTCTCTGGCTGGAGGTTCGCTGCAGCCACACACAACCATACTTGTTGTACATTCTTTGTGACGGGCCCATTTTCTCTCACGCCTCTCAACCTGGAGTGGCCCTCACCTAGATTTTTCCGGGGGTGAGTGAGTCTGAAAAGCAGTGACAAGGTGTCAGAGGCCCTTCCTTGTCTGCATGTCTATCTCTGAGTGACTGAAGGCTGCCAAGGGCAGAAAAAGGTGCACGTGGCCCCGTGGCTCAGGGCAGCAGGAACTTGGCTTGAGGGAAGCAGGTTGGCTTGAGGAAGGCTGCACCCATTAGCAGGGCTTATTTTCTTTGCAACTTATATTTCCGGGTCAGGACCTGTGAGAGTCAGAGCAAAGTCAGCCATGCAGTACTCTGTTTCGAAAGTGATGATATAGTTCAGGGAGAAAGCAAGCGCGTGATAAAATGTGTTTTCTGGCTGGGAAGTACTCAAGTTCCAAGCCAGGAATGGAGGCTCTGGAAAGGGGGAACGTCTCTGTCTTTCTCCACCTGGAGAGCATCTTTAGAGTAATGGTTTCATTTTGTTTTTTGGCATTTCACTTTACGCTGTAGCACGAGGAACTTTTATGTTTTTTATGAGGAAGAATCATCTTCAAGTCACTTTAGGTCTTTTAGCTGCAAGTATTTCACCCCACATGGAAAGTTAATGATTTCTTTTTACAAGATTTCTGTAATGATTTTTTTACTTGCCTTCAATAGATGAAAATAGGAGATTCTGAAAAGTTTAGAAAGCATTTTCTTTCTTCTTCTTCTTTAAAATATATAAAGAAGCAGCTCTTCTCACTGTGAAGGCTTCTGCAGAAGTCCGGCACCAGCTTACCTGTGGTGTGTTTGCACAGGTGCTGGGTGGGCAGTGGCGTCTGATGTGGTGGGCACCCTGCCCTTTGCCAAACAGGCCCTCCAGTGCCGATACGGTGATTTTAAAGGAAATGGGCGAAACTCGAAATGATGGTGATGCCGTCGCAGCTGAATGACATGCCGTTCAGTCAGCAGGTAAAGACACAGTTAACGATTTGGGGGCATGGATAGACCCCCCTTTCGTTTTGCAATGACACTGTTTCTCAGCTTGGCTTGGGAGTGAGTGGGGAAGCCGGGGAGGTTTTTAGACTCATTTAACACAAGCTGAAATTTCCTTTGTCACCTGTCTTCTAGCTCTGGTTCGGCCTGAGGCTTGGGGGCTGGAGCTTGGGCCATTCATCTCCCTGCTGCCCAGCTTGGCCATCTGGGCGGCACGAGCTGATGTCGTGAATGCCACCCCTGTGCCCAGGCCGGCTAGCAGGGGACTCTTCAAGGGCAGGTACAAACCCACTGTGTATATGTATTCTCAAATTTAAATAGACTGTACATATTGGAGTGTAAATGAACTGTAAAACAGCAATCTCTATTTTTCTGGACAGTTAAATAGCAGTATATATTTGTTAAACATGCTTGTGTACTCTTCATTAACTGTTTTAATATTTTGTACAGATAAGTTGATTAAATATTTTATTGTTAAAATTGCTCCTGGCTGGTCTTTAGAGAACCACTTTTTGACTTATCGTGTTTTCCTGTGTTGAGAATAGCAGTCAACCTCTGAGAGTTTAGGAGCGGGTACATTGGAACCGGAGGTTCTGGGCCCATGAGTCTTTAAGCTGACCGACTGCTCCCCCTTGAAACACCTCAGGCTGTGAGTCCAGGAAGGTGGGGGCTTGAGCCATGGGGCTGCTGCTCTCTGGGTCTTTGTGACTGGTATGACACTGCAGAGGACACTGTGCAGCCACACATGGTATGAAGCCACTGCAGGGGAAGGGAGAAGAGTCAAGCTTGGGTTCAGGGGAGAAAAGGCCAAAATACAGAGGAAAACACCTTCTCTTTGGAAAACAAGCACTGGCATTGGTAATGAGTGATCACTGTCATTCCAAGCACAGAGTGAGTGGACAGATTCTCTGTTTACAGATGTATCGGCTGCTGCTGGATCTAGAAACCCAGGCACTCCCACCCTGGAGGCTGCAGTTGTGACTCCTAGCAGCAGAAGCCCAACTGCTGCAGCTTCCTCTGCAAGGCCAGTTAACATGCGTCAGGAAAACCAGAAAGTCCTGCAGCGAGTTTGACGGGGCACTGCTTCTCGGTACTCTCCTGGACAGGTACAGAGATCTGTGCTTGGTGATGCTGTCTCGGCTCCTTCAGCAGCTCTCCTAGACTGGGCAGGAGAAGATGGACCACACAGTCTTTCTCTCCCAGCTGTTTCCTGTAGTTGAGTGAGAAAACTGTTTTCATCCATTCCTAAGTATTTCTGGGGAACTAGTGACGAAGCAGCAGTTGTGGGATGAGGACTCACTACTGACTTGTGACGAGGATCACCTTCTCTGGGATATGGATTGGGCCAGTGTGACTCACCTTTTCGCAGAGCGATCGAGCGCACGTCCACTGTAATCCAGTGTTCTTGTGGGATTTTAATGCCCGTCCCCATGTCATGTGTCTTTCTCTGGTGAAAGGTAAATCGAGAAAGCTCCCTTTTTGCTTCTTACTTTCATGACTACCAAATAAAGAAGCCTCTAAGTTAAAAAAAAAAAACAAACAAACCATTTTGGCTGCACTGCAGGGCACGTGGGATCTTATTAATAGTTTCCCAAACAGGGATCGAACCTGTGCCCCCTACATTGGAAGCACAGGGTTTGAACTGGACCACCAGGTAAGTTCCAAGGAGTTTCTTTGGCAGAAATATGTTCACCTTGTAACTAACTCATTTGGCAGGTTGTTGTAAACGCATAGGCTTCATGACTCTGCCATTGAAAAAGGTAAAGTATTACATTACTTTGATGATAACAACCCTCAGTCAGTTCTTCATTTTCGTATTTTTCACTCTCTACTTAACCTACCCTGGAATTCTGTGGTTAGAGGAGTACGCTTTCAGTTGAGAAGGGCTAGTTACAGGGAGAAGGGGAAGTCAAGAGCTGCATTTAAAATGTTATCCTATTGCCCAAACACTGTTGAGAGATGGTCTAAAGGCCCTGCAATGACCGATGCTAAAAGGAGGCGAAGATAGACTTCTCTGCTCTCCCAGGCCCCGGCCCTGGTGTGCCCACTGCCTACTCATCTCAAGGCAGGCTGAGGCCAAGATGCCACCACCTGCTGCCTCCCTGAGAGCGGAGCTGCCTGATCTGGTTGTGGATCCCTTGTGCTCTTGTACCCCAGGGAAGCTGTTCTGCTCAGAAGAAACAGTGATCTGGGCATAAGCTTGTCCGTTGTGACGTGTCACCGGAGTGCAGCCACTGACTGTGAGGCTGGGGGCTTCGCCGAGCCCTAATCACATGCAGGTGCTTGGTCCTGCAGCGGCAGCCAGCGGGAGGAAGTCCAGATGTGGTGCGAAGCCCACGCAGCGTGGATTTGCAGAGGCGGGATGCTGGTCCCGCTGTGGGTGCGGGGGGAGGCCCTGCAGGTGCACCCGCATCCCTGGCTGTCATGGCTGCCCAGTCACAGGGTCACCTTCCCGTCCCAGGAAGAGGAATTTTCCCATAGACTCACCCAGCAAGGGAGTCTGTCCCGGTGTGGGGAGGTCAGCACAGCCCCTCTGCCAGAACCTCTGAGGAATGCGATGCAAAATGAAAACGCTCTGCTGTCTCGGAGCCGGGGCTCGTGCACTGTTGCTTGTAATTCCCACTTGGGGTGCCGCACGGGGTTAGCGCGCAACAAATAACCACATATTTGGTCGTTGCTAATACCCAAAGTCTAGAGGTTTTCTAATCACAGAAGAATGGAAGTAACAGTTGCAGCTGGACAGCCAAAGAATGGGCCATGGCATGCAGTGGCCTTGCTGAGTGGCCAGCCTATGTCCTGGAATCTGACTCAGCGGTGCACAGTGAGGCTGGGGAAGTGCTTAAGGGATAAACGAGCAAGCCCTTGTCACAATTCCATTTACACACTCAGTTCTGAGGGACAAGGAGTCCCAGCGATGTGATCCTCTGACAAGTCCGACCGACTGAGGGAACTATACTTCTTGAGAGCTTGCATATTAAGTATGGCAACAACTTATTGACTCGTCTGTGTGACAGGCCTTATGCTATAAGCCCTGAGCATAGAGAGTAACTAGATACAAGGCTCATCTCCTAGGACTCTCTTTTCAGGGGCAAGAAGGGGTGTTAATAGTGGGGCAGGGAGGATAAAATTCAGTTCCTGCAATAACAGCAAGTGCTTCACTAGGGATGGGGCCAGGGGGCCCAAGAGGGCTCTGATGGAAGGAGAGAGGGAGAGGGGGCTCTGGGAGGCAGAAGCAGCTGGCAGCCTTTAGGGGGTGGGATCGAGGCCTGGGCACTCTCAAAGCTGGAGCAGTGGATCCCAGAGGTTCAGGGCATAGGGCACTTCTGAGAAGCAGATAGAAGTGAGCATCTCTGGAGGACTGGGTGGCCCTGGACAGAGTTGCAGAGACCAGAACGTGGAACTGAGCCTCAGCTCTGACCCCCTGCCACCCTCCCCACCCCCCCTACCACCTGGTGCCTGAGACATCACACCCCAACCCCCTCCCTGTCTCATAGTCCAATCTTAACGCTACTCAGTCATTACCAACCATCTACTCTATACTTCCGCTGACAACCTGACCCTCGAATGCCCTTCCGGGACTCCCTTTCCCAACCCTCCACTCTTGCCAGGCTGCCTGCCTGCTCTTTTCCTCCAGGAGGCAGCAGGATGCTGTGGGGAGGAAAGGGTGAGGCCGTGGCCCTGGGGCAGAGGCCGAGGGTCACTCAGCCAGCTCTGAGGTCTTGACCGAGTCCCCTACTTGGCACCTGCGTGGTGGCACATGTGGTCATAAGGCCTGAGTGAGATGCTCTAAGTGCAGGGTGAGGAGCATGTTCCAAACCCACCCAAGTTCCACCTTTCCACCTGTCCTGGCAGGAACAGCACCCACCGTCCCCCACAGGATGTTTCTCTTTACAGAGTTGCAGCAACCTGGAGCCCTCTGTGGCCCCCGACCCGTGAGAGGCCTGCAGTCTGCTGGAAGAGGACATGCCCACGTCCCACAACGCCTCCCTACCTGGGCCAACGTGGTGGCTCACTGCATCTCCAGCAGGCAGACGCAGGAACCTGAGCCCCTGGAAAGGGAAATCTTTTCTGTCCTCAGCACTCCCCCAGGATGGGCTCCAGCCTGAAGGCCTCAGAGATGTGTTTGTTCACAGAGCATACGTGGTCCCAGGCACTGCCCACCCCCCGAGCTCAACCCTGCCAAGGGAGGGAGGAGCCCAGGGATGTCTCTTCTCTCCAGCAGGTGGAGGCCAGGAACAAAGATGATGTCTCTTGTCATTTAAGAAACGCTTTGTCATACAGAGTGAAGTAAGCCAATGAGAGAAAAATAAATGTCATATTAATGCATACATACGGAATCTAGAAAAACGGTATAGATGAACCTATTTGCAGGGCCGGAATAGAGAAGCAGATGGAGAGAACAGACATGTCGATCTTGTCGGGGGGGAAGAATTGGGATTGACATATATATATACACTACCACACAGAGCTCAGCTCGGTGCTCTGTGACCTGGAGGGGTGGGATGAGGGGGTGGGGTGAGCCAAGAGGGAGGGGATATATGTGTATATACAGCTGATTCACTTCCTTGTATAGCAGAAACACAACACTGTAAAGTAACTATACCCCAGACAATTAAAAAACACGAAACAAAAACATTTTGCTTCTTATCTTTTCTAAAGGATTGTAAGTTCCTCGAGGGGGAAGTTTGGATGCTTGGGGCTGTGTGTGGGAGGCCTGTATGGCCTGGGGTCAGAAGACTGTGTGGGGGGGGAGTGGCCCCCTCCTTTATCAATATGAATCAGAAACGCTGAGACAGTTAGAAGGTCTCAGGCTGGGTGCAACAACGCAGAAATGGGGAATCACAGAGTCCTGCACAGCATCACAGGGAAGAGAGAACAAGGCAGACAAGTGTGCTGTCATCCTTTGGGTACCATGTAATAGAACATCTACCAGACAGGGTGCTAAATACTATATGCAAGACCTCACCTGACCCTATTAAAGACAAACAAAAACCTTCCAAGGTCCTAAAGCTAATGCAAGTGCTTTCAAGAGTGAGGACAGTGGGGGAGGGGAGGTGAAGCCTCTGAACATCACACACCTAATAAATGAAAAGACCCACGATTTGAAACACAGTCTTTATGTCTTCATTTACTTCCTAGAAGAAGTAATTCACTTTCTGGAAAAGAAGCAATAAGAGACAGATGCAGAAGGAGACAGCATGTTTTTGTTTTTTTTTTTCCCCCCAAATAATTATTTGTATACATTTCAAAATCATCTCAAACATGCAGAAATGTTGCAAGAACAAAGAACATTTTTTTCCTCTGAACTATCTGAGAGTAAACTGACATAATGTCGTATGGCTCTGACACATTTCAGTGTGTCTTCACTGAAAATAAGGACATTCTCCTACTTACCCACAATAAAACCGCTGACATCAGAAAATTATCATTGATCTCTTACTCCCATTTAAAAACTTCAGATCCCATGCAATGAAGTTTGGCAAACTGTCCCAACAGTGTTTTTTCTTTTTTTAAAATATAACATCTAATCCAGAATCAGGTGTTACATTAAGTTGTTGTGTTCCCTCAAGTCTGGAATTAAACTTAAATTTAATATAATGTAGGATAAAGAAAAATCAAGCCTTTGGAGGTCACTGGCTCTTCAAGCGTTCGGTGGAGAGGCCTGTGGTAAGTGGGCTGTTGCCTTGAATGTCTGGCCACAAAAAGCCCCAGGGGCAGCCTCTGGAGCTTCTCCCTCATGGTCCAAAGCAGACTGGGGACAACGAGTCATGATTTCCAGTGTAGGCCTTTCACTCAGCACTAGATAACCCCAGAGGAGGTTATTAAACCTTTTGACAAGACCATCACAGTGGCTCACTGGCAAACACAGGCAGAAATGCTTCTGGAAAATGGATTTCATCCATTGCCTACCAACTTTAGTCTTTTGTTTATGTTATGATGATGTTTAATAATCAGTAATACAGCCAATATTTATTGAGAAGATACTCTTTGTCAGGCACTGTGCTAAGTGCTTTCATTTAATCATCCCATTCTTCCAACAATATGAGGTATGTATTATTATTAAGCCTATCTTATGAATGAGGACACTGAGACATGGAGAAATTAGATGAAGCTGTCCAAAATCACACAGATGGTAAGGCCTCCAGAGTTCACATACCTTATCACCTCAAATACATGCATGAACACTTTTGTTTAATTCCTAATGAAATAAAATGAGCTTCAATCTTCCAAAATCTGATCCTTCCCTCTCTAAAAGAAGCATTGAAAAAGTGGCTTTCAATTTAACAGAGTGTGCATGTGTGCTACATCGCTTCAGTTGTGTCTGACTCTTTGCGACCCACGGACTACAGCCCGCCAGGCTACTCTGTCCACGGGATTTACCAGGCAAGAATACTGGAGCGGACTGCCTTTTCCTTAAGAGATGGAGACCCCCATCTCTAAAGTCTCTTGTGTTGGCAGATGGCTTCTTTACCACTAGTGCCAGCTGGGAAGCCCTTAATTGAGAGGCTATGACCTGAGTCTACCTCAGGAAAACGTGAAGACTGTACCCCTCCTCCCCAACACACAGAGGTCAGGCCAGGCAAGATCATAAAGTGTGGGTAAAGCATTTCTTTTGAAAATTCATTTGGTGCTTAGATGATTAACAGGAATTACAAGCCAGTATCTTTTACTTTATCATTTTACTTATTATTTTTTATCAGATATACATTTATCAGATATAATTTCATATATGTGAACTTCTGAAACATGAAGTAACATTGTAAAATAAGACTAGCAGAAACGCTGGGCGTGTTATTCTTGAGTCTAGTAGCATGATTTACCTAGTTCTTGCTTAAGTGCTTCAGCATCTTATTGAGCATCTCCTGTATGCAAGGTACTTCAGAGCCCTGAGACCCAGCTCCTAACATTAGATTTCTAGAAGGCCTCTCCACACAGCTGCCAATAAGGACTTTATGTACGCAGCCTTCTGCCAATGGTTTATATATTTACCGGCCCCTTTCTGGGGCTGAGAGCACTGTTTGCCTGGAGCTTGGCTCCTCCCCTCTGAGATGTCATTTGCTCTGATGTGGAAGCCAGGCCAAAGGATCATATCTCATTCGACATTCACCACTGGGTTGGCAGCATATCAGAGCTGAATCTTTCATCAGAGGGCTTTAGGTTTTGAGAAGGACAACATCCTCTTGTCCTTATGAAATGATAACACCATGAGGGATTTCCTCCAGGAGAAAAAAATGGAATGTTTCTATCTATCATCAACAATTTCTGCAGTCAGTGGGATTTACTGGCTAAGTAAATCCTAAGGTCCCAGGATTGAATCAATTTAGGGAAGGAAGCAATATTGTTAGCAAGCTCTAGGTCAGAGAACAAACTTCTTTGTTATTGGAACTCAAGGTGTCCGGAGAGGGTGAATTCACATAATTTAATGAGTGTTTTTTTTTTTTTGTTGTTGTTCATTAGTAAAACAATTTATTTCCAACTAACTGGAGAACTCATTTATGATGATCCTCTATTCAGCAATTTAAAGATGCCCTTTCAAAATTTACTTCCTGGAAGATTTTCAGAAGAAAAGAATCATTAATGTAGCTAACAGTCTATCCTCAAGGTCTTTATAGTACTTGGCTCATTGCTGGTCTGCAGTGGAGTCTGACTGAAAAAATCACAGTATGGGCAGTTGCCTGTGACAGGTACTAGCTTCACTGGGGTCAGCTCAGTGTCACCCCGTGCTGGTTCTGGAGAACGGAGGCCTGCAGGGAGCTCACCATCAGGACTTACTGGTTGGCTGTGGAGGAAGGTATAGTCGGGATCCTTCAGTAATGCTTATTAGCTCTTAGTTGACCAGAGGAACGTCTGACAAGCTTTATTCGCTCATTACTGTGGGCACGTCTGGAAGTCACTCGCCTCAGTGCACCCCCTGCCCCTGGCTCTGCTGGGGCTTGTGCACCGGCGGCCAGACAGAAGGCTGACCTGGTGGTCTGAGACATGCTGCAAGGTAGTAAAAGGCAGGGTGTGCAGGCTGTCCTGGTATCCAGTCTGATTTTGGTGATTTCAGCCAAGATCTGTGCAAAGTTAGCTGGGCTGACCTTCAGCTACTGTTCTTAAGACAGACCCGGGTCCACTGCCAAGCTCCACTGCTTGTTACTTCCTGGATGAGTGTATTCTTCTCATAATTTCATATGCTTCACATGTTTGACTATGCATTTGACATTCACTGGTCTTTTACATTTTCTAGTAGTTCTTTCATAATTTTCTTGGGGGGGTGCTATTCTACGTTGTAAATTAAAACATTTAGATTTCCTTTTGTGCAATGATCTTACCTATCAAAATTAAGTTGATGGTGCCACTGGGCATTTCCTGCACACGTGAAAGACTTTGTTTAGATTGCTGTGTTCCCTGAGTCTTGGGAATGTATTGTTAATTCCTGGGAATATTGGTCAACTGTGTTTGTTGCAGTCTGTAGCATGGGGGAGCTGGGAACTGACAGTTTTTTAAGCCAAGAGGGTCTCACTTTTTTTCTCTTCTAACATCAAATATTAAAATTAGACAGTCACCTATTAAGTATACTACTTACTACTAAGAGGCTGTATACCTACTGCCTCTATGCACTAGCTGTCAGCACTTGCACCTTGTATCACTATTTACATTTTGGACAGATCATCCTTTAGCCAGTCAGCTACCATGTCGGCCATTTCCTGGGAAAAATCGAAGATAAAAGCATGAGGTATCTTTTTCTCACAGAGTCGAATATCTCCTTCTGGAAAATCTTTCTTCATGTCGTCATAGTACTCTTCTGGACACCAACTATCTGTAGTACCGTAGTAAAATATAAGCTAGAAGACAGGACAAAAACACTTTCTTAGAAAACACTCTCCCCTCCCAGCATGGATCTGATACAAGCAACCTATGATGCTTTGAAAACAGCCCCTGCACCTGGCCCTGTACACTAGTCCCAAAGCTTGCTGCAGAGAGTGGCTCTCTCAAGGCAGTGAGCCTTCATGGTTCATGGGAGTGAATCTTGGCATCTGATGTTAAGAGACCCATGTAAGAAGAGCCTTGTGTGGTACATCACCCATGGTCCACTAAAAGGACTCGCCAGGAAAGTAGTGCACGTTGTGGTTGGGATGGACACTGGAAAGTGCACCGAGAGGGGCAAGGAAGAGTTATCGAGACATACGTGGTCACTGAGTGGCTTACAACCATTCATTATGCATTCACAGTTTTCATATAGCCACGTGCTAGGCACATGGGGCATGTTTATTGAGTGTAGGCAAAGATGAACCAGATGGACTCAGGTTTCTCAGTGCAGCAGATGAACTGTGATCAGAACCCTGAGGGTGTCTATGACATTTCTACAAACAGGCTCCATGGAGCAGGGAGAGAATGCTGATTCGGGGGGAGGCGTTATAACCATCCTTCAGGTGACAGCAAGCAGGTGGGATGGAGAGAGAGCTTTCTTTGAGGATGCATTCCTAAGATGCTTATTGAATATTGATTTGCCCCAGCCTCTGATACACACACACACACACACACACACACACACACACACACCCATGTATGTACACACATGCATGTGTGCAGTCGCAGCCCACTCTTTGCGACCCCATGGACCGTAGTCCACCAGGCTCCTCTGTCCATGGAATTTTCCAGAATACTGGAGTGGGTTGCCATTTCCTTCTCCAACACATATGCATACGCACATACATATGTGTATATATGCACACATATGTGCGTATGTTTATGGGCACTTAATCATATATACAGACATAAATATATCTGTGTGTATGTATATGTATATTCACATATACATTTATAAGTATATATATACACACATACATCTTTATCTTAACATCTAGCTCTAACCTGCTGTTCTTCACCAAAAAGCTATATTCTACTTATGCATTTTTGAAAAAAAAAAAGCAACAAAAGTGAAATCTTATTCAGAAAGGTACATACAGGTAATTTCTACACACACACACACACCCACACACACACCCCCTAATTTTTTGGCCCCTCTGACATCTGTCATCACTGAAAAAAAAGAGTTATGCCTGGCTCCAGTTCTTAAATGGCTAGTTACAGTCACTTATATTTCCACCACAGACCAAATTTGCTCACTCATTCAAATGCTTAATCATTAATCTGTCGGGCAAATACTTATTGAGCATCTTCTCTGTACTAGGAACCTGGAAAACAGACAACGGGACGCAGTCTCTGGGGAAGGAAGGACTGGAGGCACCATACACACAAGGCGAGTAGCCCGAGTGAGGGCATCTGGGGGGAACCAGTGGGCAGGAAAGGTTCCTCAGGGCACTGATGCCCAAGCTGAGTCTTCAATCTGGGGGGGCACACTGTGCAGAGCATACCGAGCAAATAAAAAGGATGAAGGAGTATGGCACACTTGGAAACTGGAAGTAATTAGAAGTGTTAGAATATGGGTGGTGGGAGAGGAGGTGGAGAGAAATGAAGTTCTGAACAGCCTCTGGGCCCCACTAAGGAGGTTGTACCTTGTTCTGAAGTCCACAGGAGCTAACAAAAGACTTCACACAATGAAGTGACATGACAGTTGTGTGGTAGGAAACTTACTCTGGCTATGATGACGAAGAGAGACCTCTGGAGGGGATCAAGTAAAGGTGGGAGGAGGAAACGGGAAATAAGTGTTAGTGCCCACTGGGTTAATTTTCTCCTCGGACCATTAAATCCATTATTGGAATAAGGAGAGGTGAAGTCAATCTTATAAAAATACCAGCCTTTAGTAACTTTATGACATAACCAACATTCAAAGAGATGGTTAATTAAAAAACACTTTAAAGGGGAGAATATTTAATGTAGTACTCCAGAGAGTCAATTACTAACAACTCAGTCTTGAGTTGTAGACTTATTCTGAATCACTTCATAGAGATTCTTCTGGCTGGGATTTAGTCTTGAAAGCTGCAAAGGATCTGTGGCTCAAAGATTTCTCACTTAACTTACTTTTCTTATTCTCCTATTTTTCTCACTACGATCATTTCTGGGCATGCCAAAGTACCAAAACCAGAATTCATTTTGGCAGGATTCTTAGCAGAGTATGAAGTGCTTTTGTTTCCTAGAGAACAAGAGTTGCCAGGTTCATTTCCCCTGGTGCTGGTCTCTCTGTGGCTCTAAAATGCTGCAACTTCACAACCAGTGGGTGATGATTCTGGCCGGCTATGGACAAGTAAGTTCCTCAAAATTTCTCAGCAACCACCCTACCATAGCTTCCCCTTGAAATACTGTTGGGAGTACAAGCTGTCTGCAGGCATTAATGATCTACCAATATGGCTAATAACTTCAGGTTCTCTCTAAACCATTCCCTACTCTTAGCACCAAGAATCTTTTAAATTATATCCAGGAAACAGCATCTGGAACAGTCATTATGCACAGTTGTTCAGCACTTCCTCAGAGTATGAAACATACTTTTGTTAAACAGAGTATGTTTAAACATACTGTGTTAAAAAATCTGGAAATTCAAAATTCAGGCTTGGGTTTGTGGCCATCAGGTCTGTCTGTTCCTCTGCTCCAGGGTGCTCTCTTCTCTCACCAAGAAGAGTACCTTGGGAGTCCTAATGCCAATGCAGGCTATGGTGGCGAGGTTGTGTGAAAAACCATAATACAAAAGGGTCAGTGAGAAGGAAAGCAAGGCAAAAAAGATCGCTCCCAATGAAGTCTCTGACAAGGAGGACAGCATCCCGGTGGCACCTGCTATTTGCTTTCCACCTAACTCTTCAAAGACTATTTCTATGATGCATTTACTTTTCAGTGAGGCAATTATAACTTGAAATGTCTCCATTGAGAAGTCCAGCACTGGGGAAACACCATCTCTTTCCTCATGGATGAAGGTGTCAGACAGTTGAGCAGGAATAATAAATATGGATTACAGGGACATACACCTACCTTCAGGTATCAAGAAACAAGTCCTGTCCAAGTAGTTATGGAGCAAGCACTGTCCAAGGCATGTACTAGGAACCTCAACACAAAGTGATGTCAGTGTTGAAGACAGCATTAACAATGAGGATCATAGATTCCTCATATGTTCATTTGATTTTATCTCTTAGTCCTCCATGACTATAATTATTTTGAGGGGGGCTGTATCTGGTTACATTTCTGAGTGATAGTGGGGCAAGGTGTTTTTGCTTTTTAAGTTCTTCTCCAGGCTATATTCAATGAAGGGCTCTGTAAGAAAATCTTGGCTTATAAGTCAAACACATGGTTATTTCTAATGCCTTTACATAAATTGGCTCAAGATACTTCCTGTTCCCTCTGGATTTTAAGTCACAGGCAATAGATCTGAACAGAGGACTCTGCACCTGTAGCCCTAAACAGGAAACTGGAAAAGTATGGGGTGTGTGAAGGTAGTACTGGGGGATGGGGAAGGACAGGTGAAGTAGAAAGAAAGAGATAACCAGACACCAAAGCATAGTGGTTAAGAGTGTATACCATTACTGTTAATACACTGATATGTAAAAATGAATCGCAACAAGTAACGATGTCCTGAAGAAAACTGAGAATAATTTGCCAGGCTCTATGTTAAGTTTTGTGTTCACTGAGTTCTTACAATAATATTCTGAAGAAGGCATTTTAATCCTGTTTTACAGAAAAGGAAATTTAGGCTTAGTGAGCCAACATGCTTAAGTTGAAACAATTAGTGAATATAACCCAATGAAAAATTCAGTATAAATCCAGAGAGAGCATTACTAGTCAGAACCTTGTATCACTGTTTACGATTAAGAATAAACAGAACCATGGTATGAAAACACAAACCTGAAAACTGAGAAATCTTAAACTGGTTATGAAAACTAACTGAATGTGGATGGTCTCCATAGGTTAAGTCTATGTAGTTCTTCTAGGGTGCTGCATGTCATGGGGGTGATTACCACTGTGAAAATACTGGAACTGTTAACTAAGAATCTCAGGCTATCAGTAGGATATTTAAATCAAACGTTTACAAGAAAACACATTATTTCCTATAGTATTTCTCCTTGGCACTTGCTTTGATATGCATGGGAATTGTTCAAGAGTATAATTATCCCCCATCTTCATTATTAGAGGTGGAATTATGGTTACTATCCGGAGAAGGCGATGGCACCCCACTCCAGTACTCTTGCCTGGAAAATCCCATGGATGGAGGAGTCTGGTAGGCTGCAGTCCATGGGGTCGTGAAGAGTCAGACACGACTGAACGACTTCACTTTGACTTTTCCCTTTCATGCATTGGAGAAGGAAATGACAGCCCACTCCAGTGTTCTTGCCTGGAGAATCCCAGGGACGGGGGAGCCTGGTGGGCTGCCGTCTATGGGGTCACATAGAGTTGGACACGACTTAAGTGACTTAGCAGCAGCAGCAGCAATGGTTACTGTCATTTCTGTACTCACAGACATATTTTCCTTTAACTCTTCTGTTGCCCCTAAGGAGATATGTCCCTGCTAAAATGTCCCTGTGAATTGTTGAAGCTTGCCCCCATATAGGAGCCACAGTTGTCTTTACTCATGTATTTTTTTCTTTTCACTTTTTGCTGCTGAATCTGACAGATTCACAGCATTTCCACACAAAATGACTCTAAATTTATATCCCACCTGGCACTGGCTAAGTGGCTGAAATTTAGAAGTAAGACAGCTCTGCCTTAGAGAAGTTCCAGAGCAAGGAAGAACACAGGCAGGCACAAGCTGCCCTTGAACATGACAGGCAGAGAGAGGCACGAACAAAGCGCTGTAGGAGGAAAACCTGACTTCTGACCCGAGGGATGCAGCAAAGTTTTGTTTTAGTATACACGGAGTTGCTGGCTTTTATGCATTACTAATAGAGGGGTTACTGTAATACAGAAGACATACGAAAAACCATCTTATGACACAAGTTTATATATTTAACTAAAAAAAATCACTTTCAATGATATATCAACATCTTAAGATATTAAACACAAAGAAAAGCCATACACACAAATCTCTATCTGGTGATAATAAATATTTTTCAGCTATAAATAAAGAAGGAAATCCTGCCATTTGTGACAATATGGATGGACCCTGAGAGTATTATGCTAAGTGAAATCAGACATAGAAAGACAAATATTGTATGATCTCACTTATATGTGGAGTCTGAAAAGGTTAGGAGTTGAAGGAAATGGGTGAAGGTTGTCAAAAGCTGTAAACTTCCAGTTATAAGATAAACAAGTTGTGGGGATGTAATATACAACATGGTGACTACAGTTCACACTATACTGTATATTTGAAAGTCAGTTAGAGAGAAGACATTAAAAGTTCTCATCCGAAGAAAAAAATTGTAATTAAGGTAATGGATGTTAACGAAACCTGTGATAATCATTGTGCAATATATACATATATTAAATCATTATGTTGTACACTTTAATACAATGTTATGTGTCAGTTCTATCTCAATAAAATCAGGAACAAAATCTATCCAAATTCCTTCTTTCTAAGCATTAATTCACTAGGACTGCAGGCGTCATAGAAATTGCTGGACAAGAGCAACAGGCTCCTCTTTCTATCCTCCCTCCAAAGTCAGACACCTAAGCCTTGACCCTGCAATGTTAAAGGAAACCTATTTTGTAATACAAGCATCTCCTTTCAGTTACTTAAAAATCCCATCTGTCTTGGGAACAGAAGAATAACAATCACAAATTCACTAATTCACTGCAGTCTTTCTGAGCAATCATTAAAAATTTTTTTTAATTGGTGGGAAATTGCTTAAATATTGTGTTGGTTTCTGCCATACAAGAGTGCAAATCACTCATAATTATTTATATATATATACACCCTCTCCCCCTTGAGCCTCCCTCCCTTCCCCCACCTCACCCCTCTAGGTCACAGAGTGCCAGGCTGGGCTCCCTGTGTTACATAGCAGCTTCCCACCAACTATCTATTTTGCATCTGATAGTGTATATATGTCAATGCTACTTTCTCAATTCATCTGACCCTCACCTTTCCCTGCTGTGTCCATAAGTCTATTCTCTACTAGGTTCATCAGTACCATTTTTCTAGGTTCCATATATATGCATTAATATACAATCCTTGTTTTCCTCTTTCTGACATATTTCACTGTGTATAAGAGGCTGAGCAACTGTTTTTAAGAACCTGAATAACTGCTGAAGAAAGGGAGAATTTAGAAAATTCATTGTCCAATTTACCTTGTTTCCTTTCTTTCCTTCATCTAGAACTGGATCAATTATCATTCTTAAAAAAAAAAAGAGAATTAAAATCCCTGAAGATTAAAAAATGTGGCCGAGGACAGAGGTGAACACACGATCCTTCAGGAGCACTGAGCCCTGCTCCCTCTGCAGGCACTGGAGGAGGTCCAAGTGGGTTATAGATCGGGCCACTCTCCAAGAAACTGGAAAAATCATGCGTTGAAAGCCCTGCAAAGTGGGGCTCTCTCCTCTCTGCATGACTCAAGTGTAAAGGGCCAGAGCCTGCTCGTTCCCAAGTGGAAGTCACTGGGGCATCGATATCTAGTTCCATCTCTTCCTTATGTGGGACTGGAGTGAGGAGCTGACCCAAGGCATCTATTTTCCTCTGGTGAAGCAACAGAGCATGCGGCACCAGCAGCAAACTTATCTCCCTGTGTGTCTGTTTCTCCCTGGTTATACAGCTCAGGAAACTGGCAGAGGAGAAGAGTCTTGCTTAACTAACGGAGAAGAACGGCCGAGGCCAGCTTACCTGAACCTTGGCACCAGGGGACTGGAGGTTCTGGTAAGGATGAAGTAATACTGTGTTCTCCTTCACTGCTGCTGCCACACAACACCTCCCTTAGGCATCTTTTAGGAAGAAGTGGCCAGAATGGGACTGGCTACGTATTTAATATTACAAAAATCTTTCATTACAGAATGAAAACATCTGAAGGGGTGGGTGAAAGTGAAAGTCACTCAGTCATGTCTGACTCTGTGACCCCATGGACTATACACAGTTCATGGAATTTTCTAGGTCAGAATACTGGAGTGGGTAGCTTTTCCCTCCTCCAGGGGATCTTCCCAACCCAGGGACTGAACCCAGGTCTCCTGCATTGCAGGTGGATTCTTACCAGCTGAGACACAAGGGAAGCCCAAGAATACTGGAGTTGATAGCCTATCACTTCTGCAGCAGACTTTCCAACCCTGGAATTGAACCAGGGTCTCCTGCATTGCAGCAGGATTCCTTACCAACTGAGCTATAAGGGAAGCCCTGAAGAGGGTGGGTAGGGAGAGGAAAAGTTAGGCAAAGTCTTTTTAAAGTACTCAGAGGCATACCTAGGATATGACTAACTTTATAATAATAACAAACTTTTGTTCAATGCTTAGTACATGCTAGATACTCTTGCAAGGACTTTATATGAATTATATGTAGCATTACAGGTTTGGAACAACTGTATGAGAATAGATACTATTATTAAACCATTTTATTGATGAAAAAAAGGGGACACAGTGAAGTCCAGTAACTTAACCAATGTCACGTAAGTGAGCAAGTGGTGGAGCTGGAGCGTGAACCTCAGGCGGTGACTCTCAGGACTCTGTTTCCCATATGCTCGTCCTCCTCTGGATCACACTCCTCTAGAAAACTCCACCAGAAAAGCTCCAGGGTGTGCTGACACAAAAGTGCTTCAGATGGAGGTCTCCAGGTCCAAATGACTGAGACCCAAACAGACTATCTATTTCCAGGATAATTATGGTATTCTGAACAGGCTTCAGATTGAACAGGCAGAACTAACACAATCAGTTTCAGGCCAAGGCTGGCGGAAAGGCAGACTTGGTTAGCGGGGACCAGGGAGAGCGTCCTATGCTTGGCCAAGCGGGACGTGGGCGTGTCTGAAGGATTTGCATGCCCAGGTCCACAGAGAACGGGCGCGAGGTTTGCTCCTTCCCAAAGGCAACATGCACCTCTGGGCTCGGGCGGGTTAAGCAGGAGGGGGCGAGTGTAGCAGAGGCGGGTCCCTGTTCCTCAGGACCCTCTGCCCCTTTCCCAACCACATCGTGGCCCCAGGCTGGCCCTCTGGGGGCAGGGGCAGCCCCATTTGCAGGCAGTTCTCCCACGGCTGCCCACTGTGGTCAGAAAGCGTCTCATGTGCTCTTGCTGGGAACCATTTCAGAGCCCTATTGACTGATAGTGATGCTCGAATTCCGTCTGGCAGTAGCACACACCAGCTGTTTCCATGAGCCTGGGCCAAGGATGGTCACGGCAGTTTAGAATTTCCCTCCGAAGTGAGCTTTAAATGAAAACTTCAAGTTTGTAAACCAAACACTAATTCACTTTTCTGTGAACAAGACATACATTCCCTTGTAGCTGAGAACAATGACAGAGCAAGGGAACGCTGACCTCCTGTTTGCCTCAGATACGCCAGGTGCCTCATAATACAGAGCATACCCTGGGGGCTCCCAGAAGGATTGGGACTGTGGTGGCGAAAACGTACAGTTGATACTCTTGCTTTGGTTTCCTCCATCCTGGCTCTCATTCCTGTCCCCCACCACCTCCACTCCCGTCTTAGTCATTAGCTCCTCTCTTTCCTCCCAGTTTTTTAGCTGTGTTCCCCAAGGATGAGCCTTTATATGTCTTTTCTTATTCTATGTACTTTCTTGGGTTACTATTACCCGTGCTCATGACTCCAAAAATATCCTCATCATTCCCAAATCAAAGTTCAGCCCAGATTCCTCTTCTAGGCTTCCTATCCACATATATCCAGCTATCTGCCAGACACGTGTCCCCCGGATGTCCCACAGGTATATCAAACAAAAGGACCAGAAGGAACTACTTTCTCAAGCAGCTCCTGCAACTTGCTGGCACTTCTCCTCCCATATTCCCTATCTCGTTACAAAATCCAAATGCAGAGAAATTATCTTACTCCGTCTCCATGCTTTCATGAACTATGAGCTCTAAGTGTCTTTGATTCTACTTCCTGGATCTTTCCAAATTCTACCCCCCTCTTTACCCCCAACTCCCTTGCCTTAGTTCTTATAAAAGTCTTCTAAATGGTTTTCCCACCTCAAATTTCATTCTTTTCCAACATTCTGATACGCATTTTTCCAAATAATTCCCCTCACTGGTTAATGTAGCCACATTCCTTGGGCTAACTGATATGAACCGGTACCTCTGAACTGACTGTTCACAGATGGCGTATGTTCTGATGGGTCAGTGGTTAAGGGATATGGTTGTTAAACCTCTTGAACATCACCTTGATTATTACCCTCCTTCTTAAACCCTTCAACTCCCCAACAACTCAAAATAGTCTCTTTAGTGTAGTACATCATGGCTTCCTGTTCTCAGGCCAGTGCCCAAGCCAGAGTTAACACCATGTTGCCTAACCTTTTCCAGAACCTCAAAGCAAAACTTCTTCACCTGGGGTCCACAGGTCCACACACATTTATGGGTAGATGCAGTGGCAGTTGTAGGGAGAGGGTAATGTGAACTTGGATAGGAAAAAGAATGCATCCGTTTTTGCTAACCTCTAACCATGATTTCAGAAGGATTAGAAATATCTATTGTCTGTCATCTATAAATTACTGAAATCTTCAAATTACAGTACACTGGTTGTAGGTAAACTAAAAGTTTTTATGCACATCACTACAAATTTACAACAGTAATTCTGACTGATGGTATATCACATTTATTTTGTTAGTAAAGATGCACATAATATACATCACAAATATGCTTTTATTGTATTTGGATAGTGATACTTCAATATAACTTTTTGTGGTAAAAAATATACTTCACGTACTTAAAAAAAGTATTGTTCTGAGGAGTCCATCCATGACACAGTCAGAGAGATCTATGGCACAAAAATGGCTTAGAATCTATACTCTCACAGCTTTCCTGTCCATCCATCTAGTCTACATTAACTGATTGTTCACCAAATATGATGCACTGTGCTAGGCCAACTTCAGCTTCTTCAGCATTACTGGTTGGGGCATAGACTTGGATTACTGTGATATTGAATGGTTTGCCTTGGAAATGATCAGAGATCATTCTGTCGTTTTAGAGATTGCATAGAAGTACTGCATTTTGGACTCTTTGGTAGACCTACAAGACTTTTTAGAACTAACACCCCGAAGAGATGTCATTTTCATTATAGGGGACTGGAATGCAAAAGTAGGAAGTCAAGAAACACCTGGAGTAACAGGCAAATTTGGCCTTGGAATGTGGAATGAAGCAGGACAAAGACTAATAGAGTTTTGCCAAGAAAATGCACTGGTTATAGCAAACACCCTCTTCCAACAACACAAGAGAAGACTCTACACATGGACATCACCAGATGGTCAACACCAAAATCAGACTGAATATATTCTTTGCAGCCAAAGATGGAAAAGCTCTATACAGTCAACAAAAACAAGACGAGGAGCTGACTGTGGCTCAGATCATGAACTCCTTATTGCCAAATTCAGACTTAAATTGAAGAAAGTAGGGAAAACCGCTAGACCATTCAGGTATGACCTAAATCAAATTCCTTATGATTATACAGTGGAAGTGAGAAATAGATTTAAGGGCCTAGATCTGATAGATAGAGTGCCTGATGAACTATGGAATGAGGTTCGTGACATTGTACAGGAGACAGGGATCTAGACCATCCCCATGGAAAAGAAATGCATAGAAGCAAAATGGCTGTCTGAGGAGGCCTTACAAATAGCTGTGAAAAGAAGAGAGGAGAAAAGCCAAGGAGAAAAGGAAAGATATAAGCATCTGAATGCAGAGTTCCAAAGAATAGCAAGGAGAGATAAGAAAGCCTTCTTCAGAGATCAATGCAAAGAAATAGAGAAAAAGAACAGAATGGGCAAGACTAGAGATCTCTTCAAGAAAATTAGAGATACCAAGGGAACATTTCATGCAAAGATGGGCTCGATAAAGGACAGAAATGGTCTGGACCTAACAGAAGCAGAAGATATTAAGAAGAGGTGGCAAGAATACACAGAAGAATTGTACAAAAAGATCTTCACGACCCAGATAATCACAATGGTGTAATCACTCATCTAGAGCCAGACATCCTGGAATGTGAAGTCAAGTGGGCCTTAGAAAGCATCACTACGAACAAAGCTAGTAGAGGTGATGGAATTCCAGTGGAGCTATTTCAAATCCTGAAAGATGATGCTGTGAAAGTGCTGCACTCAATATGCCAGCAAATGTGGAAAACTCAGCAGTGGCCACAGCAGTGGCCACAGGACTGGAAAAGGTCAGTTATCATTCCAATCCCAAAGAAAGGCAATGTCAAAGAATGCTCAAACTACCGCACAATTGCACTCATCTCACACGCTAGTAGTGTGGTGGGCTGCCATCTATGGGGTCGCACAAAGTCGGACACGACTGAAGCGACTTAGCAGCAGCAGCAGCACATGCTAGCAAAGTAATGCTCAAAATTCTCCAAGCTAGCTTCAGCAATACGTGAACCACGAACTTCCAGATGTTCAAGCTGGTTTTAGAAAAGGCAGAGGAACCAGACATCAAATGACCAACATCTGCTGGATCATGGAAAAAGCAAGAGAGTTCCAGAAAAACATCTATTTCTGCTTTACTGACTATGCCAAAGCCTTTGACTGTGTGGATCACAATAAACTGTGGAAAATTCTGAAAGAGATGGGAATACCAGACCACCTGACCTGCTTCTTGAGAAATCTGTATGCAGATCAGGAAGCAACAGTTAGAGCTGGACATGGAACAACAGACTGGTTCCAAATAGGAAAAGGAGTACGTCAAGGCTGTATATTGTCACCCTGCTTATTTAACTTCTATGCATCATGAGAAACGCTGGACTGGAAGAAACATAAGGTGGAATCAAGACTGCCAGGAGAAATATCAATAACCTCAGATATGCAGATGACACCACCCTTATGGCAGAAAGTGAAGAGGAAATAAAAAGCCTCTTGATGAAAGTGAAAGCGGAGAGTGAAAAAGTTGGCTTAAAGCTCAACATTCAGAAAACAAAGATCATGGCATCCAGTCCCATCACTTCATGGGAAATAGATGGGGAAACAGTGTCAGACTTTATTTTTTTGGGCTCCCAAATCACTGCAGATGGTGACTGCAGCCATGAAATTAAAAGACGCTTACTCCTTGGAAGAAAAGTTATGACCAACCTAGATAGCATATTCAAAAGCAGAGACATTACATTGCCGACTAAGGTCCGTCTAGTTAAGGCTATGGTTTTTCCTGTGGTCATGTATGGATGTGAGAGTTGGACTGTGAAGAAGGCTGAGCACCGAAGAATTGATGCTTTTGAACTGTGGTGTTGGAGAAGACTCTTGAGAGTCCCTTGGACTGCAAGGTGATTCAACCAGTCCATTCTGAAGGAGATCAGCCCTGGGATTGCTTTGGAAGGACTGATGCTAAAGCTGAAACTCCAGTACTTTGGCCACCTCATGCAAAGAGTTGACTCATTGGAAAAGACTCTGATGCTGGGAGGGATTGGGGGCAGGAGAGGAAGGGGATGACAGAGGATGAGATGGCTGGATGGCATCACTGACTCGATGCACGTGAGTCTGAGTGAACTCTGGGAGTTGGTGATGGACAGGGAGGCCTGGCGTGCTGCGATTCATGGGTTCGCAGAGTCGGACACAACTGAGCAACTGACCTGACCTGTGCTAGGCCACATGGACACTGAGATGAGAAAAACCTCCAAGGAGTGTGGGCGTGGGAACATACCATTTAAATACCATGTAAGAAATGTGATATTATAGCTCTACATATGGAGCCAGGGGTGCTGAGGGGAGGGACTTCTAACCAAAATTTGGGTCTGGGGAAGGCCTCTTAAAGATAACAATGGGGCCAAGTCCTAAAGGGCATGTAGAATTTAGTCAGGTGAGGAAAGAACACAACCTGTGATGCCACAGGCCCTGCTCCACTCTTTTGGAGACAACTGAGTCTGATATCTTTGCTTCAGGAAAAGGAAACAATCGTATGTAGTGCTGAAGCGCTGCTGACTCTGGGTGGAAAGTCTCCAGATCTTGGAAAGTAGGAAGCCAGTCAGCTCTGGAGACTTTCAGAGTTTTAAAGGCCCATTAGCATCAAGAAGATTAAAAAGTTCTTCCCATATGGAAATGCAGTGGTAAAAAGTTTGGATTTAGATACAAAGCCTGATGATTATGACTGCTCTAGAGGAGGAGAAAGAATCCGAAGGCCGTCCACATGAGGCAGCAGAGTGACAGTTTTTAGACGACTGTGGCTTCCTGCCTGGATGGCACAAAGATATAATTTCCAGAACTGTTTTAAAAGTTGAATAACAGATAAATTGAATGATTTTTGCAACAAAATGTGTGGCTCAAAACATCCTCACAATGTGCAGTCCTGAAAAGGAAAGAGGTTTCTGAATGCTTATGTTTGGGCTGAGATGGGACAGAGTATCTGTGACTACAATTACCTAAAACAGGGATATGGGGACTTCCCTGGTGGTTCAGCACTTAAGAATCCACCTTGCAATGCAGGGGATGCAGGTTCGATCCTTGATCAGGTAACTAAGATCCCACGTGCCATGGAGCAACTAAAGCCCATATGCCATAACTAACAGAGTCTACATGTTGCAATGAAAGATCCTGCCAAGTGTTGCAACTAAGAGCTGATGCAGCCAAGTATATAAATAAACATTAAAAAAAAATAAAATAGGGATATGTCTAGTCTTAGGAATTGATTTGGAAGGCATGAGGAAATGCCCACTATTTTTCTAGAACCGTGTGCCCTTTCGTATCTTTACTTTCTCAAGCAGCCTGGGACATATGTTGATTCAACTTTTTACCAATATTAAATTACAGCATGTTTCCTTTTTTTTTTTTCATTACAGAAACAAAAAATTGCAATAAACTTGTCTTTTTATATCTTGTTTCACTTAGCAGTTGGAACTGTATTATTCTGGGGCAGAATTCAAATGTGGCTGGTAGAGAGGGTAGTCAATTAACTGCAGGTAGTTTTGCATCATTAAACTAAACATGCCTTGCTTTCCCAAGTTTCATGAATACATTCAATGCTATCTTAAAAACAAAATAAAACCATTCCCTCTAGCTGGAAAGGTTTAGCCCTGTGACTGTGCGTTAACATTAACCTTGAAATGCCTGCCATCTACCATACACCTCCATATTTCTCCCACAAAAGTTTCTGCAAAGTACAGTCCTGACACCGTTACCATGAACGGCCCTCTATCTGGGAATGATTACACTTGCATATGGATTTAACTTAGGACAGGAATAAGTTAGCACCTTCCTTTGACCTCTCTCTGAGCACAACATACAAACAGAATCCAGGAATGATGAGTACTTCGCAGCAGCTGGCTTCCACAGGTGGTAAGACAGAATATGACACATGACGGGTCTAGTCATTCAGCAAGTGTCAATTTCGGAAATGAGCATCTGCCAGTCTTCTTAACTGGGAATTGAGTTGTTTTTATCAACTTCCAGCCTTGTGAACTTGAAACACATTCACTTTAATTTAACTAAAAAATAAAATACTGTTTTTCTTGCGTTTTCACAGACATCAGGGACTGGAAACAGTTGCAAGCCCTGGAAAGTGGGTCCCTGTGAGGCCCCAACCTCCCCACTCAGTTAGTGAGGGTATTCTCTGTCTTCAAAATTTCAATCTCCAGCCAACTGCCATTTTAGAAATATGATGACCACTGTGGTCATAAGACAAACACACTGGCACTTTCAAAAGTCCTCTCTGGGTGAAGCTACGATAGATCAATATTCTAAAAATATATTTTTAAGAACATATACATGTCTTGCTTTAAGAGAACTTTATTGGGAGGTTATAGAAATATGAATTAACTATAGGAAAGTTTAAGTCAAGTGTCTCAAAGAATCTAAACACAGCAGGGTATCTAAGATTTTACTTGCAGATTGTAGGTTCCTGGGCCCTGTAAGAGTTGGACACTCAGTGGGGCTCATTTCATTGCATCCAGCAGATGTCACAGTTCAGCACTGACTACAAAGTTCTATATTAGCACAGTCCAACAGAAATACAAAGGCACGCAGGTAATTACCAAAAAAACTCTTTAACTATATTTTACAAAAAATGTTTAGTGTATTTTCTAATGACTACATTTTAAAAACTGTCATATAAAGGAACTGATTAAATTACTTTTAATAATATATTGGATTAGCCAAAACGTTCACTCGGCTTTTTCTGTGACATCACACGGAAAAATCTGAACAAAATTTTTGGCCAATCCAATATATTATTTAAACCAATGTATCTAAAATATTACCATTTTGAACATGTAATTAATACATAAACGTTAATGAAATGTTTTACTTTTTTTTTTTGGTACTAAATTTCTGAAATCCAATGTGTATTTTATACTTACGGCACAGGTCAATTCAGAGGAGCCATGAATAAACCCCATGTGGCTAGTGGCTATAATGTTAGATGGCACAACTCTATCCTATTCAGAATGGACAGAGAGGTAAACGCTGCCATGGGAGTACCAGGGCCACCTAAATTCTAGGGTGCTTTGACACATCCTAAACCATGGCCTCTCACAGTTTCAGAAGCTGGTACTTCCAAATACGCTTGTATTAAGGTTTTATCACTTATGGCAGCAACTTAAAAGTGCTAACTATTTCAATCGTTTTCTTTCTGCACCTGCTTGTATAGAAAACTGGTCTTCATGTCAGAACTGGGCCTTCCTACACTAATGCATTGGAGAATAAGAAAGATGGGCTCACTGAGTCATCAGATCACAGGAATGTCAGTTCTTTTCCAATGTTTCGCTTATATTTTAAAATAACTTTTTTTTCCCCATAAATATTATTGTGAGTCTTTTCAGTACAGAGCTCTAGAGAAAAGTATTAATTCTAAAAATAAACCCAACAAAAACAGGTGGTAAAACATATTTAAGTAACTATGCAGTCAGCTTTACTTACTGTCTATGCAACTTTCAAGGACTATGTTAACGTTAACTAGAATATGATCTGAAATTTACAAACCCTTGAGGTCTTACAAATTCTAACCAACTCTAGCCTTTCATCCAGAGAAGGTGATGGCACCCCACTCCAGTCCTCTTGCCTGGAAAATCCCATGGACGGAGGAGCCTGGTGGGCTACAGTCCATGGGGTCGCAAAGAGTCGGACACGACTGAGCAACTTCCCTGTCACTTTTCACTTTCATGCATTGGAGAAGGAAATGGCAACCCACTCCAGTGTTCTTGCCTGGAGAATCCCAGGGATGGGGAAGCCTGGTGGGCTGCCGTCTATGGGGTCACACAGAGTCAAAACACGACTGAAATGACTTAGCAGCAGCAGCAGCCTTTCCTCCTCAGTAAGTATTGCAGCACTAAAGTGATTACCTTAGGTAAATGTTCTTTGATGGTTTCATTGTCTCTCTTCACTACCTCTCTCATTTCTTGGCTCCCAAGGTAGGCAGCGTTAACTACATTAAAAAAAAAAAAAAAGACAAACATTTAGAATATATAGAACAAACACAAATGTCAAATTATTTGTAGCCAATTCCTGTTTCACCCTTTTCTTTTGGCAAGTGCTATGTGATGTAAGATGTCAGTGAGTCCAAGAGAGGCGTGTGAGTCAGTGACATGCACTGACTCTGGAAACAAGGCATGCCCTATGTAAGGCTCTCTTACCTTCACCTGGCTTTCTCAGCAGCAACGTTTAGCTGTATGATGGCCTAATGTCAGATATCACAGCATATGTGTGTCACTGTACCTGATCAAGGTATTTTTACGACTTAAGGATTAGAATCACACATTTTAACAGATAAATCATACATACCAGGGAAACCACACACAGTTGCAAACATTAAAACATCTTGGTAACCTTTTTTTAGAAAGGACACAACTATAGAGAATGTCTGTTTTAAAATAGGTTTAAATGATCTTGAAGAGTTAGTTGTTAATGAAGGTCAGTCCTATTATACCTGTTATATGCAAAATAGGGAGAGTGACTCCCATTTTCAAGATGACAAATATCTGGAAAAGAGGAAGAAAGCCAGTGATAATCCAAATCTGTGGGCTTCCCTGGTAGCTCAGTGGTAAAGACTTTCTGGGACTGCTACACAAATTTTCATTTGATTCTCTGTGCCTTGAATTCCACTTTGGTTGGTATTATTACTGTTAATTTGCTTTCTTTTTGGCATCATCCTCCTATTTGTTTTTTATTTTTAATCTTTTGTCATTTTAAGTACATCTCTTGAAATCATAAATGGGTCTTTTTAAAAACATAGTTTAAAGTCTCTCTCTCTTAAATATAAGATTTAACATACTTGTGTATATTGATATAAAAGATAGTTGGTCTGACTCCAATCAGTAGGCAGAATAAAGTAATAATAAGGTTCACAGCAGAAATTAATCAAATTGAGACCAGAAAAACAAATGAGAAACTAAATGAAACTAAAAACAAGTTCAATAAAGCTGATAAATCTCTATAGCCAGACTGTTCAGAAAAAAATGTGAGAATACATAAAACATTACCAATATCAGGAATGAGAAATGATAACCCTTCAGATACTACCGACATCAAAAGGATCAGTTCAGTTCAGTTGCTCAGTCATGTCCAACTCTTTGCGACCCCATGGACCACAGCACGCCAGGCCTCCCTGTCCATCACTAACTCCCAGAGTTTACTCAAACTCATGTCCATCAAGTTGGTGATGCCATCCAACCATCTTATCCTCTGTCATCCCGTTCTCCTCCTGCCCTCAATCTTTCCCAGCATCAGGGTCTTTTCAATGAGTCAGCTCTTTGCAGCAGATGGCTGAAGTATTGGAGTTTCAGTTTCAACATTAGTCCTTCCAATGAACACTCAGGACTGGTCTCCTTTAGGATTGACTGGTTGGATCTCCTTGCAGTCTAAGGGACTCTCAAGAGTCTTCACCAACACCACAGTTCAAAAGCATCAATTCTGCACTCAGCTATCTTTATAGTCCAACTCTCACATCCAAATATGACTACTGGAAAAACCATAGCATTGACTAGATGGACCTTTGCTGGCAAAGTAATGATAATCAGGTAATTTTGTGGACTTGGCCATGAAATTTAAAAACTCAGATGAAACAGACAGTCTGGACACAAATTTGAAGCTCACTTGACAACAGATAGAGGCTTCCCTGATGGCTCAGCAGTTAAGAATCTACCTGCAATGCAGGAGACGTGGGTTCGATCCCTAGGTTGGCAAGATCCCTTGGAGGAGAAAATGGCAACCCACTCCAGTATTCTTGCTTGGAAAAGAAATCCCATGGACAGAGGAGCCTGGCTGGCTACAGTCCATGGGTTTGCAAAGAGTCAGACACGACTGAGTGACTAAGCAGGCATGACAATAGGTAACCTCAATAGTTCTCCTATCTATTAAAGAAATTAAATTTGTAATTTAAAAGCCTCTCCACAAAGAAAACTCCAGGGCAAGATGAGTTCATTGGTCCATTCTGTGAAATATTCAAAGAAGAAATAACATTGATTCTAAATAAATACTTCCAGAAATGACTACACATATATGGTTATTTAATTCTTGACAAAGGTGGCATTTCAGAACAGCAGAAAACAGGTGGTCTCTGGTAGGCAGAATTCTCAGATGACACAAACAATCCTTGCCCTTTTATAATCAATCCCCTCTGAGTGTGGGTGAAACCTGTGAGTAAGATGACATATTGCTCCCATGACTAGGTTATGTTATAAAATGGAGATGACTTTAAGGGAGATTATCCCAGTGGGCCTGACCTAATCACATGAGTCCTTCAAAATCTGAGTTCTCTCTGGCTAGTGGCAGAAAAGAAAGTCACAGAGTTGGTTTGAAGACGGAGCCCATGTGAGAAGGATATGAAACTAACTTCAAGGAGCTGAGAGGGACCCCTTGCTGACAAACAGCAAGAAGATAGGGACTACAATCAAAACGCCAAGTGAACTAGATTCTGCTGACAACCTGAATGAGCTCAGGAGTGGACTTGGGGTATGCAGGGGGCATAAAAGAGGCTTGTGATATCCAGGCAATAGTGATTCTTGAGCTGGGTGGAAGTTACATGGGAGTTTTCTTTCTGATCATTCATGGAGGTAAAAACATTTTTATGTTTCCGCCACTTTTCTGCAGTGTTATTCTTGAATTAGTAAAATGTATAAAAATTCAAAAAACATGTAAGGAATCTTTTATTTCTAAAAAGCAAAATTTTCATCGGGGGATGTGCTTCACCTTTATTCTCATTTTTGTTTTTCCTGGTAATTTCCCATCTAAGTACACTTTTTCATTGTTTGCTTTTAGAAAGTAGAATACAAGTTTCCTTTTCAGTAACTGCTCCAAGGAAGCCATCCTTTTCTTCCCTCAGAAATGCTCATAACACAACACAGTGGTCAGAAACAATAATACCACATAGAAGTGTAATTTCCTAAGGGGAAAACACATTTCTCCTGGCAATGACTGTTGATAGCATTCCTGGAAACCCAGCAGAAATCACAATTTCAAGCACCACAGTGAAGGAAATATCTAGTAGTAGGAGTAATGGAGAAAGAAATGGCAACCCACTCCAGTGTTCTTGCCTGGAGAATCCCAGGGACAGGGGAGCCTGGTAGGCTGCCGTCTATGGGGTCGCACAGAGTCGGACACGACTGAAGCGACTTAGCAGCAGCAGGAGTAATGGAAACAAAACATGAAGGGAAGAGAATGATTTAGAAGGATGGTACTTACTTTCATTTCATAACAAATCCAAATACAGGTGTTAAAAAACCTCACTGAACCTAATGTTCTATTTTATTTGCTACCATCATCTTCTGAAACCTTCTTAGTGTTTAAATATTATTACAGGACTTCAACTCACAGTGGAGTGGCGAAGGAACGAAATAAAGCCTGGCTAAAACCGGAAGACCAATAGGACATTCGTGTCACAGGCTAAATGCTATCACTAAATTCTCCAAGTAAACATAATCTACAACAGAAGGCTGCCTTCTGTGTAATTAACCTAATCACCTACCTTAATGCCATTTTGTCCATCTGGAAAATTCCCAAGTCATCTTCAAGTCCAAATTCATTTGTCTTCTCCCTTATTTACCTAGGTAGAACTAGTTTCTCTCTTTCTTGGTACCATTTCTGCCCTGTCTCTGTGTTCATATCAGTCTTAACTGTGATATATTAAAATTCCTCACACTGATTTCCTCTACCATGCTATATAAATATAAATGTAAATATAATGTTAGGGTGATTTTATATATATATATATATCAACAGCTATATTTCATTTATTATCTCCAGTGATTATCCAGGTCCTTGGTTCATGGCAAGTGTTAGTAAGGGTTGTTAAATAAAATAAATGGGTAGGGACTGAGCTGGTGTTTTTCTTTTTAGGGGAAGGTTTGTGGGGAGGGTCAGGAGGAAAAACCTACTGCCTTCCTTGAGGTAGAGCAAGAGCTGGTATCACAAGAGTCTAGACGCTGACATGGGGAAGCCAAGTTGGCAGGTATTCGTTGATCTGATTTGTAAACAGATAGTCTTATCAATGTGACAGAGTTCATCAAAGTAAAACACAAACTCAAGGCATATGATTTTTAAAAAGTAATACAACTTTTTAGAGGGGTAGATAATTTAAATATATATATATATACACACACACACATAAACTTCCATAGAAAAAAATAATAAAACCTTCTTTGAGTCATTTAATTCTAAAGCAGAGGTGATATTCTAGTACCATATCTAATTACCTTTTGCCTAAACCCTAATACTGACCACACACAAAAAAAATTTTTTTCCTTCACTGCTAAATTTAAGGCTAAACTTCCACGAATAATTAAAGCTGAAGTTGGCTTTTAATGGATTTTCCCAAGTTACACACAAAAATGAGAGACTAGGTAACATGTGAGTCCGGTTTTGTCTTATTCAAAGTATTATTCTGGGATTAAGTAAAAAATATTCTGAGAAGAAATTTGTGATTCTTTAGTGAAGCTTATGTGTTATTGAATAGTTTTCAGTTCATATAACTGTACATGCTTTTAAAAGTTATTTCCATATTGATTAAGGAAAGGGAAGATTACAAAAGTCTCTTACAAGAATGCCTGCAACAAAAGTAAAGTAATCTACCAGGAATGCCCTTTGTCTGCACTATGTTTTTCTAATTAGGTAAGTGAAAGGAATTAAGACATCAATTTGGTCTAACTAACAAAAAGACTCTAGAATATTTTTTAATGTTAATTATCTTGACCTGTGATACTGCTAAGCTAAAATATATTTGCCTTTAGCTTTGATCAGAAAATCCAATTTAGCTGTCTCAGTGAGAAGTCTATTTCTCATGAAACAGAAGAACATCTATTATAAAGAAAATACATAGTAGCAACTACTACAGAATTAAACAAAAAAAAACACCCATACATTTTCTTCACAAGTAATATGCAAAACAATCTAGTTACATAAATTGAATTGATGAACACATGGTGAAGTTTATGAAGTACACTAACTGAATTAGGGCTACTCTATCTTGAATGCAGGATAGGAAAGGAGGTTTTACTCAGTCTGGTAAAGAGGGCTAATACACAGACTCGCAGCCTATAAGAACTGCCATTTTTGCCAAAAGGACAACAGCATTTGAAATATCTGAATAGTTTGGTTCCTTGAACTTTTCAGACCTTACTACCACAAAAAAATATGTGTATAAACTAAAGGATACAGAAAATCTGTTTCTATCCAGATAGGTCAGGATTTATTATCCACCACTTGGACTGGCAAACTTCCTCCGTTTGTTTCCGTAAGATTTCTACTGAAGCACAGACATTACATAATGTGCAAACACTGCAAGTCCTCCTTTTAGGAGGTAAACTGGTCAGACTGGTATACTGGAGGTCATTGTCTGGATGATAGTCAAACCACAGAGAAGTAAGTCTGGAGGAGGGAGGTCTGCAGAGTATAGATTTCACCACTGTGAATGATCTCAGATCTGGTATTCCTTTCCCCCAATGAGCCCTCTCTTTCTGTAAAATGAAAATCATGTCATCAACTCAAGTGGTTGGGTGAAATATTGATTAACCTTCACCATTCATGGGATAGAAGCTCAGGAGGAATACACTAATCATCTTCAAGGGTCAGGGATTTAAGAATATCAGCCTCTCTCAGCTGGGACCTTCTTCCATTTGTCCTAAGCAAGGTAACAGGAATCACTAGTGGGATGGCCAGGGCAAGTCTGGGTAAAGGTACGTTCTGTGGTAGCCATTGCAAGAAGAGGCAGGGGTGAATTAGTATCCAAAGTGGAGAGGTAAAAAGATGCTGGCTAGGATGATGGAGATGCTTGGTTAAGGATTAGCCTACTGTCATGAGTAGAAGATTGAACATTCTTGTAGAGAATAAACCAAGAACACAAAGCAGAAAGAACACAGGTAATTCTTGCCTTCTTTTTCTTTACCCAAAGTTATTATAGATGGGGTGAGTAATGAGGGAAAAAAAGAGACTACTAAAGTATTGGTTACTTGGATGTTAGAAAGACAGATCTATCAATAGAAGGAAGAGAACAGAAAATCAGAGAAGGAAGGGATGTCAGAAATACAAGGCTGTGCTCCAAAAGTTTGTTTGCAAGTTGATTGTTTGGAGATGAAGCAACGTGGCTGAGTGTTTAGTCTGGTTTACAGTCTATTTTGCACATCGTGTAACTGTACTATGGGAAAGAAATTCCACAGTTCCCCCAAGCAACAATGCAGATGGAAGGCTCTGGTTGCCTTGAGTCACGGAGGGGAACGTGTCCTATGCCCAAACTGTCTTGCTCCTTGATGCCTGCATGCAGGGTTCCCAAAGACTCAGGAGGAGTCAATCACTGCAGCTGAAAGGAAGATTCCTTTCTCTTGAGCACAACTTATGGAGCCTACGTCTTCAAGAGGGAATTTATAATTCTGGTGCAGAAAAACTGAAAAAAATCTTTACATAAGTATCTGTTTTAATAGAAAAATATTAAACAGATCACATGTCATATATAATGTGTTATACAATCACTAACTATATATAGGAAAACAAAACTTTCTTAACATCCCATGTCTTGATTTGGGTTTAGAGAATACTGCTAAAGAGGCAGAAGGAAAGCACAAGTCTATCATGAAACCCATATGCCTATCAGAAACCCAGATGTTTGGGGTGAAGTGTTCTATGTGCGTGCATACTTAGCAGCTCAGTTGTGTCAGTCGTGTCCAACTTGTGGCAACCTCATGGACTGTAGCCTGCCAGACTCCCCTGCCCATGGGATTTCCCAGGCAAGAATACTGGAGTGAGTTGTCATTTTCTATAAATTGAATCCTGTTGGTTGATATGGTTGCTGAATTCACCTATATCCTTGCTAACTTTCTGTCCTATGATTCTACTGATTGTTGAGAAGGATATTTACGTATCCAGCTATAATTGTGGATCTGTCCATTACTCCTTTCAGTTGTACCAGTTTTTGCTTCATGTATTTTGCAGCACACTTGTTTTGTACATACACATATTAGAATTACTATGACTCCTTAGTAGATTAACTCTTTTACTATTATCATTATGTAATGTCCCTCTCTGTTCCTGGTAATTTTCTTTGCTCTGAAGTCTACTTTATCTGATATTAATATAATCATTTCTGGTTCATTTTGATTAATATTTGCATAATATATCTTTTCCCATTCTGTTACTTTCAACCTACCTATATGATTATGCTTTAACTACATTTTCTGAAGATAGCATATACTCAGGTTACGTTTTTAAATTCATGTTGTCAATCTTTATCTTTTAATTGGTGTATTTTGACCATTTACTTTAATGTAACTATTGGTAATGTTAGAGCTTGTTTGCCATTTTATTATTTGTTTTCTGATAGCTATCTGTTTTCTATTTTTCTACGTTCTTTCTCTGGCCTGTCTATGTGTTACTGAATGTTTTAGAATTCTATTTTGATTTACTTATAGTGTTTTTGTTTTTTTAAATATGTCTCCTTATGTAGATTTTAAAGTGGTAATTCTAGGTATTTCACTGAGGGTGTATGACTTACAGTCATTGCCATTTTCACTTACTAGGCTATTTCTTTCTCTTCTATGAGGGGAAAAATAAGGGGCTGGACCAGCAGGTCCTCAAGGGACATCTCCAACTTCAGTCTTCAGTCATTTTTATGACTGTTCCAAGCCTGGGTCCCTTCTCCCTATCTTATCTTCTTCCTCTCCCTTGCTAAGCCTATAATAAACAATAGGTGTTGGTAGAACATTGTTGAGGGGGAAGTCCATAAATACAGAAATTAGACTGAACTTTGTATTTGTGATGACTGCTTCTTGCTACTTAGAAAAACACGTCCCGCGTAATCTGTGGCTGTATAACTATAAAGGCAGGGGTGTGACTTGTTTCTGAATTTACTATGCACATGAAATTGTGGGAATCAAGGTAAGTGAGCACCATAAACTTTAGACAGTAGTCCTGCTTTTATGCTTGACTGGAACAAAGAGACAGCAGCAGCAGCTACCGTAAAAGCAAGCTTAACACAGTGGCATACTGCTGGAATTTGAACACTACCCACTAGTTGTGTGACTTCAGGCAAACTATGTAACTTCTCTGAACCTCAGTATCTTCATCTGTAAAATGGGGACAGGAATACCTGAACTTCATTAGTTCTTCTGAGGACTACAGGGAAAAGCTTAGAACAGTGCTATTAGCTGCTGCTGCAACTGCTGCTATACCATTTATTGGAGGCTTATTATAAATAAAATACTAGATAGGCACTTTGCATAAATTATCACATTTAACCCTGTAATAATCTTTTGAGGTACAGGATATTATCTCCATTTTATAGACTATGGAGGTAGCATAATTTTATTATTAAAATCATTTGTAAATATAGTATAAATTAGTACTAACTAAAAGATAAATTACATTTAAAAATAACATTCAAAGCCAAAAAGTAAAGTATCAAAAACATTCCCTGGCATATTCAGAAACTATAATTAGTAAAGCCTCCAATGTTATACTACCATGACTACTATTTATTACTTTTTAAAATCTCTCCAAAAACTTCTAAAGAGCAAAGCAAAATCATAGTTTATTCACTCTATGGAGATATTAGGCCTGGTTTCCTTGTGCTGATTTTTGCAGTTTATACACTGAGCTTAATAGGGAACACCGTGGATTCCTGTAAGGGACTCCATATATAGTAGACAGAGAAGAATTCTTTCTCATTGTCCTACAGCTAGAGTAGAGAATCAGAAGGATAAGGTTTAAAATTAAAGCCTGATGAGGCTTCTCCGTCATTTAGAATATCCCTATTTTCATTTTGTTTCTAGTTTTAAACTTTTAGGAGAAAAATATAACAAATAATTCCTTGTTTGAGACTCACCCACTGTCTGAGGTTATTCTCTTAACACTTTCTGATATAAGAATAAACATATACACTTTAAAATGTGCTTACCAAAGCAGAATGGTTCCAACATATTCAGACACAAAAATTCCCTTGGTATGTCCATCATTTGAAGGACCATTCTGGTCATCAAGGACTTGATTTTCTCAGGCCATGGTTTAAGCAATAAGTAGCAAGGAACATAGAGAGCATATCGAAGCCAGCACAAAAGAGGTGTGGCAAACTTGCCTCTGGGTGACTCAGACATTCGCTCAATTGTTGGAAAAAGCAGAATGGAGCGAATTACCTATAATGAAAAAAAATTTTTTTGATGAGAAGTTTTCCTAAGGGATAAGTTACTGCTTTCTCATTTCTTCCATATAGTATCCACAGATGACTAGGTTTTAGAACATGGCTAATGATCTATTAAGACTGAGAGGTACCATCTACTGCCTTCTCAGCCCTCAACCAATCTAGGTAGGATATAAGGATGTCCCTCAAGTTGAAGGGGTTAATTTTCAGGATGAAGAGGAAATCAGATACATAAGTTTTTGAGTATGACAGCAACTCCCACTCCTTTTGAAAGATTGCTGAAAGTAGAAATGAATTTACCATGTTAGTGGATTACCAATTTGACTAATGATGCCCAAAGAGATTAAAACTACAAAAAATATTCTATTTCTAGTCAGAATTTCTTTTATTCATATTTGGAGATAGTTCACATTTGAAAAGCTCCTCTATTCTGTAACCTTACCAGCCAAAGATAATCTTTAACAGGACCATATGTATATATGCTGCTGCTGCTTTGTCGCTTCAGTCATGTCTGACTCTGCGCAACCCCATGGACTGTAGTCTGTCAGGCTCATATATGTGTGTGTGTGTGTGTGTGTGTGTGTGTGTATGTGTGTATATATATATATATACACACATACACATATAGGCTGTATTGAGTCTTCTTGTTGCACGGGTTTGTCTCTAGTTGTGGCACGTGGGGGCTACTCTCTAGTTGTGATGCGCAGGCTTCTCATTGTGGCGGCTTCTCTTGTTGTGGAGCACGGGCACTAGGGCACAAGGGTTTCAGTAGCTGAGGTTCCCCAGGCTCTAGCACTGGCCTAATAGCTGTGGCACAAGAACTCAGATGCTCCACAGCATGTGGGATCTTCCCAGACCAGGGACCGAACCTGTCTCCTGTGCTGGCAGGTTGATTCTTTACCACTGAATCACCAGGGCATCCCAGGATGAAATTTATTCTTAACAACTGATTCAAAATCAATAAAGCATGCATGCTCAGTCATGTCTGACTCTTTGTTAGACATGGACTGTAGCCTGCCACTCTCCTCTGTCCACGGAATTTTCCAGGCAAGAATACTGGAGCAGGCTGCCATTTCCTTCTCGAGGTGATCTTCCTGATCCAGGGATCGAACCTGTTTGTCTCCTGCACTGGCAGGTGGATTCTTTACCAGTGAGCTCCTTGCGAAGCCATGGATAAGATTAGTGTCCTTAAAAGGACAGACACCGGAGCTTGCACTCTTCCCAAGAGCAGGAAGAAAAGAGATCTGGAGAACACACAGAGAGAAGATGGCCATCTATAGGCCAGGAAGAAGTATCACCAGAAACTGATCATGTTAGCATGCTGATATTGGGCTTCCAAACTCCAGAAATAAGAAAATAAATGTCAGTTGTTTAGGCCATCCAGTCTATGACATTTTGTTAGGCAGTTCGAGCATACTAACACCTAGCTCTTAATACCATAGTTAATTTTTGTTTGTTAATGAACCTGATACAAATGTAATCATGCAGTGTGTTTTTATTTTACTTGCTTCAATCAATATTGTTTATAAGATCCATCCTTGTTGATGCATATAGAAATAGCTCATTACGTTTGCTATCTAGTTTTCCATTGTAAGAACACAACACAATTGATTTTATAGATAGATATCTGGGTTGTTACTACAAATATGCTGATATTTTTACACATGTCTCTTGTGCATGTATTTCTGTTGACTATGTCATCTCAAAGTAGAAATATGTGGCCAAATGGTTGCACATGTTAGCTGCAGTGTTAGTAGGTAGTTCCAAATAGTTTTCCAAACAACTTGTACCAGTGTACTCCCCTACCATCAGACATGGGCTTCCCTGATAGCTCAGACGATAAAGAATCTGTCTGCAATGCAGGAGACCTGGGATCAATTCCTGGGTTGGTAAGATCCCCTGGAGAAGGGAATGGCAACCCACTCCAGTGTTCTTGCCTGGAGAATTCCATGGACAGAGGAACCTGTCAGTCCATAGGGTAGCAAAGAGTCACACATGACTGAGGGACTAAGTATACACACATACCATCAGACATTAGGATTCATAGTGTTATATATCCTCATACTTGGTTCTGGCAAACTTTGTAATTATAATTGTAATTGACTAACCTGTTATTTGGAGGTATTTCATTATGGCTCTGACTTAAGATTTTTATGTCTTTTTATGTTTTGGCAACATTTTCTATACATCCTCTGAAAATGTCTTATTTAAGTCTCACATTTTTCTATTAGAACTGTCTTTTAAATTATTGATTTGTAGAAGGTACTTTTTAGTCTAGATACCAGCCCTTTTTCATGTTGTAGTTCTTGACTTGCCTGTTCATTCCTTATTCTTATTATTTTTTTTAAAATGGAGATAAACTCTTCTGTTTGATACAATTGAATTTAATAGTCTTTTCTTTTACAGCTATGGTTCTCTGTCCTTGGTTAAGAAATTCGTCTACAACCTCAAATCATGAAGATATTATTTTTTTTCATTTAAAAAATATTTTAGAAATTAGATTTTTCAGAAATTGGATAATGCTAACTTCTTATCCATTCTACAGTGTGGATTTAAGCCTTGGGCTGGGTTTAACTTTACTTGTGAGTCTATTCCTTTGATTTTGGGCATCAGTGATTTACCATTTCCTTTAAGTATTTACTTTCCTCCTTCTGGATGAACTGGATGTATTTCTCCCGGTAGGACCTGAGAGTAAAGGTGGGGCTTTGTGGACTCAGTCTCTTTCTCACCTTCTACCATCAACGGTCCTTTTTCATAATAATCTATTTGATGGCACGGACCAAACGTTACATTGATCAGGTAATACCTGTCACTCTGCCTTCATGTCTCTCTCACTGATAGAGAACAGGGATTTGAGAGTAAAAACTGGGGAGGACCCTTCTTTCTAATCATATCTTCTTGTTCTTCCTTGGTTGTATCTAGCAGCTAAGGGCTTAGCTATTTCCTACAGGCTTTTCCTTTTCTCTCAACAATATCTGAGATCTTTTCGTTGCTTCTTTTTCAGTCACAATAATCTGTTCTCTGCTACATGTCCTTCTCTGTCACGTAACTAAGAATATACTGTTCCCTGAGGCCTGCATGATGACTAAATAAAAGACTTTCTTTGGGAGCTGAGAACCACAGCCTTTTCAGATGATTTTTAAAATGCTGTATTGGTAACAACATGTTGCAAAATGCTCATGATGTGCTTTCTGAATGAATGCTGAGTTTCTGCGACCTTGGCATCTTCTCAAGTACAAAGCAGAGGAGAAGCTGGATGGACTGTCCTGAATGAAGGCCTATGGAGCATTTGTGGGCACTGGTGATGCAGATCACTGTGGGTTCCAGAACGTCAGGGATGATCCAGAATCCTCCAGTCAGAGCCAGCTGCCTGCGTTTCGGTGAGATTACACAAAGGTTACATATAAAGAGTCACACAAAGGTTACGGGGTCTCTGTGAAGTCTGACTGGACAAGAAAAGTCAGTTAAAGGAATCATTCTCCCTGGATGCCACTTCCACAGTGAATTCCAACTCAATGCATTTGAACACAAACAGAGGAGGAATGGCATCAGCTTCGGAATCGCAGGGCTTTATGGGTGTTTGGTCACCTTCCTCATCCCCTTCTAGCGTCACATAGGGATACAGCATTCCTGACCCACCCATGATGACAATTACATTGAGGACACAGGGTAAGCAGGGTACAGAGCACAAGCATCCCAGCGATAGTTACCATCAGTCTCGGGAAGCATCGGTAAAGAATCTGACAGCCTCTGACATCTCCAGGGCTCCTGAACAGGTCTCCCTATTCTCACTGTCCACATATAGTAGGCAAACTACTGCTTCGCCTTCACTTTTCTGTCCAAAGATATTCTTCAGGACTGCTCCCAGTGGCTCAAACAGGGCTGCTGTCTCTCTTCGACATGTGGAATATATCCTTCAGAGTGGCAAAAATTAAGAAATCTAACAATATACCAAGTACTACTGATGTGGATCAATAAGAACACTTATTATGGCATAATTGCTAGCCTTTCCGCTTCAGTTTTTGAAAGTACAGTCACTTTGGTGGGTGTCTGGAGCTCCACACAGAAAGTAAATTTCATCATGTTGTCTAATGTTAGCAGTTTGATTCAGGGCTCTAGCATTTCACTTGGATACCAAACAGCATGGTTTTTTAAGAGTCTGAGAGGGAGAAACAATAAAAAAGTCTTTTAGCAACTGGAGAGGTGCTACAGTTAACCACTGACTTTGTATCTTCAAATTCAGATTTCTTCCCCTGCCTTTTGGGTAATTTTAGTGTCATGAGTCCTTTAATTCCTGTAAGAGCTACAAATGTTCTGCTGGTCTTAGGACTTGAGAGATTTCACACAGGGGTGGGTTTATATGGAGCAATCTTTGGTACTGAGAGGAAGGGCTTCATACTGCCCTGCAGGATCCTCCCCGCTGAAGGGCTACGAAGAACTTCATTCCCCATTGCACAGGAAAAGTTCTCCCTCGACACTGGAAAGCAGGTTTCTTTAGCAGCTGCAGTGGCAGCAAAGAAGATGATGAAGAAACCAACTTCTGAGCTTTAGCTGGGCTCTCTTTTGTTACTCCCACCTGGAGCAAAAGGAACCCAATCTGGTAAGGAAGCCAGGTTGGCCACAGTACAGTCACTGCAGGCTCCTTGGCAGCCAATATTATTCAATAATATCTCTAAGAGTTTGATGGCCTAGTCTTTCACTTTTTCAGTCCATAATCTACCTGAAACTGATTTTTACGTGTGGAATATGGGTCTAACAATTTTTCTCCATATGGAAACTCAATTGTTACAGCACTATTAACTGCAAAGGCAGTCCTCCCCTGCTTTTCTGCTGTGATACTTCAGTAGCAAATCCTGTATGTGAAAGGTCTTTTCCTGGGCTCTCTAAGCTGTTCTACTGACCTTTTCTAACTCTGTGCCCAGAGCACAATGTCTTATTTACTAAAACTTTAGATTTTGGTATTTGGTAGAGTAAGTTAAACCCCATTTTCTTGTTCTTCAAAAATGGCTTGAGTATATTTGGCTTTCTGCATTGAATATGGATATGAGTTTCATTTATAAAAATATAATTATTAAGTAATTAAGAGATGATACTAGTAAGTTTCAAGTCCTATGGTGGGGTAGGAAAAACAGAAGATAATGAAAAAAGACTGGAAACTGCTGGAAGTGGGGGTGTAGCTCTAAACGAGGTGTTTTAGTGAAGGCTTCAGAGAAAGGTGACATTTATGCAAAGGCAGCTACGGAATGAGCAGAAGATATTTGGAAAAGGAGGTTTTCTGGGAGAGGGAAGTGCAAGTGCATAGGCCATAAGATAGAACCTAATTTGGTGTTTAAGAGAGACTTCTCTGGTGGTCCAGTGGCAGAGACTCTGTGCTCCCACTGCGGGGGGCCTGCTCAGGGAACTAAATCCCACATGGCACAACTAAAGATATTGAGTGCTGCAACTAAGACCCAGTGCAGCCAAATAAATAAATAAATAAACATTTTACAAAAAGAGAGAAGCAGGCAGGGCAGTACAGCTGGAGCAGAGTGTGTGAAAGGAGAGCAGCTCAGTTGTGACCGTCATAATCACAGGGGCAGCAGCGGATGGATGGTCCAACGGGCCTTTGGTTTCCACTCTGAGTCATCAAAAAGCTTTTGAAGGGTTCTGAAAACAGGGATGATATGTTTGACTTCCATCTTAATAAGATTACTTGGCTATTGCATCCTTACTAGTGTCCTAGAAGTACTGTATCAATGAAATTTCATGATTAAAAAAAAGTAAGAGTTAGAAATATTGGTGGCAAAGAGTCAGACATGACAGCGATTGAAACAGAAATATTGGAAGGTAAAGTGACTGTTTTTGGTTTATGTTTAAAACGTTAACAAAATTTCATGTATAAAAATAATAGCTAAACACCAACATAAAAAGAAATGTACTACACTTATCTAACGGAGAAGGCCATGGCACCCCACTCCAGTACTCTTGCCTGGAAAATCCCATGGACAGAGGAGCCTGGTAGGCTGCAGTCCATGGGGTTCCTAAGAGTCGGACACCACTGAGCGACTTCACTTTCACTTTTCACTTTTATGCATTGGAGAAGGAAATGGCAACCCACTCCAGTGTTCTTGCCTGGAGAATCCCAGGGACGGGGGAGCCTGGTGGGCTGCCGTCTCTGGGGTCGCACAGAGTCGGACATGTCTGAAGCGACTTAGCAGCAGCAGCAGCAAGACTTATCTAAAGAGAACTTTAAAATCCAAAGGGTCATTTGTTCTTCCATGGCAAAGGAGATATAAATTCTCCCACTAAGTTAACGGATCAATTCAATTCATTCAATCCCAATTAAATACTAAATAAGATGATCCTTATTTTGAAATTTGACAAATTATATTAATGTTCATCTGGAAAATGAAATACATCAAACCTAGAAATTCTGAAAAAGAAGAGAAAGAGGGGAGATCAGCTCTACTGACAGTACACATTATGAAGCCACAATAGTTAAAACTGTATGATCAGAAAAGGATCACACAGCTCAGTGGAACAGAAATGAGTCTAGAAACAGATCTGAACATATATGGGAATTAAATTTATGATAAAGGTATCAGTGGAGGAGAAAAAAAAAAGCTGATACATAAATGCAGGCAAATAGATGGGGAAACAATGAAAACAGTGACAGACTTTATTTGTTGCTGCTGCTAAGTCGCTTCAGTCGTGTCCGACTCTGTGTGACCCCATAGATGGCAGCCCACCAGGATCCCCCCTCCCTGGGATTCTCCAGGCAAGAACACTGGAGTGGGTTACTTTATTTTTGGGGGCTCCAAAATCACTGCAGATGGTGACTGCAGCCATGAAATTAAAAGATGCTTGCTCCTTGGAAGAAAAGCCACGACCAACCTAGACAGCACATTAAAAAGCAGAGACATTACTTTGCCAACAAAGGTCCATCCAATCATAGGTATGGTTTTTCCAGTAATTATGTATGGATGTGAGAACTGGACTATAAAGAAAGCTGAGAGCCAAAGAATTGATGCTTTTGAACTGTGGTGTTGGAGAAGTCTCTTGAGAGTCCCTTGGACAGCAAGGAGATCCAAACAGTTCATCCTAAAGGAAATCAGTCCTGAATATTCATTGGAAGGACTGATACTGAAGCTGAAACTCCAATACTTTGGCTACCTGATGCAAAGAACTGATGCTGGGAAAGACTGAAGGCAAGAGGAGAAGGGGACAACAGAGGATGAGATGGTTGGATGGTATCACCGACTCAATGGACATGAGTTTGAGTAAATTCTGGGAGTTGGTGATGGACAGGGAAGCCTGGCGTGCTGTAGTCCATGGCGTCGCAAAGGAGTCGGACACGACTGAGTGACTGAACTGAACAGAAATGCAGCTGGGAAAACTGGAGAACAGAATTATTTAGAATAGCAAAACATTGGAGATGGATGTCCATAATTATGATTGGTTACATAAACTATGATACATCTATCTAATGGAATATTATGGTATAATGAACATTAAGTAGATCTGCATGTGCTAATAATGAGGGTATTCTAATTCTGTTTATTCTTTGAAATAAACTGGTTGGAATTGTGAGTAAAAGGGAATTAGCAAGCTTCAAAGGAGACATTCTAAGCCTTGGGGCTCATATGTTCTCTGGACTTTTTATCCTGAAAGCACAAAGGTAATTTTGTTTGAAAATTAGACATCACTGAATAATGCAATCCCCACTAACTACAATTTAACAATTCAACTCCAATCTAATTTTTCCCTCCAAGTAACATTTAACCATGTTAGTAAATAACCAAACCAACTACTATCAGCGATTTGGTTAAAAAAATGATTCTAGGGAATAATGTGAGGTCAGTACATTTAATCCTAACCTTCTAAACCTTCTGCATTTATAATGGCACCAGAGATAAGAGAAAATATTCAGAACTAGTCCTTTCAGGTGCTACAAATTCTTCAGGAAAGTAAAACTAAATTGTGTTCTATTGTACTCTGCTCATAAAAGCAGGAAAATATGCTAAAACACATGACAAACATTTAAAGTGGGAAAGTTAGAAAGAAATGCCCCCCCGCCCCCACTCCCCGGCCAATCCACAGTAAGCCAGAACAATCAACTAATGAAAATAATCTGTTTTCCAAGCAGTCTGGTAAATGTGCTCTGTAAGGTAACTCATTGTTCATTTTAGTTTCAAATTTATTCACTTCAAAGTAATGGGCTTCCTTATGTTTAGTAAAATGTCCTCAAAGATTTAGAGAATATAAATGGTTAATACAGTTACTGTCATACTAAAACATATACCATACAGATTCCATACTAGTTATGTAACCCACAATACCTAAGGAACTTTGGACTGATCAAATCAGCTGGCAGAAACGGGAAGCAATTCATTACTTTGTATAAACGGTCCATTACTGTGACCCGTGTTAAACAAAACTACATGCAAAGAAAAACTCTAAAAATACACGAGTAACTACAGGCTTACATTTGGTTGATCTGTATCAATAACAAGCTGAGGTTTAAAGTGCACTATGAAATCATGGGAATGTACCGAAACAATAAGGAAGTTCTAATGTGCACTCTGAATGCATCATTACCTCTTAAAAATATAAGAAGACCAAAGATTGTTTATCACAACTAATATTTAGTTGACTAGGCTGGTGTTCCTCTCTTGCCTTTGGAGAGCAACAGTTATTACCTGTTGGGTGAAACTTAGACTTTTCCTACAGATCATGATGATAATTTCAATGAAATTTATAGTCCAAATGTGATAGGGTAAGGCATAGTAATAAAAATTTCTTTTATTCATGTAGAAACCTTTTGGCAAAAAAAAAAAAAAAAAAAATCACTGAGGTCAAGGAAGTATACCTGATTTTATAACACAGCTGTGCAGAGAAAGTTTCCAAATTTGTGTACATGACAAGACATTTTCTTATGTTACTGTCTTAAAGAAATAATTTCTAGTCTGGCCAATTCATTCTACTCTAAGGAAACAATTTCATATATTTCACATTCTCACTTGAAATCTAACAGTCAACATTTGGTAATGAAGCACAAATATGTTTTCTTGACTAGTATAGGAAAGTAAATATACACACTGTGACTTTTTATACAGGGTACGTTTGGGGGACTGGAGACAGTATTTTGATGTTTATTTTTCCTGAATTTATTATTATTATTAATGATCTTCCAGAAAGGAAGTTAGGAAACAATTTGAAGTATAGCCATAAGGTAAGGAGCATGAAGTTCAGGTGTGGTTTGTGTACAATTTGTTTCATAAAATAGGCATTTTATTTTTAAACAGAGTAAAAACTAAAAAAGACACCTTCAATATACTTATACTGTTCAGATAGCTTATGACAGATGCATCCATTTTTCTGGAGTGCAGCAATGATGTTTATCTGTTATGACTAAATGAAGCCATGATAAATGGTACTTCAACATCTTAAGAAGAATGGCATCACTGCTACTTTCCCTATTTGCTTATCAGCTGAGCCCACCTGCTGTGATAATGGCAGGGTACTTCCTACAAGTTGAAAACAAGAACACATAGCACACAGCTTTTCCTTTCATATGACTGCCAACATCGTTAAGACATGTTAGAGAACATGCAATAAAAACCAGGCAGCATTCAAAGATAAAGTTGCTAGTAGTCAAAACACAGACCTAGGAATAATCCTCATTTATCTCTTCTCCCCAAAGGCCATGTTTTCCTCTCCTTAGGATAAGGCTATTCAGCTTACTGAATCATATGTATGCAGTTTATGGTTTCGCAGGTGGCTCAGTGGTAAAGAATCCACTTGCCAAAGCAGGAGATGGAGGTTTGATCCCCCAGGAAGATCCCCTGGAGGAGGAAATGGCAACCCACTCCAGTATTCTTGCCTGAAAAAAATGGAGTCTCGAAGAGCTGGACATGACTGAGCAATTGAGCACAAGCATGCTGCAGCTGATAAGCTGAAAATTCCATTCTATTTTAACGATCAAGAGCTTGCTTTTGGAGATCTTATATTCTGTTTTAACAATTTCATACATCAGTAAGACAGGAATATGCCCCACAGCAGGAAAGTGCTTAGAATAACAGCAGTAATGGTAGTTTACTATCTTTTAGGAACTATGCTAATGTATTTTATATACATAATCTCATTTAATGCATAACCTTATCAAGTAAGTTTCTTTTTCCATAGATGAGAAAACAGATTTAGTTACAAAGTGATAAAGATGAATCCAAGCACAGTAACTTCAGAGCACATTGTTGTTATTGTTTAGTTGCTAAGTTGTGTCTGACTCTGTGAGACCCCATGCACTGTAAACTACCAGGCTCCTCTGTCCATGGAATTTTCCAGGCAAGAATACTGGAGTGGGTTATCATTTCCTCCTCCAGGAGATCTTCTTGATCCTGGGATCGAAACTGCATCTCCTGCTTTGGTCCACTGAGCCACCTGGGAAGCCTACGCCATCCATTAATTACACCATATACTTGCAGACAAAAGAATTTCTTAATAATTATTATTGTTTCATGACGTAACTCTTTGTGGTTGAAACAACTGCTACCATTATTGTTAGAAATAGGCCAATATTTACAAGTGTTCCAAATCATTCAACTTCAGAAAGAACCCTAAATCCTAAGAAGGAAGACCCTTCAAAGTCGATACTGAAAAAAATTACGCCACTGCAATGTTTTGCATACAACAGATGACATTCATGAGACTGACCACTTTTACCATTTTTTATTCATGTGAATTATATTCAGATCTTCTAGGACAGATTTTTCTACACTTTAATTACCCAAATATAAAAAAAACCAAAAAAAGTAATTTCATGCTTTTAATCTACATTTCAGGGCTGCAAATTACAAGGAACACTTGCATATCTGCGAGAAGGAAATGGCAACCCACTCCAGTATTCTTGCCTGGAGAATCCCATGGAGGGAGGAGCCTGGTAGGCTACAGTCCATGGGGTCGCAAAGAGTTGGACACCACTAAGCGACTTCACTTTCACTTTCACACTTACACATTTGAAACATAGCTTCAAAATCTTCCTACAACCCATGCTTTTCAAGCTTTTGTCATTTTATACACTTCAGATTTATTTTATTTTGAATGTAAAACGTTCTTCTCCTCAGCTTAAAATCTCTTGGAATCTTCTTCCTTTTGAGTCTTTCAGATTCAAAATAACTGAAAACTCAAACAGAAAACTAATGATGCTCAACTGCTCTGGAGTCCAGCAATCTATCACAGAGCCCCTGTTATTCTGAACTGAACAGTGTTTTCCAGGTAGCCCCGGAGTTCAGTGAATGGTGACAATAGCAAAGCCACCCTCACGTCTACAGCTCTGATATTCTCACAACACCACCGTGGCCTCTGGCAACATCAGCTTTCTCTTGGTTAATAACAGCAAAGCTACACAGGATCTGAAAGAATGGCTTTGCTGACCAAAAACCTTACTTGGCAATTCCTTAAGCTTGGAGTTGGAATACCCTATGCAGGTCAGGAAGTAAAATCCTGAATTACTTGACGATGGAATTGGGGCTTTTCTAAGTTAGAAACTCCAGTCTTTAAAAGCTTGACCCACTGGAGAGGACAGAAGGCGTTATTCATTGGGTTTATTGATTGTTTTCTGGCGTGTTCACTTGTTCATTCATTAAAGACATATCGGCACCTACAATACACCAGATGCTGTGGTGAGAGCTGGAGGCAAAACAGTGAACAAGACAAAGAGTCTCTACTTTTAGAGGACCTGAAGTCTAATGGGAGAGAGATTACGGCAAACACACACTAGGCAGAAGGCTAGTGGAAATAAAAGTACGTGAGAAGCATAAAATGGGCCCGAGTAACCTCTTCTTCATCATGGCTTAGGAACCTTTGAAAAGGGCCATGGAAAGAGAAATTATCTGACAAACATTCACTGAATGCCTGCATAAGCAAAGTGCTGATGACAAGAACTCGGGGTCAGCCAGGGAGATCAGTAAAAAAGATTCTTCCCCATTGAACTTTGAAGAAAGATGCTGTGAAACATGTACACTTCAGTTCCACACACTAAAATACCACTGTGTGCTTGTATGAAGACAAGGCAAAGGTATCCATCACAGGGTTTCAGACTAGGGAAGGCCCCACGGCAGGGCACACGCTGGGGGCAGCGCAAAGCACCAGACAACAGGGATTTCTGCCACAGAAGCTGTCTCAGGAAACCCTCCGAGCTTCTCAGAAGTCAAAAGAAAGCCATGGATCATGGCAAAGCACGTCCCATTTTATCTGGCGGCAGGCAGATCCAACAGTTGGGAAAGCTAAGACCCCATGAGATAGAGATTAAAACTTGGGAAAACAAGCTGTTAACTCGCAGCAAAAGGTTAGGCCCAAATAACTGAAGGAAGTCCATAAACCCCAATATCAGCTTTGATCATAAAATAAGTAAGAATCTGTCCTCCTTTCAATTCAGGAAAAAATAACAATGTATCAGAGATGTACCTATCTTATCTTTCCCCTCACAGGTCTCTGAAGGGGGTGCTCTGGCTCCCATTGTCACACAGACACACCAGCTCCCTGAGCGGACCAGCCCTCCTCCTGTAGCCACAGTATTTCCTAGGGTTAGCCGCTCCCCACTCTGGCTCCTGAGTCTCACCTCAGCCTCACTGCTCTTCTAAGGCCTCCGCTCCTGCAGAGCACAGAGAAAGGCCAAGTGCCTCTGGGAAGGCCTTACTGCCCCTAGCAGCCTGCATTCCCAAGCCTTTACACATTCCTGCCAGCTCCTATTATGCTGCACCTGACATCCAAATATCACTCATTTATCAATTAAAAATACCCCATGGTATCTGAAAATACTGCACGATGAAAATAGGAATCACATACCCTGTTACCAAGTTCAAATGTTAGTCACCAGCTTAAAAAAAATAATCGCTCACTTCAAACAGCCATAATATATTTAACTAACTCTCCATTAGTTCAGAGATATATATATATTATGCCTATGTACACACATGCACTCACAGCACACATACACTGACTCTCCCCATTCCCCTCACGTGTGTGTGTGTGTGTCTGTGTGTGTAGGGGGACAAATACCAAAGAAAATGAGGTAAAACAATAACAGTAAGTCAGGATAAAGTGTATATAGCGTTCTATGGACTATTCTTATTCTTGTAGTTCTTCAGTAAGTTTGAAATTATTTCCACACAAGGTTATACAAAATGAAGCACAGTCCACCACTGCCCTCTATCCCCCAGCCGTGGCACTTCTAATTCCTTTATCTTGCTGCACTGTTTTTATCAAGGTCGTCTCTCTCACCTTTGAACATAATAATTTCTATGTTCATTATCATCTCCCCCTGGCAGACTGTGACCTCTAAGAGGGCAGGGCTTCTTTCCTGGTTCATGGGAGCCTTAAGTCCCCACCAGGTACTCCATGACAGTGCAAGGACACAGCACGCTGAACAAATGGAAGGCCGAGGGGCAGTGCCCCCAGGGCCACTGCCTCATCCAATACCCCCCAGCAACTCCCCTCCCCAGCCACAGTTCAGGGCTGGAGGTTCATTCTGTACACAAGTTGAAGGAGAGAGTAGGGAAAGGCAGGGGAAAGGGCCGTTCATGGAAAAGAGGCTGAGGGAAAGCCCAACATGAAAGCTGACACTTTCACCAGCCTCTCACATTGTCTCACTTCAATAATGATGCTTTCGGGCAGGAGATTTGAAGACTTTAGGGGAGAAACTGAAGGGCTCTACAGAAAGAATGCAATGATAGTGACACTGGGAAATAACACCAAAAAAAAAAAAAAAAGGTCAGGACACCTATCCCATCACGCTGCTGTGAAGCTGCTTAGTTGACAAGGCCCACACCCATACAAACCTCCTAGGATTTCGGGTGCTTCATTCCTAAATGTGAACAGATAACAAAGGAATGTCAGACACTTGAGGAAGCTTCTATTATAGATAAACATAAGCAAAAAGTGATAAAGAAAATTCAGAATGAATAGAGACAATGCATGATACAGCAAACCCCCAAAATTTGCTTTCCTCAGAGAGAGAGAGAAACACCCACAAAGTTAAAAAAGACTCCACAAAAAGGGAACAAGGAACTAGAAATTATCTGTATGAAGGCTGAAATCAAAAGTTTAATTAGATGGATTCCGAGATAAGGCTGGGAAATTATCCATTTCACATCACACAGAACTTTAAAAGAGTGGAAGATGAACAATGGAAAATGAAATCCATCAACAGAATCTTTTCTGAAGGTTTAACATGTGAACAATCAGAAAACAAGCAGGAAAACAATAGGAGAAAAGTTTTCACGATGTAAAATGCAGATTAAAAAGGATAAACAGCCCAAGGAATGTCATCACAAAACATAATAATGTGGATAAAGTGAAGATTCCAAATCTGTCCAGAGAAAAAACAGGTCACACGAAGGACAAAGAACTTGAAATGGCATATTTCTCAAGGCAAAGTTTGGAGAATGGGAAGCTAGGCAGAAGCAGTAATGGCGGTGATGGGGTTGGGGGATGGCACGCTAGCCTACTGCAGAGCCATCTGCCTGCCAAGAACAATTAGAAAAGCTGGAAAAAGTTGCTTAGTTTTTTTTTTAAGTGTCTTTGGAAGTATCAAAGGCAGAAGAGACCTCAGTTCAGTTCAGTCGCTCAGTCGTGTCCGACTCTTTGCGACCCCATGAATCGCAGCACGCCAGGCCTCCCTGTTCATCACCAACTCCTAGAGTTCACTCAAGACTCACGTCCATTGAGTCTGTGATGCCACCCAGCCATCTCATCCTCGGTCATCCCCTTCTCCTCCTGCCCCCAATCCCTCCCAGCACCAGAGTCTTTTCCAATGAGTCAACTCTTCGCACGAGGTGGCCAAAGTACTGGAGTTTCAGCTTTAGCATCATTCCTTCCAAAGAAATCCCAGGACTGATCTCCTTCAGAATGGACTAGTTGGATCTCCTTGCAGTCGAAGGGACTCTCAAGAGTCTTCTCCAACACCACAGTTCAAAAGCATCAATTCTTCGGCACTCAGCCTTCTTCACAGTCCGATTCTCACATCCATACATGACCACAGGGAAAACCATAGCCTTGACTAGACGGACCTTAGTCGGCAAAGTAAAGTCTGTGCTTTTGAATATGCTATCTAGGTTGGTCATAACTTTTCTTCCAAGGAGTAAGCGTCTTTTAATTATATGGCTGCAGTCACCATCTGCAGTGATTTGGGAGCCCAAAAAAATAAAGTCTGACACTGTTTCCACTGTTTCCCCATCTATTTCCCATGAAGTGATGGGACCGGATGCCATGATCTTTGTTTTCTGAATGTTGAGCTTTAAGCCAACTTTTTCACTCTCCACTTTCACAGTCATCAAGAGGCTTTTTAGCTCCTCTTCACTTTCTGCCATAAGGGTGGTGTCATCTGCATATCTGAGGTGATTGATATTTCTCCCAGCAATCTTGATTCCAGCTTGTGTTTCTTCCAGTCCAGCGTTTCTCATGATGTACTCTGCATAGAAGTTAAATAAGCAGGGTGACAATATACAGCCTTGACGTACTCCTTTTCCTATTTGGAACCAGTCTGTTGTTCCATGTCCAGTTCTAACTGTTGCTTCCTGACCTGCATACAGATTTCTCAAGAGGCAGGTCAGGTGGCCTGGTATCCCCATCTCTTTCAGAATTTTCCACAGTTTATTGTGATCCACAAAGTCAATGGCTTTGGCATAGTCAATAAAGCAGAAATAGATGTTTTTCTGGAACTCTCTTGCTTTTTCCATGATCCAGCAGATGTTGGCAATTTGATCTCTGGTTCCTCTGCCTTTTCTAAATCCAGCTTGAACATCAGGGAGTTCACGGTTCACGTATTGCTGAAGCCTGGCTTGGAGAATTTTGAGCATTACTTTACTAGCATGTGAGATGAGTGCAATTGTGTGGTAGTTTGAGCATTCTTTGGCATTGCCTTTCTTTGGAATTGGAATGAAAACTGACCTTTTCCAGTTCTGTGGCCACTGCTGAGTTTTCCAAATTTCCTGGCATATTGAGTGCAGCACTTGCACAGCATCATCTTTCAGGATCTGAAACAGCTCAATTGGAATTCCATCACCTCCACTAGCTTTGTTTGTAGTGATGCTTTCTAAGGCCCACTTGACTTCACTTTCCAAGATGTCTGGCTCTAGATCAGTGATCACATCATCATGATTATCTGGGTCGTGAAGATCTTTTTTGTACAGTTCTTCCGTGTATTCTTGCCACCTCTTCTTAATATCTTCTGCTTCTGTTAGGTCCAGACCATTTCTGTCCTTTATCGACCCCATCTTTGCATGAAATATTCCCTTGGTATCTCTAATTTTCTTGAAGAGCTCTCTAGTCTTTCCCATTCTGTTGTTTTCCTCTATTTCTTTGCATTGATTGCCGAAGAAGGCTTTCTTATCTCTCCTTGCTATTCTTTGGAACTCTGCATTCAGATGCTTATGTCTTTCCTTTTCTCCTTTGCTTTTTGCTTCTCTTCTTTTCACAGCTATTTGTAAGGCCTCCTCAGACAGCCATTTTGCTTTTTTGCATTTCTTTTCCATGGGGATGGTCTTGATCCCTGTCTCCTGTACAGTGTCACGAACCTCATTCCATAGTTCATCAGGCACTCTATCTATCAGATCTAGGCCCTTAAATCTATTTCTCACTTCCACTGTATAATCATAAGGAATTTGATTTAGGTCATACCTGAATGGTCTAGCGGTTTTCCCTACTTTCTTCAATTTAAGTCTGAATTTGGCAATAAGGAGTTAGTTCATCATCTGAGCCACAGTCAGCTCCTGGTCTTGTTTCTGTTGACTGTAAAGAGCTTCTCCATCTTTGGCTGCATAGAATATAATCAGTCTCATTTTGGTGTTGACCATCTGGTGATGTCATGTGTAGAGTCTTCTCTTGTGTTGTTGGAAGAGGGTGTTTGCTATGACCAGTGCATTTTCTTGGCAAAACTCTATTAGTCTTTGCCCTGCTTCATTCCACATTCCAAGGCCAAATTTGCCTGTTACTCCAGGTATTTCTTGACTTCCTACTTTTGCATTCCAGACCCCTATAATGAAAAGGACATCTTTTTGGGGTGTTAGTTCTAAAAGGTCTTGTAGGTCTTCATAAAACCATTCAACTTCAGCTTCTTCAGCGTTACTGGTTGGGGCATAGACTTGGATAACTGTGATACTGAATGGTTTGCCTTGGAGACGAACAGAGATCATTCTGTCATTTTTGAGATCATTCTGTCATTTCTGTCTGCATTTTGGACTCTCTTGTTGACCATGATGGCTACTCCATTTCTTCTGAGGGATTCCTGCCCGCAGTAGTAGATATAATGGTCATCTGAGTTAAATTCACCCATTCCAGTCCATTTTAGTTTGCTGATTCCTAGAATGTCAACGTTCACCCTTGCCATCTCTTGTTTGACCACTTCCAATTTGCCTTGATTCATAGACCTAACATTCCAGGTTCCTATGCAATATTGCTCTTTACAGCATCGGATCTTGCTTCTATCACTGGTCACATGCACAACGGGGTATTGTTTTTGCTTTGGCTCCATCCCTTCATTCTTTCTGGAATTATTTCTCCACTGATCTCCAGTAGCATATTGGGCACCTAATGACCTGGGGAGTTCCTCTTTTGGTATCCTAATTCTAGAGACAAAGGAAACTCTGAGAAGTGTGCTGAAACAGTTCTTTTTAGTCATTTACCAATTTGCAGGCAATGGCTATACGGCCAAGAAATTGAAGAGTTTCTGGAAATCTTCTGTGGCTCAAGGGTCAAAACTTGGGCGTTTGGTGCCCATTAAAGAGAAGGCATGCTGGTCTCTCAGTGGGAACTACTAATTGGCTACCCCTTACAAGCAGCGGTGTACCAGGCCTCACAAAGATAGCCCTGATTCAGCCCCATTCCTCATCATATTAAAGTGACTGATCCTAACTGCTGTGCTAAGTCACTTCAGTCTCTTTGTGACTCTATGGGCCACAGCCTGCCAGGCTCCTCTATCTATGGGATTCTCCAGGCAAGTACACTGGAGTGGGGTGCCATGCCCTCCTACAGGGGATCTTCCTGAGTCAGGGATTGAACCCACCACTCTTAAGTCTCCTGCATTGGCAGGCGGGTTCTTTACCTCTAGCGCCACCTGGGAAGCCTGACTATAACTGCTAGTCAAAAGCAAAAGTAATTCCTCTCTAGAGGAAGACAGAAGCCTCATATTGCCTTATTAATCTTTCATATATCAATATAATTAGGTATTCAACTGAAGAAAGCAGTGATGATTTATTTCAGTGTCAGCTTGTCTGAGTCATGGGGTTAGCAGATATTTGGTCAAACATTATTCTGGGTGTGTCTAGGAGGGTGTTTTGGATGAGATTAACATTTGTGTCAGTAAGATCTAGTAAAGCAGACTGTCCTCCCCAATGTTAGTGGGCCTTACCCCATCAGTTGAAGGTCTGAGGAAAACAGAGGTTGAGTAAGAGAGAATTCCTTTGGCTTGCTGACTGTCTTTGAGGTGGGACACTGGTTTTTTTCCTGTCTTTGGACTCCAACTGAAATACTGGCTCTTCCTGGGTCTTGAGTTGGCCTGTGTTTGGACTCAAAACTTACACCACCAGCTCTCCTGGGTCTCCAGTTTTCTGACTCCAGTTTTTAGGACTTGTCAGCCTCCATAACTGTGTTAGCCAATTCCTTATAGTCAGTCACTTTCTATTGGTTCTGTTCCTCTGGAGAGCCCTAACATACAAACATACTGAGGAACAAGACAATGTAACTGAAAACAAAGAAAGAGAAAGTAGAAAAGAAATGTGTAAGACAAGACACTTAGACAGTGGAATTATTAGATACAGTTTTCATTTATTTTTATTTCAAATATGTCATCTCTGAATTTTTACTTTTTAAGAATAAAAATGTACTTTAAAACACTGTTGACAGTTCAAAGGAGAGAGTCAGACATGAACTTCAAAATAACCGTGATTAACATTATCACAAAATTAAGTGACAAGATATAGCATTTTAGGAAGTGGGAACTATGAAAACAATAAAATGGAAATTCTATAAGCAAAAAATAGAATGAATGAAACTGAGAATTCAACAGATGGATTTAAAAGAAGTATATTTATAGCTGAAGAGAGGGTTACTGAACTAGAAAATAGGAAAGAACAGCCAGATTGAAGCAGCGAGAGCAAAAAAGTTACTATGGGATAGTTATACCTCAATTTAAAAAATAAGCTCAAAAATCTAATATGGAGAACATATAAATATGTAATACCTATAATGCAAGTTGGAATACACAAGAATTTTGAGAAAAAGGGTTATAAAGGAAGGACAGTAAAAATGACTGGGAAGAATCACGGAAGAGTTCACAAAGAAGTTTGCATTGAGATGACTTGAAATGGTGGACAGAAGCCATCTGTTAGGTGTGGTAGGAAAAACAGAAAGGAAGTGGACATATGAATTATTAATATGAGATAATAATAGGAGGGAGTACTAGGTGTGTACAGGGCAGGCATAGGGACTATGACCAAAGGGGACAAGTTGAGGCCACCTCCCTCAGAGGACCTTGAGAATTCCCCTGGCACCCTGATGATCAGAATCAGCCCCAAGATTTTATGAAATCACTTCTGAATCCATGTCAATCAGCATTCATATGACATGACTACCCTCTGCAGTAGGCACAAGAAGCTCCTCAGCACTTTTCTGAGGGTAGCAAGTTATGAAAGAGGAAAAGGTTGACTCTCTAACACTCAGCTTGACTTACACAGAAGCGCCCACAACTATGTGGGTGAGGAGATACAATTATTGGTTGCAGTGGAGTTTCTGGACTGTCTATAGACTTCACTCGTGTGTTGTTTCCTCTGGTCTCTTATGACTGACAATGGGAAATTATTTACTGTCTGGTTTCTGAGGAACAGGTTGTCAGAAACAATGCTGGCCTTCAGTCTTTATCCATTTGTCAGTATATCTCCCCGATACCTGATAAAATCTAGCTTCTTCCCAACCAAACACAATTGGTCTGAACTGGCTCAGATCATCAGATCTCAAAGCAACCACATTTCGTTCTTGTGAAGCATCTTTCATTTAGTGCCTGCTAGGCTTTTTCCACTTCAGGGAATTTTTTGAGGCCTACACTGCATATTGTTCACAGATTTTCCATAATAGCAAGAAGGGAGGGTAGACCAGCCTAATGCACACAGGGAAACCATATTAAAGAGTCTTTTCCTTTCTTAACCTTCACATTCATAGTTCTCATCTCCACAAACTGACAGACTTGCAAAGAATCTTCTGGCTGGAATAAACAATAGCCACAAAAAACCAATTTCACAGAATTTTGCTCATCTGTTTCCACTTTCTGCTATGTTATCTCTTCACTGACTGCTATGCTCCATCCACTGGGGCTCAGAATCTGTTCTTCTGTGAACATCGAGTTCATTGACATAATAAGGTCTGAACGTAGCAAGGCACGAGCTACGCTTTTCAACCTGTAACCAACCAACTGCCAAGTTATTCACAAAGACAACAGCTTTGACTTAGCATGTGCCACTTGCTCGCTCACACCCCAGGGCCTCTTAAAGTCCTGGCCACTATGAAACTTGCAGTCTGATGAGATTTGAAATAGGTCCGCTTCACCCTAGCAGCAGGCAATGATCCCAACCTGTGATTTTGTCATCACATTCAAAAATTAATAACAATCATGAGGCAAGCCAACAAGATATACACCAATCTACAACCCAAATTATCTTGTGAAGGGGGAGAAGGCAGGGTTTATTAACAACAACAACAAGAAAACTGCAAGGAATGGAAAAAGCCTAACTAATTGAGTGGAGCTCAGTTCAGCTCAGTTCAGTCGCTCAGTCATGTCTGACTCTTTACGACTCCAAGGACTGCAGCACGCCAGGCTTCCCTGTCCATCACCAACTCCTGGACCTTGCTCAAACTGAATGGAGTAGGATGAGTTAAAAAGCTAGGATGGCTGCTATTGAGATGCTGCTACTGACTGTCAGCTGCTATTGGTTTCATTGATGCTACCCTTTCTTTCCCCCTGTGATTGTTATCTCTTGCTGTGGAACAAGTTACCAAAAACTTTACCTCTCTGAACCAACTTTCTGTTATGAAGTCATAAAATCAAACTGCTTTTTTAAAAAGGAAAGAAAACATATAACCATTAAATTATTACAAAAATATGTGCCATTAAAAGAAAATTTTAAGGGTGAAAATCACTCCAAAACACAACATTCAAACACAACCTCTGTATTCATTTTATTTTCAAGCTTTTAAATGCATGTTATCTCTTGATATATAGTTGTGCTCTACATTCTCTTTATTATTATTATAGCATCCTTAATATTCTATAATTATTTTTCATGTCTTAGAATGTCTTTTGAAAATATACTTTTAATAATTGCACATTCCATATTCAAACTTCCCTCATAGTTGGACATTAGGATGTTTAAAATTTTTGATACAATAAATAATATTTGTACATGAATGTGTTCTTTACTTTTGAGATTAGTTTCTTAATACACATTCCAAAGAAAGAATTAGTAGGCTCAAAGGCTATGAACACTTTTCATAGGAATTATTTTTTTCTGGTAACACATGATCATTGTAAAAAGTAGAAACAATATAGTCTCCACTTCCTATACACCCTTACTTCTACCTCCCCCAGAGACAACCACTGTAAGCCACATGGTATTTACCTGTTCAGACTTTCTAAAAATGCATACAGAGGTAGACACACACAACACTGAACTCTTTTTTTTAAATACTGAAATAGCAGCAACTCATTTTGATAACGGTTGAGGTACATTCATCAAACATCGAGTACTACCATAGTCAATAGGGTCACTATTAACTACTACCATACACTAGTTTATTAAGCACTGTGTCATACATTGTGCTAAGTACACCTTTCTGGATAGACTTTATTCTAACTCTTCCTCAGTGAATTATCTGTACATGTCCTTTGTACTTTTATCTGAGAAGCTGCTATTCTTTTTCCTGATGTCCACAAATTCTTTTTTAATAATAAGACTAGTTAGTGGCTGAGAACATGGACTCTGAAGTTAAACAAATGTGGGTTCAAATTCTAGCACATCCCCAATAAGCTGTCTAACTTTGAACAAGTTACTTCTGTCCTTCTAAGTCTCAGTTTCCTCATGTATAAAATGGGAAAAGAACAGCCTCCTTCAAGAGTTGTTGAAAGAATTAAGGTCCTTAAATTATAATTATAGTAATATGATAAATAATTATAGTAAAATGGCTAATAATAATTTAATCTTTAATTATACTAAATATCTACAAGGGAATTAGATATCTTAAATACATCCTAATAAATAACAGTACACTTAAAAAAAAACTTTTTCCTTACCTTCCTGAAATTTAAAAATATATTAACTTTTATGATTGGAAAGAAAAGCCTTTAATTTAAAGAAAGGACTCACAAACCAACCGTAAAACAACATTCTAGGGACTAAGAAAATCTGAATATGAACTATATTAGATAATACCATTAATTTTGTTAGGTGTGATGACATGGTAGTTATATAAGAAAAAAGTCCTTCTTAAAAGATGCACAGTGAAGTTTTTAAGGGTGAGATATGAGGGCTTTAATTTATCTGAAAATATCTGAAGAAAAAAATAGGTAAAGAGAAAATATTAGTAGCTATGTTACTTCAGATAATGGCTATCGGATATTTATTATACATTTTTTTCATTCAAAATTTTTCATAATAAAACTTTTAGTGATTAATTTTAAAAGATGTCTCTTTTTCCTTCCCATTAATATTAGTTTAGATGATAATATTCACATGTCTACCAAAATGGACTGCAACTGAAGAATATACCTTAAACTGCTTAAATACCCTTCCCAGGCTATGCCTAAGTTTCACCTGTACAAGCTGGGGCACCAGTGATTAGATAAAGGTCCTCTTCTGTCACTAGGAGAATATTCTCAAAACTTGTTACAATGCCACATATATAATTACTTCATTGCCTAAACATATAAAAATATAGACAGTGGAGTTTGCTGGAATGCAGAAAGTCTCTGCGAAGCATATGACTGAGAACTTACACACAAAAAAGCAGGGCTTAAATCAGCATCCACTGACAGACCTCTGCCACCTTGCTGCTTAAATCTTGGAACTTAAGACTTCAAAGAAATGAGAATGAAATATAGTCCCATCCCAGGCCTGAATCATTGAAATGAGAAAATCTGTCTTGGTAATGCTGTTTCCCTGTATCAACACCTTTACTCAAGGGGACTAGCTGTACCTGTGGATAAGATCCTAGGTGCAAAGAACTAGAACACATGAAATACAGACAAGAAGATGTTTCTTTTAGATAACTTGATAAACATTCCTCTCGCTTCCAAGGAATGATATGAGAAGACAGAGATGACATGCCATGAAAAGACCAAGGACAGATTTAATTGTCCATAACATCTTGAACATTCTACATTCCAACCTTTTGGAGAAAGTTCTAGTTCTCAAACTAGAGCATGCAGCAGAATCACCTGCATGCATGTGTGCTTAGTCATGTCCAACTGTTTGTGACCCAAGGACTGTAGCCCACCAGGTTCCTCTGTCCATGGGATTGTCCAGGCAAGAATACTGGAGTGGTAGCCACTTCCTTCTCCACGGGATCTTCCTGACCCAAGGATTGAAGCCAGGTCTCCTGCATTGTAGGCAGATTCTTTACCATCTGAGCTACCAGGGAAACCCCAGAATCACCTACAGTACTTGTTAAAAACACTGATTGGTGGGTCCCAGGCCTAGAGTTTAAGATTCTTAAGTGGTGCCGAATAATTTGCATTTCTATCCCATCCCTGATGATGCTGATACTGCTTTGAGAACTACTGGCTCAGATAGATGAATCTAAAGCCTTATGTCATCAAATATATTCTACTCACAACTACTCCTGGACCAAGAAGAATGCTTAGTTGCTCAGGAGCATCAGACTCTTTGCAACTCTATGGACTGTAGCAGCCAGGCTCCTCTCTCCATGGAATTTTCCAGGTAAGAATACTGTAGTGGGTTGCCATTTCCTCCTCCAGAGGATTTTCCCAGCCCAGGGATCAAAACTGTATCTCCTGACTCTCCTTCATTGGCAGGCCAATTCTGTACCACTGAGCCACCTGGGAAGGCCCAGGAAAAGGTGGTGATAAAATGTGTTTAAGCAGGAAATGTAAGGCTTTCTCTGCCTAGTAGCCATTTCACTTCATCTGCCCTATCTGTAGTGAGATAGTAAACATATCTCACTAACTCCTAATATATACCGAACTTTTAAGAGGATGCGGAGAATTTTCCATATCTGATAGTCTATCATGGACCACAAATACTAAAATGGCTCAATTTTTAAATCTGAAAAGTGTTCAGAAATTCTCAGATGAAATGCATTAGATAAAGTACTAAGTATTAACATGCATGAAGAATGTTCTATTATAAACTCCTGTTTTCACTTTCTTGCAGCTTTCCAAAAAATTAGCCCTTTGTGGTGAAATTTTCCATGCTTGGTTTCAGCCCAAAGGTGATTTTTTTTTTTTGCAAAGTTTGAGAAAAATATATTAAATAGTTTTTGAGTTATGAAAAGATGAAAAAAGCCCACACAATTTTTCCACTTTGAAAGCAATTTCAGGATTTTTTTTTCATATGTAGGTAACTGAAAAAATGGCTGAAGCTGAAACTTTCCATGTGTTTAGTTTTCAACAAGGCAGTCTATGGGTAATTCAGAAAAGACAACGTGTGTGTGTGCACACATAAACAGACAACAAATATGTATTTAAAATATATATACATGATTAGAAAAATAGCATTTCATCATAGTCTGCACAAACCTTCCCTAGAATAGGGGATTTATGAGAGTCTTTCACAAGCCAGAGTGGTTGTTGACTGCCTGACCCCTGTGGTTTTCTTGCACCAGGGTTCACTAATGGGTCATGTAGACACAACTGTAGAACTACTGTGCACTGTGTTTGCAGAATCTTCCAATTCCCTTCACATTCTATCTTTCCTTTTGCCCCAGCTCAATTCTAGGTTTCTGCTTCAGTCTTTGGAGTTTAATCTCTGCCCTTGCCTGTGCCTCAGTACCAACTCCCTTGATCTTCCATGATCCAGACATTCAGCCATGTTCTTGCTTCTTCCAGTTCTCTCTTACTTCCCTCAAAAGCATTCACCCACTTCCCACTAAAACTCTCCTTGTGTATTTGAAGAACTCAAGTCTTAAATAATTAACAGTTGGAACCTTAAGTTTAGGTCAAATAGGTTTTTATGGTTTGTCAGAGCAACTTGCTCTAATTATTTATAATCATAACTTTCCTAACTAACTCACGTGAAGGCCAACGATAGGAAAGCTAGAGAACAGAATATAAAGTCCTAGTTTTGCCATTTACTAGCAGTGGTGAAAAACTACCCAGGCATGATCTGGAAAGGCAAAACCTACTGTAACTAGAACCACACCTTGTTATGTAAGCTGTATATCATTCTGTTGGGCAAGTCTTTCTATAGAAATGCAGCATTTGTAATATTGCATTTCAACCCCCATCTTTAGATCTTATTTTTGGTCTACCTATACGTGTTATGACTTCTCTTTCACTTTTCACTTTCATGCATTGGAGAAGGAAATGGCAACCCACTCCAGTGTTCTTGCCTGGAGAATGCCAGGGATGGGGGAGCCTGGTGGGCTGCTGTCTATGGGGTCGCACAGAGTCGGACACAACTGAAGCAATGCAGCAGCAGCAGCAGCAGCTAACTAACATATAGATAAGATATAATTCCTTGGAACTTTGTTCTCCTTACCTGTAAAATGGGAAAAGATTAGGTTGTTAATAACTTTGCTACACATGAACATGTTTTGTAAATTTCAAATGAATGTTGGATAAACTGTATTAGTAATGATAATAACTTCAATTTTTAACTGTTTCAAGTTTCTGGGCTTATATGAAGAACCAAGCACAAGGCACAAAAACCCTTTTGCAAGGACATGAAGATTGAGAAAAATCCAAGTATTGAAGTGTGTAGGCTTAAAGGACAAAGAGAAAGAAATCTGTTCCAATAAAGATTTCTATTTCATTTTCAGCATCTCTCTCTCTGCATAGGCTATTCCCGCCAGCAGATGCTAAATTCTCTACCACTTACAGGGAAAAGATGTTTCCTAGACCAACTTGTTCCTTAAGTTATCATCTTATCTTCTCCACTTCACTGGCCAATTCGTGGAGCACCTAACTTTCTTCAACCTCCTTCTCCTATTATTTCACTAAAAATGTTCTCTTCTAGGTTATCAATGACTTTCTGATTACCAATACCAGAAGCTTTAAATTTTCCTTCTCTTCAACTGTAGTTACACTCAACTTCTTTACCTTATCCCAGTTATCTACTCCTACCTAAAACACCATCCTCAAATGTATTGTTTCTGATTCTGTGGGTCAGGAATTCAAACAGTGCTCAGCTAGACTTTGGCTTCACATGGCATAAAATTGGGTCACTTGCTTGGCTGCTTCCCATAGCAGATGGAAAGTTTAAGAAGGTTTCACTCACTTCTGGGGCCTCATGATCCCCTTCTGGGTGGCCAGCCTGGGCTTCCTCATAGTTTGGTGGTCTCAGGGTTACTAAACTCTAATTTGGCATTTGGCTTCCAAGAGGGAGAAAATGGAAGCTCCCAGTCCCCTTAAGGCCTGGGCTTGGAAGTACCAGAACATCATCTCCTCTGTATCCTATTGGTGAAACCAGATCACGTACCCAGCCCAAATTCAAAGGGGAAGGGAAGGAAACTCACCTCCTGAGAAAGGAATGGCAAAGAATCTGTGATTGTCTTTAATCTACCACATTCCTATGCCTTTCAAGACATTCTCCTTTCTCTTTTCTTCACTTCTGTGGCATACCCTAGTAGAGGTTAATGACATTCAAGTTCCTTACCTCAACCTACAATAAGATATACATTCTATATTGTAACCTAGGATTTCAACACATACTCATAAAAACACATACTCAAAAAACATTCCACAATACATACCTTTATAACAATAAAATTAATATTTTCCATTCTATTTTATTTTGCTTTATTTTACTTTTATTATTTTTAAATGCTGTTTTATTGTTTACAAACATATGTTTCCCTTCTCTGAAGAGGACTGTACTCCATGGCCTCCCTGCTGGCAGACTTGTTCATGTGAGTTTCTCTGTCCAGTGTAGTATGAGGAGTGACAAATGTCACTTCCAAGCAGAGGTTTTAAAATGCAAAGTGTGGCTCACTATTTCCTCTTTATTCTCTGCCATGAGAAGCTATTTCATCAACCTGGGCTCTGGAATAAGAGTGCATGGAGAGAATTACACGAGGGCAGCCTATCCTCAAAGAGTGATAAACAAATCTTTATTGTTAAAAGCCACTGACACTGTTACCAAGGCATAGTATACCGTATCTTGACTAATCCATAGGCTCCAACCCACTGAAGTGAATTCAGGACCCACTAATGGATTGCAGCCAATTGTCTGGAAAATTATTATAAGTTCTGCCTTTTTCTCTGCTTCCTCCTCTCCATCCTCCTTTCCATCAAATGAAGTCACTTTCCTAATATACATCTATGACCTGTTTCTTTTCTCTCTTTAACAATGTCCCTGGGTGAATCCTGTCTATTGTTTTCATTATTTCTCATCTGAACTAGCCAACTTGACTATTCACTTGGTTGTTTACTTTTGATTCTATATTCTCTCTCCATTTCATTTCCTTTTCACTGAGAAGCTAATTCACCCAATGCATGACTATTATTATCACAGGTCCTTCAGCGGCTCCATGCTGCACAGAAAATACAGTCTAAACTCTCCTGCACTTGCACTCTATCAGCCTAGGTTCTCCTGCCCCACTGCTCCCTTCATGCACACTGTGCTGCTTCCCTTACAGTGCCCAGAGATAAAAACCGTTTCTCTCTTTTTTTTTTTTCCCCATACATTTCCTACTGTTTAGAATAGATAGCAACTCCCACCTTGCCCAAAAAAATCCCCATCAAATTCTATTTCTAAATACTGACTCATCCTTCCTCTGCTCAAACACCTGCTCTTCAATGATGCTTTTGTCTGATCTTCTCAGTTAGAAGTCACCTCTCTTTTCAAAACACTCAGAGCCTCATGAGACTTCATTTTGCCTTCTGCTTCTTATCAGTTAATCTAGGGACAGGACTCTTGACAACAGTTACTTTGAGAAATGAATTATCTCCTACTCTTCCCCCACCTCTGGATTATCTTGACTGTTGAACACAACTTAGTGTAATCATATAAATATTTCTCACGAGCATGTCTAACTCTGCAGACAAGTAGGTTCACCAGAATAGTGTAAGTATACCACAAGCCCAATGACCTCATTTCTTTCAGAGTATTTGAATTTATTTTTTTCCTAACATAGATGAGATGTACTTCTGATTCAACACATAGATGAGATGATCCAACATGCTATTTTAACTCTTTTGGTAAAGTTTTTCAAGCTTCTTAGTTGTCCTTGTGGTGTGTTTTGAGTATCTTGCTAAAATACTAAAATTTTGATTATCTACATACATCATGGGGATGCTCATAATAAACCAAAGAAAGTAAGCTATTATTTCTCTAAGAAATGTCAAAATCCATGTACTTAATTTTGCCAGTTTTACTCTTATATCTTCATTTAAGATGTGTCCATTTTTTACTTGAAAAGAAATTCTACGATTATCTGTTTTCTCTATTTGCAGCAAATCAGTAGCAGCAAAGTATAAGTAGGGAGGAGAAATGGTACCTAACACTGACAGAGGAGATGGAATAACTATAAAATAAACAGACATGAGAATTCTTTTTTAAAAAAGCACTGTCATCTAAGAAATTTCAGGACATGGGCAAAATCCCTTTAACTGTATTTTACTGTATAATAGTATCAAAATGATGTCCTTGAATCATTAGGGAAAAGTTCTTCTATAATCAACATACATTGTTGAAGAATGCAGATAAGTTAAAAATATGTTTTAGACAAGTTTTTACCCAAATGGATATAATGGTCTAGGGCTTTAAAGAGTAAGTTTAAGTAATCTGGAAATTTCATTTAGAGAGAAGGTATTTTTGCCAACCAGACAGACAAAGGAAGCTCTATGGTATTGTACATTTTCCCCAAGGAAGGCCAAATAATATAAAAAACTAAATTTTGAAGGATCTGGTACCCTTGGAAAGAGAGGAAGTGTTATCATTAAATGCCATATAAATTGTTAGAGGAAAACAAAAGTTAAATTACTTGAATTTCACTTTATGACTTAGTGCCCAGTTAAGAATCGAGGGCTTTCAACTCTCAACCTTGAACTTTATGCAATTTTTTGGAAGAATCAGATGGCACATTTTGAACATACAGAAGACTGATTTAAAGGAAAGTTCTAGATAGTGAGATGATTACATTTTTATCCCCATGTCACCCCTTCTGCCCCACATTGATGGAGCAGTATTCATGTGGTTCAGATGGTAAAGAATCTGCCTGCAATGCAGGAGACTGGGGTTCGATCCCTGGGGTTGAGATCCCCTAGAGGAAGGTATGGCACTCCACTCCAGTATTCTTGCCTGGAGAATGTAATGGACAGAGAAGCCTGGTGAGCTACAATCCATGGGGTTATAAAGAGTCAGACAGGACTGAGCAAATAATACTTTTTTCTTTTTCATTCATGGGGTCTAATCTACTACTCCATGAGCTACAATGAAATGAGTTGCATATAGCTGATTGTGTACACTCCAGGAACATTCCATACTATCTGGAGGCTCTGCCACCATCAAAAGATTTACAGAACCATCAGATATCTTCTTTAGATTTTCTTTATACCCACAGCTGGGCTTTCCTGGTGGCTGAGTAGTAAGAATCTGCCTGCTAATGCAAGAGACATGGGTTTAATCCTTGGATCAGGAAGATCCCCTGGAGAAGGAAATGGTAACCCACTCCAGTATTCTTGCCTGGGAAATCCCATGGACAGAGGAGCCTGGTGGGCTACAGTCCATGGGGTCACAAAAGAGTTGGACATGACTTAGTGACTAAACAACAACAACATATCTACAGTTATTGTAATCATATCGTACCCCTAGATTAAGATAGAGCCAAGGCTGAAACCTGGCAAGGCATTTTTACCTATAAAATTAAAGATGAGGCTAGACTGTCTCTAAAGATCCTACTAATTCACTGGAAAAGACTTTGATGCTGGGAGAGATTGGGGGCCAGGAGGAGAAGGGGACGACAGAGGATGAAATGGCTGCATGGCATCACTGACTCGATGGACATGAATCTGAGTGAACTCCAGGATTTGGTGATGGACAGGGCGGCCTGACGTGCTGCGATTCACGGGGTCGCAAAGAGTCAGACATGACTGAGCAACTGAACTGAACTGAATGGAATCTGAAATTGTGTTTATTATTTTGAGTCATGACAGTGCTATTGAACAATCTTCCAACTATCTATTTTCTCAAGTTTCTTTTAAAAATTCTTTATTCTGGACATTCACATCAAAACATATGAAGACTTATATAATTTTTAAATTATAATTTCTCTATATAGAAATTATATATAGATATAATTCTACCAAATTTGCTTAAAGAAACAAAATTTTTAATATGAGATATTTAAGAGTGGGTCAATTATTTCCTTCAGTATATTAAAAAACAGGTCAGATATTATGTGTAAAATATACAGTAAGTCTCTTAAAATCATTTTATGACCATAGTTTCCTATCATTAGTTACAAAAATATTATAAAGAACTGAACCAAAATAAAACCAAATAAACCAGCTACTAAGCTACACATATGTCCTCAAAAATCTTATGGGAGTCAAATATTCCAGTAAAAATAACATAAGAGATGGAAACACAAGTTTCTTATTATCACACTTCATATGTTGTAAAACATAACAGCTAACTTATTTTTGGCAAAATGATTAGGGATTGCAACACTCTGGCTAATACAAACTTATTTGATTGTCAAATACATCTTAAATGGAGCGTATCATGCTAACTTCAGGCATGCAGGCACTGTGCCGTCTGAGATTAGGCCAGAGACACTGAAATTTCAACACTTCAGCAGGGATCACACCACCAATATTAGCTGGGCCAGGTGTTTAAATAGGGGTGTGTATTGGGGGGAGGACTTCAACAGTGCAGTTAATTGAAACCAGATAAAGCTTTTGAATAATAATTAAAAAAAATCATACAGATGTTCACCCTCCTCCCGGGGTAACCTTTATGGACAATTTATTGCATGCGCTATTTTCTAGAGTACACCCTTTATAAGAAAACACAGCCTTTTGTGTTTCTCTGGAAACTCTATAATCACAGCATGAGTTATGTCTCCACAATTAGACTAGGTTAAGCTCATGTTTCATCTGCCTTTTCTCTTTTCACCACTATTCCTGCAAGGGCAGGAACACCTGAAAGCAGATCTTTAATGAGAAAGTGATAGAGCTGAGGAAGCTGCAAGAAGCTACATTAACTGTAAGATGCACGGTACTACTTCTTTCCCAACAGATATGTGAACACAAGCCAAAAAAGAGAATGAAGTTCAAAACAAAAGTGCTCAACAACTATTTTCAAATATGCACAGGAGAAATTAAAGATTACATGCAGAATGGACGTGGAGCAAACGAACAAAAACTGAAAGGAAAGATCTCTAGGTTAACAAATCGAAGGACTCAGAAATGGATCTTTTTTTTTTTTCCTATGTTTACAGAATGGTGTAAATACACCATTCAGGGTTCCCCAGAGAATCAGACTCCAAACATTTATTATAGGGATTGGCTCACACACTCAGAGAGGCTAAGAGGTCCCACACCACATGCTACCTGCAAGCTGGAAACCAGGAAAGTGAGTTGTATAATTCAGTCCGAGTTCAAAAACGTGAGAACCAGGGGAATAGGTGAGGCCAAAGGCTTGAGACCTGGAACTACAATGTCACAGGGCAGGAAAAGATGGCCGTCTCAACTCTAGGAGAGAGAAAGAAAGAATCTGCCCTTCCTGGAATTTTTGCTCTATTTGTGCCCTCAATAGACTGGATGATGCCCACCCACCATGATCAGGGCAGATCTTTTTTACTCATTCCAGTTCAAATGCTTATTTTCTCTGGTCCTCACAGACATACTCAGAAATGTTTTACTAACTATCTGAGTACCCCTTAGACCAATAAGGCTGACACGTAAAACTAACCATCACAAAGAATAATGCAATTATTATTTCAAACATGCAAGTACACTTTCAAAAATGGTTTTAAAGCTTTTGAAACACTTGGAACAACCAATAACCAAAAATAATACTTCATATCAGTTTGCTACATTTTATTTGACAGGACCAAGTTACTTCCTACACCAGGAAATGTATTCAGTATTTTAATTTATATATCCACATGCTTGACAGTACATCACACAAGTGAAATACTAACTGGGATAGTGGTGGGGTGGGCAGCCTCTGACTCGGCCCCCAGTGACCCTCACCTTTTAATATTCATGCTTTAGTACAGTCCACTCCCCTTGAGTTTGCGCTGGATTTAATAATTTGTTTCTAACAAAGAGAATTCTGTAAAAGTAGTGAGATATCATTTCTGTAATTAAGTTACGGTCTGTGACTTCCATCTTGCCAGCAGACTCTTTCTCTGGCTCTTCTCCCAGACTTGCTCTGATGGGGCAAGTTAGAGAGGCCCACATTCTAACGAACTGAGGGTGGCCTCTACCCAACTGCCAGTGGTGAGCCGAGGCCCTCAGTCCAACAAACTTGAAGGAGTGAACTGAGGCAGATTCTCCTCAATTCAGTTCTTCACATGAGACCACGGCCCTGAAGACACTTTGATTACAGTCTCGTGAGAGACCCTGAACCAGAGGACCCAGCCAAGTTATGACCAGATCCACAGAAACTGGGAGAGAATAAATGTGTAGTGCTTTATGCTGTTAAGTTTTGACCTGAGATTACTAACACAGTAGTTAACCTAATGACTGAACCAGTGCTTCCAGTTATTCCCACTATGATAACAATAGCTAATACTTATATAAAACTTTTAAGTTCTAGGTATCATTCTTTATATGAAAGAAAGTGAAAGTGAAGTCGCCCAGTCGTGTCCGACTCTTTGCTACTGCATGGACTGCAGCCCACCAGGCTCCTCCGTCCATGGGATTCTCCAGGCAAGAGGACTGCAGTGGAGTGCCCGTGCCTTCTCCAGGGGATCTTCCCAGCCCAGGGATCGAACCTGGGTCTCCTGCATTGCAGGCAGACACTTTTACCAGCTTAGCCACCATTCTTTATATAATTTCTCACAAAAGTCCTTTGAAGAACATATTACTATCCCCTTTTTACAGATGAGGAAACAAAAGTACACGGAGACTCAATAACTTGCCCAAGGTCACACAAGCAAAGTATGACAGCAACTGTCTGAACCTAGGTGTCTTGTTTCCAGAACAGAGTCATAGCAACCGTGCAAAGAGAACTGCTAAGGGCTGGGACTAGATATTATGCAAACAGTAACCTCATAAAATGGTACCAGAGGAGCTTCAGAGGCATAACAGAGATTAGAAGCCATGCTAAATGCTAAAAAAAAAAAAGGGGGGGGGAGCCTGCTTTCTGATTGAAATGCCTTATCTAGGGGCGGGGGGAAATAGAGTAGAAGCAATAATATAGTGAATAGAATGTGATCTAGAATTGATTGAATTCACACTTAAAATGAAATATATACTTTCTTATACCCAATGTGAGAAATTAACAGCCCCCTTTTGGTATGAAACACCACATCCCAGGAGGTTACAGTTGTACTTTTCCCAATGGCAATTATAAGTAAGAAGTTAAGTGTGTTCAGTCGGTGGGAAAAGGAGCAAATTTCTAGTGAGCTGTGAGACTAAAGGAGATCAGTCCTGGGTGTTCATTGGAAGGACTGATGTTGAAGCTGAAACTCCAATACTTTGGCCACCTGATGCAAAGAGCTGACTCATTTGAAAAGACCCTGCTGCTGGGAAAGATTGAAAGCAGGAGGAGAAGGGGATGACAGAGGATGAGATGGTTGGATGGCATCACCGACTCAATGGACATGGATTTGGGTAGACTCCGGCAGTTGGTGATGGACAGGGAGGCCTGGCGTGCTGCAGTTCATGGGGTTGCAAAGAGTCGGACACAACTGAGCGACTGAACTGAACTGAGACACCATTGAGGATGTTTTATCACATGGAGTGAAAACCTCCCAGGCTAAGGAGGTTCCAGGAAAGAATCATTCCTGTCTTGCCTTCAGATTACCAGGTTAAATAGCACTCCTTCATGCTCCCACACACTCTCTATTCATATAAGACAGTAGGTACCATACCTATGGGTTAGTTTGTGTTTTCCATTAGGCCTCAGGCTCTCTTGGCCCCACAGACTGTTTTATTCACTGGGATGTCATCAAAACGCAGCATGAGGCCTGTTACATGGCAAGTGCTGAATATGCAAGTTTGTTGAAGGAGGAAATAATTTATGTTGTGAACCACATTTAATGCATCATTTCAATGGTATATGTCAGTAAAGGTATGAGGTTTTGTTTTATTTTGAAGTGTTGTATAGTTCGCTAGCTTTCCTGGAACTTTAAACAGGTCTTTATGTCTCCAGTGTCTCACTTATTGTCTGCTGCACAGTGGCACGCAGTAAGTATTTATGAATGAGTGTCTCAAAAGGCTGCCAAGCTACAAAGCAGGTAAGGATGCAGACTTATGACTAAATAACGATCTAGTGTTCCTTAAGCACAGCTGTTTTCCTGTCAACAAGGGTGATGATAAATCTTCCTCCTTTTGAGAGGAGGTATGAGAATTTACTGGACATGAATCTGAGCAAACTCCAGGAGATAATAAAAGACAGGGAAGCCTGGCGTGTTGCAGTCCATGGGGTCGCAAAGGGTTGAACACAACTTAGCAACTAAACAAGAGCAAAAATGAATATTTATATAATTCTCTTCCTAGACAAGATTCTTGCCTCAGTCTTAGTTGGTGACTGCCTTTAAATAATCCTTTATGAATGACAGCAGGTTATATGTAACTTAAAAACTCCAGATCACCCTAGATTAAAAGACATTTGCTCAACTAAAATATTACAAATTAACTATCTGTTGTTGTTCATTCATTCAGTCGTGTCCAACTCTTTGCAACCCCATGGACTGCAGCATACCAGGCTTCCCTGTCCTTCACTATTTCCTGGAGTTTGCTCAAACTCATGTCCACTTAGTCAGTGATCCCATCTCAACCATCTCATCCTCATCCAACTCATCTCATCCTCACCCCCTTTTCCTCCTGCCCTCAATCTTTCCCAACATCAGGGTCTTTTCCAATGAGTTGGCTCTTTGCATCAGGCGGCCAAAGTATTTGAGCTTCAGCTTCAGTTTTTTCAATGAATATTCAGGTCGATTTCCTTTAGGATTGACTGATTTGATCTCCCTGCAGTCCACGAGACTCTCAAGTCTCTCCAGCACCACAATTTGAAACCATCAATCCTTCGGCATTCTTTATGATCCAACTCACATTTGTACACGACTACTGGAAAAACCATAGCTTTGACTATATGAACCTTTGTCACCAAAGTTATGTCTCTGCCTTTTAATATGCTGTCTAGGTTTGCCACAGTTTACCTTCCAAGGAGCAAGTGTCTTTTAATTTCATGGCTGCAGTCACCATCTTCAGTGATTCTGGAGCTCAAGGAAATAAAATCTATCACTGTTTCCACTTTTCCCCCTTCTACTTGCCACAAAGTGATGGGACCACATGCCATGATCTTAGTTTTATGAATTTACTATGCTTTAATTTTCTAAAACACAGGCATTTATTCAGAAAATTCCTACCTCCTTCAGCATTATTTTTGAAACACTGTGGGAAAGGTATGAACATACATTCAACATGGGCCCACAGTACTACAGAGATAGGGTAAAGGTAGCCACCAAGGATCCTTCTCTGTGTTCTACTTATCAATTAAAGAAGAGACAAAAGAGCAAAGGACATCTGAGAGGACTTGTGCAAGTGCACAATCAAGTACCGACAGTCACCTCCGGAGGCATACTTACTGGGAGCTCAGGTGCGTGCTTCAGAATCTCAAGGGAAAAATAGGAGCCTATGGAATGGCCAATGACCACAAGCTTCATTTCCTTTGGCACCTGAGTTCTCAGGAAAGCTAATTTGTGTTCTACTTGACCATGGAGTCCATAGATGTCCTTAATTTCTTCAGCATTTGGATCTAAAAGAAAATATATAAGTACTTTTCATTCAGTAAGTGAAAACAATCATTTCACCAGGGAAAATATCTTAATGAAAAAAAAAGAAAAAACAATAACAATAGTAGTAGCTATCATTTATTGAAAGCCTACCATATGCAAGCCACAATGTTGGTGTTTTATTTAAATTATATCTATCAATCTTCACAACAACCCTGGAAAGGAATATTCTTATCTTCATTTTATAGAAGAAAATACCAAAGCTCAGATGTTAGGAAATAGATTGGCAGTTACACAGCTATGAAATGGGACCAGCGAGATTCAAACCCAGGTCTCTGTCCTTGAAGCCCATGACTCTCAATTATTCCCTGAACTATTGTAGTTTAGGCCAATGGTTTTCAAATTTTAGCATGCATCAGGATCCTCTGGAAGATTTGTTAAAACACGGATTCCTAGGCCCCATTACCAGTCTCTGATTCAGTGGGTCTGGGCTGGAGCCGGAAAATTTGCATTTCTAAGTTTCCAGAAAATGCTGATCCTGCTGGTCCCAGGACCACACATTGAAAACCACTGGTTAGGCTCAGTTATATGACTAGTAGACAGCCAAGAAAATCTATGACACTGCTTTGATAATCTTTGTTTGTTTAGAGAAATCAAGACTGAAACATTTAAGTAGAAATGTTTTAAACTTTCCTTTTAACCAGCACAGTCCTGACCCAAAATATTCTTTCTTCCTTTCACAAGGAAGAGCTGTCTTCTATTCTTCAAGATCTAGCTGTTTTCTATTCTTCAAAATTTTATCTAGCTAATTTTTAGGAAAAGTGAATGAGCCTTCCTTTGTGTTTAACTCGTATCCCATTCTTATTTAGCATTTTATTATACTTGTATAACTGTCTTTTCATTTCCTCCTTTAGACTGTGAGCTCCTTGAAGGCAAGGTCCATCTTTCATTTCCGCGTCCTCTGTGAATAGCACCCAGTAAATATCATTGTTGAATGAAAATATGAACTGACTAGACAATCTCAGAGCATGCTGCCAGCTCTGATACTGTATGAGCAGAGAAAACTTCAATAGGTTTTCCCTGTGGTGTTGGAGAAGACTCTTGAGAGTCCCTTGGACTGCAAGGAGATCCAACTAGTCCATTCTAAAGATCAATCCTGGGTGTTCTTTGGAAGGAATGATGCTAAAGCTGAAACTCCAGTACTTTGGCCACCTCATGTGAAGAGTTGACTCACTGGAAAAGACTCTGATGCTGGGAGGGATTGGGGGCAGGAGGAGAAGGGGACGACCGAGGATGAGATGGCTGGATGGCATCAGCGACTCGATGGACATGAATTTGGGTAAACTCCGGGAGTTGGTGATGGACAGGGAGGCCTGGCATGCTGCAGTCCATGGGGTCGCAAAGAGTTGGGCATGACTGAGTGACTGGACTGAACTGAACTGAACTGAATGAACACGTATCGGGTTTTAACCTCAATGACAGGGTGTAGTATATTTCAAAATTTCACAAGGTAGTCAATGGCTTTCTAAAATTTGAATCATTGGAATACTAAAGTTCTTGCCTTCATGACTCCTATAAGGTACTGATGCAAACTATAATAAAAGTATCTAAAACTCATTTTGAAGAACTGCTCTTCAGTTTCATCTGTACATGCTGGTTTTTCTTCCTTCAGTGCTCAGTGCCCTCTTAATCTAGTTAACTAACTCCTTTTTATCCTTCAAACTCTCAACCAGTGTTACCTCCCTCCTCTGAGAAGCCTTTTTGTGGTTCAGTCTGTGAGGAGTAAAGCAGCCCTCTCTCTTTCAGTTTCCGCAACATCCCATGTCTATCTCACTACATGATCCTAATTTACTACTGCTGTACTATTCATATCTTGCTTATCTTTTTCTCCAATGCCTGGCATACAGTTACTGAAACGCCTTTTGCTGGATCACTGAGGCTCAGTTCCCTGGATCACTGAGGCTCAGTTCCCTATTTCAGCGGTACTATGGAAATAGGCCATTTCCCCGGTGACCTGCGTTCTGCTCTGATCCTTCTTTCCAGGTCAGTCTAGAATTCATTCTCCATTTAACAAGGAAATTCAACATAAAACAGAATTGGGAAGAGACAGAATTTGATTTTCATAGGACCTCTGATGTCTCCAAATCCAAATTTTGATTTAGTTAATATTCTATCTGAGTTCTTTACACTCACTATGCTCACAAATTTTCTCTGCTCACTCTACCCAGGAGTGATCACATTGTTCTGATACCCCAAAACAAATACCTATAATATGTGTGACCAAGTTCTTTATTTTTCAAAATAGACAACTTTTGAAAATGTTGAAGTTGTCCTTTCATTGGGACAGTATGGTATAGTACAAAGATCAGGAGCACCCGAGACAAGATAATCTGGTTCTAAACTCCAGCTAAGCCCTCACTAAGAGACTCATGCAAATCCTTCAACCTCTGGCTGAAGTCTCTTTACATATAAACAGGAGATAGCAGTTTTAGCCTCTGAGGAATGTTGCTTGCATAACACTTTAGAGCACAGAGGCAGGGTCTGGCATAAACCATTTCAGAAATGAAACTTATGATTGCTATCATTCCAATTCCTGTCATTTAAGGCCTCCCTCAAATAGACACCAAAAACATTTACATGATTAGAGCAAACAGAAAGAAAATGAGCTAAATACAATAAACATTTAAAAACTTCATTGATCCTAGAAATAAGGCCCTAAAACATATTTAAGGATGCTGCTGCTGCTGCTAAGTCGCTTCAGTCGTGTCCGACTCTGTGCGACCCCATAGATGGCAGCCCACCAGGCTCCCCCGTCCCTGGGATTCTCCAGGCAAGAACACTGGAGTGGGTTGCCATTTCCTTCTTCAATGCAGGAAAGTGAAAAGTGAAATCGAAGTCACTCACTCGTGTCTGACTCTTAGTGACCCCATGGACCGCAGCCTACCAAGCTCCTCTGTCCAAGGGATTTTCCAGGCAAGAGTACTGGAGTGGGTTGCCATTGCCTTCTCTGTATTTAAGGATGATTATAATTCAAATCATTACTGAAATGAATATTTCAGAGGTAAGTCTGTCTTTAACTCTGGGAATTGCTCAAGGATTGCCAAGATAAACACACCATTTAGTGTTTTCTGAAGTAATGAGATTAATGGGGAAAGTACTTTGTATAAATAAACAATCAATAATAAAAAATTTCAATGTGCTCTCTGGATATTATTTTACTAGCAAAAACTAAAAGCCAAAAGAGTATCTATATACTTGACTGTATACTTTCTCTATTATTAATATACTCTGAAAAAATTCTAGGAATCATTAGCTTACTCTCCATAAAACAATGCAAAAAAATCACAATCAATTGTACCAAAATCAGGATAACATGGAAATGATTTATAGCATTCTTATTATAGGGAAAATGTCCTCCAAGTTACAGTCAACTAAGTATATTTGGAACAAACTGTTTCTAAATTGAAGACTGCCTGAATTAATGGATGGGATCACTCACCTAGAGCCAGACATCCCAGAATGCGAAGTCAAGTGGGCCTTAGAAAGCATCATTATGAACAAAGCTACTGGAGGTGATGGAATTCCAGTGGAGCTGTTTCAAATCCTAAAAGATGATGCTGTGAATGTGCTGCACTCAATATGCCAGGAAATTTGGAAAACTCAGCAGTGGCCACAGAACTGGAAAAGGTCAGTTTTCATTCCAATCCCAAAGAAAGGCAATGCCAAAGAATGCTCAAACTACCGCACAACTGCACTCATCTCACACGCTAGCAAACTAATGCTCAAAGTTCTCTAAGGAAGGCTTCAACAGTACGTGAACCATGAACTTCCAGATGTTCAGGCTGGGTTTAGAAAAGGCAGAGGAAACAGAGCTCAAATTGCCAACATCTGCTGGATCATGGAAAAAGCAAGAGAGTTCCAGAAAAACATCTCTTTCTGCTTTATTGACTATGCCAAAGCCTTTGACTGTGTGGATCACAATAAAGTGTGGAAAATTCTGAGAGAGATGGGAATACCAGGCCACCTGACCTGCCTCCTGAGAAATCTGTATGCAGGTCAGGAAGCAACAGTTTGAACCGGACATGGAACAACAGACTGGTTCCAAATAGGAAAAGGAATACGTCAAGGCTGTATATTGTCACCCTGCTTATTTAATTTATAAGCAGAGTACATCATGAGAAACGCTGGGCTGGATGAAGCACAAGCTGGAATCAAGATTGCTGGAAGAAATATCAATAACATTAGATATGCAGATGCTACCACCCTTACGGCGGAAAGTGAAGAACTAAAGAGCCTCTTGATGAAAGTTAAAGAGGAAAGTGAAAAAGTTGGCTTAAAACTCAGCATTCAGAAAACTAAGATCATGATCCCATCACTTCATGGCAAATAGATGGGGAAACAATGGAAACAGTGACAGACTATTTTGGGGGGCTCCAAAATCACTGCAGATGGTGACTGCAGCCATGAAATTAAAAGACACTTATTCCTTGGAAGAAAAGCTATGACCAACCTAGACAGCATATTCAAAAGCAGAGACATTACTTTGCCAACAAAGGTCTGTCTAGTCAAAGCTATGGTTTTTCCAGTAGTCAAGTATGGATGTGAGAGTTGGGCTATAAAGAAAGCTGAGCACCAATGAATTGATGCTTTTGAACTGTGGTGTTGGAGAAGACTCTTGAGAGTCCTTTGGACTGCAAGGAGATCCAACCAGTCCACCTTAAAGGAAATCAGTCCTAAATATTCATTGAAACGACTGATGCTGAAGCTGAAACTCCAATACTTTGGCCACCTGATGTGAAGAACTGACTCATTGGAAAAGACCCTGATGCTAGGAAAGATTGAAGGTGGGAGGAGCAGGGGACGACTGAGGATGAGATGGTTGGAATACATCACCAACTCAATGGTCATGAGTTTGAGTAAACTCTGAGAGTTGGTGATGGACAGAGAGGCCTGGAGTGCTGCAGTCCATGGGGTTGCAAAGAGCTAGACACGACTGAGCAACTGAACTGAACTGAATCCAATTTACTAATTCTTTATCAATATATGGCCCTGAATAGGATATTGACAACTCCCTTTTAGAACCTGAGCCTCTTTCTTAGACCCATCTCAATGAAATCCACTTCATAGCTCATTTACTGATTATAGAGTTTATTTCAAAAGGTATGTATAATCTGTTCTTTGAGAAATTAAGTAATATCAATACTTCACCTTTACTTTTCATCTATTTGTTCAAACTGATTGATCCAGTTACTAAAATTCTGTCAATTTTGGATCAAAATTGACATTGTATATCTTCAGGTACACTGGTAACTATTATTTTCTTTCATTTCACATGAACTAAATTGACTATTCTGGTAGAAAACAGTGACTAACTGGCCAATGAAAACACAGATGTAAATACAATACATTCCCTTGTCTTCAAGGAGCTCACAGTCTAATAAGAGGAAACAGAAGTAGATGAAAATACCATTACAAAATATTGAAGTAAGTATAGCTCAAGCATTTCCTTAAGAAAATAGTTTTATTGGATCACAATAGGAAAGTAACACCCTCCTGAATTCATAAAAAGTACTGTGCCTTTCTCCATGTAAACCAAGAGAGATACCTGGAAAATACATTTATTATATTCACACTACTATAGCTGTAATTTTAACTACACATTTGAACACTATCACAATGGTCTAAATTTAACAATATATATTTTAACAACACATCCACATACATATTTATCTTGATACGCACTGAATATAAATGCACACGTTTTACTATATATTGCTACACAAACAGTATTTACAAGTCACCAATGACCACAGAACTAACAAGTCCAAAGATTAGTGCTACATGAGCCTTCTGCTAGGACTGAGCCTGCAGACAGAAACTCTCTAAATCTTACACCAGAATTTTCTCAACCAGTGAAGTCTCCTATCCTGGCCCAATCATTACTCCAAATCTATACCTTAATAATAACTTTAATTAAATTAAACAGTTTACACATGGAGATTAAGGGCTAAAAACAGCACTTCATATTTTAAAGAATACTTTAAGCAAGATGAATGTATAGCTTGCTCTTTAGGTCAAGCTTTAAAAAACACACAAAACAATATCGTGTGTTGCTTAGCATTATCTATACATAACTAAAAAGAGAAATGAAATTTACTCTAAATTCATGATAGTATAACACAAAGGCATAAAAGTGTGAGTATAATTTTGGACACCACGATGAGTTCTGTGTCTGTGGTTATGGGAAAGGTAGAATGTATAAGGTTAGAAAGGAAGGTTGAGATGAGATCAAGTAGGACCCTGAACATCACCCTGGAGTCTGGACTCCACTGTGTAAGCAGTGAGAAGAGACCCAGGGATCTCAAAGGGAAGGACAAAGATTCCATCTGTGTTACAGGACCTCAGCTACAATGCTTGGCTCCCTGCTCCTGTCTGCTGCTTTTTCTGTCTTCCATGAGAATCTAAGAATTTGCTTGATTCTCAACATTTCTTCTTGCTCTACCCTTTGGTTTTCTGCTCCTTTCTACCACTGACTCACTTGTTTATTTCTTGTGAGCCCTAAGACTTGACTGACCGTCCCTGCCTTGAGAGCATGTAGTCATTCCCTGTAACCTCCATGTTCCTCTGCCAATCAGTCCTGGCAAGAGAAGGCCTACTGGTTTTTCTGTTTCTTTCAGTTTTGGGTATTGGAATGGGAGTGGTTTAATGATTCTCTGGACAAACATCACCCAAATTCACCATTCGTTGAAAGACTGTGTAATTTTTTTAGTTCATGTTTTATCAGGTGAAACTAAACCATGATTTCTAGCTTTTATGTTACACGTTTCGAACAAATGACTTAAAATAGTTGATAATGAATCTGCCATCAAGTAAGTTGACTCCATACTAAATCAAAGCCAGAAAGAGTTTATACTCCTAATTCCTCAAATTTTCTTTTCACACTTTTTTTCCCCCTTGAATCACCTCCTTCTGACATTGGTGAACATCTGTTCTCCCAATTATACTCAATTTATGACTGTGATAATGTGGCGCAACTAGAATATTATTTCCAACTGTTCATAATTTTAACATGTGCTAATATGAAGCAAAACATACTTTCAACATTTGATGTGTGGTTAGAGCTTATGTCTTTTCTCTCAGTAGTTATGTATTTTTCACACCATATTTTGCATGTCAGAAAACCCGTACTTTAGAACAATAATCTTGGATGATGAATAATATATCTGTCTAAATCAATTGACTGTAGTGTGTGTTTATAAATACAGCCTCCAGTACTTAAAACGGATGAAAGCACAACTGCTCTGGTTGAATGGTGGGGGTGGGGGTGGGGGGTGACTGGTGAAGCTCAGACCCCCTTCTGCCCTTTATAGAACTTTTGGGTTACTCACAGCATGGGTGGAAATTCACTAAAAGGCGGCATTCTCATTTCTTCGCATACCTCTGTAGCACCACACACAATAATCTAGCAGGCTGTTGATAAATCCTTGAGGATGGATGAATTGCCCTTGCACCCTCCTCTAGAAACCAGTTTCCTTTGGCCCTGTGGTGGCCCTTTGGGCTAATGCCTCTAGATGGCACTGTTCTCATTAGTAGCAAAGGACCCAGGCTCTAATTACTGTCATTAACTCCCGGAGCACACAAGCAGGATAAGCCAAGGAAATTCAAACATAATAACAGATACTTTCTACTGGTTTTCCCCACCAAGACATCTTTATTGGTGAAGATCTGTGGCAGGACTTCTGAAAATGTGGTACCAGGATAGACAGTACTTAGGAGTTTGTCAGAAATGCAGAAGATTCTCAGGTCCCACCCCACAAAACACTGAATCAACAGCTCAGGAGGTGGCACCCAGTAATTTGTGTTCCAATAAATCCTCCAAGTGATTCTGATAACTGCCAAAGATTGAGAACCATTGATGGAGGGTTATTCTTTGAGTCTATTTTCAACTTTCAAAGTTGCTACTCACGTTCTGTTCAATGTTTTTGTCTTCAAGTATGACTTAAGGGCTTACTGTGATAGCTGAGCTGGGTACTCTTCTCAATAGGTAAGTCAATACAGAGTTTCTATTATGATGGCATTTCTCACTAAGGTCTGAATGTAGGAATATAACACACTAGCTAATCATCATTAAGTTTCAACACCATGAAAGAAGAGTGCTATGAAGTATTTTCACTACTTCCTATCTCCTCCTGTCCGTGGTTATCTCTTCTCGTTCCAGACTTACGATAACAGGCCAGCTGGCAGCTTTTCAAGATTCAGTATGTAAAGCAAGCCTGTTTCCTAAGAATTCTTTTAACACCTCTGTGTTCCAACACAACACAAAGATAGTCAAAGCACATTTTAAGCAGACATATCAATTTCCTGACAGGAAAAACTGCTGTAATAAACCCCCAACTTTCTTTGAGTATGTAGGAAGAAATAACTTAGAACAATGAAATACGTATCTTTTAAACTATTTCAAGGTAAAGCAAGTGTATACCACACATTTGATTCACTTTCAGTCACATTTGAAGGTGATAGTTGTAGAAATAGATGTTTTTAATCAAGGCAATGAAATCTATATATTCAATTTCACTTCACAAAATCGCTCATTGCTAGGTAATCCATAGTTACTTGCCTTTCAAAGCATACCCTAGTATTTAAGCAAAGTGTAAAAGGCTCGCAAGTAAATTGCATTCACAGAAAAATATATACACACATACATGTAAAAAGAGAAAGACACTATGAAAAATAGCACTTTAAGAGATTTAGGCAAGCATTTGCCGAGTTGCATAATCTCATCAATACTCCATTTACCCAGTCCCCCTTACAAGTCACAGCAGGAAAAGGATGGCAGACCAGGATACAATCTGTGACCACGGAAGGGCTATTTGCTGCACCAGCCACCTGGGATGAGCTACCACAGGACTAAAAGCACTGACCTCAGGATCAGCGGTGCTGGCTTCCTGTCTCCATTCTACCATTCACCAACACAAGATCATTTAGCCCTGTTGGGCCTTACTTTCCTTCCTTGAAAAATAAGGGTTTAAGATGGAATTTAATGAAGATACTTTTAGCTTTAGGGGTTTCCCATGTGGTGCAATGATAAAGAATCTGCCTGCCAATGCAGGAGACTCAAGAGATGTGGATTTGATCCCTGGGTCAGGAAGATTCTCCAGAGGTATAAATGACAACCCACTCCAGTATTCTTGCCTAGAAAATCCCACAAACAGAGGCGCCTGGAGGGTTACAGTCCATGGGGTCGCAAAAAGTTGGCACACCTGAGCAACTGAGCATGAGCACCCACTTTCAGCTTTAAGGTTCTATATTTCTTTTTCTTTCTTTAAACTCTTTTTTTTAAGAGTGGAAGTTTTCGAACCTGCACAAGTCCAGAGAATAGTATAATAGACCTCTAAGTATCCATGGTCCAGCTTCAACAATTATTTTTTTTTCTTTCCAGCTTTACTGAAGTATGACTGATAAAATTTGCATATAGTTAGGCTGTCCAACATTACTGTTTTTAAAAGTGTACAAGGTGATGACTTAATATGCATATAGCCTGTGAAATGATCACAACTAGACCAAGTAATACATCCATCACCTCACACAGTGAGTATACGTGCCTGCCATTAAGTTTTTGACTGATGAGACATCCACTTTGAATAAACATATTGCTAGCTGCAATGACCCAGCTACTAGCAAAAAAAACAGGTAAGAACTAGGTCACCTCTACCCACGAAGCCTTGGGTAACCCAGACAACTGCTTGAGTGACCTTTTCTCCACATCCTCCAAGACTTGCTAACTTCAGTCTTTCTGAGAAATGCCATCCTAACAGGTGTGATGTGATGTATCATTGTGCTCTTGGCTTGCATCTCCCTGATGATTGATGATGTTGAGCATTTTTCATAAACCTGTTGGCTATCTGTCTGTCTTCTCTGGGAAAATTTGCCTGTTTGAACTTCCTGATGTTCAAGCTGGTTTTAGAAAAGGCAGAGGAAACAGAGATCAAATGGCCAACATCTGCTGGATCATGGAAAAAGCAAGAGAGTTCCAGAAAAACATCTATTTCTGCTTTATTGACTATGCCAAAGCCTTTGACTGTGTGGATCACAATAAACTGTGGAAAATTCTGAGAGAGATGGGAATACCAGACCACCTAACCTGCCTCTTGAGAAATCTGTATGCAGGTCAGGAAGCAACAGTTAGAACTGGACATGGAACAACAGACTGGTTCCAAATAGGAAAAGGAGTACGTCAAGGCTGTATATTGTCACCCTGCTTATTTAACTTCTATGCAGAGTACATCATGAGAAACACTGGACTGGAAGAAATACAAGCTGGAATCAAGATTGCTGGGAGAAATATCAATAACCTCAGATAAGCAGATGGCACCATCCTTATGGCAGAAAGCAAAGAGGAACTAAAGAGCCTCTTGATGAAAGTGAAAGTGGAGAGTGAAAAAGTTGGCTTAAAGCTCAACTTTCAGAAAACGAAGATCATGGCATCCAGTCCCATCACTTCATGGGAAATAGATGGGGTAACAGTGGAAACAGTGTCAGACTTTATTTTTGGGGGCTCCAAAATCACTGCAGGTGGTGACTGCAGCCATGAAATTAAAAGACGCTTACTCCTTGGAAGAAAAGTTATGACCAACCTAGATAGCATATTCAAAAGCAGACATTACTTTGCCGACTAAGGTCCATCTAGTCAAGGCTATGGTTTTTCCAGTAGTCATGTATGGATGTGAGAGTTGGACTGTGAAGAAGGCTGAGCGCCGAAGAATTGATGCTTTTGAACTGTGGTGTTGGAGAAGACTCTTGAGAGTCCCTTGGACTGCAAGGAGATCCAACCAGTCCATTCTGAAGGAGATCAACTCTGGGATTTCTTTGGAAGGAATGATGCTAAAGCTGAAACTCCAGTACTCTGGCCACCTCATGCAAAGAGTTGACTCATTGGAAAAGACTTTGATGCTGGGAGGGATTGGGGGCCAGGAGGAGAAGGGGACGACCAAGGAAGAAATGGCTGGATGGCATCACTGACTCGATGGACATGAATCTGAGTGAACTCCAGGAGTTGGTGATGGACAGGGAGGCCTGGCGTGCTGCGATTCATGGGGTCGCAAAAAGTTGGACATGACTGAGCGACTGAACTGAACTGAAAATAAGGTTATCAGTGCTTTTGCTATTGAGTTTTATTAGTTTCTTATATACTGTATACTTTTATAGGTAAATATTTCCTTCCATTTTATAGGTGCCTTTTCATTTGGTTGACTGTTCCCTGTGCTGTACAGAAGCTTTTCAGTTTAATACAGTCCCAAATGTTTACTTTTGCCTTTGTTACTGATGTTTTTGGAGTCATAACCAAAAAAATCACTGCCAAGAGCAACGTCAAGGAGTTTTTCTCCTATGTTTTCTTCCAGGAGTTTAATGGTTTAAGGTTTAAATTTAATCCATTTGAGTTCATTTTTGTGTATGGTGTAAGATACGGGTTCTCTTTTATTCTTTTTTATGTGGCTATCCAGTTTTCCCAATACCATTTATTGAAGATACCCTCCTTTTCCCATTGTGTGTTCCTGGTGCCCCTGTCAAAGATTAGTTGAGCCTTTATTCATGGTTTTTTCCTGGGCTCTCTGTTCTTATGATACCACCACACTGTTTTGATCACTAGCTTTATAATATAGCTTGAAATCAGGGAGTGTGACACTTTAACTTTGAACCTGAACTTCAATCCTCTTCCTCCAGATTTTGCCTATTTGGTATCATTTGTGGCTCCATACAAATCTTAGGATTTTTTTCTGTTCCTATGAAAAAAATGCAATTAGAATTTTTGAAGGAATAGAGGGACTACACTTAATCTATAAATTTATCATTCTAAACGGAACATGATTAGGGAAATAAAAAATATAAAGTAGGTGAAAACGGTAATAGAAGAAATCTGAGCAACTGAAGAGCTGAAACAGTCTGGATGTTCTTGCTTATCAAGGACCTGATCACTACTGAGTGTGGAAACTTTTTGAAGAGAGGAGGACATTAGCCAAGATAACAGTAATTTTACAGGTAATGCTTTAAAAAGGGAGTCTGGGTGGTGAGATAATACTACTAGAAATGTAAAGTACATTAAGCACAAAGGTATTTTTCTGTAGGTGCTAGCAAAGAGGCAGGCTCAAAGATACTCAAAGGCAGGTACTCAAAAGATTTAGTGAGTAAATGGAAATAGGAAAAAAGAAATCTCAGATTGCACTCTCAAAGGTTGGCATCTGGCTTCCGTGGTGCCTCAGTGGTAAAGAATCCACCTGCCAATGCGTGAGATACAGTTCAATCCCTGATCCAAGAAGATCCCACATGACGCAGAGCAACTAAGCCCGTGCGCCACAACTGTTGAGCCTGTGCTCTAAAGCCAGGGAGCTACAACTACTGAGCCCTTGTATCCTAGAGCCTGTGGTCTGCAATAAGAGAACCTGCCATAATAAGAAGCCCGTGCACTGCAACTAGAGAAAAGCCTGAGTAGCAATGAAGAAGGCCCAGCACAGCCAAAATAAGTAAATACAATTATTTTTAAACAGAGTTGGAATCACAGTCGAGGAAGCTCAAGGCAGCCAAGGCTGCCCCCTCCTCCTTCCTTGCAGATCCTGCACCCTAGGAAACGTAGGCTTCTGACTTTATCTTCTTCTGTGACCCTTACAACCATCTGGAGAACTTTCTTTTCCCAGGGCACAATGTCAACCCTTAAAGAAAAACTGCCACCAGCTGCAGAAGAGGTAACAGTCCCAAACAATAAATTACTGTAGTGGGTGTTGGACAAATTGGTATTGCATGTGGCATTAGAATTATGGGAAAGTCTCTGATAAGCTTGCTCTTGTAGGTGTTTTAGAAGATAAACTCAAAGCAGAAATGCTGCATTTGCAGCAGAGAAGCTTATTCCTTCAGGCACCAAAAACTGTGGCAGACAAAGATTACTCTGTCACTGCCAATTTCAAGATTGCGGCGGTAACTGCAGGAGTTCGCCAGCAAGAGGGAGAGAGTCGTCTGAATCTGCTGCAAAGGAACATTAATGTCTTTAAGTTCATCATCCTCAGATCATCAAGTACAGTCCTGACTGGTGGTTCCAACCCAGTGGATATTCTCATGTATGTTACCTGGAAACTAAGTGGATTACCCAAGCACTGGGTGGTTGGCAGTGGATGTATCTGGATTCTGCTAGACTTCGCTATTTTATGGCTGAAAAACCTGGCATTCATCCCAGCAGCTGCCACGGATGGATGCTAGGAGAACATGATGACTGTGGCTGTGTGGAGTGAAGTGAATGTGGCAGGCATTTCTCTCCAGGAACTGAATCCAGAAATAGGAACAGATAATCACAGCAAAAATTGGAAGGAAGTGCCTAAGATGGTGGTTGAAAGTGCCTATAAGTCATTAAGCTCAAAGGCAACACCATCTGGGCTATTCGATTAAGTGTGGCTGATCTTATTGAATCCACAATAAAAAGTCTATCTAGGATTCACTTGGTGTCAACAAGTGTGAAGGGGAGGTATGGCTTTGAGAATGAAGTGTTTCTGAGTCTTCCATGTATCCTGAATGCTTGGGAGTTAACCAGTGATATCAACCAGAAGCTGAAGGATGAAGAGGTTGCGTAACTCAGGAAAAGTGAAGATACCCTCTTGGGCATCCAGAAGGACCTAAAGGACCTGTGGCTTCTGGCTGCTAGGCTATAGCAACTTAAAATTACAGTGTGATTAATCATGAGCCTTTAGTTTTCACCCATGTACATGGAGCACAGTTTGCTTTTATCTTCCTAAGTATGTGAATCTGGACTCCCAGAATCAAAGCCCATGCTTGCAAGACGAGTTCTTGAACAAATAAAATAAACTAGTGTAGCGTGGCGGGGGTGGGTGGGGGGCGGGGGGGAAGAGTTGGCATCTGACACTAAAGTCAATTTAAAATTAACACAGTATTCTGGAAGACTAACATTTCAGGAAGCTGATCTATACTACGAAATGTAGGAATCCAGAGGAGAGGTCAAGAGCCAGGGAGTTGTGATGTTCACAGTGAGATGACCCATGAATAGTTTGATCTATGAATAAAGAAAAGAGAACCAAATTCCACACTAACTACAGAACCAGAGTATCTACTCTGTATGCACAAGGGTAATTTTTTTCTCAAATTTTGCAATAACTACCTTGTGTCTTGACCATATGTATCAGTTAAAAGCCAAAAACAGGACATGGGTAAAAATATGACCTCTTAACTGTCACCACTTCTTCAAATAAAAACAATTTAGCATGCCTGCAGATATTCATGAATGTGGAAAGAATTTCTACTTATAAGAGAAACTTATCTTTTGCTACTCAACAGGAGTGAGACTTCAAAGGGCCTGCTTCTAACACCTATAAGGTAATACTTCTGAGGATGGACTGGAGGGTAGCTACTAAAACTTGAACAAATATTTAGTAAAAATGTTTTAAGAGATAATTTTTATGTTCTGCTATTGCTTTGGTATAATGTTATATATATACCCTGACCAATACTTGTGATCGAATTAATACGTGGATACATAACATTCTCATTCATGACTGTGTAGACTGAATATTTGTGTCCCCTAAAATTTTTGTGCTGAACAACTGCGTGCCCACAGTGTGATGGTATTTGGAAATGGGGACTTTGGGAGGTAACTAGAGTTAGAGGAGGTTACGAGGGTGGGGCCCTCATGAAGGAATTGGTGCCCATATTAGAAGAGATACCAGAGAGCTTGTTGGCTTGCTCTCACTCTTGCTTTCTCATCCTTCCTCTCACACTCTCTCCCTCCCTCCCTGCCCCTCTGTCATGTGAGGACAAAAAGAGAAGGTGGTCACCTGAAAGCCAGGAAGAGGGCTCTCATTAGACCACAGTTATGCTGAAACTCTACAGTCTCCAGACTATGAGAAAATAAACTCCTGCTATTTAAGCTACCTAAGTTTATGGGTTTTGTTATGGGAGTCTGAACTAATACAATGAAAAAACTATAATGCAAATATTAAATAATTTAAAAACTCTAGTGTTTGTTTAAGAGATTTTATTTTTTGAATGGTTTAGAGTTGTAGAAAATTTAAGCAGATTAGCCCAGAGAGTTCCCATATCACCCATCCCTTCATCCCTCCCCTACCACACATGGTTTCCTCTATCATTAGATGCTTGATAAGTACAAAAGATGCTCACACCATAGAAGAAGCATACCAGAAACAGGGGCAAACTAGGCAATGAAGCCAGACCACCTCTCTCCCAGTTGAGATTAACAAACTGGTACCCTTAGGAATAGGCTTCCCAGTTAGATCAGTGGTAAAGAATCTGCCTGGCAATGCAGGAGATGTGGGTTCAGTCCCTGGGTGGGGAAGATCTCCTGGAGGAGGAAATGGTTATCTACTCCAGTATTCCTGCCTGAAAATTTCCATGGCCAGAGAGGTCTGGCTTGCTATATATAGTCCCTGGGTTTGCAATGACGGAGTGCGCACACACACACCCTTAGGGAATGCCCACAGAGAAACTGTTTATCTGGTTTCTACTAATTTTTTTTTTTTTTAAGAAGACTGAACATGCTAGAATACTCATGAATTAAAAAACAGGTAATTTGTAGCTCTCTGATATACTTCCTCCATTTAAGGCTTCCAGCAATCTACCACACAGGTCTACCCTCAGCTTTCAAGGCTCCTCTGAATCTGGCCCTGCTCAGCCCTTAAGTACCTACTGTATCTCTCTTCCTGCCCCCATGTTAATCCTCCTGCCTGTTACACCTCTGCACCTACCTCCACCTTCAAATTCAAATTCTACTCAACTGTTAAAATTTTTACTCTCTCCTTTGTTTACGCTGTAAGTATCCACATGATCACAGGCCAGGGAATATCACTTAGTCACTCTCCAAATGTGGGAATGAGAGCTTCTCTAGAGTAAGAACCATGGCTAAGGACCATGTCTTGTAACACTTCCCCATTCCTCTTAATACAATCTTGCAACCACAGTACATGACTGATAAATACATAGCTGATTACTAGTTGGTAAACAGAGATGGTAAGTCCTAAACAAAGTGTTCAATTTGCCCAAACTTTAAAAAAATTACCTGCAGAATAATTAAAATGACCCCCCAAATCCTAAAATTACTGGAATGTGGCATCATGGGTGTAATGCCACAAGCAGAGGTTTCCACTGGTGTAACTCTTAACCCCAGCAGGCTTTCTAGAAATATGAACATCCATTCACCGTAAAAGAAAGCAAATGTTAACAAAGACATACCTTCTGAGCTTTTAAGAATCTTCTTGCCTCTGGGGGCTAAGGCATGTCCAGCATGACTGATAATCCAAATTGGAAAACGTCTTTTTGTTGCAGAATACAAAGCCTTTGCAAATGGCACATAAAGGGCAGAAAAACCTGGGTTACCTATGAAAAGAAACACAGACTTTTAGATTAACCAAAACAATAAACTTACATGAGACAAAGTACAGACTGAAAAAGAAAGGTATCTCCTTATACTTTCCTATACAAATTTAGTAACAATTACCTGTACAACTCAATTTTCATATCCTTTATACCTTAAGTCTGGGAATTATCATTTAGAAAATTTCTCCTACTGCTCTGTTCTCCAGTGGCTTCAAATAAACTCATCCTCCATGTTCCTCTACTTAATCAGTGGAACCTCCAATCATAAACCAAGTACTAACAGCACAAGTCTTTCTTGGTTCCTCCCTGCTCGTTACATCCAATTCACCAAGAGGTCCTGTTGACTTTGCTTCCAAAATACACCTCAATTTTGTCCAATTCCATTAGTGTTACCACTTCCCACTGTGTTTCCCATGACAGCCTCCTAAAGGCTCTTCTATCTACTCTTGTTCCCCTGGAATCTATGCTTCAGGGTACTTGGATAGATTTCTCCAAACCTCAAATCGAATCAGAGCAGCACCCTACTTAAACACCTTTGAGTGTCCTTGCATTGCCTAAAATCATTAATACTGCCTGTAAGCCCCTTCAACATTTGCCTCTGAGCAGTTACGAAGCTGCATAAAAACCAATCAGTGTCAGAATCATTCACAATGAGAATGTTAAAGAGTCTACTAAGTGTTTTCCGGTCTTTTATCACAAGTACTTATATTGTAAAGAGATGTATGATTTGATCTCTGGAGGAAAAGACCACCAACTAATATACATAGATTTTTCTTGTGTATGTACAGAACATATTTTTGACATGGGTTTGCTGTAAAGAAACAGAATAAGTAATAAAAAAAACCAGTAGATCTGATACATCTTTAGGGGCAAAAGAGTGAAATGGGGTTTTCATCTTATAGTCATCATCTGTACGATGCCTTTGTAAATACTAGACCATTTCCATCAATATCTATTTGTCTTCTCAATGTATCTATTTCTTCATGTTACTAGGGTTTCTCCTCTTTGCGATTACATGACAGGGTTTTGCTGCACCGATGTAACCTCTGTCATCCTTGTCAAATTTTACTGGTTTCTTCTTCATTATCTATATGTTTTAGTTTCCTACACTAAGCAGTGTAGCAAAGTGTTTAAGGGTATAGACTCTGGAGCCAGATTACCTGTGATGGTATCCTGGCTTTGCCACTGGCCAACTGTGTGACCTTTGGCAAGTTATTTAACCTCTCTGGGCCTTGGTGTCCTTGCCCATAAAGTGAGGATAAGAAGCATACTACCTCATGTGAGAACTAAATGAACTAAAATGTGTAAAGTACTTAAACACTGCTCAATACACTGTTTGCTGTATGTTAGGTATGCAAATTCATCATCAGTGTCCAGCCATGATAGTAACATACGATGGCCTTATGGCTACTGTTGCATTCTGACCTAGTGACTCAAGGTCCAAATTCCTTTTTGTGATGGTGCTAGTGTCATCTTTGTGCTCTTTGGTCAGCTGATTAACTGCTGTGTAGCAAGAGGAGAAAGAAGGGAAGAGGGGTGTATCCGAACACAGTTACTGTAACATCAGTGTTGGATGTGATGACACTGTTTCATGTTTTATTCTTGTTTTATGTTTAAATCTTCAGTAAGGTTGGAATATTTTTATTGTAAAGTACAAAGTAACAATCCAACTTCTTTCCAAGTTAATGGCAGTGTCCCAAGACCATTTATTACATAACTCATTCCTTCTACATAGATTTGAAATGTCTTCTGATCCAATACTGAATTCTTACATTCATTCAGTGAGTCAGTACAATTGCTCAGTTGTGTCTGACTCTTGCGACCCCATAGACTGCAGCACGCCAGGCTCCCTGTACATCACAACTCCTGGAGCTTGCTCAAACTTATGTCCATAGAGTCGGTGATGCCATCCAACCATCTCTCCCTCTGTAAACCCCTTCTTCTCCTGCCTTCAATCTTTCCTAGCATCAGGGTCTTTCCAATGAGTCAGTTCTTTGCATCAGGTGGCCAAAGTATTGGAGTTTCAGCTTCAGCATCAGTCCTTCCAATGAATATTCAGGACTGATTTCCTTTAGGATGGACTGGTTGAACTTCCTTGCAGTCCAAGGGGCTCTCAAGAATCTTCTCCAACACCATAGTTCAAAAGCATCAACTCTTCAGTGCTCAGCTTTCTTTATGATCCAACTCAACATCCACACATGACTATTGGAAAAACCATAGCTTTGACTAGAAAGACCTTTGTCAGCAAAGTGATATTTCTGCATTTTAATATTACATTCATTAGCCAATTCTAATTTCAAATAATTTCACTTATTTTTTCACTTTCTTCTCTGCCAGCATCATATTGTCTTGATTACCACATTGGTTTTTTTTTTTTTTTAATGTTTCAGTAACTGTTAGGTTCTTAGAATTGTTTTCACCAGTTTAAATTGTTAAAACTCTTCTTGGAATTCTGATTGAATTTTATCTCATTTATATACAAACAGAAATATTTTATATTTTCTACATTACTGAGTATAACCTTCTAGAAATGTCATGTATAATATTCAAATATTTTATGTCTTTCAGAAAGCAAAGTTTTGGACTTCCCTGACGGTCCAGTAGTTAAGACTTAGCCGTTTAATACAGAGGGTACAAGTTCAACCCCTGGTCAGGGAACTAAGATCCCACATGCCTTGCAGCCAAAAAAACCAAAATATAAAACAGAAGTAGTATTGTAACAAATTCAATAAAGACTTTCAAAATGGTCCATATAAAAGTCTTAAAAAAACAAACAAACAAACAAAGCAAAGCTTTATAGGTTTCTTCACAGGGCAAGACAATAATAATAATCAACATTTTAAAGTGCTATAACTTTTTACATGGCAGGCAGTATTTAAGTGTTTTACGTACATTAACTCATTTAGTGCTATTATTATTTCAATGTTATGGGATTAGGTATAACTGAAGTTGAGAGGTTAAATAGCTTGCCCAAGGCGTTATTGGTGTTATCTATCACACAGATGATAAATGCTCAGATAAATAAATATCTGAAAATTGAAAGAACATACAGAAGAAAGTAATAATACTGATTTTTAAAAAGAACATAAAATTACCTAGTCTAGGATCTTCTGCATACCTTGTTTTAGTTAATCTCACAACAGCTCTATAAAGCAGCTGACATTATCATTAAGGGTAATGAGTGGACAGTCATTATTATTTTTATTACTACTACTATTATTACTACAATTATTATGACTTTAAAAATTTTCTAAGTCAAATAGATTAACATGCAGCATTCTGTAACTTTAGGATGTAGAGAATGTTAAACTGGTTTAACTTTAAAGAAAATCCAAAGATACAACTACATGATTTAGACACAATAGTCACAATGATGGGATAGATAATACCAGAATGAATGAGTACTAATAATGGAACTACTAGAAAACAATTTTTTCTCCCTATCTCCAGGTTTAAGTCTGAGTTCTTTCCGTTAATGACTGTAAAATCTTAGGCAAATCCCCTTAATCTTTCTGACTTACTATTTTATCTCCAGCAAGTAAGTGATAATGCCAACCACTCTATGTCCATTCATTCTATTCAGTACATAGCTTTTTTTTTGTATATTCTTTCATAGTTATTTTTCGTAATTTATATTCTAGTAGGCAAATATATTCATATAAGTAAGCAGGAAAATAGACAGCTCAAGAGTATGATAACTTCTATGAAGGAATAAATGGGATCATATGACAGAGGAGATTAGGATGGCCTGAGAAAAATGTCTGAGGAGGTGGCATTTAGCTAAAACTCAAAACATGAGAAGAAATTCACCATGTAAAGATTTGAGGAAAAGAATACTAGGATGTAGGAATAGGTGCAAAGGCCCTCAAGCAATAAAGAACTTGGCTCCTAAAGGGTACACAATGGCCAGTAACACAAAGATCCAACTTAGAGACGGAAATAGAAAATACAATGCAAAATGTTTAAATATCATTGCATACTTCACCACTTAAATGTTATGGCTTATGTTACACTTTATGAACCATGAACTAAACTTCCTGGTTAGGAAACCACAGAGAAAATTAAAAGGGTCTTGTTTATACAATTAAAATCAGATATATATATATGTGTGTGTGTGTGTATGTATCCATCTCCAGGTGTAAGAATGCTCAAAAACATTCCAATACAGAAATGAAAATCATAAATTTTATCAAAGGATATCAAAATGTGTTATAAACACTGGCTTGAACATACACAGTGAAATGCCTGAGCAACATATAACAGAGGCTGTGGTGATTATCTCTGGACTCCAGTTGCCAAAAAACCCTTAGCTACTTAACACTGCAGTTGTAGATTTATGCCTTCTATTAACAGTTAACCTTGTAGGGGACAAAACCCACCATATATCAAGTTAATGTGGCACAGCATCTAGAGAACGTTGTCATGTGGACAGAACTTTGGGCTTTGAGTTTTCCATAAAGTCTTGTCTTCTCCAACTCCAATCTGTGTACTCACAACACAGAACATGCCACATAATTCCACTATCCCCATATGACCACTTGAGAACTATAATGATTCTATGTGAACATGTACACTGTCTCCTTTTGCTTATTTCACTACTTAAAGTCTAAGTATGTTAGTAGCAGAAATTCTACAACAAAAGTTCATTGGAAAAGATGAAACTAAATTAAAAGCTCCTCAGTCTGTGGATTCCAATAAAAAATTCCTGATTATCATCATTACTAACTTAAAAGTCATGGACAAATTTTGCTATGTGTGTAAGCAAAGTGATTTAAAATAAAAGGTTTATGTCAGTCTCTGAGATGGACTAAACATGAGGTCTATAGAGGCTTAACAATCTTTGAAAAACTGTCATCCTAATTCTCCCCACATACAAATAGACTTAGCCCCCAGATAAAATACAATTCTGAACTCTACAAACTAAAGAGCAGCACCAGTCTACAGCCTGCACAAAGTCCAAGGAAAAGGGCCAAGGGTGGAAAGGAGAATAGAAGGGCAAATATAAAAGAACACCAGGAAATGAAATGATCTGAAAATGATCAAAGCACTAGAAAACAAATGAGACAATTAGGAAACAAATGTTTTAAGCTTCCCTTTCTCCAGTGTCTTCAATGAATGCTCCTTCTATCTTTTCACCGTATCTTAAACCTGGCTCTCTCTAAACGGCCTCTCTTCCTTTCAGTTCAGTTCAGTCATTCAGTCGTGTCAGACTCTTTGCAACCCCATGGACTGCAGCACGCCAGGCCTCCCTGTCCATCACCAACTCTCAGAGTTTACTCAAACTCATGTCCATTGAGTTGGTGATGCCATCCAACCATCTCATCTTCTGTTGTACCCTTCTCCTCCTGCCCTCAATCTTTCCCAGCATCAGGGTCTTTTCCAATGAGTCAGTTCTTCACATCAGGTGGCCAAAGTACTGGAGTTTCAGCTTCAGCATCAGTCCTTCCAATGAATATTCAGGACTGATTTCCTTTAAGATGGACTGTTTGGATCTCCTTGCAGTCCAAGGGACTCTCAAGAGTCTTCTCCAACACCACAGTTCAAAGGCATCAATTCTTCAGTGTTCAGCTTTCTTTATAGTCCAACTCTCACATCCATACATGACCACTGGAAAAACCATAGCCTTGACTAGATGGACCTTTGTTGGCAAAGTAATGTCTCTGCTTTTGAATATGCTGTCTAGGTTGGTCATAGCTTTTCTTCCAAGGAATAACTGTCTTAATTTCATGGCTGCAGTCACCATCTGCAGTGATTTGGGAGCCCTCCCCAAAAAAGTCTGACACTGTTTCCACTGTTTCCCCATCTATTTGCCATGAAGTGATGGGACCAGATGCCATGATTTTCGTTTTCTGAATGTTGAGCTTTAAGCCAACTTTTTCACTCTCCTCTTTCACTTTCATCAAGAGGTTCTTTAGTTGTTCACTTTCTGCCATAAGGGTGGTGTCATCTGCATATCTGAGATGATTGATATTTCTCCCGGCAATCTTGATTTCAGTTTGTGCTTCCTCCAGCCCAGCATTTCTCATGATGTACTCTGCATAGAAGTTAAATAAGAAGGGTGACAGTATACAGCCTTGATGTATACCTTTCCCTATTTGGAACCAGTCTCTTGTTGCATGTCCAGTTCTAATTGTTGCTTCCTGACCTGCACACAGATTTCTCAAGAGGCAGGTCAGGTGGGCTGGTATTCCCATCTCTCTCAGAATTTTCCACAGTCTATTGTGATCCACACAATAAAAGGCTTTGGCATAGTCAATAAAGCAGAAATAGATGCTTTTCTGGAACTCTCTTGTGTTTTTGATGATCTAATGAATGTTGGCAATTTGATCTCTGGTTCCTCTACCTTTTCTAAAACCAGCTTGAACATCTGGAAGTTCACGGTTCACATACTGTTGAAGCCTGGCTTGGAGAATTTTGAGCATTACTTTACTAGCATGTGAGATGAGTGCAATTGTGCAGTAGTTTGAGCATTCTTTGGCATTGCCTTTCTTTGGAATAGGAATGAAAACTGACCTTTTCCAGTCCTGTGGCCACTGCTGAGTTTTCCAAATTTGCTGGCATATTGAGTGCACTTTCACAGAATCATCTTTCAGGATTTGAAATAGCTCCACTGGAATTCCATCACCTCCACTAGCTTTGTTTGTAGTGATGTCTCCTAAGGCCCACTTGACTTCTCATTCTAGGATGTCAGGCTCTAGGTGAGTGACCACACCATTGTGGTTATCTGGGTCATGAAGAATTTTTTGGATAGTTCTTCTGTGTATTCTTCCCACCTCTTCTTAATATCTTCTGCTTCTTTTAAGTCCATACCATTTCTGTCCTTTATTGTGCCCATCTTTGCATGAAATGTTCCCTTGGTATCTCTAATTTTCTTGAGGAGATCTCTAGTCTTTCCCATTCTATTGTTTTCCTCTATTTCTTTGCACTGATCACTGAGGAAGACTTTCTTATCTTCCTTGCTAGTCTTTGGAACTCTGCATTCAGATGGGTATATCTTTCCTTTTCTCCTTTGCCTTTAGCTTCTCTTCTTTTCTCAGTTATTCATAAGGTCTCCTCAGACAACCATTTTGCCTTGTTGCATTTCTTTTTCTTGAATATGGTCTTGATCCCTGCTTCCTGTAGAATGTCATGAACTTCTGTCCATAGTTCTTCAGGCACTCTGTCTATCAGATTTAATCCCTTGAATCTATTTGTCACTTCCACTTTATAATTGTAAGGAATTTGATTTAGGTCATACCTGAATGGTCTAATGGTTTTCCCTACTTTCTTCAATTTAAGTCTGAATTTGGCAATAAGGAATTCATGATCTGAGCCACAGTCAGCTCCTGGTCTTGTTTTTGCTGACTGTATAGAGCTTTTCCATCTCTGGTTGCAAAGAATATAATCAATCTGATTTCAGTACTGACCATCTGGTGATGTCCATGTGTAGTAGAGACCTCACCATTCTCTAACACTTCCTATGCCTCAATAACAGCAAAGGCTTTTGCAACACAGTATTCCTGGCACCTCATACCAGTGAGTGAGTGAACGAACATCTCTGAGTGGGTAAGTATAGAGTAAGCTGTTTCCCCATTACTAGTTCATCCTACTGGAACAACCTCTCTTCCTCTAAGGCTGAAGCCATCTACTGCCATCCATCAACTTTTTAGTCACTCTTACACATTCCCTGAAAACCCTGACCCTTGAAAGAAATGTCAGTTTTACTTGTCATTCCATATACTTAAGTGATTTCAAAATCTGGGTAGACTGACTGAGCCAACACTTTTGTCCCATAATTCATTATCCTGATCATATCCAAAGAATTTCACCTATATCCGACTTAAGCGACCAATTCAAGTAGCCACAGCCTAGACTAGTGGTGTGCATAAACTAAAAGCTGAAGCTCTGTGACAACCTACAGGGGTAGAGTGGGGAGGGAGGTGAGAGGGAGGTTTAAGAGGGAGAAGACATATGTATACCTGTGGCTGATTCATGCTGATATATGGCAGAAACCATCACAATATTGTAAAGCAATTATCCTCCAACTAAAAATTAAATTTAAAAAATCCACTAGAGGACTTCTTAAGGATTGCCCCACTCCCAGAGTTTCTGGTTCATTAGATTTAGGACAGGGCCCCCAAGTTTGCATTTGTAACAAGTTATTAGATGATACTCTTGGTTCTGAGAACTTTAAGAATCACAGGTCTGTGTCCCTTCATTACTCAGAAATGGTTTACATTTAAAGCATCCCAACTCTGATAGCCGTTTTCCAGCTCGACCTTTGGCCCTATTAGACTTCACTCCCAATATGTATTTGATCACAGCCCTACTCAAAATCTACCTATTTGTTTTTGGTCAATAATTCCTTTCATCCTGCATATTGGCTATTTTTAATACTGACCAATTTCCTCAAGGCCACAATCACCCTCTGCCATCCTTACTCCCCACAGATCACCTCAACTCTTAACTGAGAAGAGGTCAAATGGCAGGAACTACTTTATTTCCTCTGAACATGCCTCCACACTTTTCCATTTCAGTAACCAACTTCACCTCCTTCATTCTAGCCTCAGAAAGATATCCCTTCTAAAGTCCAAGACAATATTTCTAATTATTTTCTCAATCCTACACTCTACCATGGCTTCCAAATCTCTGCTTCACCAAAAGAACACTTCTTATGCCTCTAATTTCAAATTCTCCCTCACTACAGGCAAAGTAAATGTATTTTAAATTTTAATAGAAAGCTGACAAACTGCTTTTCAAAAAGACTGTTACATTGTGGCAGAACACTAGAAGTTTATTTTCAGAAAAGGTTAAACCAAAGAGAGATTCTGGATCAGAAATCATAGCCCAGCTGAGAACAAAAGCATTCTACTGAGAAGAAACGCTGAAATTCCAACCTCTTTTCCCTTGTTCAGCTCTAACACCAGCAGCCAGGCATCCATGCCTCAAATGGGATTCTAGGAAGAGTCCTTCCTGGGAAAAGTGAACAATTCAAAAAACAGGTACAGATACTGAAAGCTAGAAATCCTCCAGTGAAACCTAGGTCCCTATCAAATTACCTTAAGGAGAGGGTAACATAGGGTGACCAACCATTCTATTTTGCCCAGCCTGTTGTCATGGTTTTACTACTGAAAGTGGTGTGTCCTAGAAAACCCCTCAGACTAGGATAGTTGGCCATCTGTGGACAAGCCCCACCCCTGAATACAAACTTCCAATCAACTGTTTATGTCTTCCTCTTAAAAATGAAAGGGTAGTCAAGGATTATCAAACATTTGAGAAAAAACACAAACACTAGTGGAAACAGAAAACAGAACGCAGCAACAACTAATAATGCAAGAAGCCAAAAAAAAGAAAGGTTATGCACCGACAAAACATGAAACAGAAGACTATTAAAAAAAGAAAAAACACAGAGCTTTGAGAATTGAAGTAAAATTTCTGGTTCAAAAAGGTCCACCAAAATCCAAATACAATGCATGAAAAACACCCACACCTTGGGGCTTGATTGTAAAATTTCAGAACCTTGGAACAAAGAAAAGATCTAAAGTATTTTTTCCCAGCAGAGGGGGAGAACTTCACACATAAAAGGTAAAAAAAAGATCAGAAAAATATCAAGACTTCTCAAAAACAGTCCAAACCCTGGAAGACAATGAAAATTTACTCCAAATTCTAAGGAAACTACCATCTCTAACTCTAAGACATTTTCTGACATGCTAGACCTTTAAAAGATGAATTCCCATGAACCTCTTCTCAGGAAGTTCCTAGCAGGTGTGGTCTACCGAAAACAGGGAAATAAACCAAGAAAAATATGGGATTGGGAAACAAGGAATCCAACCCAAGAGAAAAGTGAAAGGAGTCCTCAGGATGGCCTGTGTAGGAGGCCCAGAGGGCAACCAGTCTAGACCAGAGTGGAAGAACACAGAATTCTTGGCACAGTGGTGTCAAAAAATGAATTAAAACAAAACAGAAAACTGATTACTCCGAATATGAGAAGACTTTTTCACTTCTAGAGAATAATTTTAGGATAAATTACTGATTGAAACATAGACAACTAAGCAAATAAAAGAGACTATTAACACAGGGAAAACAAACAAAAATGTACAAGAAAAAAAATGTAACAATACTCCATAGGCCTAGCTGTGTACATGATATGTTATGCTATAAAATGATACCTATTTTCAGTTTCATTTTTAATCTTTGAGCATATATATGTTTTTTTTTCAAGCTCATAACTTTAAAAAGTGCAATAAAGTATCTTTCCCTAACATTCTATTGACACTGATTCAGCAAAGATCACATATCACCCAGTTGACAAATCCCAGAATAAATGTTCTACCATAAACTTATAATCATCTTGAAATGAGACAGTAAAAATTATTTAGAAATACTTGATAAAGTTCTAATTATTCTAACTATTGCTAAAAAATTTTTAAAGCAGGTTATAAAATGATATGTATGGTATACATCATGATTTTTTAAATGTGTATATTATATATATTATTAATGAACCAAAGATAAACAAAAAGTCCAGCCACTAAAGTATTAAGGGTGGTTATTATCAATGGTTTGAGTGATTCTATTTCCTTCCACAAGGATTTTTATATTTATCAAATTCTCTTTAAAATCAGAAATAGACACATGTATCTGTATACAGTCATCTTATCCAGATGTTTAAACTTACCAGGAATAATGAAAATAAGCAGCTTAGGCCTCGTGCCACTTTGATTATTAATGAGGTCAGTCCAGGGCCCACACTTTAGAACCTGGGTTTCAACTCCACAACATAAAATGAATTCCTCATGCACAGGAATTTCTTCCTTGATTTCTGAGTCCATTTCTAACTAAGGGGAGAAGAAAAATATGAAGAGTCACTAAAATATAAAACTTTGAGCCAAAGGCAATATTTGAGAATAAAGAAGACAAAATTCAATATACCTAGAAGGAAATGTCACGAAGAGTTATGGGAAATATATGACTATTTAGCTACCCTAGATTTTTGGATTAAAAAAAAAATTAAACCACAAGAGTAGGGAGATAGAGGGACATGTCTGGTGAAATTAAAGATGATAGAGGAGTGTGAATCAAAACAAAACCCCCACCACTCTCCTCTCCAGTCTAAACTGACAATATCCACGGCTAACTTTTATTTTCCCTCTGCTGGAATTCTCCTATAGCTATATGCTCTACCAGTGAGACCTGGTGAAGTCTGGTGAAGAAATAGAGGCTCTCGCTGCACTTGTACTCTCCCAGATAAGAAGGTAAAGAAGGACAGTGAACTCCTTGATGAGCTCTGAGTTTTTCCTTTATTTTATATTTTTATGATATTAAAGCATTATATTATTAAATTATGAAATGGGTAGGTAGAAAAAAACAGAATATCAGGTAGCATCACAAACAATTTTTTGAACAACCATTAAACAATATTCTGAATAATCAAGATATGTGCAAAAATGCAGTCCCAAATTACTTCTATCAGCCCTCCATCTCTGCCTCTGTCTCTATCAATAGGACCATGTCCCAAACTTTCATTGGTCTTTCTATCCTCCTCTTCAACTACCCTCCTTTCATTCAAAGCCCTCCAGAGTCTAGTCTAGACATTCAAAGCCTCCAGCTTTTTCTCCTCTTACTGCTTTACCATTAACCTTGCACTCGGGTCTGTCTTGTTCCTGCAGTTACTCAGCTGTCTTCATGCTTTTCTGCTCCTAGAGCTTTGCCAATGTTTTACTCCCCCACCATTTTTCAGATGCTTTCCTCGTGCCAGTTATCAATGTACTGCCTCCAAATTCACTCTTCATTGCCTTCTCTGGACAAATGGATCTGAGTTTTTAGAATATTTTCCCTCTGCCAACTGACATGATGTTAACCCTGAAGAATGGGCTGGAAGAGAGACACTGCAGAAGAAGGGATTTTTTTCCCCCTGGTTTCAGTATACTCTTCCAGAAGATTTCTCGAGGACTTGTCCCTCCCACTTTCATGCTCAGGCTGTGAGGTTTCTCTAGAGCAGTGACTTCCAAGCGGAGATAATTTTGTCCCCCAGAAGACATATGGCAAAAAATAAAAACAGTTTTTACTGTCACTTGGTATCAGGGGAGGTATTACTACAAGCATCTAGTGAGTAGAGGCTAGGGATACTGCTTAACACCCTACACTGTACAGTATAGGCTCCCACAACAAAGAATCACTAGCCCAAAAGGTCAATAGTGGAAAACTATCTGGAATGAAAATTTTTCACTTATGAAGTGGGGACTCCTTTCAAAATTATATTAAAATACGTTGACTAAGTAAATAAAAATATCATCTCACCTTTTCAATTGATTTTTAGTTCACTAATAAATGTCACTGTAGCCCAATCTCTAAAACTATCACAAAATACAATATATTTATAAAGGTCTTATGACATTTATAAAGTGTTAGAAACAATTAGATTTAACTGTTATATACAATACTAAATTAGAGTGCTGACAGAGAGGACACTAGCTAAATTTAAGATTTGTACCAGAAAGAGAATCCAAAGTTATTAACTATATTCAACTCATAAACACTTAACTTCAAAGTAAATGACATCTTAGGAGTTTAGCCACAGAATTAACAAGAATGCAAGCAGATATGGAACTCAAACAGTCTATGAAAATTGGAAAACAAGCAAAACACTAACTCTAAACAATTCAAGTAAAATACCACTGAGAAACCTGGAGTTAATGTACATATTGTAAAGCATCTTTTTATTTTACTTCACTCTTATGTTTCTGAATCTTACACAGCCAAATAAAAAAAAAGTAAAGAAAAATTTTACTTTCTTCCTTACCTAAGAACCCAGGGTAATTCAGTGTTGCAAACAATGGGCAGATTAACAGGAGACAATGTGTTCTAATATATACTATTAAAGGTTGATGGCCCCACCCTCAGGCACCACCTACAAGCAATCTTTAATGATCAGTTTTAGCAAGCCAGCACGACTTATGCTGGATTAAAATCCAGGTACACAGTGTAGCTACAATCTGCACAATTTAGGTAAGCTTTACTCAGCTAAGCACAGGTGTTTATCCGCTTATATTAATTGGATTCTAACTTTATTTAGGTCAAAAGAAAGAAAAAGAAAACTACACACTAACACCTTTCATATCTATACCTTAACAAAATATTAATAAATAGAATCTAGCAACATAGACGGAGATGGCAATGGCATCCCACTCCAGTACTCTTGCCTGGAAAATCCATGGACGGAGGAGCCTGGTAGGCTGTAGTCCATGGGGTCGTTAAGAGTCGGACACGACTGAGCGACTTCACTTTCACATGCATTGGAGAAGGAAATGGCAACCCACTCCAGTGTTCTTGCCTGGAGTATCCCAGGGATGGGGAGGCCTGGTGGGCTGCCCTCTATGGGGTCGCACAGAGTTGGACACGACTGAAGCGACTTAGCAGCAGCAGCAACATAGAAGATGAGTTATGTGGGATCTATTCCAGGTATATTTAACATTCAAAAGTCAATCAATGTAGTTCATCTATTAAGATACTAGAGGAAAAAAACACATAATCATATGAGTTAACTAAATGCACATCCTGTTACCCAACAATTGTATTACTGGGTATTTGTCCTAGAGGTATAAAAACATATTCATTCAAAAACATTCAAGTAAAGATTCACAGTTCTATTTGTAACAGCCTATAACTGGACACTACAAAAAAGTGAAAGGCTAAACCAACTATGATAAGCCATACCACAGAATACTACTCGGCAAGAAAAAGGAACAAACTATTGAGTCACTCAACAGTTTGCATGGATCTCAAAGGAATCACACATCCTGTCTGGTGTACAAAAATAAAAAAAAACTCAAAGGTGAGAGATTACAGTAAACTCCCAGTGAAAGTGAACTCGCTCAGTCTTGCTCGACTCTTTGTGACCCCGTGGACTGTAGCCCACCAGGCTTCTCCATCCAGGGGATTCTTCAGGCAAGAATACTGGAGTGGGTTGCCATTCCCTTGTCCAGGAGATCTTCCCAACCCAGGGATCGAACCTGGCTCTCCCACATTGTAGGCAGATGCTTTACCTTCTGAGCCACCAAGAAGTTTTGGGCTTACCTACTCCAGTATTTTTGCCTTCCTCAAACCCCGCCCCCCCCAACTCCCCTCCCCTCCTGCAAAACGCGGGCTCAAAGAAAACTCCCAGTAGCCTGCAGCAAAGAACTTCAAGAGAGCTATGAAATTGGTGCAGGGGTGAGGGCAGGTCATGCTTTAAGAGTTGACATTTACTGAGTGCTTATTACCTGGAAAGTACTGTTCCAAGTGTTACATGAAGTATCTCAGTTAAGAAAACAATCTTATCAAGTGGCTACTAATGTACCCCATTTTATACATAAGACAAAATGCTGCTGCTGCTGCTATGTCGCTTCAGTCGTGTCCGACTCTGTGCAACCCCATAGACGGCAGTCCACCAGGCTACCCAGTCCCTGGGATTCTCCAGGCAAGAATACTGGAGTGTGTTGAAACACGGACTATTTCCGAAAAATACCATGATGCGTCATACGCGGTAGAGGCAACAAAAGTCATAATTGTTTTCCCAAAATGCTGCACTCTTTAAGTTCAAGGCAGCAAGTGCCATTTTGACCTTGGCGTCACGAACTATTAGACCAACTAGAGTGAACCTCAAACAAAGGGTGGATACCTGGTGTAACAAATTTGAGAGAGGCGGCGGGAAGGCGGTTGATCCTGAGGAGAAACTTGATTCCAAACCAAAAGAGGCCTTCAATGGACAAGGTGGGAAACTGACACCCAGGGCGGCAAAAGAGCTGACTCGCTCAGGGCTAGAGGCCTAAGTTGATTCAAGAACTCAGACCTTTGGATTCCCTAGTGCAGACTTTGGCCACTTCTAGTCACTTGTTCCCAACCAGCCGCCCAAAGTCCGGGCCCCCTACTCTCCAAAGGGGCCGCCATAAGACTCCCTACAGGCAGGTTGCCCTTAGCGGTCCACACGGTACGTCCCCTCTGGCCGGCAGCCAAAGGGGCTCCGGGCCCCCAAGCGGTCGCAGCACCGTTATTCACGCTCCTACCGGCCGTCTGGCTAAGGGCGGCACGGGTTCTGTGAGAGCCATTAAGAGAAAGGACTTCAGCTCCCACGTGCCTGTCCCGCCGTCCTTCCTCCTACGAAGGCACCCCCAGAACGTGGTGGGGAGCTCCTCACCTGTCCACCCGGAAGGCACCACCTTCTGCCAAAACCTGAGTTACGCGTCACCAGGACGAGAAGTTCCGCCCCCTTTGACGTCATAGCACCGCGCCGCGCGCCGCGCGCAGCCCTGGGGAACCGGGCCCCTCGGGGTCACCGGGTGTGGCGAGTTTTGCGAGTTGCTTGACCCTGGCTTGGACCGGGTGGACCGGATCCAGCGAGAGCGCTGGAAAGCTTTATCTGTGCTGGAACTTTCTTTCCTCCTTCATTTGAATTTCACCCGCCTTTTATTTTAATCATCCTTGATACACTTGAAGCTTCCCTTTCTCCAAGTCTTACCCTGTGTTTTCCTCTGCCCATGTTTCCTTTTCCTTCCTTACAGGTTGCATCTCTTTCTTTAGTTTGCCCACATTCACGGGACAGTGGGGTCTCAGCTGACCTGTTTGTTAGCGTTAATATACCCAGACTCTGCTAGTCGGCCCTGTAGCAAAATGATGAAGATCCCTGTTTCAGAGATATTTTAAGCTGTGGACTGCAACAAGGATGCACAACTTGAGAGTTGCCTGTTACGTTTATTTGGGGGCAAAATGAGGACTGCAGCCTGGGAGGCAGTCGCCTCAGCTCTGAGAGATTGCTCCAAAGAGTCAATAGTGGAAGGTCGATATGTAAGGTTTTGGTGAAGGGGCGGCGAGGGGGGGTGGGGGGCGGATTCAATACAATTTGGCACTCCTTTTTACAAAAGGTTTTCTGTTTGTCAGGAGCCTCTGACTTCACCATGAAGGGATTTGGTGCTTTTTAAAGAGCTTGCCTGATAGCTCAGTTTGTAAAGAATCCGCCTGCAATGCAGGAGATCCTGGTTTGATTCCTGGGTCAGGAAGATCTGCTGGAGAAGGGATAAGCTGCCCACTCCAGTATTCTTGGGCTTCTCTTGTAGCTCAGGAGACCTGGGTTGGGAAGAACCCGTGGAGAAGACTACCCACTCCAGTATTCTGGCCTGAGAATTCCATGAACTATATAGTTCATGGGTTCGCAAAGAGTCGGCGGACATGACTGAGCGACTTTCACTTTCACTTCTGTTGTCACAAGGCTCCGATGTCACCATGAAGGGATTTAGTGCTTTTCTAGATATGAGGAGATGCAAGGATTGAGATCATAAAATCTGTTCCTAAAAACATCCAACCACGTAAAGACGTGTCCCACCAGATTTCCTGGAGCACAGAGTGCTTCACTCCACCCTGAACTCCCTTGGGTTGTTGAAGGTCAACAACTGCAACATTATAGGGTTCAACCTCTACAGAGGCAGATGGCCAATTCCCTTACTGTTGTTCAGTTGTTGGCGAATGCTCTTGGCAAGTGCCAATTTGTAGTTGACAGAGGTTACATACCTAAACTCCATGAAGACAAAAGTCATATTCATTTTGTGAACTGTTTATATCCTCAGCACCTGGCATATAGGTAAGTGGCATATGTCTGTCCAAAAATGCAGTAGAGAAAACAAAATAGTTTTCTAGCACCAGGGAGAAGCAGACAAGCAGGCTGGTGAATTAGTAATCTCCCCCACACATAGAAAAGAAGACTTGATCCTTTTGTATTTAATATCTCAGTGGAGGCACCATCTTCTAGCCTGTGGTTGGAAGTTGATTGGTACCTCTTCATTACCTTCTCTGCTTTTGGTTTACTTCTAAATATAATAATTAACCCAATGAGTTTAGAAAAGGCCACTCCTTGTGCTTAGAGCTTCTCATGGATCAACATTTTGAATCTTCACACAACCCCAATAAGGTCAATTATGCAGGTCAGGAAGCAACAGTTAAAACTGGACATGGAACAAAAGACTGGTTCCAAGTAGGAAAAGGAGTATGTCAAGGCTGTATATTGTCACCCGGCTTATTTAACTTATATGCAGAGTACATCATGAGAAACACTGGGCTGGAAGAAGCACAAGCTGGAAACAAGATTGCTGGGAGAAACATCAATAACCTCAGATACGCAGATGACACCACACTTATGGCAGAAAGTGAAGAGGAGCTAAAAAGCCTCTTGATGAAAGTGAAAGAGAAGAGTGAAAAAGTTAGCTTAAAGCTCAACATTCAGAAAACGAAGATCATGGCATTTGGTCCCATCAGTTCATGGGAAATAGACGGAGAAACAGTGGAAACAGTGTCAGACTTTATTTTTTGGGGCTCCAAAATCACTGCAGATGGTGACTGCAGCCATGAAATTAAAAGACGCTTACTCCTTGGAAGAAAAGTTATGACCAACCTAGACAGCATATTCAAAAGCAGAGACATTACTTTGCCAACTAAGGTCCATCTAGTCAAGGCTATGGTTTTTCCAGTGGTCATGTATGGATGTGAGAGTTGGACTATGAAGAAAGCTGAGTGCCAAAGAATTGATGCTTTTGAACTGTGGTGTTGGAGAAGACTCTTGAGAGTCCCTTGGACTGCAAGGAGATCCAACCAGTCCATTCTGAAGGAGATCAACTCTGGGATTTCTTTGGAGGGAATGATGCTGAAGCTGAAACTCCAGTACTTTGGCCACCTCATGCGAAGAGCTGACTCATTGGAAAAGACTCTGATGCTGGGAGGGATTGGGAGCAGGAGGAGAAGGGGACGACAGAGGATGAGATGGTTGTGTGGCATCACGGACTCGATGGACGTGAGTCTGAGTGAACTCTGGGAGATGGTGATGGACAGGGAGGCCTGGCGTGCTGCAATTCATGGGGTCGAAAAGAGACGTACATGACTGAGCGACTGAACTGAACTGAACTGAGAGTCTGGAAACCGACAAATGCACAAAATAAGTGAATAATTACAATGCAATCACACTACATGGGGACTTCCAGGTGGCGCTGGTGGTAAAGAACCTGTCTGCCAGTGCAGGAGATTTAAGAGATGTGGGTTCGATCCCTGGGTCTGAATATCCCCTGGAGGAGGGCATGGCAACCTACAACAGTATTCTTGCCTGAAGAATCCCATGGACAGAGGACCCTGGATGACTACAGTCCATAGGGTTGCACACTGTAGCAATTTAGCACACATGCATGGCACTACATGACTTGTTCAAGGTGTTGTTGTCCCTCGTGACTAATGCACAGCTATATGTGTGCAAAATTCCAGTGAGTGTGGTTAAAGTGCAGCAGTTCTTTCAATTCTTGCATATGCATTTGTGGTGCATTGCTCGAGTAATTTTTGTCTCCAATTTCATTAAATAATTAGGTCTGTGCCAGAAAAAGTAACCACAGGGGTTCCTTTTTTTTTTTTTTAATATATCTTTCCAAATCTTTGGCCAGTCTATGTTATCCCCATATTATTTGCCGTTCAAATAGTTTCTACTTTTGACCTTCAAAGCATTTGTTAGGATTGCACTTCTCTTATAGGCCAGGGGTAGGGGAGTCCTAGGAAGGGAGCTGCCAAGGGGATGTGAGTATTTTTGGCCAATGAACTGTGAGGAGAAATAGTGCTTCACTTCCAGGCTGAGCAGTTGATATTTCTTGTGTAAAATCCTCCAAAATGTCACTGTATCATTTGGGGAGATGATGGCGACACTTAAATGATGTCTGTCCCACCAGCCTGTGTCCTTGAGTAGCTGCTGCTACATAAAACCTATTGACCATCCTGTGATGACTATTGAAGAAAGAAACCTCTGTTGCTATTTCTGGTTCTGTTACAATGTAGCCTGTCTGCATTGATACAGAGGGATAGCCTGCACAGAGAGGCTCTTTTTTCTCACTCTCTTGATTTAAATTCCAAATACTCAGGGGAGACTTTCTAATTGGCTGGGCTTGGGTCTGGTTGTCAGCAGTTGTCCAATCATCAGTGACAAGCTTTAGGGGTCTTACTGTACCTGGAGAAGGAAATGGCAACCCACTCCAGTATTCTTGCCTGGAGAATCCCATGGACTGAGGAGCTTGGTGGGCTACAGTCCACGGGTCGCAAACAGTCGGATACGACTGAGCGACTTCACTTTCACTGTACCTTGTAGATAAGGACCCTCTGCTTCAGTTAAGGGATTTAGTGAGCAGGCAAATGTTCCACAAAGGTGTCCACTACAAGCACACTTGGCTATAAAATTAGACCATGGAGAAGGAAATGGCAACCCACTCCAGTGTTCTTGCCTGGAGAATCCCAGGGATGGGGCTGCCAACTCTGGGGTCGCACAGAGTCGGACACGACTGAAGCGACTTAGCAGCATACTGATTTAAAAAACAATAAATTAAATTGAAACACTTTCACCTTTTACATAAAAAATTTAGACTGCTATTACTCATTCAATGTTTACTGAGTACCTGTTACATTCCAAACATTCTTTCAGGCACTGAGGACACGAAGGCAGCCTAGAGAGAAAAACACTTGCTCCCACTGAATGGAAAATAAACAAATTTAAACAGATTAATATAATAAGGACATTGGAAGGGGAACCAAAAGGTGGGGTAACAGAGAGTGAGGAGTGCATTTATTACCTACTGCTGCTTAAAAAATTACTCCAAAACATAGCAGCCTAAAGCAAACATTTATTATATTGCACAGTTTCTGAGGGTCAGGAAAGCCAGAGAACCTACGTGGAGCTCAAAGTCTTTTATCAGATTCCAGCCAAGCTGGCTGGTCAGGGCTAAAGACATCTCAAGCTCCACTGAGGCTGGGAAATCCACCTCTAAGCTCAGCTTCGTGATTGCTGGCCAGCCATTGTTCCTCACTGGCTGTTGGCCAGAAGCTGACCTCCTCCAGTGGCACCTGGGGACTCATTATAAAAGCATTCAGGGCTGACTCCACATTTCATTAATCCAGCAGTGTCCACAAAAAAGATGTAATTCAGGGTCTTCTGATTGTTTGACTTCATGACTATTCATCGCTATTGTGGATCCTCCATTCCTTCTGCAAAATGTCCCCAACAACTGTTGCCGTTTCTAAGTGTTGCTTTTAAAGATCTCTGCATACCTGATTTGGACCATATCAGAAATGCAAGCTTTTTTTTTCTCTCTCTCTTCCTCTTTAATGATATTGCCCACAAAACAGCAGGAAGCTGAGATACTATCTCCACTGCAACTTCCTCCCTGTCAGTTCTGTATATGGTTGACAGTCTCCTTAAATCATTTTGTGTCCATGGGACACTGCACGGAGATGGCTCTGCTCAACAGGTACTCTGTTACAGTGGTTCCTGAGAGTGAGACAGAGAAGTTGGTAACATTTAGATATTTATGATAGTAAAGAATATTTCTGGTGGATGTTGTGAGATTGTCAGAAGGATTTATTAATAAAATATGTTCCCATCTTTCTGATTATTCCACTACACAGAAAGTTGAAACTCTTAATTTCGACTTTGAGTTGAGATATGTACATTAAATATTATATAAAAAGGAACAAGATAAAGAGAAAAAAGAACAAGGAAATAGGAAGAATAAAGATTTATTTCTAAGTGTTGAAGACAACTAAGATTTGTCTTCAATATATATTCTGGAGATAGAACTACTAGTCAAAAACGTCAATGAATTTTGAATTGTATTTTTTTCACTAATCCTAATAGTGAATTTTCTCATTTGTAAACCTTTAAGGGTAAACAATTCTAAATGCATGTAAACATACCATTGCTTCATGCAGCTTTCTTAAGATGGCTCTGGTATATCCAGAGATCCATGTAAATATCTTTTTTCAAACACTTTAGGTCAAGAAAATAGATCCACATAATAATTCATCTTAAACATAAATTAGAAACCAGTAGCTAAAAGTTGACACAAGCTGGAATCAAGATTGCTGGGAGAAATATCAGTAACTTCAGATATGCAGATGACACCACCCTTATGGCAGAAAATGAAGAGGAGCTAAAAAGCCTCTTGATGACTGTGAAAGAGGAGAGCGAAAAAGTTGGCTTAAAGCTCAACATTCAGAAAACGAAGATCATGGCATCCGGTCCCATCACTTCATGGGAAATAGATGGGGAAACAGTGGAAACAGTGTCAGACTTTATTTTGGGGGGCTCCAAAATCACTGCAGATGGTGACTGCAGCCATGAAATTAAAAGACACTTACTCCTTGGAAGAAAAGTTATGACCAACCTAGATAGTATATTCAAAAGCAGAGACATTACTCTGCTGACTGAGGTCCATCTAGTCAAGGCTATGGTTTTTCCTGCGGTCATGTATGGATGTGAGGGTTGGACTGTGAAGAAGGCTGAGCGCCAAAGAATTGATGCTTTTGAACTGTGGTATTGGAGAAGACTCTTGAGAGTCCCTTGGACTGCAAGGAGATCCAACCAGTCCATTCTGAAGGAGATCAGCCCTGGGTGTTCTTTGGAAGGAATGATGCTAAAGCTGAAGCTCCAGTACTTTGGCCACCTCATGCGAAGAGCTGACTCATTGGGAAAGACTCTGATGCTGGGAGGGATTGGGGGCAGGAGGAGAAGGGGACGACCGAGGATGAGATGGCTGGATGGCATCACGGACTCAATGGATGTGAGTCTGAGTGAACTCCGGGAGATGGTGATGGACAGGGGAGGCCTGGCGGGCTGCGATTCATGGGGTCTCAAAGAGACAGACACAACTGAGCGACTGAACTGAACTGAACTGAAAAGTTGACAAAGTCACATTTAACTCCTATATTACAGTTACACTGTTCCTCTTGGCATTTAATTACACAGAAACCCAAAGAAATGAATGGTCCTAAAAGCTAGCACACTTAAACTTTGAGACTTGGAGTGTCTCACTATGGGACTGTTCACTGAACTGAACTGAACGGAACTGAACTTGCCTTCATGGAGGCACTTGGCTTGTAAAAGAAATGAACTAAAAAATATCTGACAAACATCAACATTTAGATCTTCAGGTCATCAAAAAATACACACACACACACACACACACACACACACGTATATATATGAGAGAGACTAGAATAGTATTTTTATTTTAGGACTCTCAAGGTTATTCACCATATGCTATGTAACTGCAACTCCAAACGCTTTGTTGTAATCCACTGATGTGATTCATTAGTCCCCCTCAATGAAGCTATACCATAAAGATATTTTTAGTGGTAGAGCAGGGTATTGTAAAGATAAGAAAAATATGGGAAATGTAGTTCAACTACCTCTATAAATTAAGAAATAAGTAGAGATTGGAACTAGCTTCAAGGAGATCAAACCCGTCAATCCTAAAGGCAACTAGTCTTGAATATTCATTGGAAGGACTGATGCTGAAGCTGAAATTCCAATACTTTGGCCACCTGATGCGAAGAACTGAAAAAGATCCTGATGCTGGGAAAGATTGAAAGCGGGAGGAGAAGGGGGAGACAGAGGATGAGATGGCTGGATGGCATCACTGACTCGATGGACATGAGTTTTGAGCATGCTCTGGGAGTTGGTGCTGGACTGGGAGGCCTGACACGCTGCAGTCCATGGGGTCCCAAAGAGTCAGACAGGACTGAGTGACTGAACTGAACTGAAAATAAGAATGGAATTTGTCATAAACCAAAATGTCTAGCTGTATTGTCCAGCTGTTCAACTGTCGTAGACTGAGTAATGGTCCTCTGAAGATGTCCTTGTCTTAATCCATGAAGCCTGTGACTGTTCTCCATTACGTGACAGAAAGGGTTTTGCAGATGTGATTGACATGTGTTATGGATCTTGAGATGGGGAGAGTAGCCTGGTTTGTGCAGGTGGGCCCAATGTAATCACAAGGGGTCATAGAATAGGGAAATAGGTAGATCAGAGTCAGAGAAGATATGTGATGATGGAAGCTGAAAGAGAGAAGAAAATGTGATGGTGGAAGAAATAGTCATAGTCAGAGAGACAGAGATTGAAAGATACTATACTGCTGTCTTAAGAATAGAGGAAGGGGCCACAACAAATATGCGGGTAGCCAATAGCTGGAAAACTCAAGGAAATGGATTCCCCTCTGCCCCCCAGGTCTTCCAGCAGGAACACTGACCTGCCATCACCTTGATTTTAGCCCAATGAAGTTGATTTTCAAGTTCTTCTCTCCAGAAGTAAGATAGTACATTTGTGTTGTTTTAAGCCAATGCATTTGTGGTAATTAATTTCAGCAGCTATAGGAAACTAATATACCAACTAAATAAAGGCTTAGATATTTCTGTTTTGTAAACAAGTGAATAGTATTAGCCAGGTAGACTAAGACTTCTTTTAGCCAAAACTTTTAGTCAAGACTCTTTTTTTTTTTGGAAGAAGCAGTTCTTGGATTTATGCAATAGTTTTGCATGTTTTTTTTTTCTTTTCAAATTCATTGTTGAATTCTTTAATTTTATAATCCTTCCCTTCTGCTTTCCTAGACATTTTTTTCCCTACCTTGAGATTCATTTGTAAATATAAACTTTGCAGCTGTGAATCTTCTTCTGAGCTTTGCTTTGCTTCTATTCCACATTTCTGAAGTACTGATGGCTAAAACAAGCATTTGATAAGCAGATTTGCCCAGTTGAGAGATCTAGTGTCCTCTGAAGAAGAGAACTGAACAGTCTGTTGTTTGGATAAACATGTTTCCAGGAAGTCTCTTAAGCAATAAAGTTGTTCCCAATAATTTTCTGCCCTTCCCACTGAGAAGTTGTATTTTGTGTCCCATTGGTATCAAATTAGGACATGTGGCTTGTTTTGGACAATGAAATGGTAACAGATGGTCCATTGCAGGTTGCTAGCCTTGTGGAATTCTGTCATTCCTCTTATCTCTCTGCCCTAAGATCAATATATCCTAGATGAGGGTTGTTTGTTTATCCAGGGTCCCAGAATGAGGAAGACATGGAGTAGAGGTGGAAGCAACCAGTGAATGACATGTAATGGGAGCAAGAAAGAGATCTTTGTTGTTGTAAACTGCTGAGATTTATGGGTTATCTTTGCATGATCAACCAACAAAACTGTTTGATACAGCACATATTGAAATATTTATGTATATATTTCTTTATATATGCTTTTATATATCATGCATTCTCAGATATGAAATAGTATTGGGTTGACCAAAACGTTTGTTGAGGTTTTTCCATAAGCATCTATGGAAAACCCAAACAAACTTTTGGCCAACCAATAACATCTTTTGAACAAATAATGGATAAGTATATTTTATGGAACTTAAGATATAACTTTGCTAATTAACTTTTATAAAGATTTATCATTGTGTCTTTGCTTTTATGAGACATTTATGGTCATAGTCATAATTTGTTTGATGCCAAGCCTTTGGTTCTAAGGAGTTTTTTCTCAAAAAGAACTCTCAAGAAAACCCCATTGCTTGATACCTATCAGTTTTGGGACACAGTTACAGAAATTCATTAATATGAAAAAAAGGAAACTGCTTTAACTTGTTTGCAATTTTAAAATTCTTTTTTATTACTACTTTAAAACCAGCAAAAATGATCTATAATCCTAGTGACCTAATATATCTTTATAGATGTTGTCTCTTACAAAAGAGAAAAAATGTTCTTGTATAGCCATCAGATATATAAACAGTATGAGATATGAAGATAGTTTAAAAAATTCTAAACAGAATAAAGAAAATACTCTATTTTCTTCTTCAAAGCATAGTTAAGAAGTCAGGCAATATTTAAAGATTCCAAAATATGCATCTTATTTTTAACACAATAAATTGAGTTATGCCTTTGATTTAGCAATTTCTTTTATATATTTTAAGATTATGCAATATTTTATAGAACATTAATGTTTATTGATAGATCTGAGCAACAGTGTAAGATGCTAAAAGTATTTGAAAACAATGTTTTTGGTTCAGTGCCCTCTGCCTTGTACTGTCATTATTTTACATAGCAAAGCTGGTTTAAGTAAAAATTTGGTTAGTTGTCTAATTTTGTTCTTTTATACCCCAATTCTCTGTATGTTAGTACAAATCTGAGTTTTAGAATGCTAATCTCTGAGTAATCAAATATGCCTAGGAAAAAATAACCTGCAGGGGAACTGTAGCTACAGACCATATGATTTGCATTATTAGTACTTTCCATGTAATAATTCTACACATTGTTGTCATTAGCAACACTATTTCAATCATGAATATCACCAAGTTCAGAAGAAATCATTTCTGAATTGTCTCTATTAGACCATGATCAAGAGGAAAAAATACAAGACCTAGTTTTCCTTTAGTGTTGTATCTGACATTTTTAAATAGACTCATTTTCTGTGGTTTCATGTAACCTATTACATTTGTCACTGAATGGCAAGGAGGCCTGTGTCTCATTAGCACTTCCGCTGGTACTTGAGAAAAATATCCTGGAAGAAAAAAAGATTCAATTTTCCCTGCTGGATTTGAAGGCATTTGATTTTTTTGAGAATTTCAGTGAATATCATCTCTAATTTTAGTTGAATACCCCACACCATACGATGTTACAAGATATAACTAACATACTATCCGCCTAGAAATATGTTTCTCTTTGATCCTAAAAATGGCTTTTGATTAAAAAATTGGTTCTCCATTATGTTAAGAGTGAGATAGGATTTAAGTGGTGGTGGGGGAGATTGATCTATAAAAGACAGAACAAAAGAATAGATTATAATTAAATGTTACTTTTTTTTATCCATCTCTTAATTTCCCCCTCCTTTATGTTCATCTGCGCCCCAGGATTCTCTGTAAACTTCTGCATATTTGGAATGTGTTTATATTAGGTTTGTCTGTAGTGCGTTGCATAGGTTTGTGTGTGTGTGTGCATTTGGAGGGAAGTGTTGGAAAGTGTTTTTAGCTTAGTTGTTTGCCTTGCTCCTCCTTTCTTTTTCTCCCAGCTCCTCCTTTCTTTTTCTCCCAGCATAGAGATGTTCTTAACATCTCTTAGCAACTCTATTGGGGTGAGAGACGTTTAAGATGTGAGAGAATTCCCCTTGCATCATTCATTAATGGACATATCCTAATGTGAGTGCTGAATGATCTTTCAGTCATAAACATTAGATTGTATCACTCTCATGCTTAATATTGCTTCTTGGCTCCCTCTTACCTAAAATATGAAACCCACACTCTATCTAGCATTATAAGGTCTTCATAATCTGGCCCAAATGTTCCATTTTGGCCTCATCTCCCGCCTCTAGGAGTCTAAACTATCTAGTTTCTCTACAAGCTATGTTCTAATCCCTCTGTCTCTGCACATACTATTTGTGTGGCCTGGGATGTTCTTTACCAACTGGGGAAGCTAATTAATTCCTTTTGTTTTAACTCATTCTGAATCTTCAGTGAAGACTTTCCCTGCCTCAGGCATCCTACAGAGTTCCCACTGTATTTTGTACACACCTGCTGAAGCAAAGACGGCTAATTTACAGCCAATTCAATATCTTTTCTCCTTCCTTCCACTCATAGAGATTGCCGATTTTATTTGGAGTGGCAGTGTGCCCAGTTCCCAAACTTCTTGTGGCCAAGTGGTCAATCTCTGGCCAATGAAATACAAGTAGATGCTGAAAGGGACCTCTAAGAGATCTTCTCAAAAAGGAGAAAACTGGAACTGGCCCTTTTTATCTCTACATATTGCCTAAAATGTGGGTGTATTGGCTGGAGCTCCAGCATTCATCTTGGACTATAAGGTTCCCTTGAGAAAACACCAAATGTTAGAGATGGTGGGGCAGAAAGGAGAAATCTAAGATTAACGTTGTGACATTGCCTTAACAGCCTTGGACTATGTCCCTCTGAACTCTTTACATGAGAGATAGAACTTTATTTATTGTGTTTTAACTTGGCCCTGTTTAGGTTTTCTATTATGTGCACCAAACTCTCAGTTCAGTTCAGTTCAGTCACTCAGTCGTGTCCGACTCTTGGCAACCCCATGGACTGCAGCACGCCAGGCCTCCCTGTCCATCGCCAGCTCCAACTTTAATCTTTACTAGTATGCCTGCCTTACAGCAGCTACCAAAGAGTATACTATTGGACTATTTTCATATATATCTTTCTTACTCTGTTATGTCCTAGTAGGAGAGCTGGGTTACTGTATGTTTTAAAATAATATAAGTATCATATGGATTTCTGCCAAGGCGTGACTCTTGAATTGGTGGTGGGAGTGAGGGTGACCAAATGAATGACCAAAAGCTCATTCATTTCTTTTCTTCCCTTTTTTAAACCACCTGTCACTATGCAAAGATATTATATAATTATTGACTGTATTCCCCCACACTGTACATTATATACTGTGACTCATTTGTAACTAGAAATGTTTACCTCTTTCTCTTTTCCCTATCCCTTCCCTTCTGGCAAACACCAGTCATACTTTGTATCTATGACTATGTTTCTATTTAGTTATACTTGTTCACGTGTTCGTTTTCTTGATTCCACCTATAAGTGAAATCATCAAGTATTTGTCTTTCTCTCTCTAACTTATTTTACTTAGCGTAATACCCTCTAGGTTCATCTATATTGTTTCACATGGCAAGATTTAATTCTTTCTTTATAACTGAGTAGTATTCCATTGAAAGCATGTGCTCCATCTTTGCTATCCATTCGTTTATTTATGGGCATTTAGATTGCTTCCATATCCTGGCAATTGTAAGCAGTGCTACAGTGGACATAGAGGTGCATATAGCTTTTTAAATTAGTATTTTGTTTTCTTTGGATTAATAACTAGAAGGAGAATTCTTGGATAGTATGGTAGTCCTATTTTAATTTTTTGAAGAATTTCCATAGTTTTCCATAGTGGCTGAACCATTTACACTCCACAGATAGTGCATTAAGGCTGCCTTTATTCCAATACTCGCCAACACTTCGTCTAATTGTTGTCTTTTTGATAGTAGCCATTCTGAGGTGATACCTCGTTGTGGTTTTGATTGGCCTTTCCTTGATGATTAGTGATTTTAAGCATCTTTTCATGTGCCCATTGGCTATTTGCATATTTCCTTTGGAAAAAAATGTCTATTCAAATCCTGTTTATTTTTAAATAGAGTTTTTTTTTATGTTGAGTGTATGAGTTCTTTGTATATTTTTGCTATTAAGCCTTTATCAGATATATAATTTGCAAATATCTTCTCCCATTCCATAGGCAGGCTTGTTCATTTTGTTGATAGTTTCCTTTGCTGTGAAAAATCTTTTTAGTTTGATATAGTCCCATTTGTTACATGAACTCACCTATATCAGTGGCAGAGCCAATTCAATATTAGTATGCAATATAGATACCAGGTTATCAAACAAATCAATTTTCAATGAAATAAACAAATTTGAAATTTGTTTATGATTTTTACAGAGAAGAAATTAAAAGTTTTTTTAAAAAAATTAATAAGCAGTAGCATATCCATGAGCAATAATAGCATAAACAATAAATGTTGGGAAGATTATAGTTTTCTTTCTTTTTCCTTTTTTGGCCATGCCATGTGACTTGTGGGATTTTAGTCCCCTGACCAGGGATTAAACTTGGGCCCTTGACAGTGAGAGTGCAGACTGCCAGGAAATTCCCCAAAATTTTCAACACAACTTCTTCACCAGTTTTCCAAGCTCCTATGAATGACATTCCAACAAGTAAGTCCCTCTCACCCCTACCCTCAACTCTATCTACCAATTGATTTTTTCCTGAAAAAGAGTAGCTTTTATTCTACAGGAATCTTTTTTCTTTAATGTCTCACCTTACTTGTACTTAAGACTTTAACAGGAAAATACCTTTCCTACAGTAGATGCTCAATTCAGAGGCACATGGATTTTCAGTATCTGACTCTACCTGCATGGAGATGGAAATTTTCTTCTATCACCATTGATTGTATTGAAAGGTGCAGTGAACTTTAGTCACTTCTTATATTTTTCCTTGTTCTTCACAAGTATTTTCTCAGTTAAAAGTGACAATTTGAACTCTGAAGTTCTCTCGGCAGAGAACTTGAATTCTGGTTCTGGTCTGGTCTGATTTCTGGTGGGGCCAAGTTCCAGCCCTCCCTTCTCTGGAGGCCCAGGGGAAAGTCCCATAACGCCTGGGTATCTGTAGGTGGCGGGAGACGTCTGTAAGGCCACCCCTTTTGCCTCCCTCTCCCGCCTCCTCCCTCTTCTTCTTTCAACCTGGCTTCCTTTATTCTTGTATTTAAGGGCTTCTCTGGTGGAGCAGAGGTTAAAGCATCTGCCTGCAATGTGGGAGACCTGGGTTTGATCCCTGGGTCAAGAAGATCCCTTGGAGAAGGAAATGGCAACCCACTCCAGTATTCTTGCCTAGAGAATCCCATGGACGGAGAGGCTTGGTGGGCTACAGTCCACGGGTCGCAAACAGTCGGACACGACTGAGCGACTTCACTTTCACTTTCTCTTATCCACTATGGTTTCTGACCTTTGTTAACTCTGGACATTGTATTCATTTACCAAGTGATCTTTTTTTCTAATTTTTTATTTGATATTTTTTGCATAATGCTTCCTTTACTCAGACTAAGTAGTCAACAGAATAAAATTGCAAAATGTTAACATGTTGAATGAATAAACAAACAACTTCTGTTTTGAGAGAGAAGCACTGACCCTGAGTGCAACTGTGGATGGAGTAAGCTCTGTTGCCTTGTCATCTTGGCTGGGTACTGGTGTCTCAAATCTACTCTGTGCTTTTGAAACAATGCTTGTGGTATAGTTCTGCTCCTATTGTGTTCCTCTGGTCCTTTTCCCACCTGGTCAAGTGGGCATTTCATATTCCCTGCCTCAGGGTAGAAAAGACACAGCAAAAAACAGAAACAAACCAATCCTTGCTTTTGTGTTTCAAACTCTAAGCCTCGGTGGAAGGGGAGAAACTCAGATGTCTAGACTATAGGTTGGAAGACTTTTTGATGAGAGAAAACTTGAGGACATTCTTTACGCTGGGAGGGTTGTGAGAGGAAAGTGAAGACAGCTAATTAGAGGAGAGCTTGGTGGAACTGGTATGGACCATAGGGGAAGGAAGAAAGATGGCTTCCGAAGATCACCCCATATCCCACTTTAGCAAGTAACCAAAGTATTCTCTACCCATGAGCCATAAAGGATTTAGGCCAGTGCCCACAGGAAGACAAGCCTCCTTTTGACGAGCATATCCTGGACTGAGGCACTTTGCTATTTGCCCTTGGGTTTAGCTTCCTAATGAAAAACTCCCTAGTGGTGATCAACTTGCCACTCATGGCCCCTTGTCAGGAGGAGTTATGAGCTTCTGTTTGGAATGTACCCAACCTCCCTGTGTGGGGTTGCCTCTTCCTCGGTATCCTAGGACATCCACAATCCTTCTGAAGGAAGGCAGCATCCTGGTCTGGAAAGCTTGCGGTGAGTGGGAATAGAGGACTTGCGGCTGCCTCGAACAGAACCCGCTCAGGATCGCCACTGCAACTCGGCCTAAGGTAAAACACATCTCTACTGTCTTGATGAACCGGGAAGTTTTTAGAAAGTTACAAAAGGGAGTCTAGGTTGTTTGCAAGGTCTTGGTGACAGTAAGAAAGGTCCTAGAAGTAGGGGACTGACAACCAACCTGTCACCTCGGACCACCCAAAGCACTGGAGTGAGGCATAAGCTTTCATTTGCCCTTCTCTGTTTCCATTCTGTGGCCTTGGTCCATCCAACCAGAGACCACCTCTGCTCTCGTTCCCCCATTACGCTTGTCTGTGGAGTGTTGCCTACATGGGGCTCATCAGAAAACGTCCCAGACAGGGAAATGGGCAGAAGAGATTGGCGGCTGTCCTTTCAGTGTACTGCTAGATGCTGCCTAGTGTGCATTCGAGGCTTGTCTAGTTGTAAACAGGTGTGCTTTGGGGAGCCTGGTGGGCTGCCGTCTATGGGGTCACACAGAGGCAGACATGACTGAAGCGACTTAGCAGCAGCAGTGCTTCTTTCACTGGTTTTCTGTGGGCCTTCTATAGGGGTAGAAGGTAATTTATAAAAAATTGATTATAGTGCATATGATTATTATCTATATAATGTAAATGACTTTGGTAGAGATAAAATTGATTTCTGTTTGTGAAATAGAGAAGCATAAACATAAACATTTTATCAGGCTTAAGAATATTAATCAGTTTTACATCTAGTAGCTAATTGATTTCAGCATTCCAAAGATATTTCAAACATATAAACTCCATATATATTTATACATATATATGAACATATGTCGGAGAAGGCAATGGCAAGCCACTCCAGTACTCTTGCCTGGAAAGTCTCATGGACGGAGGAGCTTGGTAGGCTGCAGTCCATGGGGTCACTACTAGTCAGACACGACTGAGCAACTTCACTTTCACTTTTCACTTTCAAGCATTGGAGAGGGAAATGGCAACCCACTCCAGTGTGGCCTGGAGAATCCCAGGGACGGGGGAGCCTGGTGGGTTGCCATCTATGGGGTCGCACAGAGTCGGACACGACTGAAGCAACTTAGCAGCAGCAGCAGCAGCATGAACATATGTATATATATTCAAATTCTCCTTTAGCTGATCTTAATATCTTAATGTTTCCCTTACTAATTAATGAGTAAAATAAAATAATGAATAAGATCTTTGACTTATATTCATTCTGTATTTGCATGAGTCATTTTAACTTTTCAACATTATACTTTAAGAGGATTACTTCCAAAGAAGATGCAGACTTCTTGAGATGATCTTCTGAGATTTTTTCCTTCTTGTTTACTTTATGCTACTTTTAAAACATTGCTTTCTGTTCTAGAACACAAAAACTTTTCCATTGCTCTAAGTGCTCATAACTTTAGATGTAAACAGAGAGGAATGTGGTTGATTGCTTCAAGTACTAATTTTTCTTAATCATGGAACATTTTTGTTCAATAAAGTATCTTTACCCTAGTTGGCTTAGTCTTGTAGGACAAGATGTACTTATAAACCTGATCAAGCATCTTGCTCGGATTCATATGTACAAAGAGGTTAGATATTAGCAATGCTGATGGAACTAGTGTTATTATGAGAGCAGACAAAAATCAACATTTCCTTCTTCTAATGATTTATGACTGAGCTGAGCACTATAAACCAAATTAGACTTTTTTTTTTAATAAGAATGGGATAAAGCAAGGATCATCTAGTATAGAATAATAGTATAAGCAAAGTGCTGGAGATTATGAGCAGTCAAATGACTAAGACATGAGGAAATTTTACTGATTTACAAATTATAAAGCAGAGCAGGGAAAGATAAGATAAGTGAAGGACTTTATCCTACAGGAAAGTGAGGAGATTCTCGTAATTCTTGAGTAGGGGAATGGAATTCTAAACAGAGATGGTTTAAGAAGACTAATATGGCAGTTATGTGTCATGAGGATTAGATTTGGATGTGGCTAACTGAGGTAGGTGGGGGAGAATTAAAGATAGCGTTGAGAGCCTCCTAGATGGAATATAGGGGCTTTTTCAAATGTTTATTCTATTCTGACCTTCAGAATAGAAAATGAAAAAGTATGATATTGAAAATGACTTCAAAATTTTGAAACTTGGGATGGATGATGCCATTGAAAGGGAGGGCAAACAGAATTTCTGTTTTCTGAATTTTTTCAAGATAAAGCATCTGACAATATAATAGTTTATATTTTATGATTTTTCTTTGCTTTTTAAAATTTGAAGCATTTCCCCCTAATTTGTCTCATCTGATAGTCACAACAATCTGTAAGGCAGACATAGTAATTGCCATGTTGCAAGTGTTACTCTTAGAGAAGAAGCTGAAGCTCAAAGATGTTAAGGGGTTAAACGGTTTATTCAAACTTCAAGGAGGTGGCCCAACTTAGACTGATTGTTCTTTTGATCAAAGAAGTGAGTAAAATCATGTACAAGCATCATAGGAATTCGGCATAATGGGTGAGTATCCAGTTAGAGAAGACGTTGAGCCTAATAGATCCTCTCTTCAAGATGTGAGCTATGGGTACCATGGACATGAAATAGTTGGAAAGTAAGGGTCCAAGGATCTGGAACTTGACTCTGTAGTGTTAATCTAAGTTGGAAGTAGAGTCTTACCTAGTAAAAACAGATATATTGCAAGATATAACATATTAATTGCTCTCTACCCAAATTTCTGGAAATATTCTGGTGTGTGGTATAAAGAATATTCCTCCTTTTCCTTCAAGGAGGAGAAACTGACTTGACTAAACAAGTAGAGGGATGGGGTCAGCATATGACTTAGAGGTGGAGAGATTAGAGAGAGCTGTGCACAGGCCTCCCTGGAGCAAGACACCCCGCCACCCACCATAGGATTTTTGCAAGGTGAGAAGAGAAGCTCTTGTCACGCCCATGCCTTTTTGGGTAGGGTCCAGAAACATGTCTGGAGCAGCACTGCATGTTCTCATCTCCCTGTTTTCTGTTCGTCAGGGGTAAGTGAAAGTACCAAGGGCAGTGAAGTACTAATTAACCCTCACAAGCATTTTCGTCTCTGGGTACTGGTCATTTGTGTCAAAGCCTTAGAGCATGTGTATCTGTCATTAAGGCTATACTTGTCTTTATCTCATACTTCATGGGATTCTGATAAAGAATCCTGCAGCTCAGGTTAGTTTCTCTATGCATTGAAGGGATTTTTCAGATCTGTTTTGGCATCAAATCAATGTTATACCCCCAGAGTTGCCATCTAGGTACTTAGCATCAGTGCCAATCAGTGGTGAATTTTGGCAACAAAGAGTGTGCATTTCTGTTATTTCCAATGAAGCTGTACATAATAGAGTGTCAAGGCCTCTCTAGGGCCCAGAAGAAAAGCGCTGGAATCCTGAGCTATGAGTCTTTGACGTGTGTGATGCTAATTTTATGTCAACTTGACTGAGTCATGGTGCCCACATATTTGGTCAAACAATATTGTGGATATTTTTGTGAAGGTGTTTTTTGGATGAGATTCATGTTTGACTTGGTAGATTCTGAGTAAAGCAAATTACCTTCCATAACATAGGTGGGCCCCATTCAGTTAGTTGAAAGCCATAGTAAGACTGACCTCTCCCAAACAAGAAGGAACTTTGATAGAAGTTTGCCCAAGTAGCTTTTCTCTGGGTCTCCAGCCTGCTGGCCTACCCTGCAGATTTTGAACTTTACAAGCTTCAAAAATCATATGAGTCAGTTCCTTAAAATCTCAGTCTCTCTCTATTTTCCCCCTAGTTTTCTAGTTATCTTAATATTATGTAGCATTCAACCCTGAATTCCAGTGGCACAACTGGGATGGCTCAACTGTGGGCTGGAGTAAAGATCCACTTTTAAGGTAGCTCTCACACAACTGTGTGACTAGCAAGTTGGTACCAGCTGTTGTCTGGGAGCTTAGCGAGTGCTATTGGCCAGCAGGCCCTGTTCCTCTCCATGTGGGCCCCTCCACAGGCTGCTTGGATTTGCTCAGAGCATGGTGACTATATTCTAAGTGCAAATGACCCAAGAGAGGAACCAGGCATCTGTGCCTCCTTTTATGACCTAGCCTTGGAAGTCACATAGCATCACATCTGCCACAATCACAAAGCAACTCAGAGTTAAAGATTTGGAATTCTAGGGTTGCCAGATAAAATATGAGATGCTCAGTTAACTTTGAGTTTCAGATAAATCATATTTTTTTAGTATTAAGTATGGCACATGCAGTATTTGGGTCATAGACTAAAAATTATTTGGATTTTTTGTATTTTTCTTTCTTAAGTCCAGTAGCCTTGTTATAGGCATTCTCTGTTAACAAGAGAAGAGTCAAGTCACATTGACATAAGAGCATGTGGAATGACAGTGTTGTTGTACCATATTTGGAAAATATCCTCTGCCGCACCTGCCTTTTGACTGCAGCAGCTGCTATCCCACACATATACAAAATACACTCATTCCTTACCCTCAAGACCACCAAGTCTCATTCATTTAAGAATCAACCTGAAGCCCAGGATCTTATTATCTTGATCAGGTCCAAGTGCAGATGTGGCTTCTTGGTGGGGTAACATTCCTTAGGTACAACTCCTTGAGTCTCATTCCTTTGTTCCTTTTTCTTTCTTTCTTCTTTTTCCTAAGGTATATATATATATATATATATATATATATATATATAATACAGCTGAATATATTTGAATATGTATACTGTATATATATATATATAGTTGTTGTTCAGTTGCTCAGTCATGTCTGACTCTTTGCTATCCCCCTGTCCTTCAGTATCTCCCAGAGTTTGTTCAAACTCATGTCCATTGAGTTAGTGATACCATCCAACTATTTCATCCTCTGTCGTCCCCTTCTCCTCTTCCCCTCAAATCTTTCTTGTCCTCAGGATCTTTTCCAATGAGTCAGTTCTTTGCATCAGGTGGCCAAAGTATCAGAGATTCAGCTTCAGCATCAGTCCTTCCAATGAGTATTCAGGGTTGATTTCCTTTAGGATTGACTGGTTGGATCTCCTTGCTGTCCAATGGACACTCAAGAGTCTTCTCCAGCACCACAGTTAAGAAGCATCAGTTCTTTAGTGCTCAGCCTTTTTTTTGTATGGTCCAGCTCTCACATCTGCACATGACTAATGGAAACACCATAGCTTTGACTATATGGAATGTTGTCAGCAGAGTGATGTCTCTGCTTTTTAATATGCTGTCTAGGTTTATCATAGTTATTCTTCCACGGAGCAAGTATCTTTTAATTTTGTGGCAGCAGTCACCATCTGTAGTGATTTTGGAAACCAGGAAAAGAACATCTCTCACTGTTCCCACTTTTTCCCCATCACTGTTTGCCATGAAGTGATGGGACCAGAAGCCATAATCATTGTTTGAATGCTGGGTTTTAAGCCAGCTTTTTCACTCTCTTCTTTTACCTTTATCAGGAGGCTCTTTGGTTCCTCTTCACTTTCTACCTTTAAAGCGGTATCATCTGCCTATCTGAGGTTGTTGCTCTTTCTCCTGGCAATCTTGATTACAGCTTGTTAGTCATCCACCCCAGCATTTCTCAAGATGTACTCTGTATATAAGTTAAATAAGTAGGGTGACAATATATAACCCTGACGTACTCCTTTCCCAATTTTGACAAAATGTGCTCCACTGCAGAAGGCAATGGTAAACCATTTCAGTATTCTTGCCTCGAAACCCCTATGAACTGTATAAAATACATATTTATATATATCTATCTTCATTTTTAGATTCTTTTCCATTACAGGTTATTATGAGACATTGAATATATTTCTCTGTGTTATGCAATAGGGCCTTGTTGTTTATCTATTCCATGTATAGTAGTGTATATCTGTTAATCTCAAACTCCTAATTTGTCCATCTCCCCTCTTTCCCTTTGGTAACCATAAATTTGTTTTCTATGTCTGTGATTCGATTTCTGTTAAGTTTTTTGTATCATTTTTGAAAGATTCCACATATAAGTGCTACCATACGATAGTCGTCTTTCTCTGTCTGACTCACTTCACTTAGTATGATAATCTCTAGATCCGTCTCACTCCTTTTAACCTGAAGACTATGAAGAGAAGTTGGTGACCGAACAAGATCAACAAGAGACAAATTCTCTATTCCTTACACAATCAACCTACAGAAACAAAACCCTCCCATTCAAAAATAGGAAACGTGAGAGTACACAGCAGTTGCTTGCCCGGGGCTGTTCTTAGATTCAGCTAGGGAAAGCTGCAGGTTCCTTATGGCTCAGTCCTTCTCCCAGGGATTGCTTTCCACGGCTCTTCACTCTCTGGGCCCTTTGTTCTGCCCATGAGTCCCCTTTCCTTCTCCTTAAAAAATGACATGTGGCTGAAGCTGAGAAGTATTCTAGGGCACTTTCCTGTCCATAGAAGTTTGGAAATGAAAGAACCTCTTTTCATTTTGTGTTAACCCTGTTGTTTTCAGTCTGAGTCAATAAAACTGCTTTGAAAATGTTGTTGTAAGCTTTTTTGTGCTTCCGTTTATAATCCTTTCCATTAGATCAAAGTTACACTGACATATCTTCCTGGGAGATTGCAATGGGACAAGACCCTTAAGATTCTTAGAAGCCCTATTCTTCTGTTTTGCTTCCTTTTGTTTGTCTTCACAGCCTTTAAGAAGGTTTTTATTTGGAAATACTTTCAAACTTACAAAAAGTTACAAAAAACAAAACAGTACAAGGCGTATCTTGTATACCAGTTACCCAGATTTGCTTATTGTATTAGCTTCCTGTGATTGCTGTAACAAATTTCCACAAACTGGGTGGCTTTAAACAACAGGAATTTATTCTCTTATAGTTCTGGAGGCTCAGTGTCCAAAATCACAGTGTTGACAGGATCCTATTCTTTCTGAAAGCTCTAGGGGAGAATCTGTTTCATGTTCTCTTAGCTTCTGGTATTGCCAGAAGCAACATTGACATTCCTTGGCTTATAGAAGCATCACTCTGATCTCTCCCTACTTCATTACATAAGCTTCTCCCTGTGTGTGTCTGTCTCTGTGTTCCTTCTCTTCTTTTAAGAACACTGGTCATATAGGATTAACAGCCCACCCTTCAGGTATGACCTAAATCAAATCCCTTATGATTATACAGTGGAAGTGAGAAATAGATTTAAGGGCCTAGATCTGATAGATAGAGTGCCTGATGAACTATGGAATGAGGTTCGTAACATTGTACAGGAGACAGGGATCAAGACCATCCCCATGGAAAAGAAATGCAAAAAAGCAAAATGGCTGTCTGGGGAGGCCTTACAAATAGCTGTGAAAAGAAGAGAGGCAAAAAGCCAAGGAGAAAAGGAAAGATATAAGCATCTGAATGCAGAGTTCCAAAGAATAGCAAGAAGCGATAAGAAAGCCTTCTTCAGAGATCAATGCAAAGAAATAGAGGAAAAGAACAGAATGGGCAAGACTAGAGATCTCTTTAAGAAAATTAGAGATACCAAGGGAACATTTCATGCAAAGATGGGCTCGGTAAAGGACAGAAATGGTATGGGCCTAACAGAAGCAGAAGATATTAAGAAGAGGTGGCAAGAATACACAGAAGAACTATACAAAAAAGATCTTCATGACCCAGATAATCATGATGATGTGATCACTAATCTAGAGCCAGACATCTTGGAATGTGAAGTCAAGTGGGCCTTAGAAAGCATCACTACAAACAAAGCTAGTGGAGGTGATGGAATTCCAGTGGACCTCTTTCAAATCCTGAAAGATGATGCTGTGAAAGTGCTGCACTCAATATGCCAGCAAATTTGGAAAACTCAGCAGTGGCCACAGGACTGGAAAATGTCAGTTTTCATTCCAATTCCAAAGAAAGGCAATGTCAAAGAATGCTCAAACTACCGCACAATTGCACTCATCTCACATACTAGTAAAGTAATTCTCAAAATTCTCCAAGCCAGGCTTCAGCAATACGTGAACCGTGAACTCCCTGATGTTCAAGCTGGATTTAGAAAAGGCAGAGGAACCAGAGATCAAATTGCCAACATCCGCCGCATCATGGAAAAAGCAAGAGAGTTCCAGAAAAACATCTGTTTCTGCATTATTGACTATGCCAAAGCCTTTGACTGTGTGGATCACAACAAACTGTGGAAAATTCTGAAAGAGATGGGAATACCAGACCACCTGACCAGCCTCTTGAGAAATCTGTATGCAGGTCAGGAAGCAACAGTTAGAACTGGACATGGAACAACAGACTGGTTCCAAATAGGAAAAGGAGTACATCAAGGATGTATATTGTCACCCTGCTTATTTAACTTATATGCAGAGTACATCATGAGAAACGCTGGACTGGAAGAAACACAAGCTGGAATCAAGATTGCCGGGAGAAATATCAATAACCTCAGATATGCAGATGACACCACCCTTATGGAAGAAAGTGAAGAGGAGCTAAAAAGCCTCTTGATGAAAGTGAAAGAGGAGAGTGAAAAAGTTGGCTTAAAGCTCAACATTCAGAAAACGAAGATCATGGCATCTGGTCCCATCACTTCATGGGAAATAGATGGGGAAACAGTGGAAACAGTGTCAGACTTTATTTTGGGGGGCTCCAAAATCACTGCAGATGGTGACTGCAGCCATGAAATTAAAAGACGCTTCCTCCTTGGGAGAAAAGTTATGACCAACCTAGATAGTATATTCAAAAGCAGAGACATTACTTTGCCTACTAAGGTCCGTCTAGTCAAGGCTATGGTTTTTCCTGTGGTCATGTATGGATGTGAGAGTTGGACTGTGAAGAAGGCTGAGTGCTGAAGAATTGATGTTTTTGAATTGTGGTGTTGGAGAAGACTCTTGAGAGTCCCTTGGACTGCAAGGAGATCCAACCAGTCCATTCTGAAGGAGATCAGCCCTGGGATTTCTTTGGAAGGAATGATGCTAAAGCTGAAACTCCAGTACTTTGGCCACCTCATGTGAAGAGTTGACTCATTGGAAAAGACTCTGATGCTGGGAGGGATTGGGGGCAGGAGGAGAAGGGGATAACCGAGGATGAGATGGCTGGATGGCATCACGGACTCAATGGACGTGAGTCTGAGTGAACTCTGGGAGATGGTGATGGACAGGGAAGCCTGGCGTGCTGTGATTCATGGGGTCGCAAAGAGTCGGACATGACTGAGCAACTGAACTGAACTGAACTACTCTAGTGTGACCTCCTCTTAGTTTAATTATATCTGCAAGAACCCTGTTCATAAATAAAGTTCTGTGGTTCTGGGAAGGGCATGAATTTTGGGGGGCATGCTGCCAACCCAGTACACCTGTTGTTAACATTTCATCCCATTAGGTTTCCTGTTTGCATGCTCATTCTCCTCCCTCATCTTCTTTCTCCCTCTCTCTTTCCATTCACTATGTACATGTAAGAGTTTTTCCTTGGATGGTTACCTTCCATGCACCATGACCCTTCTACTGCTCTTTGTTGTTGTTGTTCAGTCAATTCAGTTCTGTCTGACTCTTTGCACCCCCATGGACTGTAGCCCACCAGGCTGCTCTGTCCATGGGGTTTCCCAGGCAAGAATACTGGAGTGGCTTGCCATTTCCTTCTCCAGGGGAATCTTCCTGACGCAGGGATCGAACCCATATCTCTTATGTCTCCTGCATTGGCAGATGGGTCCTTTACCACTAGCACCACCCGGGAAGCCCCATTTTAGGCACCCCCTCCTTCCAATTCCTATTCTCATTCATTTAATTTCCTTTTTGAATTCTTAGGATAATAATATGCTTTCAAAGGGAAAGAAGTTTTACTTATCATATATTTTCCACTCCATCCCTCCTACTTCTAACTGTTAAGGGTTTGTTGTGTTCTGGTTAATCCATCCTGTATTTTCTTCTTATAATGATAAGTAGATGTGTTCTGATTTTCCTTTCTTCCTTTAACAAAAGATGTGATAACACATATACTCTTTAGCGCTTTGCCTTTTCACCTTAATAGCACTGCCTTTTCGCCTTAATAATATCGCCTAGAAATAAATCCACAGCAGTTCAGAGAGATCACCCTTATTCGTTTTTTTACTTTGGGTGTATGCACCATAGTTTATTCAACCAATCTTCTAAGCTTGGATACTTAGGTGGTTTTCAACATTTTGGAGTCACAGATGATGCGGCTATGAATAGCTCTTTGCATATGAATTTTTGTATTATTGCAGATGTGAATTTTTAGCAATGAGATTTCTGGGTTGAAGGATAAGTACATATATCATTTTGTTATTGCCAAATTCCCCTCTCTGTATAGCACTTTTCCTGCTTTGCAGTTCCACCAGCAATAGGTAAAACTGTTACTATTTCTAACAGCCTTACTGACAGAGTGTATGGGCGCATGCGTGCATGCTCTGTCATGGCTGTGCCTACTTTTTGCGACTCTTTGGACTGTAGCCTGGCAAGCTCCTCTGATGCAAACCTATTGGATAGGAGACAGCATTTCAGTGCAGTTTTAACTTGCATTTTCTTATTCTGAGTGAGGATAAACATCTTCCCATATGCATTAGGGCCATTTGAATCACTTTTTGTGAATTTTCTGTTTGCCCCTTTTTCTAAGGATTTTTCATCTTTTTTCCTCCCAACTTTAAAGAGTTCTTTAAAATTAGATATGTTAACTTTGTATCTGTGATAGCTATCATGAATATTTTCTTACAGTTTTATTGCCTCTGGATTTTGAATTACACTTAGAAAGTCTGTTTCTATGTTGAAGCTGAAACTCCAATACTTTGGCAACCTGATGTGAAGAGCTGACTCATTTGAAAAGACCACGATACTGGGAAAGATTGAAGGTGGGAGAAGAAGGGGACGACAGAGGATGAGATGGTTGGACGGCATCACCAGCTCAACGGACATGAGTTTGAGTAAACTCCAGGAGTTAGTAATGGATAGGAAGGCCTGATGTGCTGCAGTCCATGGGGTCACAAAGAGTTGGACATGACTAAGTGACTGAACTGAACTGATGTTGAAGTTAAAGCAGAACTCATCTATGTTTCTTCCAGTAGTGGCGTGGTTTCATTAGCTGACTTTGGTATTCATTTAATTCCAGTTTTTTTCTTCTTCTGAAGATTCCTGACCTTTTTTTTTTTTCAAATCAGTTATTCATTTTAAAAATGTGCTTAATATTTTATCCAGTGATTTTCATGGTATGTATCAGGAGGGTCTTTGAGCAAGGTAGGATCCATGCCTATCTTGCTGCCAGACATGGAAGTCAGCTAATTTCTGCTCTGCAGCCCTTAAAGAAGACAGCATGGTTTTTCTACACAGTTCTTAACCCCATAGTCTAACAGTCCTTTTGGTAATTTGCTTTTGGCTAATAAGAATAGCAAGGAGAGATAAGAAAGCCTTCTTCAGCGATCAATGCAAAGAAATAGAGGAAAACAACAGAATGGGAAATACTAGAGATCTCGTCAAGAAAATTAGAGATAGCAAGGGAACATTTCATGCAAAGATGGTCTCGACAAAGGACAGAAATAGTATGGACCTAACAGAAGCAGAAGATATTAAGAAGAGGTGGCAAGAATACACAGAAGAACTATACAAAAAAGATCTTCACGACCAAGATAATCACGATGGTGTGATCACTCATCTAGAGCCAGACATCCTGGAATGTGAAGTCAAGTGGGCCATAAAAAGCATCACTATGAACAAAGCTAGTGGAGGTGATGGAATTCCAGTGGAGCTGTTTCAAATCCTGAAAGATGATGCTGTGAAAGTGCTGCGCTCAATATGCCAGCAAATTTGGAAAACTCAGCAGTGGCCACATGACTGGAAAAGGTCAGTTTTCATTCCAATTCCAAAGAAAGGCAATGCAAAAGAATGGTCAAACTACCACACAATTGCACTCATCTCACATGCTAGTAAAGTAATGCTCAAAAATTTCCAAGCCAGGCTTCAGCAATATGTGAACCGTGAACTTCCAGATGTTCAAGCTGGTTTTAGAAAAGGCAGAGGAACCAAAGATCAAATTGCCAACATCCATTGGATCATGGAAAAAGCAAGAGAGTTCCAGAAAAACATCCATTTCTGCTTTATTGACTACGCCAACGCCTTTGACTGTGTGGATCACAATAAACTGTGGAAAATTCTGAAAGAGATGGGAATACCAGACCACCTGACCAGCCTCTTGAGAAACCTATATGCAGGTCAGGAAGCAACAGTTAGAACTAGACATGGAACAACAGACTGGTCCCAAATAGGAAAAGGAGTACGTCAAGGCTGTATATTGTCACCCTGCTTATTTAACTTATATGCAGAGTACATCATGAGAAACGCTGGGCTGGAGGAAGCACAAGCTGGAATCAAGACTGCCGGGAGAAATATCAATAACCTCAGATATGCAGATGACACCACCCTTATGGAAGAAAGTGAAGAGGAGCTAAAAAGCCTCTTGATGAAAGTGAAAGTGGAGAGTGAAAAAGTTGGCTTAAAGCTCAACATTCAGAAAACGAAGATCATGGCATCTGGTCCCATCACTTCATGGGAAATAGATGGGGAAACAGTGGAAACAGTGTCAGATTTTATTTTGGGGGCTCCAAAATCACAGCAGATGGTGATTGCAGCCATAAAATTAAAAGACGCTACTCCTTGGAAGGAAAGTTATGACCAACCTAGATAGCATATTCAAAAGCAGAGACATTATTTTGCCGACTAAGGTCCATCTAGTCAAGGCTATGGTTTTTCTAGTGATCATGTATGGATGTGAGAATTTGACTGTGAAGAAGACTGAGCGCTGAAGAATTGATGCTTTTGAACTGTGGTGTTGGAGAAGACTCTTGAGAGTCCCTTGGACTGCAAGGAGATCCAACCAGTCCATTCTAAAGGAGATCAGTCCTGGGTGTTCTTTGGAAGGAATGATGCTAAAGCTGAAACTCCAATATTTTGGCCACCTCATGCAAAGAGTTGACTCATTGGAAATGACTGATGCTGGGAGGGATTGGGGGCAGGATGAGAAGGGGATGACAGAGGATGAGATGGCTGGATGGCATCACTGACTGATGGACAAGAGTTTGGGTGAACTCTGGGAGTTGGTGATGGACAGGGAGGCCTGGAGTGCTGTAATTCATGAGGTTGCAAAGAGTCGGACACGACTGAGCGACTGAACTGAACTGAATCATACTATTTTCTTTTATAGGTATTGTTTTTTTGTTGGTAATTTGCTCTTGGCTAATCATACTATTTTCTTTTATAGGTTTTTTTTTTTTGTTGTTAACATGCTGCATGTAAACTTTTTTAAGGGTTTCTATGTGTATATGCTTAAATACGATAAAATATACATTACTTTGTTGACTCTATTTTAAAAGGAAAGACCTTGAAACAAAAGCAAACAATGTGAAAACATGGTGCTTGAATTCTGTACATGATCAGCAAATACTAATACAATTCAAATTTTCCTCAATATGTAAGCCCAAGCAGAAGCATATTATTCAGTGTTAGAGAATTTTAACAGAGGAAATGAAATTCAAATAATATTTTAATAAGTTAGAAATATTTAAATTCTCCTTATCAATACACAAATGCACTTCAGTAGATCACTAGCCTTTAGGAGATGTCCATACTGCTTTCTCTGTGAACTAGAGTTGACAAGGCATAATAGCCCATATTTATTGTATATGTGGCTCTTATAGCCAAAAAAGTGCCAGTGTTTCACATAGTAGCCATTCCATTTATTAGCAATATAACAGATAAAAAGGAAACTCAGAGTTTTTTGAAAATCCCTCTTTCTGGTCCTATTATATGTTCCTGGACCTGATCTAATGCAGTTGTTGTTTCTGGCACTCAGAGCTTCTGAATTCAACTCCACAGACATTGCTCTGAGCAGTTCTATACGTAAGTGAAAGATATTTTACACAGGCTCCATCCAAATAAGGATTAGCTTTCTATCAGCTGATTTGGGGTCTACTACCCTCCAAATCTCACTGTAAGTTCTCTTATGTTCTGGATTTGGTAAACGGTTTTAGATGAGCTGTTGGTTAAAAAAGAAAGCTGCTAGGACTTTTACCAGACCAAACATAATCTCCACTGTCAAAGACAGATTTTGAAAATCATTGTAAATTTTATGATGAAGTGTGGAAATCTGAAAAGAAGCCTTGTTTCAAAAAGGGAAAAATTTCTCCATAAAATCTTCCAAAAGTTCACAATCTATAACGCATGCTTCTCCTTAATTTCCTCTTTCACTCACTTCCTAGTTCCCAGCAGCTGCGTGGGCTTTGCAGCCAGCACTCTTCAGAGAGTTTGCCTTATCAGAATTTGTGGACTGAAAGAATAATCCAGCCTTAGTGGACAGTATAGGAAGACATGTTGGCAGATCCCTTCGATCGGAAATGGTTTGAATGATGGATGGTCTGATGCTATATAATTTAAATCAATTTTAATATGGAATCATACCCAGTAAAATCTTTAATTCCCGGGTGAGAAAGTTACTGTTTTCAGGGTCGGTTATAAATATTGCAGGAAGCACATGCAGCAAATTATTATTAAATTAATTCTAAGAATGTGAAATATTTGAGGGCCAGAGTTATGGTTGCTATCAAAGGAAACTAAATACATCGAAGCTACATGATGCTTGATGTGAAATATCTGTGGGAAATATGAGACTCCTTTTCTTTACTCTGGCTCACGGTGGGTTTTAGACTTCATTCACAGACCTGGTTCTTGTCTGAGGCTCACAACCATCTTGTGAGGCACATGGTCCAGAAAATTTCTGTTTCCTTTGAGGAGAGAGAAATCTGACAATTAGAAGTCTGACCTTCTATAGTTTCCAGTAGTATTGGCAGGGCCCAGGCTGAAATACAGACCTCTGGACTCTTCACTGTGTGCTATTCCTATTAAACAGTGAATGAAGTTGCTCAGTCGTGTCTGACTCTGTGTGACCCCATGGACTGTAGCCTACCAGGCTCCTCTGTCCATGGGATTTTCCAGGCAAGAATACTGGAGTGGGTTGCCATTTCCTTCTCCAGGAGATCTCTACCCAGGAATTGAACCCGGGTCTCCTGCATTGTAGGCAGATGCTTTACCTTCTGAGCCACCAGGGAAGTCCTGTTTCTATTATAACATCAAGAGAAAATAAAACTTGAAGCAGGAAAAAGAAAGGAAAGGGAAAACAAGTTCAGTTTCATAGGTTGTTAGAAATAGTAGGTTTATGTTAACAATATTTTTAAATGTAGTTAATTTAGTGACACTTGGAATGGACTCCCTTCCTGGGGTGTAGGTGAGGGGGGAATGTCTTGATTTAAAAAAAATCAGATATAAGGTAAAAATAAGATTTGTGGAATAATAAAGCTCTCAGAGGCGTAAATGATGCCATTGACTCTACAGATTAGGTGGGTTGGTTTTCATCTCTTACTGGAGATCCTTAGCTTACCTGCCCACATGCCGTAAATTGCTCATCCTCTCAGACTTTGTGGGAATTTTCTGAGAGAAGGCATGTCTCATCCTCACTCTGCACCAAAGGGATTGATAGCCATGTTCTGGGTAGCCATCCACTTACCAAAAAGTCCCAAAAACTAATGGGACTTTAGTTGCAGACTAGGGGAAATAAGATGCTGAGAGTAAAGTTAGGCACAGATGGCATTCCGAAGGCATGTGGCTGAGTGTTGAAAAATTTCCTGATGTGGAGCCTCACCTAACACCTATGTGGCATAGATGTTGTACCACCCACTGTGACATAGATTAAGGGCCAGATTAAGCAATGTATTTTTATTCTTTTTTTTTTTTCGTATTTTTTTTTCTTTAAGAGTAAATCAACAGGTAGAAGAAGATTCCCAGGGCTGCAGACAACAGCCATTTTCATGGCTTCTGTTTGTTGCCAGACATGCTAGGGCTTGTGCATCTTAAACTGTGGAATAAAATCCCTCCGTTGTTATTTCTTGGCTCTTAAGAAATTACTGTAGAAATTCAGTCTCTAGTTCATTTGGTGACATATGTGCAAAATGCCTAACATGTGTGTGAAAAGGCAGTTAAATGCAACATCAATTAAGTCAGCACTTAAAAAATGGTTTTGGATAGTTAAAACTCTTGAATCTGATGAGGTGGTTAAGCCATATTTCAAGATACAATCTAAAGGACTGTATTAGGTCTAAAAGCTCTTTGCAAATCCCACTTGAATTTCATAGCATGATGGTCTATCTGTGTTAACAGAGTTGTTAAAATGTAAATCACTAAGAGTAAATCCTGATGAAAGGAGCTATGCCAAGTTGAGGTTAAGAGAGCTTTGAAATTTTCCCTGTAGCTGCGGCTGAGTCTAGGGCTGGGGCTCAGCTGGGGCCGGTGTTAACACATAAGGCAAACTCTTCTTAGAATACAGAAGGGGCTTTAGGAAGTTAAGTGCAAACCTAATAATGATTAGAGGAAATCTTATTCATGATGAATTAAGACTTGTAAGTACAAATTAGACCAAACCATCGAGCTATTTTCTCGAGCAGCCTCATTTTTATCCCCCACAATGACGAGTCTGAACCCTCCATGCCTTCTGCTGACTGCTAACACATTCATGTATACATGTAGGTCTGAACCCTATTCTAATGGTTCAAAACCCATATGCAAATGTCAGTCCTCAAAATCCAGTCTTCCCAAAGCCCTTATGTGGCAGATGAAAGGATGGAAAGGAAGGCACCTTGGGATAAAGTTCTGTGTTTAGGCATCTTTCCAGGCTCTAGTCCAATGTCTACACTAGCTGCCAGAAGGGTCTTCCCCAAACACAAATCCAGTCATGTTACACTCAATTTAAAACCCTTCTGGGATACTGCACCAGCTTCCTCGCCCACCTTTTTCAAGCAGTTCACACTCAGGCCCTCTCACGTCTCATTATCTTTGCTTACATGGCCCCTTCTGCCTGGAAAAAAGCAATAACCAAAAACCCTCCAAGATCCTTTTAGTTCTCAAGGCTCTATTTTGGCTCCTTTTCTTTTGTGAAGACTTCCATGATCTTTCACCTCTATTTCTGCTTTTAAGATATGACTATGCTGTTCACTGTTCTCTGTGTGCCCACAGAATATAGATTCTGTACTTACTTACAGATTATATTATGAATGAATATTCATGCCCATGTATGCATATGAATGAGTATGCATACATTTGAACTGTATGAATGTTGAGCTTGTTGAGGGCTGAGCCATATTGTATCTATGTATTATATTGTATATACAATATACATTGTGTATATATATATATTGTATGGTGCTAGCTCTTAGAAAATTATTAATTGGTCAGTTAGATGAACATTTGCATCAGTCTCAGAAGAACCACAAAGTTTCTGGTTATATGAGAGTTGTCTTTACAGAAGAGAATGTTAAGAATTTCCCAAGTTCACTTGGATGTTAACTGGACTTACCCTGGTGATTATTTTGCAATAAATACAAATATCAATCATTGTGTTGTACTCCCCAGGTTGGCAGATGCCCAATATGCTAGTGGAGAAGGGCGGAGAAATAGCTCCAGAAGGAATGAAAAGGCTAAGCCAAAGTGGAAACAGCACCCAGTTGTGGATGTGTCTGGTGGTGAAAGTAAAGTCCGATGCTGTATTGTATGGAGAACAATATTGCATAGGAACCTGGAGTGTTAGGTCTATGAATCAAGGAAAATTGGAAGTGGTCAGACTTCCAATGGCAAGCATGAGCATCGACATTTTAGGAATCAGTGAACTAAAATATACAGGAACAGGCGAATTTAATCCAGATGACCATTATATCTACTAATGTGGGCAAGAATCCCTTAGAAGAAATGGAGTCAACAAAAGAGCCCAGAATGCAGTACTTGGGTGCAATCTCAAAAACAACAATATGACCGCTGTTCAACTTCCAAGGCAAACCATTCAATATCACAGTAATCCAAGTGTATACGCCAACCAGTAATGCTGAAGAAGCTGAAGTTGAAAGGTTCTGTGAAGACTTACAAGACCTTCTAGAACTAATATCCAAAAAAAAAAGATGTCTTTTTATCATAGGGGAATCGAATGCAAAAGTAGGAAGTCAAGAGATACCTGGAGTAACAGGCAAATTTGGCCTTGGAGTACAAAATGAAGCAGGGCAAAGACTAACAGAGTTTTGCCAAGAGAACACACTGGTCATAGTAAATATTCTTTTCCAATGGTATGAGAAACAACTCTACACATGGACATCACCAGACTGTCGATACCGAAATCAGATTGATTATATTCTTTGCAGCTGAAGATGGAGAAGCTGTATGGAGTCAGCAAAAACAAGACAGGGAGCTGACTGTGGCTCAGATCATGAACTCCTTATTGCCAAATTCAGACTTAAATTGAAGAAAGTAGGGAAAACCACTAGGCCATTCAGGTATGACCTAAATCAAATCCCTTACAATTATATAGTGGAAGTGACAAATAGATTCAAGGGATTAGATCTGATAAACATAGTGCCTGAAGAACTATGGATAGAGGTTTGTAACATTGTACAGGAGGCAGTGATCAAAACCATCCCCAAGGAAAAGAAAGACAAAAAGGCAAAATGATTGCATGAGGAGGCCTTACAAATAGCTGAGAAAAGAAGAGAAACAAAAGGCAAAGGAGAAAAGGAAAGATATATCCATTTGAATGCAGAGTTCCAAAGAGTAGCAAGAAGAGATAAAAAAGTCTTCCTAAGTGAACAATGCAAAGACATAGAGGAAAACAATTGAATGGGAAAGACTAGCGATCTCTTCAAGAAATTAGAGATACCAAGGGAATATTTTATGCAAAGATGGGCACAATAAAGGACAGAAATGGTATGGACCTAACAGAAGCAGAAAATATTAAGAAGAGGTGGCAAGAATACACAGAAGAATTATACAAAAAAGATCATAATGACCCAGATAATCATGATGGTGTGGTCCAGCCAGACATCCTGGAGTGTGAAGTCAAATGGGCCTTAGGAAGCATCACTATAAAGAAAGCTAGTGGAGATGACAAAATTCCAGCCAAGCTATTTCGAATCCTAAAAGATGATGCTGTGAAAGTGCTGCACTCAATATACCAGCAAATTTGGGAAACTCAGCAGTGGCCACAGGACTGGAAAAGGTCAGTTTTCATTCTAATCCCAAAGAAAGGCAATGCCAAAGAATGCTCAAACTACCACACAATTGCACTCATCTCACACCCTAATAAAGTAATGCTCAAAATTCTCCAAGCCATGCTTCAACAGTACATGAACTGTGAACTTCCAGATGTTCAAGCTGGTTTTAGAAAAGGCAGAGGAACCAGAGATCAAATTGCCAACATCCATTGGATCATAGAAAAAGCAAGAGAATTCCAGAGAAACATCTACTTCAGCTTCATTGACTATGCTAACGCCTTTGACTGTGTGGCTCACAACAAACTGTGGAAAATTTTCAAAGAGTTGGGAGTATCAGACCACCTTACCTGCCTCCTGCAAAACCTGTATGCTGGTCAAGAAGCAAGAGTTAGAATCAAAGATGGAATGACAGACTGGTTCAGAATTGGGAAAGGAGTACATCAAGGCTGAATATTGTCACCCTGTTTATTTAGTTTATATGCAGAGTGCATCATGCAAAATGCCAGGCTGGATGAAGCACAAGCTGGAATCAAGATTGCTGGGAGAAATATCAGTAACCTCAGATATGCAGATAACACCACCCTTATGGCAGAAAGCAAAGAGGCCTTAAAGGCCTCTTGATGAAGGTGAAAGAGGACTGAAAAAGCTGGCTTAAAACTCAACACTCAAAACACTAAAATCATGGCATCTGATCCCATAACTTCATAGCATATAGATGGGGAAACAACGGAAACAGTGAAAGAATATTTTTTTGGGCTCCACGATCACTGTGGATGGTGACTGCAGCCATGAAATTAAAAGATACTTGCTTGCTCCTTGGAAGGAAAGCTATGACAAACCTAGACAGCATATTGAAAAGCAAAGGCATTACTTTGTCAGCAAAGGTCTGTCTAGTCAAAGCTATGATTTTTCCAGTAGTCATGTATGGATGTGAGAGTTGGACCATAAAGAGGCTGAGTGTCAAAGAATTGATGCTTTTGAACTGTGGTGTTGGAGAAGACTCTTGAGAGTTCCTTAGACTGCAAGGCGATCCAACCAGTCAATCATAAAGGAAATCAGTCCTGAATAGTCCTTGGAAGGACTGATGCTGAAGCTGAAGCTCCAATACTTTGGCAACCTGATACAAAGAGCCGACTCATCAGAAAAGACCCTAATGTACACCTGAAACTAATATAGTTATACTGATTATAACTTAATAAAAAATTACTCCTAAAAAAAGAATGTTCCAGGCTCAAAGGACTTTTGTTTTGCCTTGACTCCTTGCTGTGCTGTGTTTAGTCACTCAGTCGTGTCTGACTCTTTGCGACTCCATGGACTATAGCCCACCAGGCTTCTTTGTCCATGAGGTTTCCCAGGCAAGAATACTGGAGTGGGTTGCCATGCCCTCCTCCATGGAATCTTCCTAACCGAGAGACTGAATTCAGGTCTCCCACATTGCAGGCAGATTCTTTACCATCTGAGCCACCAGAGAAGCCCTCAACCCCATCTTGGCTGTTTCAGTGAATACTAAACACAAAAATGTTGCAGATAGGGAAAACTCAGTGGAAGTTGCAGACACTGTGATAGCTGAGATCACTACAAAGCCTGACTCTGAAGCTTTGTAAAGCTTTACATGACATCACTTCATTCTCTTAAAGGAGAAACCACAAGTAAAGCCAGTATCTTGGTAGAGAGCTGATGCTCAGCAAAGGTAAGGTCTCATTTCTGTCCCATCCCTCTCCATTCCTCTGATGAAGTGCAGACTACCTGTTCCTTGAATTCAGTCATTCCACTGCTCGACAAATGTTTATTGAGCATCTGCTCCTTTGCCAGGACCGCCCCAGGCTCTGGAGATACCATGGGGAAAATGGTGGGCATAATGATGCCTTCGCAAAGCATGCCATCCCACAAACATTGATGTTCCCTGAAGATCCCTCCTGCCCTCTGTTTCCTTCTATACGTGCTTCTCGGAAGATATAATTTATATTGTTCGTTCACCTGTGCTTTCAACATTGATGATTCCATCTTTATCCCAAATCTCCCTCCTAAGCTCCAGGTTTATATATCCAATGCCAGTTAGCCATTCCCACCTAGAGGTCTTTTAAGTACCTCACATGCAACCTGCCCATGGCTTAACCCATCATTTCCTTCCCAATGCCTAAGTTTTCTCTTTCTGATCCCAGTGAGTGTCATCATCACTGGCTCTTCATACTCCAAATTCTGGAACCATCAACTTCAATGAATATTTTTTGGGTGCTTCCTTTGAACCTTGCACAGGGAGGATATTTTGATATACATGGTCTAATCTTTGGCTTTCTTCTTCTTCTTACCAGCCTTTCATCCCTTGTTTGCCATATCCAGCCTGACATTAGTGTAATCAGTTTGATGACTACATAGTTTCTTTCCCCCTCCTCTTCCTCTCTGAAGCTGATGTCCTAATTAAAGTTTCAAAAACCTTTCACTTTTATCACTGGAATCCATTGAGAATAAAATCTTTGCCCAGCTTGTTATCTAATGTCCTGCATGACCTGACTCAGACCCAACTACATAGCCTTACCTCCATTTTTGCCCTTTTTCCCAGAGACTTGATCTCTAGCCACACTGAATGACTCTCTCTTAAGTGGGTCCTTCTCTACCACGGCATCTTGCCAGAGGTGGTTCCATTTCCTTGGATGGCTTTTTTCCTGTTCTAGACTTTTTGAAATTCTACCCAGGTTTAAAGATCCTCGGCTGTTGTTGTTCAGTCGCCAAGTTGTGTCCGACTCTCTGCGACCCCATGGACTGCAGCGCGCCAGACTTCCTGCCTCTCCTTCCAGTTTTCTGGCATTTCCTTAGATTATAGTAGGCCCCCTGCTTCCCCTGCACTTCCAGAGAGATTGCTTTGTATACTGGTGGTCACAGACACCTCAGGAGAGCTTAGTGTGGAGTGCTAAAGGGAGCAGGCTCTATCTAGAGTTGGTGTGTCTGGTTCCACTGCTAATTTGAGATAGGACAATGCATCATTGATCATAAACTGCATGAGGCCTTCAGTGGAGATGTATCATGGATGCATCTGGATGGAGAACATACCAAACCAGTGCACCTTCAGGAGCTTTGCCGCTTGATTTAGTTAGAAAAAGGAAAAGTTGTTTGTAACAAATAAATATCCTGTGAAAACAAAACAAAGCAAAAAATTTGGACTAAGTATGGTCAGATCCCTATGGGAGTTTCAAGGCAAAGGGCAGGGAGCAGACAACTAGGTGAAGGCTGTTTAGCCAGAGAGTAATAAAATGAGATCAGCACAGCAGTGATAACATCAAGGCAAGGCCCTCAATACTTGTCACATCATTTGTCAGGATGCCTTAGGTAATCGCTGTCCTATTTTGCTGCAGCTGTGAGATAAGGTAACTTGCTTATGATTGTTGAGGAGAAACACGACGGCATGCAGGCAGTTGTGGCCAGGATCTTAATCATGAATCAGATGAAGTTCAATCCAGGGTAAAATTCAACAGGCTGGAAAAGCATAGATGGAGCATAATTTGGATGAAAACAACAACAGAAAACTATTTTTCTTAATTATATTTTACCTTTTGAATTACATGGAAAATCATTTCAAAACTTTGATTTTTTTAGTAAAGTGTGCCAAGAATACTGATACTTGGAATTTGTATATTGGGAAATAAAACCACCTACTGAAGTAGGGGTGCCATTGAAACAGGCCAAAGTTTCTCACCTGAGGATGCTGTTATTACTTGATAATGATAGCAGATGACACTGTTCTGGAAAGGTGTCCCTACGTCCCTGCCACCCTGCCCAGGCGTTCGCTCCCTCCTCTGGGTGCCCACCACTTTGCAGGCATATATCAATTATAACATTTTTCAGGCTTTACTTAAATAATTGTGTTTTTTGTTTCCCTTCTAGACTGAGGGCTCCTAAGGGATCTCCAGGAGATTTCTTAAAAGAATTGTGTTTTTCCCAACAATGAATTTCTAAGTTTTGTTTTGCCCCCCCTTTTTTTTTTTTTTTTATAATTACCCTAACTTTAGTGAGGCAAGAAAGCTAAGTGAGAACTCAGAAGAAGAATGTGAGCCATTTGATCTGGAGTCCTCCTCCGCGGCCAGAACAGAGTGAGAGGAAATTCAGACATCAAACACGTGAAAGCTCACTGGGTCTTTCTGAAGGAGTGAGCATCTGCTGAGAATTGTTCCTCATAAGGAAGAAGGATGCTAACTGCACGATTCTGTCAGGGTCCAACAAGGAAGAGACGTTCAGAACCCTGAATTACACCAACCCATGCAGCTCTGGAAAAGATTCTGAGAGTTCCTTGAACTGCAAGATCAAACCAGTAAATCCTAAAGAAATCAACCCTGAATATTCATTGAAAGGACTGGTGCTGAAGCTCCAGTACTTTGGCCACCTGATGCAAAGAGCCAACTCATTGGAAAAGACCCTGATGCTGGGAAAGATTGAAGGCAGGAGGAGAAGGGGACGACAGAGAATAAGATGGTTGGGTGGCATCATCAACTCAATGGACATGAGTTTGAGCAAACTTTGGGAGACATGAAGGGTAGGGAAGCCTGACGTGCTGTAGTCCATGGGGTCGCAAAGAGCTGGACATGACTTAGTGACTGAACAACAGCAATGCAGCCCTGGGGGCCAGGACACAGGAGCAGCACCCACTCCCCACCACCATCCCGCCCCATGAAGCGGAGCCTGGATTTCCCTTCTGGGTTGCTGGGCTGGCTGACTTTTGGTGTCTGCATAGGAGATACTGTGCTTGTAAGGAGGAGCCTGGGTGGGTCCTGCAAGGGTTCTACTCTCCCACCCCTTCCTGACCCCTCCACACAGGTGTCTCTCTGCTGAAGAGACCAGGCTTGGGGTCTGCAGCCCTTGTTCAAACAGGTACCACCAGCAGCCAGCTGGGTCACCTGGAGCTCTGAACACTTTTCCCATCTCCTTCCCTCCCTTAGAAATGCCTCGCTCTCTGTGTTAGAGAAGAGATCTGAGAGCCAATGAGATGAAGGATGGGAAAGGACTTTGTATGAGCATGTCTGATGACCTCCATTAGCCCTTTACCCCCTGAACCAAAGTAAAGCCCTTTGTGAGAAGGCAGCTTTGCGTGGAAGGGGTCAGACATTAATCATCAGTCAGTAACCACTTCTTGCTGCTTCCCAGGTGGCTCAGTGATTAAGAATTTGCCTGCCAGTGCAGGCGATGCAGTAGATGGGGGTTCAATCCCTGGGTTGGGAAGATCCACTGGCGAAGGGAATGGCAACTCACTCCAGTATTCTTGCCTGAAGAATTCTGTGGACAGAGGAGCCTGGTGGGCTCCAGTCCATGGGGTCGCAGAGTGGAACATGACTGAGCACACACAAGCAGTAACTTCTTGACTCTTCCCTGAGTGACCTTATCTGAGAATAAGGTTCAAGGGGAAAATTGAAAGAATGTACGCTTCAGTAGGGATGCCAGGTGGGGCAGGCTCGTCAGGCAGCCAGGATAAGGATTCCACTTGCTATCTGAAAGAGGAGTGAGAAAAGACGGAAGAGACGTTGGGGAGTACGATGTTGAAGAGAAGGACGGAAAGGAACAGAAAACCCTCCCCTGCCTGGGATGGTTCCTGGGCTGACCTTGGCCTGGAAGGGAGTATATTGAGCCAGAGACCCCTGCTGCTCTGCCTGACCTGGGAGCCTCGCCCAGGCAATGCGCTGGGAGCAGGGACAAAACTTGAGGCAATAATGGCCTATCTCTTCACTAAGAGTGAGAGTCAAGCTCATAAAGAGAGTTGGTGGAAAGGGGATCGTGCCAGAGAAAACAGGCAAGCAAAACAGAACTTCACCCAAGACTGCAGGCCGACAGAATGAATATAAGAACGTGGATTCTTTCTGAAAGAGGAACTGGGCTATAAACAGCTAAACATGTGAAGGGGAAAAGATTGCACAGAGGAAACTGTTCCCTTCAAGATGTGTGTTGTTAAAACTGGGCCAAAGAACTAAACAGACATTTCTCCAAAGAAGACATACAGATGGCTAACAAACACATGAAAAGATGCTCAACATCACTCATTATTAGAGAAATGCAAATCAAAACCAGAATGAGGTACCATCTCACATCGGTTGGAATGGCTGCTATCAAAAAGTCTACAAACAATAAATGCTGGAGAGGGTGTGGAGAAAAGGGAACCCTCTTACACTGTTGGTGGGAATGCAAACTAGTACAGCCACTATGGAGAACAGTGGAGATTCCTTAAAAAACTGGAAATAGAACTGCCTTATGACCCAGCAATCCCTTCTGCTGGGCATACACACCGAGGAAACCAGAATTGAAAGAGACATGTGTAACCCAATGTTCATCGCAGCCCTGTTTACAATAGCTAGGACATGGAAGCAACCTAGATGTACATAGGTAGACGAATGGATAACAAAGCTGTAGTACATATACACAATGGAATATTGCTCAGCTGTTAAAAAGAATGCATTGAATCAGTTCTAACGAGGTGGATGAAACTGGAGCCTATTATACAGAGTGAAGTAAGTCCGAAAGAAAGAAAAACACCAATACAGTATATTAACGCATATATATGGAATTTAGAAAGATGGTAACGATGACCCTATACGCAATACAGCAAAAGAGACACAGATGTAAAGAACAGACTTTTGGACTCTGTGTGAGAAGGCGAAGGTGGGATGATTTGAGAGAATAGCATTGAAACATGTATGTTATCATACGTGAAATAGACCACTAGTCCAGGTTCGACGCATGAGATAGGGTGCTCAAGGCTGGTGCACTGGGATGACCCTGAGGGATTGGGTGGAGAGGGAGGTGGGAGGGGGTTCAGGATGGGGAACACATGTACACTCATGACTAATTCATGTCAATGCATGGCAAAAACCACTACAATATTGTAAAGTAATTAGCCTCCAATTAAAAAAAATAATGTGTGTTGTTAGTCTTCAGAGTACATCCATTTTTACCTCCCTAAACAAGTGGCCCTTAAAACAGGGTTTCTTGGCCTTGGCAACTATGGACATTTGGGGCCAGTTAGCTCTTTCTTGGGAGAAGGCAATGGCAACCCACTCCAGCACTCTTGCCTGGCAAATCCCATGGATGAAGGAGCCTGGAAGGCTGCAGTCCATGGGGTCGCTAGGAGTTGGACACGACTGAGCGACTTCACTTTCACTTTTCACTTTGATGAATTGGAGAAGGAAATGGCAACCCACTCCAGTGTTCTTACCTGGAGAATCCCAGGGACGGGGGAGCCTGGTGGGCTGCCGTCTCTGGGGTCGCACAGAGTCGGACATGACTGAAGCGACTCAGCAGCAGCAGCAGCTCTTTCTTGTGTTGTGAGGGGCTGTCCCGTGCATTGTAGGCCATTTAGCAGCATCTGTGGTCTCTACCCAGTAGTGCCCTCTCCTCGGAGTGACAATAAAACATGATTCTGGAAGTTTCTAGAAATGCCACAAGGGTAAAATTCACCCCTGTCTGAGAACCACTGGCTTAAATGTTCTTTGTTACTTTGTTCAGCTATTTCTTGATGTCAGCTTTTCTTTTTTTCCATCACTGGGCTAAGTTTATACACCCTGCTTTACATAATTTGCTCATCTCTTTGACCATGTTTCCTCCTCCGTAAAGTTTTAATGTTAGTAAGAAATGACATTTTGGAAGCTCAAGTAAGATTGTGTTTCAGTAAGTGGTAGATTGACCATGTCTTATTTAACTAATTAGCAGCATAATTAGCACATTTTCGAGTTTACTGATAGAGACAATCTGGAGGGGGTAGCCGTTCCCTTCTCCAGGGGATCTCCCCAACCCAAGGATTGAACCCAGGCCTCCTGCATTGCAGGCAGATTCTTTTCCATCTGAGCCACCAGGGAAGTTCAGGGACAATCTAGAGTGCTTAATTGAAGCACTGAGCTTGGAGTAAGAAAGCTTGTAGTCTGGTCTCTGCCCACACGTGTGGATTCTGCCAGTTCAAGCCTCCAAAGTGTTAAAGCCAAATGGGTATGATGTGAACTTGTGTAGCACACCTATGCAGGTATCGTCATTTTGTTTTGCAGCTTTTATGATGTGCTAGCACTTTATTAAAAATTTCTTCTAGGAAGCTTTCTATGGAATAGTTTGTCTCAGTCTCAACAGTAATCCCACATTAATTGCATTTAACACATGTGGAGCTAATCTGTATTAGGAAACCTGGAGAGACACATCGATATGAAAAGACAAAGAAAGATGTAAGACAGAGGTAAGAAATCTCAAAAGGGGTCAGTTTGAAAAATCATATGTAAATGACTGCATACATGCTATACAGTCCATGGAGTCCACCAGGCTAGAATTACTGGAGTGGGTAGCTTTTTCCCTTCTCCAGGAAATCTTCCCAACCCAGGAAGCGAACCAGGGTCTCCTGTATTGCTGGCAGATGCTTTACCAACTGAGCTATCAGGGAAGTCCCATACATGCTTATTAGAAACATGAAAATAAGACAGAAATACCTTCAGCAAGTGACTGAAACAAAACAATTAGAAAAATACAAAACTTCACAAGAGGTTAAAACTGACTTCAGTAAAAATGCTCTAAATGTTAAATGCATTTTAAAAAAATAAGTGAAGGGCTTCCTTAGTGGTCCAGTAGATAAGAATTTGCCTGCCAGTGCAGGGGACATGGGTTCAGTCTCTGGTCCAAGAAGATCCCACATGCCTCAGGGCAGCAAAGCCCATGGGCCATAACTCCTGAGCCTGCCAGTTACAACTACTGAAACCTGAGTGCCCAGAGCCTGTGCACCACAAGAGAAGACCCTTCAGTGAGAAGCCCCACTTGCCACAACTAGAAAGCTGACAGGCAGCAACAAAGACCCAGCGCAGCCAAAAATTAACTAGTTAATTTAAAAAATTTTAAAAAGCAGGTGAGTATCATCGTATGGTACGTAGACACCTGAACAAGTTGCCTCTGTGAAAATTGATTTTAGAAGGATTGATTTTAGGACAATGGTCATAAGTCAAACTGGTTTCTTAGAAAACTGTGCTACTCTGGTGATTCTGGTTAGGTGGTCAGGTTTTGGAGTAAAAAGAAAAAAAAAAAAAAAGGCCAGCAGATACAACAAAAGTAAAACGAGGCAGTGTCAAAGGCCAGGTTTTTATCCAAAGGTTATATCCCTGGAAGTCAAGCACATGATAGAGAGGAAACGTGGCTGTGGTGCCCCTCAGTGGGGGTCCCTTAGTGGAGAAGCCTTCCCCAGCCAGTTGGGCTACTCGCCTGACTTTATATTTCCTTGAGGTTCTCATCTCGTCCTGAGTTAGTACTTATTTGTTTATTTACTTATTGATTGTCTTCTGCATCCCTACCCCCCAAGCAACACACATATACACACACACACACACACACATGTACACACATACAGAGATATAAACTCTTTAGTCACTGTTGACTTCGCTAGGGCTTGTCCTTCGGACCTCTTCAGAACTCTTAGGTGCTGAGTATGGTTTATTTGTTTACTTAGCATTAGATCGTGGACCACTTACACCCTGATCCCTGATCCTCGAAACAGCTCTGCCAGGCAGGGATCACGTTACATCTTCAGAAAACTCACAGATTTTGATCAGTTGCTCAGTCATGTCTGACCCCTTACTACCCCATGGACTGTAGCCCGCCAGGCTCCTCTGTCCATGGGATTTCCCAGGCAAGAATACTGGAGTGGGTTGCCATTTCTTTCTCCAGGGGTTCATCCTGACCCAGGGATTGAACCTGTATCCCCTGCATCTCCTTCATTGGTTAGTGGGTTCTTTACCACTGAGCCACCAAGGAAACCCCACTCAAGACATGGTAGATTCTTAATAAATATGCTGTGAATGGGAAAAAAAAAACCCTCACAGATTTAGTAGAATGGGTTAAACACACTCACAATAAATCTTTTTTGTTGTTTTAATGTGAAGAATCTGATGTTCAGAGAGGCTCAGAAGCATACCTAAGATCATATAGCTAAGAATGAGCCTCACTGCTATTTAAAGCAAGGTTGTATAACTAAAATCTTTATAAAATGCCATTGTGCCCCAAAGGAGCAATGGACATCAGCCAAAGAAGTCCTGAATTTCTTTTCTTTAATTAATTAATTAATTTTGGGGGCTGGGTCTTCATTGCTGCACTTGGGCTTTCTCTAGTTGTGGCAAGCAGGGGCTACTCTTTGTTTCCATGTGTGGGTTTTTCATTTCAGTGGCTTCTCTTGTTGCAGAGCAAAAGTTCTAGAGTGCAGCCCCAGTGCTGTGGCATAGGTGCTTAGATCTGCATGCCTGGAAGCATGTGGGATCTTCCCAGACCAGGGATTGAACCTGTGTACCCTGCAGTGGCAGGAGAATTCTTAACCACTGGACCACCAGGGAAGTCCCTGGATTTCTTTATGTTCTAATATGTCCTTCAACTTCCAGCAGCATCCCCTGGGAAGTTTAGGTCTATCCCATGCTTGGGTACAGAACAGAGCCCTGGAAGGCCCATGGAAGGTTACCTGGTTCCTGTGGCTGACTTAGACAAGGTGGAAGACAACTGCCCAAGTTCCCCAGTTCTGGTTTTGGAGATAATGCTGGATATATAATGTGAGCCATAATTAATTAAGAAATTTCTAGTAACTACATTAAAAAGGGAAAAATAAACAGGTGAAATTAATCTTAATCATATATTTTGCTTAACCCAATATATCAAAACTATTATCATTTCAACATGCAATCAGTATAAAAACTATTAATGATATGTTTTGTTATGTTTAATTAAAATAAACTAAAATTTTAAATTCAGTTTCTCAGTTGTTCCAGTCACATTTCCATAGAGGACAGTAATAGAGAGTCCAACACTAGAGAAACATTTAGGGCTGGTGGCAGTTCTTTGTGAGTCTCTGTGTATAATATCTCATTAAGGTGTTTGGAGCCTCTCCTCCATGGCAGCTCACATGCTTACTCAGTGGCTCAGTGTTCCAGAAAACAAGTTAGAAACTGAATACCTTTCATAACCTAACCCTAAAAGTCACATCACATGTCTTCTGTTGTATTCTATGGTTGTCCATAAAGATTTTTTTTTTCCATTTTATCAATTTATTTTTTAATACTTTTTACTTTTTGAATCATTTCTAATGAGGTGGATGAAACTGGAGCCGATTATACAGAGTGAAGTAAGCCAGAAAGAAAAACACCAATACAGTATACTAACACATATATATGGAATTTAGAAAGATGGTAATGATATCCCTATATGCGAGACAGCAAAAGAGACACAGATGTAAAGAACAGACTTTTGGACTTTGTGGGAAAGGGAGAGGGTGGGATGATTTGGGAGAATGGCACTGAAACATGTATACTATCATGTAAGAAACGAATTGCTAGTCTAGGTTCGAATCAGGATACAGGATGCTTGGGGCTGGTGCACTGGGATGACCCAGAGAGATGATATGGGGAGGGTGGTGGGAGAGGGGTTCAGGGTTGGGAACTCATGTACACCTGTGGTCAATTCATGTCAATGTATGGCAAAACCAATACAGTATTGTAAAGTAAAAAAATAAAATTTAATTTTTTTTAAAAAGTAAAACGTATGTCCATAAAGTTTTATTGGTACATGGCTATGCTCATTTGTTTACATACTGCCTATGGCTCATTTTGTACTACAGTGGCAGAGTGGAGTAGCTATGAGGCAAAACTTAAAATATTTACTGTCCAGCCCTAGACAGAAAAAGTTTGCTGACCCTGGTTGTAGAATAGTAAAACTTTGGATGATGTGGTATGGACTCCCAGTTTTTAGACATCAGAGTAAAGTTAAGATGATGGTACCTTCTTGCCTTGGAAATATCCTCAAAGCAACAAAGAGAACAGAAGTCAGACATATAAACTCCATCTTTAACAAAAAAAGGAAACATCTATAACCTTGAACCACAATCTATGAGGAAATGCAGTGGAGATCAAACAGGGCCAAAGGAGAGACCAAGAGATTATACTTGTGCCTTGGATGTCACAGAGGAAGCTGGCAGAACACAATTCCTCAAAGTGGATGGCCCATCATGAAGAGCAAAAAATCAGCAATTCCTTACCTGGAACAATGACACTATCATAAGTAGAGTGAGGGCAGGGCCACTCTTGAACCTGATTTGACACCAAAGATAGTCAGGGATGTTAGTTACTCAGTCGTGTCTGACTCTGCAACCTATGGACTATAGCCCACCAGGCTCTTTTTCCCATGGAATTCTCCAGGCAACTATACTGGAGTGGGGTGCCATTTCCTACTCCAGGGGATATCCCCCCAGGGATCGAACCTGGGTCTCGTGCATTGCAGGCAGATTCTTTACTATCTGAGCCACCAGGGAAGCCCTCGGCTTTCCGGGCAGTACTTATGGTAGAGAACCCAGCTGCCAATGCAGGAGACATAAAAGACATGGGTTCGATCCTTGGGCTGGGAAGATCCCCTGGAGGAGGGCATGGCAACCCACTCCAGTATTCTTGCCTGGAGAATCCCATGAACAGAAGAGCCTGACGAGCTACAGTCCATAGGGTCGCAGGCAGTTGGACACAACTGAGTGACTTAACATGCACATACCCACAGGCATAGTCAGGGGTGACAGGCTGTATCCCAGGACACTGGCATACTGTGAGAGGAGTGGAGTAGAGAGATGCTGTCCTGCAAGCAGCATCCCCAAATCTCTACTGGCCAGGAAACAATAGGAACTAAAATCTGACACCCACAACTCTTTATTCCTTTGGAGTTGTGTCTGTTTCCCAGTGCTGGCTGCTACAAATTGCTACCATCTTGGGGACTTAAGACAACAGAAATTCATTCTATCACAGTTCTGGAGGCCAGAAGTGTCAAATCCAGGTGTTGTTGGGGCCATGTTCTCTTTGAAGTCTCCAGGGAGGGGAATCCTTCCTTGCCTCTTCCAGCTTCTTGTGGGCCTGGCATCCCGTGGCTTTTTCACAGTTCTAGTCTCTGCCTCCATCTCCACATGACTTTCTTCCCTGAATCTATTATTTTAGGTATATGTCTATGAGTGGAATTGCTGGGTCAATGTGGTAATTCTATGTTTAGATTTTTTGAGGAACCACAAAACTTTTCCAGAGTGTCTGCACCATTTTACGTTCCCACCAGCTAGGCACAAAGTTTGCAGTTTCTCCACGCTGTCACTGATATGTTTCTGTGTTTTAATTACAGCAATCCTAATAGGTGTGAGGTGGTATCTCATTACGATTTTGATTTTCATATCCTTAATGACTAGTGATGTTAAGCATCTTTTCATGTGCTCATAGTCCATTTGTAAGCCTTCTTTGGGGAACTATTTAAAGTCCTATGCTCATTTTAAATTGGGTTGTCTTTTGGTTAATTAATTATGGGAGTTATTTATATATTTTGGATATTAAACCCTTATCAGATATGTGATTTGCAAATGTTTTCTCCCATCCTGTCAGCTGGCTTTTCATTTCATTGATAGTGTCCTTTGATGCATAAAAATTCTTGATTTTAATGAAGTCCAGTTCATTTTTTTCTTTTGTTGCCTGTGCGCATGTTGATTTTGATCTTTATAATGACTATTTGTTGATGTTAGGTAAGCAGAGTGGGTTTTGCTGAACATTTAGATCTTTGATCATGACTAAACTAGACTGAAAAACTTGTTTATGGAGCTATTTATGAACCTACAGCAGATTCACTCTACACAGCTGAGCAGGCTGGACAGACCAGATGTCACCTTTGTCTCATCAAGGAATGCTCTTTGGGACCAGTATTCTTTCAATGAGTCCCAAATGGCCTTTGTTTGTCTAAGTGGCTGCCCCAATGATGAGGGGAAATTATCTCCAGTCTGTTTTAAATCCTCTTTGAAAGTCCCTCTTATCTAGAACTTACCTTCTTAGAGATACATGAACACACAGGGAATAAACAGTAACTAGTTTGTATTTTATTCTTCACCAGCTAAATTGAATTTTCTAAGGATCCTATCAGTTCAAATTAAAACTCTTAGAGATGCATGAACACATAGAGAATAAACAGTAACTAGTTTGTATTTTATTCTTCACCAGCTAAATTGAATTTTCTAAGGATCCTATCAGTTCAAATTAAAACTATTTTCAAATCATCCAGAGGGCATCACCTGAGTTGTACAACCAGTGATGTATTTTCAACTGAATTGTCTTCACTTATTCTAATGCCTGTAACAGGCATAACATCATTAGTTTTATGGTTGATTTTTCTTCCCAAAGATAACCTTTCTGTCTGTTTCATTTTTCAGTTTCTAAAGTGGACAATGAATATAGACAATAAGGTATGGCCGTTGTGTGCCTGTGTGTGTATTCAGATAAATGCCTTATCTGTGTAGGCAGGTGGATTCTCCAGGTACACCAGAAATACAGAAAGTCATCTTTGCCCTTTCTGAGCTTCAGATGTAATTTCTTGTCACATTTAGGAAACAAAAACACACTTGCAAAGTACATCCAAGAACCTACAGAAATATTTTGGGGGTCAATTCCAGATATGCTTTCTTTCAGAGTAGATTTAATTTGTGGAAACTGATGGTATAATGACAACTGGTATAGAAGTTTGAGACAAACTGGACATGCATCTCGTGGTTTCATTACACTCATATTCTCACACAAGAGATATCCACGTGGAAGAAGTGGTCTGAAAGAGCAGACTTGGAAAGTATTTAAATAAGCCATTAGTCTTGCCAATTCATCACAAGGGCATCTTGACCGCACATTTGGAAGTACAAGAAACAAGTCATAAACCTCTGAACTCTGGGAATGATTACATCTGGCGTGAGAAGAAGCAGGGTGGGGCCCTTCAAGCCAGCCATAGCTGATCCTCAGGGTGCATTTCCAGCTGCTCCGGGAGGGTAAATGGAGCCAAGGAGCCTGCCCAGCCATTTATCAGCAGGAAGGGAAGGTAAAGGTCACAAGAAAGGGCAAAAGATAACCGGATAGGGTAGGCTCAGGAGTACAAGTGCCCAAGGACGGCTTTGAGCAAAGCGGAGTCTGATGAGCCAGAAGGAAAGAGAAGGGGTAGAGCTTTTCTTTCTAGAGACATCCAGCTAAGAATGCACGTGGTGTGAATAACTGGAGCTGGGGACCCAGAAATTCTGCGCTAAAACCTGTAATTCTCCAAATTTACTGTGTTTCAGAGTAACCTGAGGATCTTGGTAAAACACAGACTCTGGTGAAGCTGGTCTGGGGTGGGACTGAGGTTCTAGATTCCTAACAGACTCCCAGGTGGTGTGACACTGCTGGATTCCCTTTGAGCAGCAAGGCTGTAAAGTGTAAACAAGGTAGAAAAAGAATTAAGAAGGAAACGAAGGTAAGCTGGAGAGTCATAGACCCCAGTACTTTCCTTGCAGCTCATACCATGGTCATGTCACTTCTAGATGAGATCCTTTGCATTCCTGGGCAACTGAATTTCCTGAGTAGGGCCAATGACAGAATTCTCCTTTGTGACAATTGTAGCCTTTTGCTGTTTTTGAATCTGTGCGATGAGGGTGACACAGAATGTTGGAGCAGTGAAATCCTTGAAGTGGAGACACTGGTGTTCTAAGGAAAGGCTGGAACAGAACTAAGTATATGAGTGAGCATACGTAAGACATCCCTTGAGCCACCTATCGAGTTTGCATTTTCTGACAGCAAGATGGAAGCTTTTGGAGTCTGTTCTGAGGCCATTCTGGCCCAAGCATCACTGGAAAGTACGATTACTCAGAAACTGTAGCACAGCTGTGAATGGTGCTGGATTCTTACTGCACACACCTGCACTCTTAAGGCGGTGGAGGGGTGTTTGGTGGCATCCTCACTCAGTTCCGTGTTAATTCTGTACAAAACAAAAACTGTAACTAAGATAAAAATCAGAAACATAAACAAATCTCATCTTCCAGCATTTGTGACATCTCATATAATTAATGGACAAAAGTGAAAACTTAAATTGCACTCATAAAATGAAAATAGTTATTGGAATAAACTTTATTCCCCCCATTTAATAGGAATCATTAGACTTTTATTTTACATGGACAAGGGGGATCAAAGGCATTAAAGACCCATTACTTAAAGTCAAAACAATGTTTTATTGGGTTTTCATGAATTAAAATAGATAAAGTTCCTTTCAAAGTTCAGAAACAAAAGTGAATAAATTTAGGAAGAGGATGTAGCACAGGAGAGAAGAAAGTTAGTGTATTAGAGTTCTGTAGTTAAAATAATAGTTCTTTGCTGCTCCTCCAACTCTTGTATTTGATAGAAAAACAGAGATGAATCATTTTCATTAGCTAAGCATATTCTAATGTTCTATTTGCTAAATGGAAATCTTATTATAGTCCCTGGTGGAATAATTGAAGCTAGTATTCTTTATGTGGCTCTGCATATAAATATCTAACTTCAGAATTTTAACCAAGATCCAAATCAAACAAAATTAGTTAATTTCATCTTTCAGTAAGACATTGTTCAACTAACACACAGGTGTACTCTTTGGAAAGAAGCCAGCTAAAAAATACTTGAAACTGACTACAGAGAAATTACCAGAATTTACTAAAGACCATAGGTTACAGTTTTAATTACTTAAAGAGCAGTTTATTCAAATAGCCAAGAGGAGTTTAATCTCATCTGAAAATATTTGGGTGGGTTCCATTTTAGTTTCACTGTATTCTAAAATCTAAATCTTGTGGGGATTTTTCTTTCCCAAAGTACCATATTGCTTTTTGGGTCATGCCAATAAATACAAAGTTCTTATTAGTTGAAATATGGGCAAACAAGAAATGCTCACTCACTGTCTAAATGTTCTTGATTCACATGTCTAAAATACTTAGGATGAATGATACCCAGGCCTCTTTGTTCTGCAAATAGAGCTGAAAATCTCCAAAGGTTAGATTTTCTTGTAGAGCTTCCAATAATAATACTTGATTACACAAAGAATTGATGTAATAATAGTTTCAGATAATAATGCTTAGCACTTGAGCATTTGTCATCTTCAAAGTGTTTTAACTATTTATTCCTCATAAAACCCCTGTGAAGTGAAGAAGTCAGCAAGCAGTATATTATTTTCACTTCATAGTCTCGAACTCAAACCACTGAAGCATGTTTGTCTCCTCCTATATCACTTGGATCCAGCTGAGTTGGATGAACTGTGAGAAATGTCTCCTTCATCACTTCATTTTGTCTCACATAAACCATGAAGCTGGTAGAGAGCTGTTTTTATTTCTGTTTCTTTTTACATTATAAATATTAGCTCAATTATCTTAATGTCACAAAAATGTCTGGCGAATACCTTCTATAATACAAGTGGAACAACCCCAAGATCCCTGCCTTCTAGTTCAAGAACACAAGATTTGAGACTGTCCATATCAGTTATTATAGAAAGTCCCTTTGCTTGAAAGTCTAGCTAGAAGAGGAACTTTGAAGATTTAAAAGCATTTAAACCTCATCCAGATTAAAGTGTTTTGTAGTTTGAACAAATTGGTCCAGACTTAAGGGGAAAATATGTCAATACTTTTAGTAAAATTGGGCTATAATCTGTATTTTACCATCAATTTTAGAAAAGGATAATAGAAGGCAATCATTGCATAAAGCCTGCTGCCCTTGACTCTGAGTTTAAAGCTATAGTTGAGGCTTGGTTTAGAGAATTATGAGAAATAGTCTTGGACTTAGCCAGGGCTTCCCTGGTGGCTCAGCAAGAATCCACCTGCAATGTAGGAGACACAGGAGATGCAAGTCCCATCCCTTGCTTGGGATAATCTCTTGGAAAAGGAAATAGCAACCCACTCCAGTAGTGTTGCTTGAAAAATCCCATGGACAGAGGCACCTGGTGGGCTACAGTCCAAAGGATTGCAAAAAATTGAACATGACTGAGTGACTAAGCAAGCAAATCAGCCAGGATAGGGTAGGTTTTAACATGATAGCAAATAAATTGCAGCATTGCAATGTCTTAACATGGCAAAGGTTTACCCCTTGTGTTACCTGTCCATTGTGGGTCAGTAAAGGGAGGAGGTGGGAGAGGACTCTGCTTCTGGGATCCAGCTGATGGATACTCCATCACCGTCTTGTTGCTACATTGTTTGGAACATCCCTCCTTCATCAGTGCAAAAGAAGAGAGAAGCATAGAGAATCACATCTGCTCTTCTACAACGGGGTCTGAAAGTGACAAGATCATTTTTGACCATAGTCCATTGGGCAGAAGTAGGCTAGAAGAGCAGCACATGGACCTCGGGGTGATCATTACTGACCCTGCCACAGTTACTACATGATTTTCATAATATTTTATATAGAAATGTATTATAATTTATACACACAAATCACATTATGTATATAATACAGTATTTTGGATATATGTAGTGCTTGCACATCGCATGCATATTGACTTTATTTTGCTTAGATTTGTTATGCAAAATTGAATATAAAGTAAATATGTCTTTCCCTTCTAATGTCCATGACCATTTAAGTGGGTAATCCACTGGGAAAATCATTTTCCCCAATAGGAAATATAAAGAATAGTAAAAAAAACAACCCAACTCATTCGAACATCTGTGTTTTAGAACACTTCACCTTTATCCCTATAAGTCTGTTGAATGAAGAGCTTATCTCATATTTTTTGCACATTTAACCAAAACCCATACTTAAACACGGTGCCACTGAGATAGTTCTGACTATGGAGTTTAAATGAAAGTGATACTGCTAAGGAAGGGTAATATGTTATATCTCAATCATTTATCACATGCAATTGAGAGACAAACCAGGATTCCCTTACACTATGATGAGACATACAATTTACAACTCCAGAGTTACACATCAAGGAATAGTGTGCTAAAACAAATAACCTAAACATTATTAAAATCAGTGAAGAAAAGGGGGCAATGAGATCTATTTTAAAGTTATTTTATAGTTGGTAAATCACTGTAACGAAGCATGACTGAACATCTATAGAGGTTAACTGGGTTTTGCCTGGTTTTTGAGTTCGCTCAAATTTCTAAGGGATGTCTGACATTTTGCTCCAAGAAACATAATTAAAATGCAAGAAATCCAGATCGATAAGTAGAATGACCATGTCTATTAAGAGTTTACTGTATGCCAGATATATTGCTAGATGTTTATAACATTATCTTATTTAATATAGATCCCACAAAGATTATATGAAATATTGGATCCATTTTATTGACGAAGAAATTAAGACACAAACACTTTAAATGAACTTGTCCATAGTCACAAGGCTTCAAATTACAGAAATTTATACACTTATTAACCTAATGGATGAAAGGACCTGGCCTGATATGATGGAGTCCAGTTAGGCTTGACTCCATCATTACCACATCACTATCACAAGGCTTCTTCAAGTGCATCTGCTTAAGGGGTCTGGATGACTCTCCTAAGTCAGCTTGAAATGTTGTTGATGAACCACGGAAAGACGCTGGGATTCTTGGCCTCTGGAGGAGAGGAATTCAATCCGGGGCCAGAGACGAGGCTTGATTGCTCAGAGCTTTTGTGTAATAAAGTTTTATTAAAGTATAAAGGAGACAGAGAAAGCTCCTGACATAGGCATCAGAAGGGGGCAGAAAGAGTACCCGCTTGCTTAGTGTTAGCAATGGAGTTATATACTCTCCAAAGAATCCAAAGAATGTCTGGAGGTTGTAACACCTCACCAGATCTACTCCCATAATTTACATTCTAAGATAACAGGATTAGCCAGAAGGTTTAATCCAGAGACTGTCCTCAGGCAGGATACATTATTGTTATATAATCCTAAGGAATGTAGAGGAAAAAAAGTTTGTCCTTTCTTCCTCCTTGAGAATTCCAGACCCCTCTCTCCTTGGGGACCCCTAGACTTCTTATCAACCTGTCCAGGAAATGACTCTCTCAAACCTAAGAGGAGGCTCAAATCTCAGAGAAGCTGGAGAAAATCCAAGGTCCACCTAGTCAAGGCTATGTTTTTTCCAGTAGTCGTGTATGGATGTGAGAGTTGGATTGTGAAGAAGGCTGAGTGTTGAAGAATGGATGCTTTTGAACTGTGGTGTTGGAGAAGACTCTTGAGAGTCCCTTGGACTGCAAGGAGATCCAACCAGTCCATTCTGAAGGAGATCAGCCCTGGGATTTCTTTGGAAGGAATGATGCTAAAGCTGAAACTCCAGTACTTTGGCCATCTCGTGAGAAGAGTTGACTCATTGGAAAAGACTCTGATGCTGGGAGGGATTGGGGGCAGGAGGAGAAGGGGACGACCGAGGATGAGATGGCTGGATGGCATCACTGACTCGATGGACGTGAACATGAGTGAACTCCAGGAGTTGGTGATGGACAGGGAGGCCTGGCGTGCTGCAATTCATGGGGTTGCAAAGAGTCGGACATGACTGAGTGACTGAACTGAACTGATTCTCCAAAGATATAGCTCTTAGTCTTTTCTTCATTCTTAGCATCTTCATATAATTCCTCTTCATTTTTTAACATACAGTTTGTGTTTTTTTCTTCTGTTTGCCACTTCTTCCTTCTGATCTTACACTTCTGTACCTTCCATGTAAAAGCTATTCCTCTCATTCCTGAATCTCTTTTTCTTGTAAGAGATCAATTTCTATTCCTTATTAAGATGTCACAATGACATTAAGATATTTCCAGATGGGGCTAGTGTTTTTTCAATCCCTCAAACCTTGTTCTCTTCCTACATCATCAGCAAGTGCTCCCAGGAGGCCAAAAGCTTCTTTGAAAATGGTGTCTGCTGCCCCCTGGATTCTGCCTGGGTCCTAACCCTAGGAAATTGAGCGTGGAGGGCAAGCACCTATCTGTGTACCAAAGGAACTTGACTTCCACCCAGTTCATTTCTGCACACTTCCTTAGTCCAGCTCACCTCCTAATCACACCCAGTAGAAACACTAGTCCTAAGATAACCAGAAAATGCTAAATATCCCAGGAGCTACCCTGTAGGAACACATAAGGGAGGACTACAGAGTGAAATAAAGCTGGAAGAGTGTATGTTTTGGAACGAGGGCATCCTGGATTAGAAGCCCAGCTCCCAGGCCACTCATCAAAACTGAAGCTGAACGTGGTCTCAAACTGTCCTCTGAAATCTGCTTTAAGCTCAAAAGAATTTGCCCATGAGAAATTTGTCAAGTCTTTGAACTCTGTAGGCAAGTCTCTATCCTATTCTGAGCTCCCAGCTCACTGTCCACCACCACACATTCAGCTCTCACTATCAGAGAAGATCTGGAACTCATTCCCAGGGTGAAAGCCATCTCTAAGGGGCACTTGAAGGTAAATCTCTTTTGGGGTCTTGTGCTTTAAGCAGGTGCATGTGTGGACTCAATAAATCTATTTCATTGAATGAGTGACTGTTCCTCACAGAGGACTATTCCTCACAGATAATTGTTCCATGAAGAGGGACTTGCAGTGTAGGAGGTCTTGCTGGGCCTCCGAGAGTCAGGGAGGATTAAGGGAGAGGGCAGGAGTGTCTGGGCCACTTACTCAATACCAGGGCTCCAGCCCGTAAGTCACATTGGATCGGCCAGGGAGCCCCAGAAATGCTGCCGTAATTTCCCCAAGGAGAAACTCAGGAATGGGGCATTTAAGTTTCTTTTCTTAGGGGCTTATTTCTGCAGGTGAAACCCACCCCATAATGATGGCTCTTGCCCCCTTGGGTTTCTTTCCCCTTTGCTTCTATCTTGGGCCAGCACAGATGTCTGTGGGCTGAAGAACAGGGGTGACCTTGAGCCAGGCTGCCTTCCTCCCCAGTGCTAGATCCTATGCCCCATGTTATAGAAGCCCTGAAGCTTCTTGCTTCCTGGGTTTTCTGTCCTCAGAGTCCTGCTCGGGGCCTGGGGGTTGAGTTGTGTTCACATACTAGAAGCAGAGATCAAGATCCCACGGTTGCAGGTCTGAACAACTTTAATTAGAGGCTTCTCCAGACCACCCGTCTGCCAGTTTCCCCAAGACCCTGCTGTCTGTATCCCAGAAGGGTCCTTGTCACTGTGGGTGGCAAACCACAGCAGGAAGCCTGAAGGTAGTCAAGTGGGCCTGAGACAGCCCTCAGACCTCAGCTGGTTTTAATCCTATAAAGCTGAAACTTAATATATGAGGCAGGCAAGATAAAAAGTGCTTTTTTGTTGCATCAGTGTGTTCCACATTGGACTCCAGATCCCACTGAGTTGAAGTCAATGACAATAGTGAAAACAGTAACAGTAATAATAGCCATCAGAGCAATCAGATGATGATGAAAGCAGGAAGCAAGGGGAGCGTGCTGACACTTGTCTGGCAATGCCTGGTGTGTGTTCACTGTCCTGGTTGAGTAAACAGGCCCAAGGAGTGGGGCTCAGTGGCTATGGTCCTCCTCGTCCCAGCCACTCTGATGGAGGCGTGGCTGACATAGCACCATCCTCAGGCCTGTGTCTGGTTGCCTGAAGCTGAGCCTGGGAGTCCATCATAATCCTGTTGCCTTCTCCGCAGCTAGGTTGGCCTGGAGGTTCCTGGAGGCCCTGGCTGAAAGGGCCGAGGGCATTTGTCAGCGTTTCTTCTTGAGGAGACTCCGGCAGCTGGAGTCAGGGTTACCAATTCACAACTGAGAGCAAGCCACCAAGAGCAGACAGAAGACTCACCAGAAAAGGCACTTCCTCGTTTCCTCTCGCTACCTGATAAACTCATGCATCTCTAGGGAGCTCCTTCTTCCGGCCCCTCGGTGGCCGTCCTGAGCTGGTCCACCTTGCCCTGTCCTCCCCAGAAGCCCATACTTCCTTCTCACCTCCCACCTTCCTCTCAGAGCCAGCATTTCCTTTCCACACCCTCCCCTCTTCCGCTCTGATTTCACAGGACGAGAAGAGCTCTCTTCTTTCCAAAGACAGTCACTCTACTTTGCCCTTGACTTTTTCTCCATTTGTCCATATTTGGGATGTCAGATCTCCTGTTGTGTATTTTCATCAGCTTCTCCCAGTTGGCCTATGAACATACTCATCACTCCTGCCTTCAAACAAAGCAGAGTCATGACCTAATATATCTTCCATATCCATCCTTTCTCCTTTCCTTACCTTCCATTTATACCTCCCTCTTATTTTTTTTTTACTGTTTTATTTATTCATTTTTGAGGTGAAAAAAATACGTAACCTAAAATTTACCATTTTCAGCCTTTTGAGTATATAATTCCGGGGCATTAAGTAAATTCTTGATGTGCAAGCGTCACCATCATTACTTGCTCTCTGAGTCGCTGTAATCGGGCTGCTGCCTACATCACTGCATTGAAACTGTGCCTACTGAGCTCATAAACTGCCTTCTGACTGCTGAATCCAGGGGAGATGCAGGCAGGGTTGCCTAAGTGACCTCTTGGAGGCATGTGAAATTGCTTCCTTTTCAAATGGCTGCTGCCTTTCTCTCCTCTTCTTCCCGGAAACCATCTGGCCACATACACTCTCCATCATGTAGTCCTTGTCCTCTGCTTCAAGTATCACAGTTCCTTAGGAATCCATCCACAGCACTCTGTGCCTCCCCCACATGTCAGTGATATCTTGTGCTTTGGTCAGGTCACCCCCGTGCAGGGCATAACTGGACGCTCCAGTCCCAAGGTGGAATGTACTAAGCCCAAAGCCTACTGCAGCTGAGAGAGGATCCAGAGAATATTATGCAACCAACACCCCTAGTCCCCTAAAGAAGCTTCTCCAGTATCCATCAGCTAAAATCTGCAGGTTATCTAAGTGTTCCTGGTTGGTAGAGGAACTCGGCAAGTTGGGACATTTGCTCACTGATAGCTCAGACTGGAGATAAGTTAGTCTTTGTAGTTCTTATGAAGCAAAGAAGAAATTTCCTGAAAACACAACAGGCAAAAGAGTTGGCATGCCTATGTGGGAAAATATATTATTTGTGCATCTTTATAACGTTCTCAAAACTTTCTCTGATTCATGTAAGTAGAGCCTCAGTTCCCCAGCTTCCAGCCTTATAACCCACTATTTGAAGAATAGCGGGAGGGAATCATGATGTTCCAGGAAGCCCAGTGTCAGAGTAAGGGAATAGAAAAGAGATCTGAGGTCAGATATGGGCAGGAGGCGGAGCTGATGGAAGGCTGGTCCATTGAGACCTACATCCTTCTTTTCAAAATTGAACATTGACATTAACACAGCCGGACAATGACTGGAGATACACAGGCCCACTTGCTCAATTGGTGCTTGGAGATCTTTATAGAATGTGATGGATCCAGAAGAGTCCTTCTCTGAGACTAGCTGACTCAGGAGCTTGGTGGTGGCAGAGCCAACAAAACCCACCCATTCACTGCCAGAACATTGTGGCTACCATCAACTCTGGCAGTAATTGTTGGCATACTAGGAAAGGACTTTTGAAAGTTTAATATGGGTGTAATTGCAAAGTGTTTTGTGATCAGGTCTCTTGGGGAATAGAATCAAAGCCCCTGGAAATGATTGATAATTCTCTGGATAATTCCTGTACATCTTTCAAGGCTCAGCTTATGTGGACCCCTCTTTATGAGGTCTTCCCATCCCACACCAAATGAATTTTACAGCCCTTCCTCTGCACTCCCTTTGTATACCTTTCTGCTGTATAATTTCTTTCCATTTGTCATAATCATCTGTCAACCTCTGCCTCATCCACTGAACTTCACACTCCATGAGAACAGTCCATCTGCTTCTGATGCCTACCATTGCTTCTGGCATGTAGAAAGTCCTTAGGAAATTTTTGGATAAATGAATGAATAAGTGATGAATAAATGAATAAAGATGTAAAGTGATTGGTTCTCAGGGCCAGACTGGGAAATCATTCTTTAATGGTGGACACCCATTGTTGGGTGTGCATGAAACCTTAGGTGGTTAAGGAACATCAGACTGATGTCAACCAAGAGAGACATGGGGATATGTAACCAGGAACTCAGAGAAGGAGCACGTGATTGAGATGACATGAAACACGGGTGCTCCCTGGATGACAGCCTCTTTCCAGGATGTGACCCACACACACCAGAGCATTGAGCTGGTCAGGCCAACTCGTGCTAGTTTTGTTCTGTGTAGTTTTGAATAATTTTACTACTTCCTCTCCCCCCTAAAAAAAAAACTGATTGACTTAAGAAGAGTGTCTCTAATAAAAGCATGCTTATAACCTAATGAATTCAATGCAAAACACTTAGAGAATGATTGCAGGTCCTGTCAATGATGATGGCAGGTGCTGGTTCGCTTATCCTGGGTCAGTTCCTTACCTGGTCTGAGCTAGAGCCCAGGGTTGTCAATGTAACATCCTCTCCACTGTACCGAATGGTCAGAGTGCTGGCCCGGAGATGGACAAACATTAGTCCCGTGAATTTATTTATTTATTTATTATTTTTGGTTCCCCTGGGTCTTCACCTGCTCGCAGGCTTTATCTAGTTGTAGTGCACAGGGGCCACCCTTCATTGCGGTGTGTGGTCTTCTCATTTTGGTGGCTTCTCTTGTTGTAAAACGCAAGCTCCAGGCTCAAGGGCTCAGTAGTTACAGCTAGCAGGCCCTAAAGCCTGGGTTCAGTAGTTGTGGTTCATAGGCTTAGTTGCTCTGAGGCATATGGAATCTTCTCCAATCAGGGACTGAACCCATGTCCCCTGCATTAGCAGGCGGATTCTTATCCACTGTACCACCAGGGAAGTCCAGTCTTTTCAATTTTTATCAAACTGTTTTTTTGTGTGTTCATTTGTTTTGTTTTCAAAAGAAGACTCCAGCAAAGGGGAGAAAGTATTCAAGTTGTGTGACTATTGGGGTAGAATGAGAAAAATGCAAAATCTCCACTGAGATGAATCCCTATCTTCCCAGCTCTGAGAACTGAAGTTTTGTCCTGGAGCAGGGAAGGAAATAGAGCCCAGCTTGCTTGAGCCTGGTGGGCCTCTTAGCACCCCAGGTTGGAAGATCTGGGGCTGAGACACCCTCTCTCTTTTGCATTATTTCATTAGGCTGTTGACAAATAAACACATGGAAACAATCCATAGCCGGGAAGTGATTACATTTTCCTTCAAAGGCATGGCAGGCCCTGTGTCTTCTGTGAAAAATTATCTTAATCCCTCATTGACATCTAACCCACCCTCACATTTTCCAAAATTTTGTAGTCATGCTTTTCAGAGGGTTTGATGGCTCTTCTGTTCCTTCTACAGGACTTTGTGCAGTGTTCACCCTGCTCTTCTCTTCCGTCCTGGAGTCACTCAAGGCAGGGGGGACAGCGGAGCTGATCTCTGGTACCATCATCCTCACAATGGAAGCCCTCCCCACCCAGCCATGGGGACCCACTGAGTAACCCCACCGCCAGGAGCCATTGTTGCAGAGGCAGAGTTCGTTCTCTTTGCTCAGTTATATGGGCAAATCCAGGACCTTCTCAATCAGACTTTAAACACTCAGCGTATCACACACCACGTACCCCTCTTCCCAAATACTCGGCAGGCTATACAATGGGTCCCAGTCTATGCCTTTTCATTCACTGATTGAGGGTCCTGCGGCTTCAGTGGTGTATAGTGAACTGATTGTGTGCCTCTAGAATGCTGGTTGTTGTTCAGTTGCTCAGTTGTGTCTAACTCTTTGCTACCCCATGGACTGTAGCCTGCCAGGCTCCTCAGTCCATGGGATTCTCCAAGCAAGAGCACTGGAGTGGGTTGCCAGTTCCTCCTCCAGGGGATCTTCCCAATCCAGGGACTGAACCCATGTCTCTTGTGTAGGCAGGTGGATTCTTTACTGTTGAGCCACCAGGGAAGCCCACCTACAATGGTATTATTATGTACTGGGGTGGTCAAAAAGTTAGTCCGAGTTTTTTTGTAACATCGTGTGGCAATACCTGAATAAACTTTTTGGCCAACCCAATACCCTCTTTGGAAGAAAGGCAAAATGGTCCCACCAGTCATTTTTCGTGTTCAGATGGTATCAGAACACTCCTCAGGTTGAAGAGTTCATTCCCATAGTGTCAACAGCAACCTAGAGTCAGGTTAACTTGGCAGCTTGCACTGCAATTTTCCACAGGGTCGTTGTGAGCGGGGGCAGGAGGTGTTTCTGAAGGTGTATCATTCCACGTGTGTTTATGCAGGCTCTCCGAAAGAGCACAGTGCCTCAAGCTGACAGACCATTTATGCCTCCTGATAGACCATGTACCAGTTAAAATGTCCAATGTGGAAAGTATTATAACAGCTATGCAACCACCTTTGATTAGAAGCAGCTTTTGCTTCAGATATGATCGGGGTTACCAGAAAATTGGGCTTGTGCAGGGGCTGGCTTAACAACTGTATTCTTTTTTCGGTTCTTGTTTATCATTTTTTAACCTTGGGAGGTGAATTCTAAGGCTCTGCATTCCCTATACAGTGTCCCATGACATTTAGACGAAGGAGCACAGATATACAGACACATGAAAACCATTTAGAGTAGCAGGTTAGTGTTGGAGTGTGGAACTTTCTGAATGTTTCATTCTCAAGCTTTGGCTCCTTAAATGGGAGGTGGAGATCTCTTCCACAAAAACAACAAACCAAGGCTAGCCAAGGACTCAGGTAGCCCATGTTTGATGGCCTTGGCATTCTGCATCTGGAGTTCCTTAACTACCCAGGATTACTGAGTGTGGAGCCATGCCCTCCTGCGGGTTCCCTTGTAACCTTATCTGAAGTACAACATGGTTTTACAATGAAAAGTAGCTGGAATCCCACTACTGGTCATGAGTTTATGTGAGGAGTAAAACTGGTTGGCAGAGGGGCTTGCTGGACTGGAATACAACCCTCTTTCTGCTTGCTGAGGCCCTGCTCTCTGCATCAGCTCAGAGGACAGATCATCATTTTTGGAATTTGTTATCTCTGGGCCTCCCTGGCTCAAATGGTGAAAAGTCTGCCTACAATGCAGGAGAACTGGGTTCAACCCCTGGGTGGGGAAGTTCCCCTGGAGAAGGAAATGTCAACCCATTCCAGTATTCTCTCCTAGAGAATCCCATGGACAGAGGAGCCTGTTGGGTTACAGTCCATGGAGTAGCAAAAGAGTAGGACACGACTGAGCGACTGACACACACACATTTCTGGGCTTCTTTTACCCAGAAGTGCTGCACAGCGTGCCTGCCATGTCCCTCCCCCCGCCTGGTGTTCCCAGAGACCTTGGCCTCCTGTCATTTCTCAAGCTTCTGTACTCCCACCCAAGGAGAGAGGACCAGGGTGGAAGAATTTCTCCCCTATTGCCTTCCCCCTAAAGCCCCTCATCTCACCTATTCATCTTCAGCTACTTGAGTAATAGTCAAATATACACACACCAAGAATTTTCTTGCATATCCACACCCTATAGGAATGTGATAGATAGCAGGACAGCATTGTGTGACATTTACTTATGCAGGATTTCCCCCCCCCCGCGGGCCGGGGGGGGGTGGTGGGGAGGGGACCACAGAACAGGC